>NC_134570.1:144111654-144731377 GCF_050947875.1 Dermacentor variabilis | reverse complement strand
GTAGGTAGCGAGGCACTGGAAGTCGTATGGGAATACATCTACTTAGGGCAGGTAATGACGGCGGATCCGGATCATGAGACGGAAATAATCAGTCGAATAAGAATAGGCTGGGGTGCGTTTGGCAGGCATTCTCAGATCATGAACAGCAGGTTGCCATTATCCCTCAAGAGAAAAGTATATAATAGCTGTGTCTTACTAGTACTCACCTACGGGGCAGAAACCTGGAGGCTTACGAAAAAGGTTATACTCAAATTGAGGACGACGCAACGAGCTATGGAAAGAAGAATGATAGGTGTAACGTTAAGGGATAAGAAAAGAGCAGATTGGGTGAGGCAACAAACGTGAGTTAATGACATCTTAGTTGAAATCAAGAAAAAGAAATGGGCATGGGTAGGACATGTAATGAGGAGGGAAGATAACCGATGGTCATTAAGGGTTACGGAGTGGATCCCAAGGGAAGGGAAGCGTAGCAGGGGGCGGGAGAAATTTAGGTGGGCGGATGAGATTAAGAAGTTTGCAGGCATGGTATGGCCACAATTAGTACATGACCGGGGTTGTTGGAGAAGTATGGGAGAGGCCTTTGCCCTGCAGTGGGCGTAACCAAGCTGATGATGATGATGATGGTGATGAAGTAATCATCTCATTTTCATACGTGTAAATATCACCAGCACCACTACTGACATATGGGCATTTCGTGTGCAAAAACACCAATTACAAAAAGTGAAGTTTGGCCAAGTTGGTAACAGGTCATTTTCATGGTGTTCATAGCACGCACACTGCAAATGATAAGCAACAAAGAGAGAGTGATAAAGCGCTGTACTGTATACCACACTGCGTGTTACTTATTGAATTTTGCACGCTGCACATTCCACCATATGCCTGCCCCTTATCTCTTTAGTACGTCTGCACTTTGAATTGCACGGAAAGGAACACTGAGACCATATAATGCAAGAAGGAATACAAAAAGCAAGAATCATGCCGTCCAATGCGGCACAATTTTAAGTGACTTAATTTTAACTAACGTCATAAACTTGCGACTGTGCTGAAGAAAGGTTAATGAAGTCGCTGTACAAGACAGCAGTTTGCGTTTAGAGAAAATATATTTACGTTTATTCTTTCATTTCGGAAAACTGGTGGTTCTGCAGTATCCTGAAAAGGTGACATCGTCGAAAACCAGCCTAGTTTTTCAGTAATAAATATACATACAGTCAGCTACAGTGATCAGGCTTTATATAAGTGTGCCACAGTCAACACGGTAAATAAATGTTTCCGTGATTGTTAAGGTAAAAAAGAATCACCAACACATTCTTGACACGCTCTAAGTGCTCTGAAGCAGGCGGAACTTTTCTGCTGCACTCATCTACCAGAGCTCCAGCAAACACATTGTGATATAATTTACTGCAGGACATTTCAAATAGTTGCTCTTCATGGCTTCTTGGTGACTTCGGAAAGGAGGAGCAAGTGCAGTGACATCTCTTAGCACCTCAAAGAAAGTACTGGTGATGGCATGGCAACACAAACCACTGACATTCAAAATAATTTTCTGGTAGCATTGTCTCATGCCACATCATTCAGACAAATCTTTAAGGGGACACTGACGAGAAAAATAATTATCTGAGCTGCATTATTACATTACTTTTTCTCTACACGAGGAGAAGACTGAAGTTGCCAAAAGAGGAGGCTCGGTAAGCCAGAAAAGCGACAAGCAATATAAAGTGGTGAAGCCACAATAAAGTTTCGGCACTTGCTCACCGCTTGCTAAGGCCTAAATTAGTGTTTTTGTCAAATGTTGACTATATAGCCTTCTAACAGAGCCAAATACTGTACTTAGCAATTTTTGCGCAAATGTATTGAGCCGCAGCAGCTAAGATACAGTAATATACTCTGGAATGCATAATGTCCCGCTGACATACCAGCAGTGAAGTTCTGGCGCAAAATTTACCAGAAAATGCAGCTTTGACCTTCACACACTGTTCTATAGATACCCCCCCATCAGAAAATTAGCACAAAAAGAAAGAATAATTGATGTATATGAACTGATTTAGTGCTTCCCCTTAGTGTTCCTTTAAGGCCAAATCCATAAGGTTATTCAGTAAGATATGCGTCCCAACTCATATTATACACATTAAAACCACTTATTTTGGCCTTGCTTGAAGTGAATTTTTATGTCAAGAAACATGAAATTGAATAACAGGAGTCAATGTTAAGGGTAGCATTTTAACCGTCAAATTGAAATCCATTGACACCATCGTTCGCCGCTTTCAACAGTGTGCACTTGTTGATATTGCAGCTGTGATAAAATTCTTGTAGGACAGCACGGCTTAGCATGGCGTACATAAAACAATTTTCTTCATTGCGGAAGTAGTTTCTCGCACTCTTTCGGAGAGCAGCCTATAGGCGGCTCTCCGAAAGAGTACCACACAATGGAAATAACGCATATATGCATTACTCACAAAAAAGCATTGTTTCTCTGAGAATGCGATAGCCAATTACATATTTAGAATTGACCATTTTCAAATGCATGCAAAGTACAGCATGGCTTTCAGGGTACGACAAAGTACTGGAATTCACATCAGCCAAGTTCAGCAGTTAACGCCACAATCAAATCTCTAGAAGTTGTGGATATCAGCAAGTTGACAGAGCAATAAGGAGGAGGAGAGATAGATGGTGCCGCTGTAAGAAAAGCAATAGCATAGTTCAAGCTCTATCCGACGTCATGTGCAGAAGGGCAAAGCATACCCAGCTTTCGGATATATTCTCGCCTACGAACACTGCACCAGACTGACTGACATGCTTAACCAGCAGTTTGTGATACCACATTATTACAACCTGCAACTGATGTGACATAAGTTATCAGCATCAAGCTTGACGCTAAGCTGTAGTAGGGACACATTTTGAACTGGCTACATTAAAACCTAAAGCAAAAGTGCTGTACATTTTGTGCCAAATCTGCCAGCCTGCGCAATTTATATTTTGCAAAACTCCTAGACAGAAACGCTGTGTTGAAAAGACAGCGCGCACTTTCTTAAAGCTTTCTCGCAAGTCCCACATTTTTCTATGCATACATTATTAACCATTATATACCTTGACACGCTGTACACGAGCGGCACACGTGGAACAGAAGAAACTAACATGTTTTTAGATTAGTGTGTTTTTCTCACTGTTTTCGGTGCTGCCAATTGAGCCTGCTTCTGGAATGTATCTTAATAAGCTTACCTAAAGCAAGTGTCTCTCTGGTATTTTGGTTAGAGATTTTTCATTGCTAACAATTATGAAAGCAGCGAAGGTGCCATGACTAATTTTACGTGCATTTTCGCAATCCCATGCGACCCATCTCCCAACAGCTTTAAAATATCTTCACCAATAGAACTTCATTCTCATTATTTAATGGAACATTAGTAAAACTGTAGAATGAGCAAGAATTCGTAAATTTCATGAGAGATTCAGTAAAACTGGCAGTTACAAAATACACGAAGAGAACCTAGAACACATAAGTGACCATGACAGTTTTGTACGCACCGTGTCAAAGCAAGCAAATCGGATGCTTTGTCGTGCTGCTCAGGCTGTATTAGTGCTCCAGGCTCCTACGTGGTGCAGAGGTGGCTCCGTCTGAGGAAATCGGGACATCCCTAAACAATAAGAAATGTTCAGCTTGTTGTAATCACTGCTGAAACTCCAAACTTCTGATTTAACAACATCGCGTTAAATTGGAGAGAGTTATCCCATAGCCAGCTACATGAAGCGGCATCCGATTGGACTAATATCTCCTTCTTACGTCAGAGGCGGTTATTTAACGAGTGAAATGCACGAAAACACAAAACATACTAAACACAAGAAATACAGGTTCTCTTGGCGACATTCTATAAGCAGACAAATTTGCATACATGCTAAATCTTTGAGGAGTCAGACGGAGCACCCGGGTGCCTTCGCACGTTGACGTTAGCTGTGAAAACAACACATCAACGCACTTCTAGAAATGTCTATACGATTTCCTGCTGAAAAATTATGTACAGAAGCAGTGTCATTCAATAATTGGATTTTGGTGCCCGTTCAGACAAAGCGATCGCCGGCCCTAGCATACATCATAACAGAAAGCAAATAAACAACAGATATAACTCTTAGCAACATCAATACGTCGCACGGTAATTTTCGTAAAACTTCTCGCTAAATGTGCCCTACGAAATGAAGAACAAAAATTAGGAGAGCACTTTTATTGTTTTTGTAGCTGTAGTAATCATATTCAGGTCCGCATAACAAGGCACACCACTCTAAACATAAGAATGCGCCAAGCGCAGGACTTACCTTTTGAGGCGTACCCGGTAAACGATTCTTCATGTCACTTCACGCCGCATTGACTGAAGCAATGGTCCTTCCACCGTAAGCACTTTAATTGCGGATGAACTACAGCGCGCGATAGCAAAACTTTCAACACATTCTTCAGTGCACTGTGATCCGATGCGATAGCGGCGAGGGTACGAATGTTCTCATGAGCCGGGAACAAAGAAAGCGCGAATGGACCGAACTACAATGATAAGCAACGGCGCACCGCACAAAACGTACAGTGAGTTACTAGCGTTGTACCAGCCAAGGGGTTTAGTGATCGGTAATGCATACAAAAAAGCAGCACATTCCTCTTGGCATAGTGTAAATATGATGAAACTGTCACTATCAAATCGGCCGCCCCGGCCGTCGCAACAACGTTTTTAGATAATTTTTACGGCGAATGCCTTTCTAGGCTCATGGTGAATTTTGTGTCAGAAGACCTGACCACCGGATGTCTGTGAAGTGTCATCACACCATATGAAGACAGCTGAAAGACAGATGAAAGAGTGAAAAATGATTGATCATGACAGGCAGTGAATAATAACATTATAAAAGAGATTGGTAGAGGTTAATAATGAATAGTAATGACTAATAATGACTACTCATGACTTCGAAATGACCAATACGTGTAACGACGGCGTGTAATGACCACAATTGATTTGAAATTACTAGAAATGCCAAGCAATGAGTACTAATGACTAAAATGACTACTAATGACTTGTAATCGCTACGAACTTATCGATATTCTGACGACGGCTTGTAGTGATCCAAATTGATTACTAACGACCAAAATGCTTACTGGTGAGCAGTAATGAATAATAAAGAGTGAAATTACTATTAATGACTACGAAATGTCCAATATGTCTAACGACAACTTGCAACGACTTCAATTCATAAGAAATGACTAAGGATGCTTACTAATAACCACTAATGACTAATAATGACTGAAATTACTTGTAATGACTACTAATGACTCAGATGAACCAACATGTCTCACGACGGCTTGTAATGACCACAACTGATTACAAATGACTAAATATGCTTTGTAGTGAGTAGTAATGACTGAAAGATAGAAGAGAAATAGAAGAGGCAAAGAGAAAGAGGCGATTGATAAGAGGACGAAGAGTAGGCTTTCGCCGTTCGCCTCTTAAGAGAGATCTTAAGAGACCCTGTAATTTTCAGTACCCCAACTCTTCTCCTCGCCTATGTGCACGAAGCGGCCCGCTGCCGCTCCCGCCAGCGCAGCGCTGCCGTCAACCTCGGCGTCAAGCGTACGAGTGTCGTCTGCTATCGCCTGTCACGGTGATGATTGTTTTCTCGGCGCTCGGCATTTACCTGGTGCTCGCTGAAAAAAGTAGCCATTATTTCTTTATGCTGTTGTTTAAGCTGAAGTATAATATTTTGTAGACGCCATAACTCAAGGAAAACGTCCGAAGGAAGGGTTCACTCTTGCGGATATTTTCCAGAGAGGCCAAAACAGGATTCCACTACTTAGTCATGCTCAAATTTTCCGGACAGGCCAAAACGTAATTCCACTACTTAGACATGCTCAAGTTCCCTTTATATTGACAGCCTTCGATATTTTCGGTAGACTTTTTATTCTTGCGTTCATATAGGAGGTTGTGGCCAAATGCTGCACCAGAGTGCTCTGGTAACGGAGTGCGTTACCGGTTCTGGTCACCGGGATCAGGTCACTCTAGGCCTGTTTATGCAACGTTATCAACACACGGATTTTTTTTCTTTTCTTTCGCTCTGGTGGAAAATTTCGCGTCACCGGGATTCGAACCACAGACCTCTTGTACGCGAGGCGGGTGTTCTACCTCTACGCCACCGCTACAACGGGTGTGGATGTAGAGTCTACGCCCCTACATCCAGACATGATGACCAGGAACTCGAAAGCTTCTATGAAGACGTGGAATCGGCGGTGGGTAAAGTCAAAACAAAATACACTATACTGATGGGCGACTTCAGTGCCAAGGTAGGCAAGAAGCAGGCTGGAGACAAGGCAGTGAGCGAATGTGGCATAGGTACTAGTAATAGCAGGGGAGAGCTATTAGTAGAGTTTGCGGAACAGAATAATATGCGCGTAATGAATACCTTCTTCCGCAAGCGGGATAGGCGAAAGTGGACGTGGAGGATCCCGAACGGCGAGACTAGAACTAAAATGGACTTCATACTCTGCGCTAACCCTGACATCATACAAGATGCGGACGTGCTCAGCAAGGTGCGCTGCAGTGACCATAGGATGGTAAGAACTCGAATTAGCCTAGACCTGAGGAGGGAACGGAAGAAACTCGTACATAAGAAGCCGATCAATGAGATAGCGGTAAGTGGGAAAATAGAGGAATTGCAGATCAAGCTACAGAATAGGTATCCGGCTCTAACTCAGGAAGAGGACCTTAGTGTTGAAGCAATGAACGACAGTTCTGTGCGCATCATTAAGGAGTGTGCAATAGAAGTCGGTGGTAATTCCGTTAGAAAGAATACCAGTAAGCTATCGCAGGAGACGAAAGATCTGATAAAGAACGCCAATGTATGAAAGCCTCTAACCCTACAGCTAGAATAGAACTGGCAGAACTTTCGAAGTTAATCAACAAGCGTAAGACATCTGACATGAGGAAGTATAATGTGGACAGAATTGAACATGCTCTCAAGAACGGAGGAAGCCTTAAAGCAGTGAAGAAGAGACTAGGAATTAGGAAGAATCAGATGTAGGCGTTAGGAGACAAAGCCGGCAATATCATTACTAATATGGATGAGATAGTTCAAGTGGCTGAGGAGTTCCATAGAGATTTATACAGTACCAGCGGCACCCACGATGATAATGGATGAAAGAGTAGTCTAGAGGAATTCGAAGTCCCACAGGTAACGCCGGAAGAAATAAAGAAAGCCTTGGGAGCTATGCAAAGGGGCAAGGCGGTGTGGGATGATCAGGTAACAGCAGATTTGTTGAAGGATGGTGGACAGATTGTTCCAGAAAAACTGGTATCCCCTATACGCAATGCCTCATGACCTCGAGCGCACCGAAATCATGGAAAAACGCCAGCGTAATCCTATTCCATAAGAAAGGGGACGCTAAAGACTTGAAAAATTATACACCGATCAGCTTACTGTCTGTTGCCTACAAAGTATTTACTAAGGTAATTGCAAATAGTATCAGGAACACCTTAGACTTCCGTCAACCAAAAGACCAGGCAGGATTCCGTAAAGGTTACTCAACAATAGACCATATTCACACTATCAATCAGGTGATAGCAAAATGTGCGAAATATAACCAACCTTTATATATAGCTTTCATTGGTTACGAGAAAGCGTTTGATTCAGTCTAAACCTCAGCAGTCATGGAGGCATTGCGGAATCAGGGTGTAGACGAGCCTTATTTAAAAATACTGAAAGATATCTATACCGGCTCCACAGCCACCGTAGTCCTCCATAAAGAAAGCAACAAAATCCCAATAAAGAAAGGCGTCAGGCAGGGAGATACCATCTCTCCAATGCTATTCACAGCGTGTTTACAGGAGGTATTCAGAGACCTGGATTCGGGAGAATTGGGAATAAGAGTTAATGGGGAATGCCTTAGTAACTTGCGATTCGCTGACGATATTGCCATGCTTAGTAACTCAGGGGACCAACTGCAATGCATGCTCACTGATCTGGAGAGGCAAAGCCGAAGGGTGGGTCTAAAATAATCTGCAGAAAACTAAAGTGATGTTTAACAGTCTCGGAAGAGAACAGCAGTTTACGATAGGTAGTGAGGCACAGGAAGTGGTAAGGGAATACATCTATATAGGACAGGTAGTGACTGCAGGATCCGGATCATGAGACTGAAATAATCAGAAGAATAAGAATGGGCTGGGGTGCGTTTGTCAGGCATTCTCCGATCATGGACAGCACGTTGGCATTATCCCTCAAGAGAAAAGTTTATAACAGCTGTATCTTACCAGTACTCACGTACGGGGCAGAAACCTCGAGGCTTACGAAAAGGTTTCTACTTAAATTGAGGACGACGCAACGAGCTATGGAAAGACGAATGATAGGTGTAACGTTAAGGGATAAGAAAAGAGCAGATTGGGTGAGGGAACAAACGCGAGTTAATGATATCTTAGTTGAAATCAAGCAAAAGAAATGGGCATGGGCGGACACGTAATGAGGAGGGAAGATAACCGATGGTCATTAAGAGTTACGGAATGGATTCCAAGGGAAGGGAAGCGCAGCAGAGGGCGGCAGAAAGTTAGGTGGGCGGATGAGATTAAAAATTTTGCAGGGACATCATGGCCACAATTAGTACATGACCGGGGTAGTTTGAGAAGTATGGGAGAGGCCTTTGCCCTGGAGTGGGCGTAACTAGGCTGCTGCTGCTGATGATGATGAAGATATTTTCGGTGGGAACACACTGGAGCGTTTGCAAACAAGGAAGGAACTGTGCACTTTATGCATTCCCATGCACCGCGCTCACTTTCGACGACCTTGCCGCGAATGCCATGCGACGCATAACACATGAATTGAGCATGTCGCCATGTTGATACTGTGCATCAGACACCTTGTATGATTTCGCCCAAACCTTTCCGTGCACAGGAAACGACATTTTGCTCATTCAAAAATAACAACGCGGACCTCACGGCGGGAGAAATTATGGGCCGTTTGTGGGAGCTTTGCTGCACCTGCTGATGGAAACAAACATGAATCACGTCGGCATGTTGTCGTGAAGTTCCGTAAGATAACATAAAATATGGCACCAGGAGTAAGGTTTATTTCAGGATATGAAAAAGAAAGTGGGCGTACAAACCAAAGTGGGGGGGAGGGGGCTCTCGCGGTATTAACACTCGGTGATTCACACTTCGCAGGTGCTCGTGTCTCCGTGGGTGCAGAATTTGTACCGGACTCGAGATGCCTCCACCGCCAGCCATGTGCACGAGGACAGTGATAAGGCACACGCATAGAGAAAATAACATCGTCCACAGCGCAAGAAGAAGCGCAAAAACCCGCAATATGCGTACACATCTCAGCAGAGCCGAGCCGCTTACTTGGCGCAAGGCTTGACCGCACCGCCCTCACAGTCCCAGGAACAAGTCGTGCCCGGCTCGAACAGAAGAGTTGTGGAATTGAGAAATCATATATAAACCTCGGTCCACAGTGGAATGCTATGGACTGACATCCAAAGAGGGTAAATGAAGTCATTTTCTACTGATAGAGGTATGTTAGGTTGTTTACATGGGCGTCTCTGGTTCCGGTAACCATGATCGCCCGGGCAGTAGCGGCGTATTATTTCCATTAGGTGCGTGTTACGCGGCCTTTTTCAACTACGTCGCTGGCATTGCTTTGAACAGCGAGGACAGCAATCTGCGGAGCAGAAGTATCAATCGGTGAGGGCCGTGAAATCTGTTTGAAATTCGCAGCATATCGTCTTTTGGTTTGTGAATGCTACAAGGTGCTTAGTTTTCCCGACGGCGTAATCAAAGACGAATTTGGTGTCAAGTGGTGTCATCGATACACTTTGTTTCGGCTTGTGGGCCGTTCTACAGATGTGTACTGTTCAAGAAGGGTGCCGTTGGTGCATAGGGCAATGCTTCCACGCTGGATGAATTGGCTTTCTTGTAAGAACGTCCTTACCGTCTTTCGCGAGTGCTTTCGGAAACTGCTCGCGTTGTATGTGTGTCTGCATGCTCGTCTGGCACGCGTCGTTATTGTGCCAGCGCTTTGCAAACGAGTTTTTCATTTGGTGACTGCTTGCGAGAAAGCAAGGATGTGCTACATGTTCGTAATTTTAAAGACCCTGCTTCAATGTAGGGACACTGACACTTTCGTGGTTTCGAGGTCAGCTTTCAACGCATGGCAAGGCATCGCCTGACGCTTAACCATCATTGACACACGAACAAATTAGTCATTTCTGCTTTAATGCCAAATTCAGTTTTGTGTAGTGTGTAGGCAGATAATGGTCGTCAAGTTGCAACGGTAATCTCGTTTTTGCCAAAGCTGTGCACATTAGAGGATTTTTCACTAAGTGAAGCTCTCTCACCAAGTTTTGAAAGATTTAGTGCAAATAATTTTTCATAACAGTAATTGTGCATTGATCGCATGACATTTTTGGAAATTGCTGGTTATCTGATTTCATTATTCTTTAATTATTTGTGAAAGTGCAATGGATTTTGACTGCCGTTTCGGCAACTTATTCACCGACTGATTTGCACTGTGTTTTGCGGTTCTGCTTTTTCACTTAGCTGTTTGTAAAATATAGAGCTTCAAGTTCGCCCATTACTAAACTCTATAATAAGTTTACACCGTTTTGTGTGTATGTCTACCACACAACAGCAATCGTCATCCGCCTGGCTTGCGTTTCCTTTCTTGAAAGCGCCGCGCCCACTGCTTTCCTGTGCGCAATGTCATGTCATGCTGATAATGCGCATGACATTAGTTACTGTTAGTTACGCTCGCAGCGTTAAAGAAAGGAAATGCGGACAAGACAAATGACGTTCATTGTTGTGCGACAAGATACGACTGAAAGGGTGTAAACATTTCTTAGCGTGTATATCTGACTGACGTCTCTGGTGCAAGCAATATTATTAGGATGTGACAAAGTGCATGCATCTTCTGTCACTGATCGAACTGCTTGTAATCAAACTCCTTTAGCAAAGTCGTTCTTGTTCGGTGTGTTTCAAACGCGCTGTAATCGAATTGCCAGATTCTCTTATTCTGCGCACAAACAAATGTATAGCATTTTATTATGAAATTTTAAAGGTAGCCAACTCCTATATTGCATAAATATCGTAGGCTGATGTATTATGAACAAGAAATGTGTTCTCTGAAAATAGCTTTCGACGATGTCATTGTGCTATCCAGTGCTCATTGGCTGGTCGAAGAATACGTCATGCAAAAACAGCAGTATTGCCGTAAGTGTTCATCCGAGAATACGTCGCAAAGTCAAAATCATTGCAACAATAGTACCGACACAAGCTTTCTTGGGTATGTATGTGTTCATTGCATGAAATTCCAGAGGTTGAACTCGGGACCTCTTATTTGCTCGGAAACTTATGCTGGTATATGTATCCCAATGGTTCAATGTCATCATAGAGCACATTCACCATTGTCTTTCAGGTACTACAAGCAACTCATCATAAATCTCACTGTTATTAATGACCTTTCGTATGCACTACGACATAAGTGCATATACTTTGTATTCGGTTCATGGTCATGCTCAAAGATCACGTTGCTCAAGCGACTACTGTCCGTACACATTACACGCCACCAAACACACCCCATACATAATCTGTTTAGATCTACGCAGCACATCGCAGACATCTGATACACGCTCTACTTATTCTCATAGCATCGCGTGAGACCATATGATCCAGACACACGTAGCTGTCTACTATCTCAATCGCACATTCGCCATCTGTGAAGGATTTCCGGCCATCATTTAGGCTCCTTACCAGCCGAGAGGCCGCAAGCAACCTCTACAAGAGCTATTAGCGCTCATCAGGAGTGTATACCGTCATCATATCCAATGGCGGAGAAGCCTTCATCTCCCCTGGGGGGGCTGCGACAGCCTCAAGTGACTATTGCTATTCCCGATATTACAAAGCAGACCAATCATCCATCGCCGGCTCTGAAGCAACGGACCCTCGTATTACTACACCAGACGTATCACGACCGCATACATATATATATACCAATGGTTCGACTTCACCTACGAGTTCAACTGCTGCATTCGGCAGCCCAGCTAAGCAGGCTGCAGTTAGATTCAAATTGTCGCGCATCATTACATCTACGACGGCAGAACTTGCAGCTCTCCATGCCGATATGATGTATGCCAACGAAGTGCAGACAGAGAAATCGGTGGTATTTTGTGACTCTAAGGCAGCCCCTCACAGTTTCGAGTCTGCGTTACATCACAGAACATACGAGCAGGTGATATCTGCCGTTAGGGAAGTGTGCCATCATGCTGTGGAAAGAGGGCATGACATTATCTTTCAATGAATTCCAGTTCACTGTTGCTTCGTCTGCAACAACCTTGCTGTCAAAGCTACCCGATCTGCCCACGAAGACAACCAGACGCGTCCAATACTTTTGGCGAGGTCGGACTTTGCCAGGTAACCTCGCCTACTTGAACGCAAAAGTTACAAGATCTCTAGAGTTCAAGTGCCTTCAATTGCCGATTGCATAAACTGGACCGCACACTACGGCAACAACTGTCACCTAGCCTTTCCCGCGGCGCAACAACCGTGCTATGCCGCTTGTGGTTGGGAGTGGCGTTCACGAACGCATACTCCTATCGTATGGGAATAGCCGAGAGCCCGGTGTGTGACGCCTCTGGGTGCGACGAAACCACCAAGCACCTATTGTGTACCTGTGCTCGCTACGATGTACAACGTCTCTCTCTGCGGGCAACCTTAATGCATCTGGATTCAAAAAGGTTTTTCGAGTGAAAGATACTCCGACCATGGCCACACTCGTCACTGGCATGAAAAGTGATTTGTGCACTTGTAGAATACTTGAAGAGCAGCGGCTTAAGAGACCGTTTACACTGTCCCTCTGCATCCACGCACACGACTCAATGCTTACTTTTTGCTTACAATGCTTACAATGATTACAATGCTTATTTCCCTTTCTCCCACCCCCACTTTAGGGTAGCAAACAGGGTGTTCGTCTGGTTGACCTCCCTGCATTTCCTGTCCTTGCTCTCTCTCTCATGGCACATCGCATAGATATTGTGAACGTCGTAAAAGTCTGTGTACCACATCATACAAATCGCGCACATTTTCTAGAAGATCTCGTTCAATAAGCATAGCACATGGTTCACTTCTAGTCAAATCTGTGCGATATGCTTACATCTCGTTGATTTTTCATCAAATTTTCATATAAATCTTTCAATAGGGGGGATAGTCATGCTGACGCCTTCGCTTACACTCGCCGAAACTTCAGTGCATGCCAGTCACGTTCACCATGTCGCCGTTCCCTAGCACCAATGCTGCGCCGCCTTAGGCTGTCGTTGAGGAAAACCAGAAGCCGCAGTTCTGTGGGCAAGAACTGCACAGCTTTTGAACTTTTTAAGACCTTGTTTGCGATGTTGTTCCCCCCAGCGTAAAAAGTGTGCCTGTTCTAGCCCTTGTCTGCAATTGTCTGTAATTGTCTGTAATGAGGGACACACTTTGCCGTGAACTCTGAAAAGTAATTACGCCGCTTGCTGACTGTACATTGAGCACTGCCGGATCGCAACGAATCCGACCTTTCGCGGCGTGCACAGCGCGCGTCGTTATTTAAGGTGTTTTGTGCACCGTCGAACTTGTTGTGCTTTCGAAACGCTCCCACAGCGAAATACGGGGCAGAGAGTTACTTTCCAGTCATCACGCCGTTATCCACTGTGCTCACGTCGAGCACAGTGAATAAAGTCGAGTTTTCGTCGTTTTCAGACCTCAGTTTCGTGGACTAGCCGTCTCTGACTGCAAAAACGTTCGTTGCCGCTGACCCTGCAATACTCCCTTTCTTATCCTCTCTTGTACCCCTCTTTTGCTACGTCCCTACGGGATCAACGGTGCTTTTTACACCTTCTGAAACCGCTGTCCGTCGCAAGTGCTTTCTGGTTCCTTGCGCTGCATTGACAATTGACGATATCCCAATGCTATCTGTGTTTCCGATCCGCTTCCCTGCTGCTCCACTTTACTGCGGGTTGAGTGCCTTGGCAGTCTTGAAGAACTTGGCTTCTGTTCTACATGTGTCCTTCCTGACCAACCGTCTTCTCTTCACATTGGTGCCATTGGCGCTTCTGCTCTACCCTCTCGACCATCCTTCTTACCCTTTGTTGGTGCGTGCACGCTTATCTTACGTAGCAGCAACATGCACAGCTCATCTCCTTGAAGGCTTCTGCGCCACCTTTGATTTCCCAGAACCTTCTTTGGGATGTATTACAGCCGTAGCTCACTACATCAACACTGGTCTTCATGCTCCTTTATGTCAGCGCCCATATCGTATGTCAGCCCCTGTGCGCCGCATCATCCCAGTACAAGTTGGCGGCGTCATACAAACCTCAAATAGCCCAGGGGCCTCACCGGTTGTTCTCGTAACGAAAAAAGATGGCTCAGTAAGGTTCTGTATTGACTACCTTGAACTGAACAAGACCACGCCCAAGGACGTCTATCCACTGCTTCGCATAGAAGACGCCTTGTACTCCTTACAAGGAGCTGAATTTTGTTCTTCGTTGGACCTGCGCTCCAGCTAGTGGCAAGATGTGATGGCTAAGGCCAACCGCCCTAAAAGAGCCATTGTTAATCCTGATGACTTATATGAATTCAGTGTGACCTCATTCGGGCGCATGATCGATAGCATCCTCTGAGGCCTCAAGTGGCAGACGTGCCTGTGCAAACCGGACGATATTGTGATCTTTTCTCATAATTGCAGGACGTATCTCGAACACCTAGAAACTTTGCTCACTTGCCTCAGTTTCTTTGGCCTAGAACGAAATTTAAATAAATGTTGTTTTGTTGCTCGGAAGCTGCTTATCCTTGGCCAAGTTGTCTCCTGAGATGGCGTCCTTCCGGACCCATCAAAACTGCTTGTCGTTTCCGACTTTCTTAAACCAGCATCAATCTATGAACTTCGCACCTTCATCGGATTTTGTTCGTATTTTCGTCACTTAGTTCGTAACTTTGCCTCAATCATCGCACATTTGACTGAAATTCTCCGCAGAAGCCGAGACCTGTGGATATGGTCACCAGCATGCGACGATACACTCGCGACACTGTGCCGCCGACTTACGCCACTTCCAAACAATCATGTGACATTTCGACCCAATGGCGCCGCTAGCGGGGTTGGCCTCGGTGCTGTACTTGCCCAGCCTACACCTGTACATGACAAGTGTGTCATTGCTTACGCCAGCCGAGCGTTCACTAAAGCAGAAGCCGTTACGGAGAATGAGTGTCTAGCCGTCATAGGGGCCATAGCAAAGTTTCGTCCTTACCTTTACGGACGTCCATCCAACGCGGGTACAGAGCACCATGTGTTATGTTGGCTTTCCTCCATGAAAGATCAATCTGGTCGAGTCGTCCGTTGGACATGACCTCCGGGCGTACGACATCTTCGTCATTTACCAATAGGGACGCAAACATTCTGATGCAGATGGTCTGCCCGCTCACTTTTCCCACCTGCTGTTGTGAATCCGTCTGTGTCTACTTACGACGTGTCCTCCTTAGCCATCACCAACATGCTTCAGGAGCAAAGCAAGGACCCGCGGCTTGTTTCCCTTATCCGTTCGTTGATTCAACCCACGTTACACTAGTCTCGCGGGAAATACGCCATCATTTCATTTCATCGCTTCATTCTCGCTACGGGCTCCTATTGTACCATCGACACTATTTTTTTCCCAAACATGCAATTAGGTCGTAGTAATTCGCCGCCATCTACGATCTCACATATGCGGGACCTTCTACACTGACATGCTTATGTCAACGTGCCATTGAGCGGCTCCGTGAGTCCGTTTGTCTGTGGGTGGTAGGTGGTGGAAAGCTTGTGCTCGGCAGAACAGCTACGAAGTAGGTCTTCAACTACTAGGGACAAGAAGGTACGGCCCGATCAGTGAGAATTCGCCGGGGTGCACCTGATGGAGGTTGACGTCATGTAAAAGGAAATCTGCCACCTCAGTTGCGCAGCTTTTGCGCAAAGCTTGCGTGACCGCGTGCCGGGTCATATAATTAGTCGTGAGAATGACCCACTTATTTCCAGATTTCGACGTCGTAAAATGGCCGACAAGATTGAGGCCCACCCGACAGGATGGTTCTGAGAGCACATCCAGGGTGTGAAGGCGTCCAGCGGCCATCACAGCATGTTTTATGGTGCTGACAGAGAGCACAGGCTGCGACGTAGCGACGTAAAGAGCGGTACAGGCTTGGCCAGTAGAAGCAGCGCCGTACGCGGTCGTAAGTACGCTAAATTCCGAGGAGACCTGTAGTAGGAGGGTCATGTCACTGCTCAAGAATTGATGTCTGGAGATGGCGTGGTACAACAAGTAAAAATTCTGGTCCTTCAGGGCTTAAGCTGTGACGGTAGTGAACGTCGTCGCGGAGCATGAACATGCGCAGTATGGTCTCTGATTGTCCAGAATTGAGACGGTCGATAAGAACACGTAAGAAGTCATCACACCGTTATACAGTGTGGATGCCGTGCAGATCAGAAATGACTATGATGCAAGAGTCGGTGTCATGCGCATCATAGTCAAGGTGGTCGATAGGATGAAGAGACAGGCAGTTGGCGTCCTTGCGCAAAATGGCCTGACTTCTATAAATCAGGAAATGGATATTCTTGGAGCCGTAGCGCCCACCTACTCCATCACCCACAAGGGATCTTAAGCGATGAAAGGGAGTACAAGGCGTGAGGTTCCGTAACCACGGAAAATGTGCGGCCGTACAAGTAGGCTCAGAATTTTGCAGCTGCCCTAACTAACGCCTGGCGCTCCCGTTTGGAAACTGAAAAATTTCTATCGGCGGGTGACAGGAGGCGGCTGGCGTAGGCAACTACGCTATCTGCGTTACCGTGCTATTCCACAAGTAGAGGCCCAATTGCATGGCCACTGGCATACGTGTGAAGTTCAGTGGCGGCAGATGGATCATAATGAGCTAGCCATGGGGGAGGTGTCTGCAAGCCTACGAGGGCGAAGAAGGCTTTGGTTTGAGCAAGGCCCCATGTGAAATCAACGTCCAACTTAAGTAGGTGAGTGGGCGAGCAGTTTCGGAAATGCTAGGATAGCCCAACGTAGCTTCTTACGTAATCGATGGAAGGCGGAACACGAAAGTTCTGGACAGCGCGAATCTTCGCAGGGTCCGGTTTACAACCAGCGGCACTGACGAGATGGTCAAGAACGGCAATTTGACGACGTCCAAAGTAGCACTTGGATGAGCCCAATTGCAGGCTGGTGCGTCTGGAAAGAGCAATAATAGCTGATAGGCGCGTTAGATGACTGGTGAAAGTTGGCAAAAAGACATCGTCTAGATAACAGAGACATGTGGACCATTTATTGCCGCAAGTAAGGAGTCCATCATTGTTTCAAAAGTTGTGAAAATTTATCTTCATTAAATAATAGGGTTTTACGCGCCAAAACCACGATCTGATTATGAGGCACGCCGCAGTGGGGGACTCTGGAAATTTGTACCACCTGCGGTTCTTTAAAGCGCACCTAAATCTAAGTACCAGGGGTGTTTTCGCATTTCGCCTCCATCGAAATGCCGCCGCCGTGGCCGGGATTCAATTCCGCGACCTCGTGCTTCGCAGCCCAACACGTGTTCATAGACACTAAGCAACCACGGCGGGTCACTCGAAAGTAGTCGGGGCATTGCAAAGGCCGAAGGGCGTAACCTGGAATTGGTAGAGGCGATCTCGTGAAACGAAGGCAGTTTTCTCACGGCGCATGTCATCGAGCGGGATTTGCCAATACATTTACCGGAAGTCTACCGACGAACAGTACTTGGCTCCATGCAACCAGGACAAAGTGTCATCAATACGTGGCAAAGGGTTGACATCCTTGCTTGTGATTTATTTAGGTGTCTTTAATCCACACAAAAGCACCAACTGCCGTCCTTCTTCTTGACCAGGACAACAGGGGACGCTCACGTGCTGCAAGATGGCTCGATAACGCCTTCAGTAAACTTCGTATCGACTTCTCGTTGTATCACTTGTCGTTCAGCATGTGAAATATCGTATGGCCGCGGCGTATCAGACTGACGTCTCTGATGAAACTACGATGGGTGACCGCCGATGTCTGGGCTAAAGAATGGTCGTCAAGGTCAAAAATGCCGTGGTAATTTTACCAGAGACGGTGGACGCCAGCAGCTTGTGCCGGAAGTAGCTAAGGTGCAGTCATCTGGCTAAATTCTTCGGAGAGTCGGTGACTCGGAGGTTGATGGAACGTCGGTGTCAAAAGATGATATCTTGCAATCGTTCACAAGCGAGATGTGGCCCAAAGACATGCTTCTGCGAAGAATTTGAGTCGAGCAGTTAAAATTAAGAGCGAGCAGTCTCACTGCTCAGTCTCACTGAGCAGTCTCAGAGTTTACTGTAACAGTGAGCACGGTATAGGGAACGGCCAAATTTCTTTCAAGCAGTATGTCAGCGGTGGGACATAGTACATAGACGCCATCAGGAAGAGATGGCCATGACAGTACAGGGACGTACTATCGTGAACATTATGTGTTGCCGTCAGCAACAGATGGGGATGACAGTACACGGACGTAATATCGTGAATAATATGAGCCGGAACACGTAAATAGCCTCGAAACGGAGTTACAACGGTAGGCGAATGGCGCTGTCGAAAACAGAGGGGAAAGAGGGAGCGCTTTTCATGATTTTGGGTTCTAGCGCTTTTCCGCTAATTATTGCCACTCCAACCACGCCTGCGTTTATCGAAAACAGCAGCTTACGGCATTTTACTGGCTGCCAATAGGCGATAACACGGTTACGTGCGCAGTGATTTACAGCGAGCCATTTTTTTCCGTCATGCCTTTTTTTATGGTGAAGCTCTTAGGCGCCCATTTCTGCATTTAGCGTAAGGTATCTTCATATATACCCCGATAGGATCTCAGGTATATCTTACGGAGCGCAACGTGTCACGTGTTCTAGAAAGACGGACCGATTTCCCAGGGAAGTAGCTCTCGGTTGTTTACGGTTTGAAACAGTGCTGCTATTGGCCACGCTTCGCTGCACGAAGTTATCAGTACCCAAGATATCAAACACATTTATCAATGTGCGCTGGTGATGCGATGTTTCCCACTTTGTATAAAGAAACGCGTGTTGTGAGTGCGAGTAGTTATTAGAACAGCGTCCTCATTTCCACTTTGTTTGCGAAGGCGGTCGCCGCGTATTGCCCATTGTAGGGCACGAAGCTATCTGACACGCGCTGCGGCGTTCCCGCTCAGGTTGCTCACGATAGTACGTAGTGGCTTGAGGTGACAGCCGGATGTCTTCGGGAGAGCATGAGCATGGTTGTGTGACTGTTGAACTATAGCAGCCGTGGGGCTATTCAAGCTGAAAGACACTAGACGCGCATTCAAAAACAGCTGGATGGGACGATAAAAAGTCTAAGCCGAGTATAATGTCGTAAGGGCATTGTTCCAAAACGGCAAACAAAAGAGTCGTTACGCGCCCCGCGATGTCAATGCGAGTGGTGCATATACCAAGCACGGTAGGCGTTCCTCCGTCGGGGAAGTGGAGGGTATGTGATGCAGCGGGTGTCAATGAGTGCTGCGCGCCAGTGTCAATGAGTGCTGGGACACTTACGCTATCGACTAAAACGTCCATCATGTTCTGCTTGTTCGGCAAAGTGATCAGAGGGTTCGAGACGGTCGAGACGTGAATGTGGCGTCACCTCCGGGAGCTTCATCGCTTAGTTTTCCCGTGACCGGCTAGGGGGCTGCAATAGGGACGGTGTGCAACGAGCTCGCGACGATAGAACGATGTTCTACGAACTGGAGGTGAACGGGACTGGGGACGTCGGAATGCCGACGAACGACTGTTTCAAGGAGCAAGAGCGTCATTGTTTGGCTCCTGCGGCGCCAATGGAGGCTCACTCTTTTCGGGGCGATAATAACAGGTGAATAGTGGTCTCAGGGAGGAGGAAACAGTACGGTTGTTACAATGGCGAGCAACGAGACCTACACGCCGGCAGGCAAAACAGATTGGCCGATCGTCTGTGGTTCGCCACTCGGCTGGATTTCGGTAGCGTGCAGGATACCGCGAAGCAGTCGACGGACCTGGAGCGTGAGACAACTGTGAAGCGGAAACGGCACATACTGAATAAACTCTAAGATTAGCGAGTTCTTCCCTGACTATTTCTTCCACCAATGGAGCTGTAGGCAAATTGTTCCGCTCACTGGGGTCGGATAAAGGGGCTGCATGAGCCATGGCTTGAAGTTCTCGGCGCACTAACCGCGTCAGGTCATCTGATGATGACTGTCGCTACACTTCTCGCCTGTCATCACATGGGAATGTTACACTGTTCGGCAGATGTGCGAACGGCGTTACAATGCGGTGTGGATCTTGGCCTGCTCAAAACGTTGACGTTCTTTTGTGATGTCCTGTACTGTTTCAGAATTTTTGCACACGAGCAGGTTGAAAGCGTCGTCTGGGATTCCCTTAAGTACATGCCCAACCTAGCGGGAGTTAGCCATATCGCTGTCGGCCTTACGGCGCAGAGCCAGCACAGCCTGAATGTAAGAGACGTATGATTCTGTGGAAGTCTGGGTGCAGGTCGCTAGTTCTTTCTTAGCAGCGCTTTTCCTCCCAGTGGAACGACTGAACAAGTCTCTCAGCTTGTTTGCACGTTCTCTGTGAACCAAACTATCATCATCAATCGCTCATAGCTCGGTAAAGGAAAAAAAAATGAAATAGCTCATAGCCCGGTAGGGCAGTATCTAAAAGCACTGAGCAAAGAGAAGCGAACAGTTCTTAATTTTTTTCTGATCAGGCATACAACATACCGAACAGCATGTCGAAAACTTCCATCATCAATGGCCCATACCCCGTGAGGAATGGCTCATACTTTCGTAAGTGAGCAAAAATGCAATGACTCATAGTCCCGTAAGCTTGATGGCTAACAATTTTGCGTGAATTAGCTGCGATGACACTACCACTGTTTTCGTTGTCGTTTATTTCAGTGTGGATGTGTCAGTGCCGAAAAGGGAACGGTTTACGCCTTCCGTGTTGCACACATATCCCTTGCAATGCTACACCGATCTGGCCCAAGCGACCACTCATCGGCGTACGTGCATGAATTTGACATTATCAAAAATTGTGATTGCAGTTACGAGCGAAATAATGACTACATATCAAGATCATAAATGAGTCTGCGTAGCGTTTGCTACGACGACCACCCATCGAGATAATAAATGAGTACGTAACTTAGTTCAAAATTATGTGTCACCTCCGTGTCATGCGCTAAACAGCTTCGCTAGTCAACCCCCTTCACAGAGTGGAATAGACTGTTTTAAAATTTTGTTTGTTTCTCGTGGTTACCCCGCACCTCTCCCCAATTTTGTACGTTGGGGAAGTCACATATAAAGATGCATTTACAATATTTACTAGAGAGACAACAATGCATGGAAAAAATGGCTGTAGAGACTGGTTCCACCTCTACATGAGAAATCGTCGTCTACTGACTGGCGCAACTCTTGGTTGCTCTGTAACAATATTATGGTTGTTGGGAGAAGCATACTGCGCTGCTCATGCAAGAAGATGATGATTAGAAGCTCAAGGTTTAAGGTTCCCTGCCAGTGTCGGTCGCTTACTGACGCTTACTGCAATTGTCTGTTTTATAAAAGGAGTGTTGATTCTAAACGCCCCATTATAATACGTGTATATCGCCCACATCGTAGAGCGCACGCATCCGACATGCGCTTTGATGGGGCTGTTTGTAAACTTGCCTAAAATATTGCTTCAGTAAAACTTGCCTAAATAAAGCACTTGCGTAAGAAAATTGAAGGTTCTACTGCTCACCTAAAATACGCATTAGAACTACGGCGCTTCTCTTACTCAAGTCGAAGTGCGGTGCGACAATGTCCATGTAGATTGTGGCTGCATGTGAATTCACGACCGATGACACGGTGCTGCAAGCATAAAGAAGTAGAATATTGAGGAATGCAACGACCATTTTGGACATAAATTTTCTTACAAAGAGCAAATCAGCAAGTCCTGCCCCTGACATAAGGCTCTGATGCCTCAAGGGTTCCGAGTTAATGTTTGGTAAAAATGACGTACAGCGGAAAGGACAAGGACTGCGAGAGACGACATACAGGGCGCTGACTTCCAACAATATTTTATTGCGTAGCCACAGCATGTTTATGTCTACAAGAAGGGGCATACGCAGAAAATGAACGGTAGTCCCAAGGAATGTTCTAACAGCAAGTCATTTTACTAGGAACAACGTCACTTGAAAAAGAGGAACATTACTATTTCTGTATGTTGAGATACATGACTTCACTAGGGGTCAGCGCGATAGAGTGGGCACCAACGCACATACCACCCAGTTTTCTGATGAAATGAGCTCCTCTAATTTCCCGTGTGAGCTGCGAGCTGCATCTCGCTAAGGCTTCTGTATCTTCAAAGAGGGGCACGCAGCCGCAGTTTCGGCAATGGATGCCCAATTGGCCTTGAACAGTGTTATGGACGTCGTTACGGTGTCCTCTTAAACGATCGTTTAAGCTCCAGTCAGTGTGTCAAACAGAATTAGTGGCGTAAAACAGGGTAATCTGGTAAACTACATTCCTTGCGCATGTCACAAAACATTTTCTGCGCCAGACAGAGTCACAACTCTGACGTGATTTAGCCGTTTTTATACGTTTACAGAGCATTGCCAGCTTTTGCGGGGCTGAGAAAATGACTGTGGTTCCAGTCCGATGCCCAATCTTCTTTAGCCTATGGGAGACATCATGCACATGCGGTAGCACTGCAAACCTGCGTCTTTCAACCGGCTGGTTCCTTGACTGAGCGGGCTCATTAGGTTTTGTACGCCTCAGAAGCTGAATTAAGGCCAAAGGGTAGCCAGCGCAGGAAAGTCGGTCAAGCTGTGCCGCAAGACTCTGTTGCATCTCGTGTGAGCAACATTTATTGAGGCTGTTAACGAAGCATAACATTATAATACCTCGTTTAACGAGCTTTGAGTGTGCCGAGTTAAAGGACGAGAGTGGCTTCTTACTTCACGGTTCGAAGCACCAGCACACATGTTAGTTAGCAAGGTACAGCCTGAGATCTAGGAAGTGCAAGGATTTATCAATGGGGACCTCATGCGTACGTTCTCGAGGCTGCAACTCTTCCTTAAATATGTTTGGTGTGCTCTAATGACTGAAATATTTATTTCGCTTGATATGCCTGTACGTACTGAGTAAACAGGCATAAAGAAGTCAAGTAGCCGGGAATGCACGGCAACATTACAGGGGAATTTTCCTGGAAAGAACATTTCTGGAGTGTTGCTCACTACTTAGGGCTCCGCCTTCTTGATGCACTGTTTGATGTTTTCTACTCACCAAATGTTCGAATTTACGTTATATACCTGTAATTCTTGAGTAAAACCTTCTAATACCTGTTGCACACTGATGTCAAGTTTCATGACAGGAAGTCTAGACGCAGTGTTCTGGTTCTATGGGCCTCGACCAATAAAAGTACAGTGCATAAAAATAGCACAATACTAGCGTTCGTGACTGAGTGCCTGCGCTTCCAATAGACAAAGTGGGCGAAAGTGGTCAGTTTACGCTTGTTAGCACAGCATGATGTATAAAAACAAGATCTGTTTAAAAACAAACCTTGTTGATGCGCTCAGTATTCCCGCCAAGAACAAACCCCGTAGCGTTTTCACGTCTGATAGGCTCTCTCTTATGTAATATGGAATGATCTGAAAGATCATGGAGCATGAAAGAACAGCATATATCATGAAAAACAATGGAGCAGATAACTCTATAAAAGCAAGAGAACCATAATATCGCCCTGGATACCTTGTGTTATTTAATAAAATTCGCAACGTTGACAGCTTAGATTAACGTTTATTGAAATAAAGAGTTTTAGATTGAAGTGAGGTTAAAGATGCCCTTTGCCTGCAAAGAAGGAGCAAATGTTCCTTCGATAACAATTGTTAAAAACAACGGTGGAAAGAACAAGGTAAAATTAGGTGGAAGTAGTGAGTGAATAGATATGAATAAAATACGTACGACCGCAACCATTCCAATTTCACAGCCCCGTAGGTTAAAATAATTAAATACTCTCTGCCTGGCACGCCTGGGACAACGGATAATGTCGTCTCGGGTTCCAGGTTGTGGAGATTCGCTGAAAACGACCCGCATCAAAGCTCTTTTGGTGTAAACTTTCTGTACGTTGCACTGACGCTACCTTCACCACTTCTATTGACTGCGTCGCTCAGGCGGTATATACAGAGTATTCGTCTTTTACACAATACTGATCTTTTATAAAATCCTATGACCATTGCGACACCTATCGTCTTCACATACAAGCTCTGCGATGACGTGAAAATGCTTTCTTGCTGCTTAAGTTATTCTGAAAGCACTAAGTAACACAATGTGCTAATTAACCATTTAATTGTTAACTTTAGGGCAGTAGTTTATATGAATAACTTGTATGGCGTTATGAATTATGGCATATGCTTTTTTTAAAACAAAAATATCGAACGTAGTTTGAGATAGTCATCATCGACGTCGAAGCACAAACCCAGACAAAACCGAGACTTACAGCGTCCCGCTGCACGTCAGACGGCAACGCCCCGTAAGACGGGGGGATAGTAGTTTGAATTCAGATAACATGCCGCGGCAAATGCTGACTAAACACAGTGGCACATGGTTGTCAGTCAAAACGTGCCGTATTTGTAGCTGCTGGTATTGCCGGGAAGGTGCAGTTTCGAACTTTCTCACGCTTGTCGTCACGGGGCGATTGGGTCTGATATGTCAGTGGGGCCGCCTTTACTGCTTTCCCCCGGCGCTCGGTTTCGATATTACCTAGATTTAGCATTGAAATGCGCTGGAAATATCTCGAGTTATTCAATATGTTTAAGATCTGTATAGTAGGAGGGCGCAATGAAACGTGTCTTTCCATTCGTCATGTAAACTAGTGCCCCTAAAGCACTAATAAAAAAGTAAAGTAATGAAGCCTTCTCAAGCTCACATTAACGGCGGCATTATATATCCCGGCCTAGGTTCTCGTCTGCAAAATTTCCACGTTTCTTACGTATATCGTCTTATAACAAAAAATGTATTTAGAAAACCCTGTATTATCTGTCATATTATTGAATACAAAGAAAAGAACACTTAATTGATGGCCCCGCAATAAATAAACGTGCTTTAATTGAATACTTTTTAAACAGTATAGCTTAATCGGCAACAGATTTATATCGTGCAGTTTACATTGGGCATTTGGCGTTCTTTTGTGTGGACTAGTGTGGAATGATTTTGCACACATTGTCCAATTTCACTTTCTTTTTCTCGCTCCCCGTTTTTTATAACAGCTCATTCTTCGTAAAATATTTAACTTGAAGTTAAGCATGTGTGCACTTGAATGGTGTGTGTGTGTGTATATATACCATGTACGCGTGTATATGTATATGAGGGTGTACATATATGTATATATATAGGGGCGTATGCGCGCCACTTCTACAGGTTTTTGCGTGTGTACGTGTGAATATAACATGTCAGTGTACAATATTGGTTGGTATTGGTGTATGTATGTGTAAATATTTTTGTTGTTGTCGTTCTTCACAGCTTGGTGCGAACAGTTTCTTTTTTCTTTTTTTTAGTTCTTTTTTTTGTTTCTCAAGTTGCTTTTTTTTCCCTCTTCTAGTCCGACATACACTGCTGTTTTGCCGCTGTTGCCACTGCTTGTAGGGCCTCAGGCCTCGTCAAGCTGCTCAATGAGCAGCTTTTTGTCTGGGGTCCATTTTTCCTTTCCTTGAGGAAAATAAAACTGATTCTGATGTATTCATGTATACTGCGTAACATTTGACCTTGGTAAGACAAGACACAGCAAGATAAGCGCACTGATGTTGACTTCAATTGTGCTGACGGATGTAAAAGAAGATATTATACACAGATTTTTTTCAACTGTAACACGGTACGCAAAACTAAAATTTCCCTAACCTGATCGTAGTTAGAGATGGCACCAGAGAGCAAAGGGTCACAGTCCCTGTACCAGTAAATAACGGCTATGCCGGTGAATCCAACGAGTACGAAGAACACGAGCATCATCAGCCCTCCACCGATAGCTATCCTGAAACAAAACGTATCCACAACCGTTAGTGCATGCAACGCACCTATGTTTTGGTGCTAGTGGCGAGCGGTATAGCCTAAACGCACACACCTTTTAGCCCCACGGGCGGTCCTGGCAGCCATGAACCTTTGGACAGACATTTGGTCATACGACACGCGTACCAACGAGTAGGGTATGCATGCCACCAGTGAAGTCCACATATTCTCGTCAGTGGTGACGTCGAAGTCATCCCTGCCGAGCAGAACGCGTGTGAGGTTTACCAATGCATTGATAATTGAGGTACTGCACGTGTCTTTCGGCAAGTTTCTCTGATGTTGAAGTTCCCCGAAAACATTTTTTGTTCTGAATATATGGAGCCTGGAGCGTTGATTTCATCCAAGCGCGGTTCGCAGAAACTACAGTAAATGAGCTCCTCCCGTTATTATGTTTGTCTGTGCGATAAATCGCTGTGCTGCAATTTACTCACTGTAACATACAAAAGAATTCCGGAATACTAGAACAGGAACAGGAGTGCGTGGCAGCGTTGCGTGCTGTAGAATGTCACGCTGCTAAGCCGATCAGGTACGAGAGGAGTAAATATTCGTGCACTTCAAAAAGGCTTCTGAATAGTTTGTGCAAATGGTACTTATGCAAGTTTTTTCAGCATCTGTTCCAAAACATAAACTTCATTTTGCTTTGAATTTCGCCTGCCTGAACCTCGCATCTCTGCGGATTTATTCACATAACACTCATTTGTGCCGTGTTAACCACGGTAGATATCACATGCCTGGAAGGTACACAAATCTTTGGAGTTACGGTTGGCGACGGCGCATATTCAACAATTCTATCCTTTATCTTCTCACATTATTTGCACTGATAATCTATCATTCAATCAATTCTAAAGCACTGATTGGCGTGGTATCTGAATTCAAAACTCTGGTAAGCACGCGCATTATTCCTGTAAGGAACTTCGGTTCCTGTATTTAAACGAGGACCCACCGTTGCGGCGTGCTGGCTGTGGCGTTGCGCTTCTAAGGCAGATTTTACGTCATCAAATCACGGTCAGGGCTGCCGCATCTCGAATTAGATGAAATGTAAAAAAATCCTTTGCATTAGGTGTATGCTGAGGAACTCCAGGTGGTCAAAATTTTTCCACAGTCTGCCACAACGGCGTGCGTGATAATCAGATTCTGGTTCTGGCACGTAAAACACTAAAATTTTAAATTTGAAAGAAGCTGCATGTCTGTTAAGTGTGATAAAGACGTTGACAGTATTATAAACATCACTGTTGACGCGTTGTGTTGACACATGCCATCAAGCTAAACCTAGTACAGTTCCTGTTGCATTTACACCTCGAAATAACTTTATATAGTAATATGCGTCAACCAATTCAGAAAGTTCGGTTTATTGGACGTTATCCTTTTTTTTGTGCCACCAATATTCTAGCTTACTTTACACAGACTTCATAGCGGATGTTATTTATGTTTATATTCCTGGCTTTCAAGCCTAAAGCCTCGTTCGAACCTGCTGCTTCCATATTTTTCACTGGATGGGCGCTCTTTATTCTAACAACATTCAGTTACAATACTATCTTCATAAAAATTGTTTCAGTCTGAGATTTTATGCTGTTTTATATTGTTCCATAGAGTGCATTCTCCTTATTGCTCCGATAGAACATACTATACTTCATCTGAATTTTGTGACACCGACGCAGCTATTTTATCAACGGAAAAAGGGACGACACGTTGGGATGTCTGTTGCGGCGAGATTTGCATTGTGCCGAGCAGTAACAATAGGCTCATGGCTTGCTAGAGCATGGACGAAAGAATGAGAACTTTAGTCATAAAAGAAATTCTGGAAAACCAGGAAATGAGTAAATACATTAAGGAATGACATTTTCTTACAGTAAAATGTACTTTCTGACGTTGAAGTCGCTAAGCGGTCTTAGCGGCTGGCTGACATGGTAAGAGTCGTAGAAGACCTTAGCGATGATTATGATTGGCGAGGCTAACATGACAACAGCCTGTATGCAATCCGCCCACACAACGCTTCGGAGTCCACCCTGTAAAAACCAAGAAGGTACATGTCAATAACTCGAAGAACACATGAACTAAGCAGAGAAGTACTCAAACGCAGGACTTTACAACTAAGGACACTTTGCCATAAATATATTCTGGAATTAAACGTTTATACTTACACGAAGATAATTTTAAGTTTATTGATACAATTCCTTGTGTACGAACTTGCTATAAATTTTCATATCAATTACTTTAAACGCAAGACCAAACACGTTTATATGTACTTCACACGTGTTTGCTTTAGTAGAATGTTTGAATAGAAGTCTTCTAGAGTGGGCTTGAGGTCAACTGATTTTCGATGCGTCAAGACGGTTAGTCACGTGATATTTTATTTTAATTTGTGCGGGCTTCCTTAACAACGAAAAAATAAACGGGCCAAATGTACTTGGCTGAAAATACGTGAGTTTTCAATCAGCCTCAGTATATTGCTTTTAGAGATTACGAAAAGGCATTTGACTCAGTAGAGATACCAGTAGTCATAGAGGCATTGCGTAATAAACGAGTACAGGACGCTTACGTAAATATCTTGGAAAATATCTACAGAAATTCCACATCTACCCTAATTCTCCACAAGACAGCTTGGAAGATACTTATAGAGAAAGGGGTCGGACAAGGCGACGCATTCTCTCCAATGCTATTCACTGTGTGCTTGGAAGAAGTATTCAAGCTATTAAAGTGGGAAGGCTTAGAACTAAGGCTCAACGGCGAATATCTCAGCAACCTTCAATTTGCAGACGACATTGTCCTGTTCAGCAACACTGGGGATGATCTACAACGAATGATTAAAGGGAAAACACGGGGAAGGCAGGAGATGAAAATTCAAGACGATGAGCAAACGAGAAAAAGGTGAAAGCAGGAGCCAACTCTCTTCTTCAAGGCCTTGAAGAAGACAAGTCCACTTTTCAAAACATTGGCTTCTGCTTTCACCTAGGTCTATTTTTGCTCATCGTAACAAAGGACTAAGGACTTTAACAGCGAGAGTGTAAGAGTGGGGTTGAAGATTTATGTCCAGAAGACAAAAATAATGATCAACAGCCGGGCAAGGGAACAAGAGTTCAGGATCGCCAGCGAGCTTTACATAGCTCAATTACAGGGGACCCTGTTCATGAGAAGGAAATTCACAGAAAAATTAAATTGGGTTCCAGCGCATAAGGCACACATTGTCCCGATCCTGACTCGAAGCGTACCATTATCATTGAAAAGGAAGGTGTACAATCAATGCATTGTACAGGTGCTAACATATGGGGCTGAAACTTGGAGACTAACAAAGAAGCTTGAGAACAAGTTAAGGACCGCGCGAAGAGCTGTGGAACGAAGAACTTGAGGCGTAACAATAAGAGACAGGAAGACAGCGGTGTAGATCAGATAGCAAACGCGGATGGCCGATACTCTAATTCACATTAAGAAAAAATGGAGCTAGCCAGGTCATGTAACGAGTAGGTTATATAACCGTTCGACCATTATGGTTACAGAATGAGTGCCAGGAGAAGGGAAGCGCAATCGAAGGCGGCACAAGACTAGGTGAGGCAATGGAATTAAGAAATTTGCAGATGCTAGCTGAAATCGGTTGGTGCAGGATAGGGGTAAATCGAGATCGCAGGGAAAGGCCTTCGTCCTGGAGTGGACATAAAATAGGCTAATGCTGCCGCTGATGATGATAGTGCAAGTTTTAAGTTTCTTTCAATTTTCGACAAATTATTCATCGACAACACGCCACTTAGAACAGCAACTAGAAAATTTGCGAATTGCAATTAATTTTTAAATAATTGCTGGATCTTGCTGCACTCGAATAAGAACGCTGACTGCATAACCAATATGTACTTGGTTATGTTCACACGGAACTGTCCATCTTTCTGAAGTACGCAATGCATGATAGCTTGGACAACCTCTACGCATTTAAATGTAGTACAATCTGGCAACAATAAAGATGATGCACAGTGCCATAATTGTGTGCAACAATATTTTCATGCAACAATATTTTCGCAGTATCTGTCTTACTTTTTTTGTTTCATTGCCAGACTTGGAATTTTTCTGGCCTGCTATTTGTTTTATTCATGCGGAGTTAGTTTTATCATTCGCATTTTCCTGTATTTAGGCATATGTATCGGATCCGGGTTGTTGTTTTCTGTGTAGACTGAGGTTGACGCCCCTTCCTTTCTATTTCTTTTCCACCAAGAGGCCAGGCCTGCCCATCCTGGAGATTGTGCAGTCTATGCTGCAATGTGGTTCTTTTCGAATGCAATAACGGCAATCGCGACCACACTGTTAATTTTACAAACTGTATGACTCATTCTACATTGCAGCTCTTAGAGCTGGTTCACATGCTGCGACTGCAACGACGAGAATCGGCGCGGTCGTACGCGTCGCAATAGGATTTTTAGAGGGCCGATTTCAGATGCTTGCGATCTTGACAGTGCAACTGGTGCGATGCTGGGTTTTGTTGCACAAGCCGCATAATTCTTTTAGTAAAATAAAGAAAACAGATACATTACAATATAATTGACCTGGTTTTTTTAGGAGGTAAATAAAAGGCGTCTTTTGCCATTTAAAAACGCTTTGAAGTTTGCATCTGTTTTGTAGTGCGCAACGGCGGTTTCAGAAGTTTGGTGCGATGTGACACAGCGCACGTAAACAGCTTTTCGCAGCTGTTTGTTCAGTCCTGTGTGTTGCCTCGTGTAGCTTTTATGCCCGTGTCGTTATGCCTGCGGTACAACAACCTGCAAGATGACCAATCAATAAGTTAATATAGCTACCCTGACCGCATATGCATTATTCAGAATTCGGCTGCAGCGAAGTCGTCGTGTCGGTCCAATGAGATCCTCGTGCTGCCCGTGCTCGGTGTCAGCTCATGGAGAAATGATGTGTGTATCTTGCTCGTGATCGCGCATAAGCGGTGCTTGCTCCTAGTCATATTCTTGCACTAACCTAAGCACCAGCAAGAAAGCCCGCGTCTGCCCCTCGACTGAGCCGCAAATGATCTGTCTGTGATTACTGAAAGTGGAATGGAAATGGTATTGTGAAATTCAACTTTAGATCTACCCATGTTTTTCCATAGCGACAGCGGTGCGCGAGCTGTACATATATATAAGAGTCCTTTCTGGATATTTCTAAAGGTGCGAAAGCCTACCCATCAAATCTTCTGAGCAGCTTCCGTCATTTGTGTAGAAACCTGTAGGTGGCATCATAGCATTCTGAAAAACACGCCTAGCTTCTACTTTGATGTCCTGTGTCTCGTGTTGTTAGTTTACAGTGAATCTCGATCAAAAAGACGATATGAATACGTTCTGTGCATAACGCAGAAATGTAGGTCCATGGCGGGGGAACTTGCCGTAAGTTTTTTCACTTTTCTGCTCAGCCTTGCACGCCGCTCACGGTTAGCCTGTTTTGTGGAAATAATAATAATAATAATAATAATAATAATAATAATAATAATAATAATAATAATAATAATAATAATAATAATAATAATAATAATAATAATAATAATAATAATAATAATAATAATAATAATAATAATAATAATAATAATGTTATAGTATCTTCGATAAATTTAAAAAGAAATCATCCATATTTCTTAACCTAGCCGTGTATTTTGCGGCTATTATATCAATATTGTTACGACACGCTAATAAGAATCACTTCAAGTTTGACTACTTAGTCAAAGAAAGTACGACGGAAGGCCTCAATATTCATTGCTATCTGGTATTTCTAAACAGGTTCTATTTGCAGAATTGTCTGCCTGCTTGAATCGCCTGCAATTCCAATCTCATAGCTGCAAAAACTTTTTCATTTTCTTGCTGTCGAAAGGCTGTTTTCCATAGCATGTCGATAGCAAGCTATCATTATTCATTTCGAAAATGTTAAGCAATAACTGTATCTCTAAGCTTATCAATGGCGATGTTGTTCCATGAACACAATTAGGTATTCTTTCTCCCTCTCATTAACAGCCATGGAATGAAACTGTTCGCTTTTGTAAGTTCCAGGATCCAAACATTCTGGAGTTTGTATCGAGCATTTGTCCGCATCCTATAGTGCGCGCGTTTGTATCAACTTCTGGTACTGCCATCGAAGTGATGCACGCATTTTTGCAAACGTTGCAACGAAGTAATTTATAGAACTTTGTTTTCAAATCTACAAGATATGGCCGCACAGTAAGGACCACATTTATGTTAAAAAAGTGCAGATTCAGTGCACATGGCAGAATCTATGCGAAGTGAAGTATTTTTCAACTAGTCAGCTAAATGCTATGAGTGTAACTGTGGTGTGCACCGTCGCCCTTATTTTAAACAATCCAACGTATCTTCTTTTGCAAGGTTTGTTTGTGCACCGCATGGGTCATAACATTAATATCAAGTAATGTCTATACGCGACATTGTTCACAAACTATATCAAAATGCAAACGATAGTTAATGTGTATGCGCACTGCTAGACATCAACGCAGTGACGTTTTTTGATGGAGGTAGGGGAAATGTATATGCAGAAAAATGAATAACATGTGCCTAATTTTTATGTATTTCTTCCTTTATATACCTCGCAGGCCGCAAGGTTGGAGTATTAGGCGACGGGGAATAAAAAAAAAGAAGTTAGAAAAGGAAGAAGGACACAGCATTATGCAACACTAAACAAACAACAACAAAAGCATTATAAACGCCTCTCTGCTACAGACCAAGATGATCATAACACGCACTATAAGTTAAAGTTTATGAAACACGCTCAGTAAATGCTGGTTGACAAGAAATAAATCGAAGTTACACAAAAAGGAGAAACAAAAACTGAGGTGCGTCCGCACAGGTTCCGCCAGGAAACGCATCCATCTCTGAAAGCGTAGCAGAGGCCGGGCTGACACATGATTCTTCCAGCGTTTTTAGATCTACAGCTTCCATAATTTCTCTAGGTAGCCGATCTACCCAGAATGCTAGCCTTTTCCAGTACCATTCACGCTCAGATGTCTCGACATACCAGCGTACATTGTTCAGGAAGAAGCTACCATGCATGCGTGCACATAGATTTGGATGTGAAATTGGTCATTGTTCATCTCTTGTGCAACCTCATGAATTTATTAAAAACAGAGCAACAGAGAGACGACAGAAACTAACAAAGTGAAAACAGAGTGCTTCAATATTGTCCGTGGTCTATCTTTTGCGCTGTGTTTAATAATGAATACATGTCAACTCGTTCACTTTTCAGTTCCGATGTAGGGCTGACGTGTCTACTTTTGTTCTCGAATATCAGCATGGATACAGATCGCGTAATTTAACTGATTAGTCATGTGCTTACAAGTCGCATGTCCATCTCACAATTTTTCTGATAATCTTGTGTTATGTGTAGGCCCTGACAGTTTCTGGTGAATTCATGCAGGCATGCAGGATGTTGTAGTCGGCCAATTTGGACTGCAAGTGCTGCCTTGATTGCTTTCAATTCAGCTTTTCTGCCTGTATAGTATTTAGTTATGTAGTGTCATACAACTGTTCCCTGTTATTGCCGCATTAGTGTACCATAAGTGCCTCATTATTTGTGTTTTCATGATTAGCGACCTCTTCCGTGCGTTTGACAGTCGTATATAGTCGTCTGGCCTAATTGTTTTCTCCCATATTGCGTGGTACAGGCCTGTTGTGTTTCAAGTTCAGGTGCTCCTGCGGTTGTGTTTCTGAGCTTGTGAGGCGAAAAATGGGGGATGCAGGTTCCAACTCCACTAAAACATCTGTATTGGATGAGCTGTCTTTTTTGTGTGCTGCTGGTTATTCATACCGTACAATACCTTGGACAAAAGTACCGCATGTGCAATTTGCCATAGTATACGCTCGTCCCCCACCCCATAATCTTGAGATTTTTCTTTTCACCAGGTGTAGAATTTCTATCCAGCCATGGCATAATTGTTTCGCGCACGTGCTGGCTCTGCCATCTTGGTCTTACACTAGCTGAATATTTGGGGATGTTGACTTGCGCATATATTTGTCCAGGTACGGGAAACACAACGTGCACTCTGGGGTAATTCTTCATTCTGGTCTTATTTCCGGCCTCGATGTTATCTGACTTATCAGAAAATGAGAGGTCAGACTGGATTAGAGAGTTTGCGATGTTGTCGAGAGCTTGTTGCATCATTTTTTATTTCTTTATAAGATAGCTCTCCCAGAGACTGTAGTACTCCATAGGCTCTAGTACTTCTTGCACTATGCCTCTGCTGTTGGTGTGGGTGAGCGAACTGTACCTCCAAATCTAACTTGGAATTTTCTGTCTTTCAAAAATGTTGCAGTTTACGTTGCGTGCTCTACCACCAATATTCTTGCTCATCGTTCCTCCTATCAGAGTGGCATGAGGTACTGTATTAAAGGCCTCCTTACTCCCTTCATTCTTTCATTAGGGGTTTTACACAATGCCCTGCAATAAAGTTTCTGCGGCTTCTGGCCCACTCATATCTGCCAGAAGGGACCAACTCTAGAAAAAGGTTTTCTTTGTGCTATGTGCACGATGTACTATGATCATTCATGTCTTGACATTTATGCGTTTGTAGAACTAGCTTCCTGCTAGACTACTTGCTATGCCTTATCATGCTTATTTGTGCAGTGCTGTTGAACAGCACGCATTGATGCAATGATTGTTTACATATTTGAAATATCAGGGAAGGTGCTTGTTCTACAATTGTGCTTCTTGTTTTCTATTGGTGTTAGTACTGCTTGCTAGATTACTCACTGCTTGCTTACTGCTTGCCCCCCTTCAGCAATAGTCTTGCAAAGTTTAAGAGTTCAATAGATGCTGATGAACATAATCTTAGCGCAAGAGCTTTTTTTGCATATACTCCCATCAAAATACAACTGCCATGGCTGGTAATGCAACCCCCCCGCCTTGTCTTAGCAGCAGAACAAGGGTCGGTCCTGCAACCAATATTTTCTGGGTATTTATAAATGACAAAGTTAGTCAAGAATTCGTCAAAATCAGACTATTTGCAGATTACTGCATAATTTACCACAGGAGTGATAACCCTCACGACCAAGACTAATTCAATAAAACTCTTCATCACATAGAAAAATAGTGCGAGACCTGGCAAATGAAAATAAACCCCGGAAGAACCGTTCTCATGAGAATCACTAGAAATTAAGCTCTTACCATTACAATTTAACTACTGTTTAGATGGAAATTTATTATCTGAAGTAAAAAACTATATCGGTGAACGAACATATTTCTTAGATCAAGAAAAACACAGTAAGAGAACTTGGGTATCTAAGACGAACACTGCGAGAGGTGCCACAAGGCACTAAACTGATGACATATAAACGTTTATCCGACCAATCATATGGTGTGCGTCAATAGTGTGGGTCCCGTACACGAAAGGAAAATATCGTCCAGTTCGAAGTCTTCAAAGAAAATTGGTCAGATTTGTTTACAATGCCTACAGCAGGCGCGCATCTGCTAGTGCTTTGATGAAAAAGGCTGCACTGGATTCGTTACTGTCTCCGCACCATGCTAATGGGTTACAGTACCTTTATCTACTACTCTATCACAATAAAATAGGGATAACAAAGAACCATTTCCTTCAGTCTCTCACTAAACGAAGCACGCGAAACGAAGCACCACTCCAAGAAACTGCGAGAATTTTATTGTCGAACCGATATCTTTAAAAATTCGTTGTTTCCACGAACGGTGCGGAAATGAAACATGCTTCCAGCTGACGTTGTGGAACACTCGTCTTCAGCTGCTTTCGTTTTAGCCCTGAAGGCTCACCTGTCCACAATTTAGTTTGCCAGAAGACACTAGTTCTTTTGTTTTCTGTTGTCTACATGTACAAATGACCTTTGTTGCCTTGTATGGGTATGTTTTGCCCGGTATGCTTTCCCATGTGACTTAACCCTGTACGTGTACACGAAACCAGTCCTGGTGTATATATATTACGCGCAAGCGACGTTATGCAAAACATGTATTGTCTGTATAATGAATTTATGCATCTTGTACCCCATTCCTGCTCCCCCCATTCCCCATAGCCTTTCCAGGCTAGCAGCAGTGCTGAAATAAATAAATAAATAAAACGCTATAGCCACAGTGACAGGTGAATAAATTGAACAATTTTGTTCTCTACCGATTGTTTTTCTTCCCTGCATGTAGGTAAAACTTGCAACAATGGTGGCATTGCTAAAAAGCAGTTTGTGGCTGTTTATTGTATAAATTACATATTCTATGTAGTTGAAATGTAGAAATTTATTTTAAAATTTTACGGTGATATGTTCTATCAAGTAGTATGATACTTCATTGCTTATAAAGGTAGTAATCACAGAGGATATCGCTATGTGTTTACACACTAATAAATGTGATTACACTCTTTTTAGAAAGTATTATTAACTGCACTGGGATTGGTCCCTGTGCAGGAAGAATAATTATGCAGAGAAGAGATGCAACTTAAAGTGCATGAAGTATTTGAAAACAAATTGGCTACACTCTTTATTTAAGCCACGGAGTTAATTCTGTCGTATAAAATGTATTACAGTAGCCTGACGTTTGGCATGTCACATTTAATGAGTAAGTGAGGTAAGATGCATCGCAAAATTCACGCTTGAAAAACGGCAAAAAATACAACTGAACAGCCCCGCGTCCAGCGCAATGCTGAAACTTCGGATACTTTGCTCTCTTGTCATTTATCCTTGCCGAAGTTGAAATTCTTTAAGCTACTCTGTACGCGCGATTATTGCATGCTACTGGACAAAAGAAAATTGTGGCGACTCCAAAAGGGCATGTCTCTTGGGGATCGAACCCCTCGTGCACGAAGTAAACATGAAAATGCGCCCCATTTGCGGCGCAGCGTGTCAAGGAACACATAGAAATGGGAGAACAGAATGTGTGAAACAATTTTTATTTTCCCTTCGTGTACGTTCAGAATTCGGTATCTCCGCGCATTGCACTTGTTCAGCGAGATGCCCTTTTCAAAAAAAAAAAAAACCACGAAATAGCTCTTGGCGCAATTTCAACGGAAAATCGTGGTGATCGCGGCGACGGTGCGACCAACCGTTTGTTCGCAGCCGGAAATCGGGGGGCGGGGGAGGGGGGGTTCGGCACTGCGACTGGGATTTTCATCGCAGGCGACGGAAATCGCACTTCCGGTGCGATGGAATTCGCATCATGTGAAACAGGGTTTAGGCGCCCGTTCGTGCGGCCAGCGGAGGTGGCGTGACCGATCGAATGATGCAGGGAAAGATGAAAAAGCCAACTCGGAGGGCAGCGGAGAATGAAACACGAAAGGAGGAAAGTGGAGGAGGAGAGTGCAGCGGAACCATAAGGCAGATAGTGGATGAGGTGGATATGTCGAAAGACCTAGAAGAAAACTCTAGTGCGGTGACGATGTTTACGAGTTTACACAAGAGTAGCGCGTGTCGCCTGATAGGTCTGTCCGCGTGGGCTGCTCGTGAGACGCGCCCACGCGTCACCTACGCGCTGGCTCTCGCCATCTCCAAATTAGCGAGGCACTCGCGCCACACTTCGCTAAGTTTGCACCGTTCCGCTCGAGAAAGCCTGTCCGCGCGAAATATTGCGAAATGAAACACGTGTAGAGCTACGCTCAAGTTTCGCGTTATGGTGCATTGTAATCGTCGGTGAACACGTTTCTCCTTGCCTCTTTGAGACGTATACGTTGGCACCGATTGCGACTCGCTACTACTATTTTCTGGCACAAAAGGGCTATTTTTCGGCCATGAGGGCAGATAGATATTAATATCCCACGTGCGCCATAACTGTGTGAAGTCGCCAAATAGGACCTTCTACTACAAAAAGAAAAACTCTGCGTAAGCATTATTCGCGTGCAGAATAATATAACACGCCAAGGCCACACACATGGTGTTTTTGATCAGCGGGTACTTTTGTCAACATTTAATAATTATATATATAATAACTATCACACACCTGATGGCAAATGGGTAGATTCACGTCTCAAATGTGTGATAAAAAACATTATACTCTTACTTTTGTGCCGTTTCGAACCATTAATAACAAACCACATCAAGTTCCCTGTATCTATATATTACGCCACACTTGAATGTAAGAAAAAAATATGCAGATCACGCTTGTTGTAGGAATCAATGTAAGCGAAGCTTCCCGTGCTGGATGCTTCGATTGACCATAATCAACAGTGATGCAGACAGGCGAAGCTTAATTTCTTCAACGTTTACTTTAACACGAGAGTGGTGAGCTGATGTTAAACGTTACTTTTGCGTGCACCACTGCTGTTTGTCTGCGTAATACACAGAACACACAGGAAGAGGTGTTTGCTTGAGGCGTTGTTGTGCGTCATATTTCAAACACTCTAAATGGGTTGAGCATTGCCACTGACTCGCGTGGCACACCCCGCCGTGGCAGAAATATTAACTTGGATTATGGGGCGGTGCGTGCGAAAACCACAGTCGCATTATGAGGCACGCCGTAGGGGCGAACCCCACATTAATTTTGACATGGTGATGTTCTTTAACGTGTCCGAAAATCTAAGTGCACATAAGCCTTCTATTTCGCCCCCATCTAAATGCGGCTGGCGCGGTTGGGATCAACTCCGCAACCTCTAGCAATGCCATAGACGCAAAGCAACCGCGGCGGGCACAGAACTGCTGAGCTGATTGTCGACACTTTCCGTAGTGTCCCCTGGACCCTGCGCTGCGCTTTAGTTAATGTAGCTCTGCTTTGGCACGCCTTGCGTAGTTTATCCGCTTGGCATATTGTAACGTAGATTGAAGACGGAGTCTTACAAAATAGGCGCTTCTGTTTATTGGCGGGCCCGGAGAAGAACGTGCAGCTCACGCGCTTCATCGTCTCTCATGGCGCCAACTTTGGCGCGCGCCGTCCCGCGGAGCGGGGGCCCCACAGAATTGTGTCAATTGCCCCCCCCCCCCCATGCGAAATGCGACCGTCTCGGTCGAGTCAAAAAGTTCATTTGGCGACAAGAAATGGAGCTCCTCAGCTGCATCTCGGCGTTCACATACGCGCATAGTAGGGTTTCATGCGCACTACATGAACAACTTCAGCGCAAGGACGACGACGGAGTGAACCGGGGTCAGAACTGCAATGGACGACTTCGTAGGTCACGTCACTGAGGCGGCGTGTAACCTTGTAGGGACCAAAATACCGGTGGAGCAACTTTTCCGAGAGTCTACGGCGCCGGGTGGGTGTCGAGACCCACACGAAGTCACCGGTATTGTTATGCAGGTCCGGTCGACCCTGGCTGTAACGAAGGGTGTCGGTATGCTGTTGGCTCCGGATACGATGCCGAGCAAGCTGGCGTGCTTCTTCGGCTCTTTGTACGAATTCTTCCACGTGTTCGCCGGGCGGGCTATTATCAACCAGAAGTAGCAAGGCGTCAAGTGTCGACGTGATGTGGCGCCCGTATACTAGTTCGAAAGGCGTAAGCTGTGTAGTCTCCTGTACAGCAGTGTTATAGGCGAAGGTTACATAGGGTAAAATCTCATCCCACGTCTTGTGCTCTACGTCGATATACATGGAGAGCATATCAGCCAGCGTTCTGTGCTGACGTTCAGTCAATCCATTGGTTTGAGGGTGATACGCAGTGCTCTTGCGGTGAGAGCAATGCGTGAGCTGGAGAACGTCCTCCATAAGGTCCGCTGTAAATGCTGCACCGCGGTCGGTGTTGAGAACAGACGGTGCAAGATGTCGTAGGACGATGTGGCGTACAAAAAACTTGGCCACTTCATACGCGTTTGCTTGCGGAATAGCTTGCGTTTCGGCGTACCGGGTTAATTATTCGGTAGCGACGACTATCCATTTGTTAAGCGAAGAGGTCACTGGGAATGGCCCATTCCTATTTGGTGGAACGGTGCTTGAGGAGGGTCCACAGGTTGGAGAAAGCCAGCTGGTTTAACTGGTGGTTTCTTGCGGCGCTGACAATGCCGGCATGTCTTGACGTACCGTTGCACAGAAGAAAAAAGCCGGGGCCAGTAATACTTCTGGCGTATCCTTGCTAATTTCTTAGCGAATCCCAGGTGTTCCGCACATGGCTCATCATGGCAGGCTTGCAAAATGTCTTAGCGCAGCGCCGACGGCACGACAAGGAGGTACGTATTTGGACCGCTTCCGCAGTTTTTCTTGTAAAGGACGTTGTTGTGCAAAGAGTACGATCATAAGCCGCGCACGAGTGACCGAGGTAAGACACCTTCAGCTCCTTGAAGGTGCTCGATCAGCGGCAGCAGCTCAGGGTCAGCGCACTGGTGTTCTGCCATCTTTATGGCGTCGATAACGCCGACAAATGGCAAGTCATGGTCAGGGTCCGAGGACGTCGTAGGGAGTGGTGCGTGTGACAAGCAGTCGGCGTCGCTGTGCTTCCTTCCAGATCAGTAGACAACTGTAATGTCGTACTCTTGTAAGTGCAGGCTCCAACGGGCTAGTCTGCCTGAATGATCTTTGAGGTTGGCAAGCGAGCACAGGGCATGGTGATCGCTTACAGCCTTAAAGGGTCTACCGTACAAGTAGGGTCGGAATTTACAAATTGCCCACACAACGACTTAGCATTCTTTTTCATTAGTTGAGTAGTTTTTCTCAGCCTTTGCTGCACAAGAACTGCGCCGAGACCCGTATTGGTGGGGTGAGTATGAATTTCAGTGTCAGCGTCTTCGTCCAAATGAGCAAGTATTGGGGCTGTTTGCAAGCGCTTGTACAATTCATTGAACGACTGCTGCTGCTCGTCCGACCAAATGAAAGGCACATCGTCCCGTGTGAGGCGTGTCAGAGGTTCAGCTATTCTCTAGAATCCCTATACGAAGTGCCTATATAATCCGCATAAACCAAGGAAGCGTTGGACAGCCTTCTTGTTTGTGGGTAGCGAAAACTCGGCGACGGCAGCTAATTTGTCGGGGTCTGGTCGGACGCCTTTATGACCAACGAGATGGCCAAAAAATCTGAGCTCTTGGAACCCGAAAGTAGCATTTTTTAGGCTTGATGGTGAGGCCGGCAGTACGGATCACCGCGAGGAAACTCTCGAGTCGTGCGAAATGTTCGTCAAACGTGCTCGAGAACACGACGACGTCGTCCAAGTATACGAGGCAGGCTTGCCATTTGAGTTCAGCAAGCACGGTATCCATCATCCGCTGAAAGACGGCAGGTGCTCAACACATACCGAAGGGGAGAACTTTGAACTCATAAAGCCTGTCAGGTGTCACAAACGCTCTTTTTTCACGATCCTGTTCATCGACTTCGATTTGACAATAACCTGCATTAAGATCCAATGAGGAAAAGAAATTGGCATGTTGTAGACGATCCAATGCGTCATCCATGCGTGGCAATGGATAAACATCGCGCTTGTGACACGGTTCAACTTTCTATAATCTACACAGAAGCGTAGTGTGTTGTCTTCCTTTCTGACTAACACTACAGGGGAGGCCCACGGGCTTGTGGACGGCTGGATCACGTCGTCTTGGAGCATCTCTTTCACCTGATGCTTGATCGCTTTCCTTTCCAATGGAGACACTCTGTAAGGATGCTCACGAACAGGACGTGCGGACTCGTCCATTATAATGTGGCGCTTTGTGATGGACGTGCACCGTACTTTGGACGACGTTGAAAAACAGTCCGCAAATTCATTCGCGAGACTCAGTAGACGGTCTTGCTGATGGCGTAACAGAGCAGCGTTAACGTGCATCCGTTCCTTTAGGCTGGGCAACTCAGATTGCTTAGATGATGCGGTTTCCAATGTGGCAATGTCAGTAACATCAATGATTTTGCGAAAAGATGCCATTGACGTTCCTCGCGGTACATGCCGATATTCATTGCTAAAGTTTGTTAGCAAGACGACTGAACATTTGTGGCGCACCTGAAGAAGCCCTCTGGCTATGCAAATGTGGCGCTCAAAAAGCAGAGGGATGTTTGCCTCTGCAATTCCTTTGAAGTCGTCCGCCATTTCGCATCGGACAAGGGAAAGCATGCTGCTCTTGGGTGGTAACGTGACGGCATCGTCAGCTACGCGAAGCGCGATGTCGCGGTCGTTTCCATTGTTGTTCGCTATGGCCTGCGTAGTAGCGAAGCTGACTCTAGCCTGTTGCAAGTCGATGATGGCACCGTTCGCCTGAAGGAAATCTATGCCGAGTATAAGGTCCTTCGAATATTCAGGAAGAATGACGAAGTCGCCGATGTACGTGAAGACACGAATGTTGACTCGTGCCGTGCACCAGCCCATTGGAGTTATGAGGTGCCCTCCTGCAGTACGAATATGAGTCCCGGTCCATTGCGTCGAAACTTTGTTCAGCATACACGCGAGATTCTGGCTCATAACAGACGCGTCCGCACCCGTGTCGATTAACGACGTGACTTCGTGGTCATCTATGGTAACTGGTACGTCACAAGATACTGACACCGAACTAAACTGCTTTCTCTGCGTCTCAATTACGTCATCTCGTGGTCGTCTTAGTGGAGGATCTTCAGCGTTCGCAACGTCAGTGACCTCACCTCCGCAGGTCGCTGGACTAAGTTTTCCCGGGAGGCAGGGCTGAGTGAGCGACGCCTTGTTGCACTCGGTGTGAAGATTGGGCTGGAAGACCTGTTTCGGGCAGGTGACGGTGACCGGGGGAGACGGAATCGTGGGACAAACGAGGTCCTGGCGTCCGCGAAGTAAGCTTCAATCTCCAGGGGGCGTTAACCATTGTGCGGGCACAGCGCATTCAGTGAAAATCCACGGAGCCCAGCTCGGCGGTAAGGACACGCCCTTTAGAATGGATCGGCTTCACCGCAGTGAAAACACAAGGGCCTCCGGTCTGCAGTGCGCCATACGTCGCTCTTGCAGGGTGGTCGTGTTTCAGACATGAGTGGCGTGCGGCGAGTCCTGAAGTCGCCAGTCGCTTCTTCAACGGCGCGCACACCATGAAAGTTGGGACGTCGCGCACATTGTAAAAAGTCGGGGTCAAAGAACTTCCCACAGCTTCCGCATACGACATGCTAGGCTGTGGCTGCCGTACCTCGTGCTGTAGTGTCTCGCTTCGCTCCGGGACTTGTACTGCCTGCCTGATTTCCTCCCGGAATACTACATCCAGAGCGGGTCGCGGTACCAATACTGGGGCCACCTGAAGCTTTTGACGCTCTTCTCGGACAACAAGCCTACTGAGCTCCCGCAAGGCGTCGGTATTGTACAAGGGTATAGCGAGAGGGTCACGCGATAGGGTTGACACGTCGGTTGTACTGCCTTGTTCGCTGCTGCGGTGCCTTTTCCATGGATATGGCTTCAGCGAGAAACTCTGCAACGGTCTTTCGTGGGTTGCGCATTAGTCCAGCGAATCTCTTGCTTGACGCCGTGCATCAAGTTCCTGAGCTTCTTTTGTTCCGTCATGGATCGATGCGCGCGTCGGAAAAGTCGGCACATATCTTCCACAAGCATTGCGACGCTTTCGTTCGGACGCTGCACCCTCGCCTGATTCGTAGATTCAGCTCGCTCCTTGCGATCGTGGCTGGCGCATGTGCTGATAAGCTGCCGTCGGAGTTCGTCCCATGTCGATAGGGCCGCCTCACGGTTCTCCAACCATGTCCGCGTATAGTCCTCGAGGGCAAATTAGGCGTTGCGTAGCTTGCGCTCTGTAGTCCAGCCGTTGAATTCTGCGACACGCTCAAAGGGATCGAGCCAGTCCTCAACATCTTCGAAGGTGTCCCCATGGAAGGATATGGGGATTCGCTGCTGGGTAAGGACGACCTCGGTCGGTGCGGTTGAGGAAGAAGACGCAACTGAGGTACTCATTCTTATGACTCGGTTGGGTAGAGGCCCGTGCTCAGGTGGCAGTCCTTGAAGTCGACGGCTTGTCCGTACGTGAACTGGAGTCAGCTGAACCGGACTTCATACTGGGCTTGTAGGCAGTGTTCGATCTGGGAGTGGTAACATGTACCCCGCACCTCCACCAGAAAAATGTAACGTAGATTGAAGACGGAGTCTTAGAAAATAGACGCTTCTGTTTAATGGCGGGCCCGGAGAAGAACGTGCAGCTCACGGGCTTCATCGCCTTTCATGGCGACGTCTTTTGCGCGCGCCGTTCCGCGATGCGGGAGCCCCACATCATTGTGTTAATATTTGCATGGCGCTTATGTTTCATAAATAGCAGCAACGTACTGTACTGTACCTTCAACTTAGGCTTATCCAGTTTCCCCGCAACCGCTGTCGTATAGTAGTAGGATTTCCTTGCCTTCTCACGTTACCTCACCCTCTCCCTTGTATGGGAACTGCCTCTTATTCTCCCTCCTCTCTACAGTTCTCTCTACGTCCTCTCTGAACTCGCACGTTAGTAGAAAAGCAAGCGCTGCAGTTTCTGCAATGCATTTGAGGGGAGTCACGGATAATTACAGCTCTCAACAGGTTAATGTGGCGACGACCAGTGCACTCCAGAGGGCATTGTGCACATTCGACGCGGTGGGTTGAAAACGAGTTTCTCCTGTCACCTCTCCTCTCGCTCGTGCCTGTAAAATATACACACGCTCTGAACCATCCCCGACGTGTTGCGCCGGACAATAACAGCCACAGCAGCAGCAGCAGAAGTGGGAAAGTGGAAGGAAGAGGCAAAGAAAGCTTCGCTTTAAGAACCATCCTTACCGACCATTCTACAATGGCTGTCAAAGTTAATTAGGCTAGTGCTCAAGATATGTAGGCACGTATATTATCGGCCTTCCAAAACACGTCACGTATGAGCCTTGGGCAGCAGCCCAGCTCATCTCTCTCGCTTCGGATGGATGGATGGATGTTATGAGCGTCCCCTTTGGAATAAGGTGGTGGGTTGCACCACCAAGCTCTTGCTATTATTCTGCACAATGCCCTACCAAGGTTAAAAAAAAAGAAATAGAAAGAATAAACAAAAACACGATGAATTCCCATAAGCAAATTTTCTACCCCCTATTGTGAACTTTGTTTTTATACATTTCCGTTTCTTTTGTCGTTTCCGTACTTTTCTTCCACCAATCTTCCAATGACCTCGTACTAATATCTACTGCGGACGTGCTTACCTTCCCCCTGCTCTCGCTTAACCTAAGGGCTCCAAAGAGGCTAAATTAACCGCTGGGCAGATATCTTCACATTCTAATAAAACATACTCCATAGTTTCCCTAACTTCACCACAGCAAGCACATGCTTCTTCTTCCATCATATATCTCGCTTTATAGGTGTGTGTCCTAAGGCATCGTGACCTCACTTCGAAAAGTAATGGGCTTCCCTATGAGTGTTCATAAATTGTTTTTTCCCAATTTCGTTTTTTCCTCTTAAGTAGTTATTCATCGGAGTTTTCTTTTCCATTGCCGCTATCCATGAAATTATTTCAGCCTCTCTGACTTTCAGCTTCACGTTCTTTGTGGCTGTGTTGCTCACTCTACCTGCCGCATACTTGCTGATAAGCTTCCTATTTCTTTTCTTACACTATGAGTCGATGTTTTTCGAGTACAAATACCTGAACACTCTCTACTGTTTCCCAATGAACATCCTGTGCCCCATAACAGCGCCCACGTGGAGCCCAGAAGACATACTATGGCCTCCGATATAGCCCTCACCAGCAGATTGAGCTCTGACCATTTCACTCGCACGGAGAGAACGTCAGTTCCCCGGTGGGCATGGCCGGCTCCCATTGCTAACCCATTGCCGGCTCCCAAGCTAACCCATTGAAAGAAGGGAGCGTGCTGTAAGGAAAATAGTTGACAACGCATGCTGAATTTTTGAGAAAAGTATGCCGAAATGCCAATTCTGACTAAATTAGTAAATAAGAAAAATACCATGAACTTTAGAATACAGATAGGGTCTAATAAACCGCATAGGAGAGTTGGAGATTGTTTGGCTGGATGCATGTATTGCAGGGCAAATGAGAATGCCAGTGGGGGTTCCCTCATTTTTATTTTGTGTGCACTCTTTGTAGAACAGTACTCTTTGTCTCCTAGTCTAATAATGCTGTGTGAAAACAGTAATTTTTTAACGTCTTATGCATCTCAGTCTTTATGTCCCACATCCCGTAAGGTTCTCAGCTGCAGTACTTATAAAGTGTAATGCAGAGATATTTTGCAGATTTCTTGTCAAGTTTATATTAAGGTCACATACACACTCTTGGACAAATGTCTGTTGTGGGGAGCTGTCATTGGTAATGTGTGTAAATTTTATTCCGTCTTATTTTCTATGGTGAAAAGACTACTGTAAATTTATTTGCTTTTGCTGCGGTATGTGCCTTGTATTCACGATGGCATAGTGGTTTAGTGTTCACGGTAACATACTATTACTAAATATTCAAAATAGAAATTTCTCCTACCTTTCACTTGTATTGACCAGTTACCTAAACTGTGCAATGTGCCCGGTCACATTAATTAAGATTGTTGCCTTATCAACTTTTCTGCAGAGTACATGTGTAATTGCACAGAGTGAACTCTCATGATTCTCTTCCTATTTTTTCATGCAGTATGCAAGATTCTACCAATGCCATGCGCTGCATTTATTTTTTTTTTAATAATAATATTTGGGGTTTTACGTGCCAAAACCACTTTCTGATTATGAGGCACGCCGTAGTGGAGGACTCCGGAAATTTTGACCACCTGGGGTTCTTTAACGTGCACCTAAATCTAAGCACACGGGTGTTTTCGCATTTCGCCCCCATCGAAATGCCACCGCCGTGGCCGGGATTCGATCCCGCGACCTCGTGCTCAGCAGCCCAACACCATAGCCACTGAGCAACCACGGCGGGTGCGCTGCATTTATTGGTCAAGATGCTCAGAGAATGGAGTCCCTGCACCTCGTGGTTAATCGTGAACATTTTTTTCTTTTGGAAAGCTAAACGCCATTTGCTGCATCGATTGCATTTTTGCAGCTCAGATGTGTACTATATTTTTCACATTTTGAATCAATTAATATCCACTGTTCAGTCTAAAAAATGGCGTACAGCGTGAAGGACAAGAACTGCGAGAGACCACATACACTGCGCTGACTTCCAACAATATTTTGCGTAGCCACATCGTGTGTATATACACAATAGGGGTCATGCGCAGCAGATGAAGGGCAGTCACAAGGGGTGTTCTAAAAGCAAGTCATTGCACTAAGAACATGGTCACTTGAAAAAAAAGTCATTATTTCTATCTGTTGAGATACAACACTTCACTAGGGGTCAGCGCGATAGAGGGGGCAGTAAGGCATAAACTACCCAGTTTTCTCGTGAAATCAGCTTCAATAATTTACCGGGTGAGCTGTGTCTCGCTAAAGCTTCCATATCTCCAAAGAAGGGCATGCAGCCGCAGTCTCGGGAATGAATGCCCAAGTGGCCTTGAACATTGTTACGGAGGTTGTTATAGTGCTCTCTTAAACGATCATTTAGGCAACTGCCTGTCCGTCCATCATATTTACTGCCTCAAAATGGGAATTTGGTAAACCACATTCGTTGCACATATCGCAAAACGTTTTCTGTGCCCAACAGAGCAACAACTCTGACGCGATTCAGGTGCGTTTACAGCTTACAGAGCCTTGCCAGCTTTTCCGGGGATGAGAAAAGGACTGATTCCTGCAGGTTGCCCAATGTTTTTTAGTCTATGGGAGACATCATACACATACGGTAGCACTGCAAACATGTGTCTTTCAGCCGGCCGGTTCCTTGACTGAGTGCGCCCGTTACGTTTTGTGCGCTTCAGAAGCTGTTCTGCTACGGCTGAAATTAAGGCGAAAGGGTAGCCAACCCAAGAAAGGCGATCAACCTGTGCAGCAAGACTATGTTGCATTTCATGCGAACAAGATTTATTGAGGCTGCTAAGGAGGCAAAACTTTACAATACCTCGTTTAACGAGCTTTGAATGTACAGAGTTAAAGGGAGAGTGACTTCTTACTTCTCGGTTCGAAGCACTAGCACACCTGTTTGTTTGCAAGGCTCAGCCTGAGATCTAGAAAGCGCGAAGAATCATCAATGGTGACCTGATTTGTTACTTCTAGAGGCTGCAGCTCTTTCTTAAAGATCTCCAAGACTCCCAAAGCAGCAGGCACAAAAGCTTGATCAGTACAATCAATAAATGCAAGGTAGTCGTCCACAAACCTGCACACTTTGACAACAGGAGACACGTCTAGCTGACCTTGAATATTTCAATCATGATTAGCTAGATAAATATCACTTAGTGGCGGCGCCAGGCATGATCCTATACAGTATACAAAGGAATGGTGTTCGTATTGAATTATGCCTGGCGCTGCCACTAAGTGATATTTATCTAGCTCATCATGATTGCAATATTCAAGGTCTCCCAGATGCGTCTCCTGTCAAAGTGCAGGTTCGTGGATGGCTACCTTGTATTTATTGATCGCACTGATGACGCTTTCAAGCCTGCTGCTTCGGGAGTCTTGGAGATCTTTAAGAAAGCTGCAGCCTCTAGAAATAACACATAAGGACCCCGCCCCATTGATGACTCCTTGCGCTTTGTAGATATTCAGGCTGTGCCTTGCAAACGATTATGTGCTGGTGCTTCGAACCGAGAAGTAAGAAGTCACTCTTGCCCTTTAACTTTGCACACTCAAAGCTCGTTAAACGAGGTATTAGAAGTGTTGCCTCGTTAACAGCTTCAATATATCTTGCTCAAACGAGATACAACATAGTCTTACTGCCACGGTTGATCGCCTTTCCAAGGTTGGTTACCCCTGCGTCTTAATTTCAGCCACAGCGGAACAGCTTCTGAGGTGCACAAACCATAATGAGCCCACTCAGTCAAGCAACCAGCCGGTTGAGACACAGGTTCGCAGTGCTACCGTATGTGCATGATGTCTCCCAGAGGCTAAAAAAGATTGGGCAACCTGCAGGAATCAGTGGTTTTCTCATCGCCGGAAAAGCAGGCAATGCTTTGTAAGTGTGTAAACGCGCCTAAGTCACGTCAGTGTTGTTGCTCTGTCAGGCACAGAAAACGTTTTCTGACATGCGCAACGAAAGTGGGTTATCAAATTCGCCTGTTTTGCGGCAGTAACATTGTTGGACAGACAGGCAGGTGCCTAAACGATCGTTTAAGAGATAACTATAACAACGTACATAACACTGTTTAAGACCACTTGGGCATCCATTGCTGGGACTGCGGCTGCGTGCCCCTCTTTGAAGATTCGGAAGTTTTAGCGAGACACAGCTCACAGGTCATCCGGGAAATTATAGAAGCAGATTTCGCCAGAAAACTGCGTAGTGTGCGTTAGTGCCCCTCTATCGCGCTGACCCCTAGTGAAGTCTTGTATCTCAACAGATAGAAATTGTGATGTTCTTTTTTTTCATGTGACCATGTTCTTAGTACAATGACTTGCGGTTAGAACACCCCTTGTCACTGCCTTTCATTTTCTGCGCATGCCCACTGTTGTATATATACACACGATGTGGCAACGCAGTAAAATATTTTTGGAAGTCAGCGCAGTCTATGTCGTCTCTCGCAGTCCTTGTCATTCATGCTGCACGTCATTTTGTCTCATTAATTGCCAACTGTGCCAAGAAACCACCCTTGTTCAGTATACTTATAATGCTTGATATGAGCATTTGCTGGCAAATGTTAACAGTGTGATATTTAACTTGAACTTTTGCATGACTGGCTGTGCCTGTGTTCTTTTAGTAACGAGAGTATGGCTAATTTATTAAAGCATATTTGCTAATTTGTATACCCACACGCTACAGCAAGCCCTAATCTTGTATTACTGCATCTAAGTGCAAATTATTTAGCAATTTACTATGTTTTTTAAAACACTGTCCAGCTATTCTGCTCAGCAAAATCTGTTAATCAACAGTGGTTTGTTTTTATCAGGCCTCCTGTGCAGCTTGCACCCAGGCTAGTAAGTGTAGAATATTCACTCTTTTAATTTATAGTAAGAAAAGAAGGTATTTTCAAACTACAAGTACCTTCGGGATACAAAACAAATATTTATAGAAACTGGAATTGCAGTTAGAAAATCTGCGACACAGCACCTTTAGCCCAGAGAACTCTCGCTTTAAAAGAGTTCAAACTATGTAGGCACTAAAAGTTCTACATATTTTTCGTGCTCAAATTATCTTGTTGGAAAGAGAAAATTAGCAATAATGCTCCTTGCTTAAGCCTCACGTACAACACGTTTATGCTTGGAAAGTATTGTTTCAGTCTGAAAAATGTTGGCCAGTTATGCTTTACATCGACTCTGCAAACTTTTCATAATGCTATGCGATTACATTAGCGTGCAAAATAACAGGTGTCTTTCTTATGCATTTGCTCTGCGTTTCAATTACTTCCCTAATTCACCTTTGCAATATGCTTCTTTCTTTCAAGGCATCGAAACTTGAATTTTCGTTCATTGGAGCCTAATACTGAAAATTTATTCCTTTATGTGGGCCAATACACTGCGAGGTCAACTCAGGCTCTTTCAGTGCCGCTGTACATAGTTTCCTCTCTAATAACAGATTTGATCAATACATAAATTTTAGATAGCTTTTTGGGGAATGTACATGTTCTTGTACTTACCGATGTGTTTGGTGATTGTGCATGTTTATATTTCATGCGATTTATGTATATCTTGTACTCTGTATTGCAGCATGCAATAAATATGTTTGCATTTTTCTTGAAAATGCAGCATATATCATACCAGTCTGTGTTGCATGTTATGTGGATCTGGAAATCGTGATAACCGTTGGTGTTCATATACATGCTCAAAAGGGTCAAATTTGGTAGGTTGTATTTGTGCAGCGAAGACAGGTTTTGCAATATACACCGAGAATTACTAATATGTAATGTGATCCACACGTATAGATGCTGTGTATGCCCATCGATGCTTCAAGGCCGGCTGTTCGACGGTGCGTTTGGTAGACGTACTTGAGCCTTCTGGCACACGCGAGAATTACACGTGGATCACTGTACATAGTAGTAATTGAAGGCGAGCACTGCCGAACCTGTCTTCCATACACGCTAGAAATAAAAGGGTGTACACCCTGCCAACACCCACATAGATGGGTGTTAATATGGACTAGCACCCTTACACACTAAGTTTATTTTGTTGGACACCCTTCCTCAAGGATGCTATAATTGCACCCCAACTGTAGGGTCTAGACAACAACACCCTTAGGGCGTTCGTCTGGCGACAAACTGATTTATACCCTTAAGGGTGTTAAAATGTTTGTGTGTAGAAACACGCCGTCAAATAAAGAGAGTGCTGTATATGTGTGTCTATTAGTTCCTGCGTCCTCGTTCAGTCATGCTTACACATTTTCTCATTGTTAATGTAATTAGGAAGCGAATGTTTACAATTTTGTACGGACGCTAAAACTACTATCCTTCTTTCGTACAGGTATCCCCTAATTTGCTATCGCAAACGGTGCCTCGCCTTTCCGGCGAAACAGATCTTTTCTGTTCTGTTATGTGGCCCTCCCGGGTCCTTGTTATCGGAGCAGCGTCTCCTTTTTAAGTCCTGGTTTTCTAGCTTTTTATTAGTTGATGAGTCAGCGCATGTGCTTTAACCTACTTTATTTGTATTTCGTAGAGGCAAGTGACGGGCTGTGCTATCATCTCGATTGTGTGTTGCGACCTCTGGTATACTGGACCGCAAGGTTCTGTCATCGCACGTGGCTGTGATATGGCTCCTCCCTAATGGGGGGGGGGGGAGGTGTCATTGTGATCCTTTAATATTTGACTGTTTTATCTCGAATGTGATATCCCGTGGTAATTTCGTGCGTTACTTATAATTATCGCGTTTCTTCAAGAAACCTCACTCGGAAGTAAGCGTCAGTCCTTTGCACTCGTTTCATCCTTGCTTCTTGCGTGCTTGTTTTCCTGCTCAGTTATGAGTCAAATCCCAAGAAAATGCCTTACATAGCGTATGTTTATCGAAAACAAAGATATCTGAGTTGTGTTAAAAGGAAAAAGCCGTATAGGGTGTGTGCGATACGGAATTTCCGGCCCCTTTGTAGTGGTACGTGGTTAGATGCCTTTAGAATGGCAGCCAAGGCCAAAATTTACTGATTTGCAAATCAATGCAAGCTCCACCAAGGATAAAATGTATTTTTTAAACACACAGCAACAGTCTCAAAATTACAATGAAAAAAAAAACACGTTCTTCTTTTTGTTGCATGGGGAAAAGATTCTTTAACCTGTAAACATGCAACTTGAGGCAACAGATCAGGTTTCCTCTCATTTTTAGGAATGATTCGATTTTTAAGACTTATTATACAAAACCAGAAAAAATATTCCCGCTAGATTCCTATGGCATCAGGTAAGCGATCAAAAATTAAGATGTGTTTTTCCTTGATCTAACAATTTTCGCTCACCTTCACAGCCTCTCACGCTCCGGAATCGCTTGTTTAACTAGTGTGAGCCAGACGCAAAACCTGCGGGAATTACTTCCGAGAAAGTACAAAAGCTTACCTGGAAGTGCAATCAGCCCACGAATTTCCTCGGCAATGGTTGTCGAAATTGGGACCCTTGACAATGCTAAGATAATTTTGATATGATTACAATCGGGCTAGTTGGTATATGTTAAGTATGTTTTTGCACGTGCTTGTTTCCTCTACTGATGTGTTGGTAATGAGCGAACTTGCAGAGAAGGCAATAAGGATACAAAAGAAAGCATTTGTGGCCCAGAACGATAGCAACGGCCTCCTTTTCTTAAGAAACCCACGTGAGGTGGCATCGATTCCGTCGAGCACTGCATAAATTGAAATAAAACAGCGTTTCGCTTTCTGTGAGGACTAACCATGAATTTCTTGAATTTTGAGTTTGAATTTATCCTACTTGAACAAATATACAAGAAATACAAGAAACACAAAAGGCTATTAAGATAAGCTGGACGGTGTGGTTGCCTCTTTACAGAGCAGCGTCAGTTTACACACACTTTTCACACAAATGACTGCTTCTACACACACGTACACAAAGTGATTTCCCGTGGCAACATAAGAATTTTGCAAAATACGAAGGAATGTTTCATGAAAGAAGTGCAAGAAAATAAATGCATAAATGCAACATAATTCACAGAAACAGAGGTATCAATGTTTTTCTAGAAGGCTTTGACACATGTCCAGATTTGTTGGAAATATTATTTAGCAAAAGCTGGAAGGGTAACAGTGACTTACTGTTTCGGATACTTGTTTTAAGGAGTACGTATATGACATATATTGGGGCGAGGCGTCGTGCCTACGGCGACATTTTCTCTTAGTTCTGAAATCTCGATGTAACATGGAGTGCAATTTTTTTTTGGCCGAGCAGTATGACTGGAGTAAACGATAATCGCAACAATAATTCGCCTTTACAACTTTAAATTTCTTAATGTGTTGCTGCGTATGACAATCATATGGGACATTTGCAATTATTCTCATAAACGTCTTTTGAATTAAGAACGGTAGGTTTAGATTTGTTATTATTGTTGTGCCCCATAAGTAGGTGCGCGTAGGTTAGCTGAGAAAGGGCTACAGAGTTACATAGGGCGACTAGCAAATTGTTTCCTACGGCCGATCCCAATTATAGCGCAGTCAATGACAGCGATAATAAACGCATGGTGATGTTGCCCCAGCGCAGAGGTACCACGAGTTATGCCGGAAGAGGGATCAAAGATTGCATAGAGGACTGAGTCACGATTTCCTTTTTCCTAGAGAGAGCTCGGCTTAAAGCCGGTACTTAGGTGGTAATGGGAGCATTCTCGCATTCTTTGTAGTGGAATGTGGCGTTTTGACGCTCTGCGCCTCTGTTCGCAGGGTGCAGTGCTGGATGCAGAGGCTGTGTAGGGTTATCAACATGTCCATGAAGAAGTGGCACTCAAAGTACCGGCCCGCTCCCGCGTACAGGTAAGGCACGGTTGTAAGCGGAACGCTACCTCTAACACTTAGTGCGCCACATTCCCACAAATAACCCCTTGCCGAAGCACGCTAAGCATAATCTAGGACGGCGACGGGGGTTGGCTATTCAGAATCTCCTTTTTTGACTTAGTTCAACAGCGGCTTAAAAGACTGGACAGGTGCTAAGTGGATGATACAGGCTGATAATCTTATTGGCATAAAAATCTGGGCTAGGGAATTGTTGCATAGTAACAGTAAACAGCGCGAAAAAAAGAACACGGCGCCGAAAAACCACCATTGAATCTTTCAATGCAGGTGCACATATTCGCATTCCTGTCAATAAATATTCTCAGTTGTGCGTTAGTGCCTGTGCCGTCTGGTTGCTTTTTCGTGCTCTTTACTTTCAGTACAAATCACCAAATAGCCCAGCTGGCCCCATTGCTTTGTTCCGTAGAATATGTATAAAAGACGGACTTGTTGAACCAGGTGCGTCAATATTGAAAGCGGATAGTGATGAATAAATATAGGAAACCATTTTTACTTTGGTGAGTATCTATATGCTCTTACCAAGGCGGTGTACGTTGTTCCTGCTAAGCCGATGGCAATATCAGTGTAGATCAGGGGAACGGAAAGCACTGGAAAGGCAACAAAGCAATCGCGCATGAAGCGGGTATTGGCATAGCTATATGCAGCACACGCTAGTATTTCATATTTACTTGTATAATTCAGAGCTTTAAGTCCTACGTAATCATCTATGAAAATTAACCGTGTGTATTCATAGCCAAACCGGTCAAATAAGAAAATAATATTAGTTTTATTTGCTATAGCAAAAAGAAGCAAGAATAGTACAATGGCCAACGCTCGCGAAAGGGCAACGGCATAACTATGCGGAAGTGGTACCCAAGGATAACCAAAATAAAACAGAACGCCCAATGCAAATCCCAATAAAATTATTATTTAGCTATGCATTCCACGCTGTACTCTTTGTCAAAGTTGTGTTGTGCGAGGTTCATAGCGATGTGGAGCGAACGGGTAGCCGTCAGACATGTTCCAAGGTAAATGCAGCTGGGGCCCTGTAACCTAAAACTATTCCAATGTGTTTTTCTTCCAATCTTCTGATTTAAAATTTCTGTAACCGCCGACGTAAGCATTGGGCAGTTACCCGCACTCACGGTTGTCGGAACAGACATATCAAACGCTCCCCTCATTCATAGGAGGTCATATTTTTTGCTTGAAAAACGAATAACACGGCCTACACTGAGCAGCTTGTCTTATCTACTTGGCTGACAAAATGCGAAGAGCACACTCAAGAGGAGAAGGATTCAATGGGGCCGAGAAACTGCACTGAACATAGATAACCGGATGAAGAGGGTGGTGCCAGTGTCTGCTACTGGTCTGCTTTCCCTCACCTATCTCGCAATGGCTGGTCTAAAATCGCGGCGGCATGCAACGGAAGCTTAAGAATAACGCTAAAACCGATCCTCAACAAAGAGTCATTGGCAGAACGAGGTCGTAAACGTGCCGTATGTGCTCTTAAACGTTACACGGCCACGCAAGAAGATTTATTATACGCAAATACACCCATGCTCTCCGGCAGGTGCGAGTAGCCAGTGCCTGAGCCATCGGGGGCAGCCATCTTTTATTCCTTTCGGAACGGGGCAGCCTGAAGCTATTCAGAAAAATATTCAGTTTTGTTCCACATATTAATGCATCTTTAACGCGTACACGTCACTTTGATGCGGTGAGTTTTTGCGGTTTTGTGACGTCGCGTGACGGGCAGGTAAAGTGGGTGCTGCCCGAAAATTTTGACCAACATCCGAGGGCTAATGGCGAAAAGGCGTCCAGTGAGAAATTACTATTGTGGTTTTCTTCGGTCAAATCGTGCATAATCAGTGTGTACACGTCATATAAGATGGGGAGCTATCGCGGTTTTCACATCGCGGCGTGACCGACAGGTGAATTGGGGTGGTCCAAAAAGTTTTTGACCAATAGCGGAGGTCTGATTGCAGAATTGGAACTGAAATTTTTGGAATTGCTTATAGCGCCGTAGCGAACCTTCCATGAAAGCTCACACTGCGATTTGTTGGGCGTTTTCGTAAACTGACTCCGAAAAACATATTTAGAGCCAGCGAACAAGGACAGAAGGGAGACGACACCACAATGCGCTCACACTTTCAAAGTATGTCGGCTCGTCGGCGATTCATGGACTTAGTTCCGTCTGCGTGAAGAGAGATCACTTCCGGCAGAAAAAAAATAAAGTGCAGTCATATGCGTCAGAAAAAGAAACGAGGTCACTTTGGTGTCAAAGGCGCGAAATTTCATTAGTTGCACGATGCTACGACAGGAGGCAGCGTGGGCCTGGCGGCTTCGAAACTTGACCAGCATGGAGGGGCCCAAGCAGATACGAAAGCCGACCCACGTAAAGAGTGAGAAAGACTATTAATTAAATCATTACGGAAAGGTCAGGTTTACAAATTGTTCGCGGAGAGCAACACACAGTCAAACTTACTCAAAATCTGAAGGCTTCAGCGCGTTGGCGAGGCGTCTTTGAAGAAGTCTCGAAAGCCTCGCTCAGGAGACGGTTTTCACTCTCCTGAGAGAAAACCTGTGACGCGCGCACAGTGCCGGTGTCTCGCACACATCGCCTGTGGCTCTCTCTTCAAGGAGGAGAAATAGGAAAGAATGCACACACGGACCTTAATCATCCAGCACGCGGAGCGGAGACAGCACTGGGGATCCTATGCAGACATCAGGGCACCAGTCAAGGTAGGCCTCGAAGATGCCGGTATGCGCGCACTGCGGGTAGTTGGGAAAAGTGGCGCATGTTTTGACACGAAGATGGCGGGTTAGGACAAGCATCAACTTTCGAACATCGGAGAGAAAGTTTCGACGATAAACAGGGCCATCACGAATGGCATAGTGGGTAACATTGCGAAGTTCGTGGGATGGTGAAGGGGTGTAGGGGTGAGAACGAACAGGAATTAGAGAGATAACCGAAGGGTATTTGTGCTGTTCCGATACCAAGTTGTACAGTGCAGGTGACGAAATAGTGGGCCGAAATGCGCAAACGCTAGCACTTATCTAATACAGGTGAGCGTGAAAAGGCGCCATCATACTGGTGTTTGCAGTCGGACCTGTGAAGAACACTAATTTCGTACTCTTAAAGCTTAAGGGCCCATCGGGAGTGGTATCCAAATGAATATTTGCAGGTAGCCAGCCTACAAAGAGGGTGATGGTCAGTGATCACGTCAAAGGAACGACTATCAAAATAAGGGCGAAATTGTGCAAGAGCCCAGATGATGGCCAAAGACCCTTTCTCACTAACGGAGAAATTAGACTCGGCTTTTGGGAGAGTGCAGCTTGCGTATTGATAACATATTCCTATAAGCATGATTTCCCTCGCGCGAGTAGAGCGCCAGCTTTAACAACGCTTGCATAGGGGTAGACATATTTCGGGGGCCACGGGATCGAAGTGCCGGAGTATGGGTGCTGAAGTTAGAAGGCGGCGTAATGTCATGAACGCCTTGTCGCAGTCTGGAGACGAACCCCAAAGCTCTTTTTCACCTTGAAAGAGGCCTGTCAGTGGTGCAATTAAGGAGGCAACGTTTCTACTAGAATGGCGGAACTACGAGCACAAACCGACGATGGTTCGGAATTGCTTTGATTTCTTCGGTTTTCAAAATTAAGCCACGGTGCGGTGATTGGCTGCATCACGAAGAATGCCTTCTAGAAACACAAAATGACCAAGAATGGTGAATAGTCAGGCGCCAAAAGAACATTTCGTTAAGTGTATTTGGAGTCCTTCATCAGCGAACATTCGCTGAGCTCGTTAGAGAAGGCTCCGATGTGTGTGGAAATCAGCGGAAAAACAACTACATAGTCGACCTATCTGAGGCACGTGTTACATCTGAGACACCATGAAATAGATAATATAACGTGGCTGGCGTATTGCATAGGCCCATTGACATCACGGTAAATATGTAAAATCCGTTGGGAGTGACAAAGGCCTTTTTAGATACCTCAGATGGTACCAAATGGACTTGCCCGTATATGGAGCGTAAGCCCAATAAGGAAAAGAACTCCGCTCCGTCCAAACAGTCGAGGGCATCGTCCATGCGTGGCAACGAGTAAATATCTTAATATGCGAGCTAGTGCAGACTGCTGTGATAGTCGACGCAGAAGTGCATGGAGCCATTTTTTTCGTAACGAGAAGGAGCAGTGACGCCCAGGAACTATTTGATCGTCACGCAGGATCATCTCAGCCATCTGGTCGTCATTAACACGGCGACGAGATAACACAGCGACGATCTTAGGAAGAGACACGATAAGCACTTTGGGGTAGAGGCACATGGCGTTACGTGTACCTCTGGCGAGAAAGAGTTCATGTCTGACATAAAGTAAAAACAAGGCTGTCAATACAAGAGCACAATTTCAAAGTAGGGAATTAACGGGGCTCCGTTCCAAAGAAAACACTTGGTGCGTTTCAAATAAAGCTGTTCCATTTTTGTTCTATTTTGTTTCTGCAATCAGCCTTTCACTATTACTCAACTTCTTTTTCGAGCAAGCCTCCCTTGCAATGTCTGTCAAGCGATGTCAGAAAAGATGCACAAACTCTTCACCTGCTATGGCATATTCATATTGATTACGCATGATTACATCGGACAAAAGAACGAAATTCACCGACGATTAGGATAATGTTTCTGCCAAATTTCTGCGCAGCTTTATGCTTGTTTTCATTTCGCTATATGTCGGCTGCCGTGGGGAACTTGTTTCCCGCGACACGTTGCGAACCGAGAAAAATATCACGCGATGGCCTCGCTAATCTAGAGATCGCGAGAAGCAGCGCGTAAGTGATGCTAGGGCGCAATTCACAGCGACCGCCGCAGAGAGACCTCCAAGACGAACCACGCTACTCTGGCGCCATCTCGTAGCTATCATCCCCGCTCAGCGCTTTCCTTCTCACGGTTTCGGCATACACTCCTCCTCAGCTTTCGGCCTCGTGTTTTTCATCGCGCGCTGCGCTCCACATTCGCTCTTTCATCGTTCGCTGCACTCGTTTGCTCGGATACTTCGACGCTCGCTACAGGAACGGGCGCCTATGAGTTGCGCTCTAAGAATCCTTCGCGATTCACTGAACACGACGCCCCTTGTTGACTGTCTACCCTCAAAGATTCATTTGCATCTTTGAGGGCAGACATACATGCTACCCACACATGCTACTTGAAGGCACTAATGTTGCCGGATTTGAGACACTCGTCATGTAATAAACGAGACGAAAGGCCCGAGCGGCCGAATTTCTATTAGTCATGCCATAAGCAGCCAACAAACATTGACGCGAAGGACAACATAGGGGAGATTACTTGTGCCTAATAAATGAAATAAAGAACTGATAAATTATTTGAAAATGAGAATGGGGGAAAACACAACTTGCCGCAGGTGGAGAACGATCCCACGCCTTCGCATTACGCGTGCGATGCTCTACGAATTGAGCTACCGCGGCGGCGTTTTCTTATCTAGTTCTTAGGTATGTATGTTTCCTACTAGATCCCTAGGAGTGTTAGGCAGCGCCACCACTCACCAACTTTGGCGGCGGATCTCGAACATCCTTTCTGCTGCATGCGATCACGAGTACGTCATTTTTTTGGAGTAAAGGCATCATCATCATCAGCAGCCTGGTTAAGCCCACTGCAGGGCAAAGGCCTCTCCCATACTTCTCCAACTACCCCGGTCATGTACTCATGGTGGCCATGTTGTCCCTGCAAACTTCTTATTCTCATCCGCCCACCTAACTATCTGCCGCCCTCTGCTACGCTTCCCTTCCCTTGGAATCCATTCGTAACCCTTAATGACCATCGGTTATCTTCCCTCCTCATTACATGCCCTGCCCATGCCCATTTCTTTTTCTTGATTTCAACTAAGATATCATTACCTCGCGTTTGTTCCCTCACCTAATCTGCTCTTTCCTTATCCGTTAACGATACACCTGTCATTATCCTTTCCATGGCTCGTTGCGTCGTCCTCAATTTAAGCAAAACCCTTTTCGTAAGTCCCCAGGTTTCTGCCCCCTACGTGAGTACTCGTAAGACACAGCTGTTATAAATTTTTCTCTTGAGGGATAATGGCAACTTGCTGTTCATGATCTGAGAATGCCTGCCAAACGCACCCCAGCCCATTCTTATTCTTCTGATTATTTCAGTCTCATGATCCGGATCCGCAGTCACTACCTGTCCTAAGTAGATGTATTCCCTTACCACTTCCAATGCCTCACTACCTATCGTAAACTGCCGTTCTCTTCCAAGACTGTTAAGCAGTACTTTAGTTTTCTGCAGATTAATTTTTAGACCCACCCATCGGTTTTGCCTCTACAGGTCAGTGAGCATGCATTGCAGTTGGTCCCCTGAGTGACTAAGCAAGGCAATATAATCAGCGAATCGCAAGTTACTAAGGTATTCTCCTTTAAATCTTATCCCCAATTCTTCCTAATCCAGGTCTCTGAATACCTCCTCTAAACACGATGTGAATAGCATTGGAGAGATCGTATCTCCCTGCCTGACGGCTTTCTTTATTATGATTTTGTTGCCTTCTTTATGGAGGATTATGGTGGCTGCGGAGCCGCTATAAATATATTTCAGTATATTTACATATGGCTCGTCTACATCCTGATTCCGCAATGCCTCCATGACGGCGGAGGTTTCGACCGAATCAAACGCTTTCTCGTAATCAATGAAAACTATATATAAGGGTTGGTTATATTCCGCACATTTCTCTATCACCTGACTGATAGTGCTAATAAGGACTATTGTTGAGTAGCCTTTACGGAATCCTGCCTGGCCCTTTGGTTGACGGAAGTCTAAGGTGTTCCTTATTCTATTTGCAATTACCTTAGTAAATGCTTTGGAGGCAACGGACAGTAAGCTGATCGGTCTATAATTTTTCAAGTCTTTGGCGTCCCCTTTCTTATAAATTAGGATTATGGTACCGTTCTTCCGAGATTCCGGTACGCTCAAAGTCATGAGGCATTGCGTAAAGGGTAAAGGGGAAAGTGCATTCGGTAAGGTCAATTGATGAATAAACCCCCACATGCTTCCTGAAGGCATCAATATTGCCGGATTCGAGACGCTCGATATGGAATAAACGAGAAGAAAGTGGTTTAACTGAGGTACCCGATGCAGGCGTGAGTATTTAGTGGCTTATATATATATATATATACAAGTCGTAGCTATACTTATTGTCGTTTTTGTACTTGCCTGTTTTGCCCTTATCTCATTTCGCGCTTTCCGTGAAGTGTGCGCGTTCAGCAACTAGTTTATCTTTTTTCTTCTGCTGGAGTATGCTGGTTCAAAACGGTGGTCGAGTTAAGCGCATCTACAAAGTAAACTCGCACAATTTCCTCCGTTCTTAGTTTTCGAAAGTCCATGAGCTCTGACAATGATGGAAATTTCAACTCGGCGATTGGACAGACACAGTTCACCTTACCTTGGAGATCTTGAATGAAAGACCAAGTAGTTTGAACGTTCGTAGATATTCTCGATGATTATTTATGATTTAACGCTAATGTAAGTAGATGTTTCTGATTATTCGCTTGATGATATAAAGAAAAAAACTCAGATCTGCGATGGACAGCTTCTGCACTGTACATAGCTTGTTTCCCGCGGAGGACGCTAATATGGGGGCAGGTACGATACGTGGTAAATCCATCACAAGTTATTTTTAAGAGTGTAATATTGTAGACTTTTTATCCTGTTGCTTTTCATTTGTAAATGAACGTGTGGAACTGCATACATACTTGTCGAGATCGCAATGGCAGCGCTGTAGATTCCGATGGCACCGAGGGTTTGCTGAAGCAGATTACATGTAAAAAAAAGGGGGGCCATCAAATAAATGCATGAAAGGAAAGTTAAATTTAGGTTACAGCAAATCTAACCGTCATGATTGCAACCTCAACCGTTCAAAGGAAAGTTAGGAATTTAAATATTATTGCATACAAGTCGATAAGGATAGCCATCGGGGCTTGTTTGTACAGCGCACAAACCCACTGGGACAAAATATTCCTGGCGAAACTTATCAAAATATTACGGTTTAAACTTATAATGAACGCAGGCCTCCATGAATGAAACATACATCGCAAAAGCCATTTTCAGTTAGAATCACATTTAGGTAGCATTTCTTACGTAACCTTTGTTCGTCATCGACTATCACTGTGACGATTGCTTCGTTTTTTACCTACACTATAGTGGCAACGAATGGATATCTCATGCGGCAATTAATGTAATGTAATAAATTAATTACTGCGTCCGAGGATGAATTTTAACCAATGCTGAGCAGCACTCGTGACATGTAATTGTATATAAATACGTGGCTGCCGGCCAATTTTGTTACGGTTCATACAGAATGTGGCTCACTGGCAGGCTGCATTTTATAAAAATTTGCGAGATATAAGAATTAACATGTGCTTGGTCTAACGAGCAACACCACACTTTACCAATTCCTAATCATTTCCGAGTGCGTATACTATGGTTCGTTTCGTAACTAGGTGTGCGGCAGAAGGTAGTCTGCGCTAGCAACTAACGATGTTTGTTTTTTCGTAAGGATGCTTCTTCTTGTAAGACTGTATATATATATATATATATATATATATATATATATATATATATATATATATATATATATATATATATATATATATATATATATATATATATATATATATATATATATATTGATGTTGCTTACGTGCAATAATTTAACTCACGGAGATCAAGGGCCATTATTCACATACATTTTTCAGATAGTAACGATGCATCTGCCGTCAACGAAATTGTAATCGATAGCAGTGGTGACCTATGGCTGCTTGCATCAATTGCTGCGGCTTGCATGTTTTATTCACAGTAGTGAACAAGGGACCAACTTCGCAACGCAGTTTTTGCAGGTAGTGTGAAATGCTCGAAGAATTGATGCTGGAGGATGTTGAATGTGGTAGTAACCAAAAATGCGCTGATGCGCAAAGCACGGTAGAACGCAGTTGGCATGTTCACATGGGCAGGCGATAATGTTAGCGAAGATGGCGAGGAAACTGTAATGAGTTGTGGTACTTGAAATGCTTGTTAATTATAACAGCCTACAGAGCTTATAATTCCGTACCGCAAGAAGCTCAAGTTTAGCAATTGTGCTAAAGCAATCATGTCCTGGAGTAATTATGTTGCGCATTGCTCTGGAGTTTTCTAGTTTTATGCACCAATCAACACAATCGTAATTATGAGTTAGATCATGCTGCGCATGCGAAAGGTTCTTCGTGCATAAAGTGTCTTCCAGCCGCCGTAAAGGATGATATACAACTTCCTTACACTTAGTAAAAAGTAGATGATACAAGCAGTGATGCCGACCTTGTTGTCGAAGCGCATTCGTAGATACTGAAAATAAATCACATTGCAAGCATCAATACATACGATGTACAAGTACATCGTCATCTTCGATATTTCGGATCACCAGCATTATACTCATTTAGTGTTAGATAGTATTGAGAAACATTGTGGAAGTGATTCTGTACGGAGTGGTGGTGAAGAAAAACTTCAGAATTAAACTAATATTAGGCTTCCTAATTATTTATTTTTCTTTATAAGCAAATTAACGACAAAAGGGAATTAGAAATAACACCACATGACAAGGGCAGGTATAAATGACCTTTTTATGCATGTTTCTGATGTTCGTAATCGGTTTACAGCCACCAGTCTATTAAGCTGCCATATTTGTGCCTTTTATATGAAATTTAAGCTTCACGTATTGTCTGTCACAGAGTGTACGGAGACACTACCTGAAATATGGTTGAAACCCGTAGGCTGTAGAGTAGCGGCACCACAGTTAGCGCCGCGAAAGTGGCGGTAATGGGAATCCAGGCCACGGTCCAGAAAAGGTGGAAGCCGTACGCGTAGTAGTGTCCCACGATAGCCACCACGTTCATGCCATTCACTGCTGAAGCCAGAACGGACATGGCCAGTGCTATGGACGGAAGGCTGCGACCTCCTAAGAACGCCTCCAGCTCCGCAGCCACCAGGCCACCCTCGGCGGATGCCACCTGTCGCCGACACGTATGAAAGTAGTTTCTACGATAAAAAAACAAAAAACACACAACAATACAGATGGAAAGTAGTAGAGGCGTACAAGGCCAACCATATCTGTGGTATAATAGCGACTCGTTAGAATCAATTATTGTTTTGGGGGATATGAATATGAGATTAGTCGCTCCAGCAACAGGACCTGAATGTGCAAGCATATACAGAGAAGATATTGCGTGCCATAACCAATATGCTCTTGCGAGATGCAAACGGGGCGATCGAGGCAGCATCAAGGCGATGAAAACCTTAAGCAGAAATTGTTTTGGGGGTCATGACGCAGGAAAACGCCATTCTGGCAAGAAAAGAAGAAAGTGATGAACGTCGTCGTCAACCTCAGGGAAATCGCTAATCAACGAAAGTTGTGGGCGACGTTACGTCGGGACGCCGTGGCGCCACTGGCTCGGATGCGTGACTGCTACCGGTGATCTCGCCTTTTCTGCCTCAGATTCGCGTTGATCACACGCAAGTTGCTTGCTATATCACGGCCCATTAAGCTGTGAGGGCCTGTGCACTTTCGTTTTTATTTTGTTTTTTGCTTGTGGCCGGCCATTGACCACTCGCATAACACTCACACCTTTATCCGCATCAGTACTCAGGAAGCTTATACTGAATACCAAAGCAAACAAGGGGACTGCACTCATAGTAAGGGACATAGAAGCCTGCATTACCACTGCGGGTGGATTACACAATTCTGAACCATTTTAAAAACCTCTTATGGCTTCACGTCAAAGAAATTGCTGATAGACAATCTCGCCTTATTATATGCACGCCAGCATAAAGCAGTAACTCAAGAGAACAAGCTACGCGTCAAATCTTACCAGTCGCCTGTCTTACACAGAACAAATATTTGGTCTACTGAACTAATAACTGCGGTGTAACTGCAACTTTTACATGCCTTCAAGAATGTAAAATGCTAGATTTCAAGCTGCAGCAGTAGTCGAGTCTGTCAAAATTACCTATATTGCGCACCTCATAAATGAAAATAAGTTCATGCCTTTTAGTAAGCTTAGGTGCAGACTACAGTGAACTTTCTTGTTATTATTGAAATGTGCGTAAGCTTGCCATAACAAGCCTTGTTGCCCTTTCTTATAGGCACATCCAGTCATATCCGTTGAACTGGAGGAGCATATTTTCTTCCCTACTGAGCATGACGTTTGCAGATATGATGCTCAAATTAAGGCTTCAGCAGTGGCACAACCAGAGATAGTGTGGAGCGCACACTGGGCACGTGTTTATGACGTTTCACAAGTGGTGTTTGAGACACACCAGACTAATGCCAGGCTTATGACATCTGACAAAGACCAATATTCTATTTATTCGCAGGAATATTTTAACATTGGTGCTGAACGGGGATGAACTTTCGTTTATTTCTTTTTGTTTAAATAAAAAGTTCAAGTTCGTTGGGGAAGACGAAGAAGTTCCGGCAGAGCATGCTCATTCATATGGACTACGCCGACTATCGACGTTTTAACCGAAAACTCGTCAATTGCACCAGACTCGACTATCCTATCGGGTTCCACTCGACAAACGATCCGTTTCAAGACCAAGTTCAAGTCGGTGAGTGAATTTTTCGTCATTCCACGCGACTTTGAAAATTCGAAGCGGCGGAAGCCCCGTTAGGCCTCGATAGGCTTAGCGCGTGAGTGACCGCCTCACCACTTAATAACCGGATCGCTTCTGCCGAGCGTACGAGATGGCTACATCAGAGGACATGGACCTCCAAATAACACGCCCGCATACGGTTAACAACGCGGACGAAAACTGCGACACAAGAATAATTTCCGAAGCGGGGACTAGCAAAAGCCAAGAGATCGCCGCCCACAACCAGGCGATGGACGGCTGGCAGTTAGTTCTATCGCGGCGACAGCGAGAGGCTGTCAAGCGCAACGACAGGGAGACGGCTCCCAACAACAAGAATAACATAAACGGACAGCCATCAGCAGGCGGCGCGAAAGGAGACGGGCAAATCAGTCGTCGCCCGAGGAAGGGGAAGCCTCTGCCACCATTACCGAAGAATGACATCAAGATAATACTGAAGCCCCACAAAGGACTAACGCTCAAGGAATATCTGAGAACAGAAATACCACAAGCGATTATTCGGGCTACCGGGACGATAATCACAGGAAAGGGACCGAACCAGCGAAAAATCACTGGAGGGGATTTCATACTGCGAATCCGAGAGGGAAGAAATATCATCATCGTCTCCACACCTCCACTGGAAGTGGCGGCCGTCAGTCGTCGAATCACGTGCATGGAGCTGCGAGGCAAGCAACACCCCTTCAACGTGTACGTAGCGGATCCGGATGATAGCTACAAAGGGGTGGTGCACAGATTCCCAGCACACACGGAATCAGCAGATCTCCAGCAACATCTGCGAGTCAGGACCCAAGGAGTCACCATCGAAAGGGCCTGAATGCTAGGAAGGTCTAATACCGCTCTCCTCACCTTCTCGGGAGGCACGGGCCCAAATGCGTGTACTACATGGAAGTAGAGATGCGGTGTACGGAGTACAGGCCAACAATCCAAATGTGCCCAAGAACCCGAACCCCAAGAACATATGCCGTGGCTGCGGACTCGAAAATCCACCCCCACAAGGACACGAATGTGAAGTGAAGTACGCCGTGTGCAGGCCTGCGGGGCACGAGACGCGTCGGTGCCCGAACAAACTGATTACCGCCAAGCGCGTGAAGACGACTTGCCAGTCTCGATTGCGGGAGCGGTCGGGACAGAACACCAAAAAGGCACCGGGGCGCTGGTTCGAGTCCATGGAAGAGGAGGACTTCTACCCGCACCGATCGAGATCCAGATCTCCACACGAAAGCAGAGCGAAGAGCAATACCCCCTCGAGGGACCCCTCCAGCTCCAGGGCTTCGCAGCGGTCAAATTTGCCACTGCCTAAAAAACAACAGGTGAGCTGGGCGAGGGTTGTTTCTCCCACTGTTCCAAAACAGAATACTGGTAAAAATGATAAACGTATTCAAAAATTGGAAAAGGAAAATGCGCGACTAAAAGAACAGCTCCCAGGAGAAGAACGCAAACGACAATCACTTGAGAAACAAATGTCAGAGTTAGAGGCGCGCTTTAATAGCACAATGCAACAGCTGGAAACGCCGCGTCAGTCTGAAGAAATAGCCAAAACAAAAACGGCCGCAGATATAAACTCCGTCTCCGCTCAGTCTCCGACAACCCAAATCTCGAAAAACGCGCAGATAACAGCAGCACAGATCCAGACAATGATCGCTGAAAACTTGAAAATATTTATGCATGAAATGATGACGTTAGTTACCCAAAGGTTAACGAAATATCAACAACTATGCACGAAGGACTTCGAGAAACACAAGGTATTCGTGGCGGAACAGCTTAAGGCAGTCTCGAAGGCTGTTCCCACCAAAAAACGCGCAATTGCGATAGGAGCGGGTTCGGCAAAAACTAAAATAAGTCACTGCGTAATAGAATCCGACGGCTCGGACACGGAAACGTCACGGCCTTAAAATAAGAGTGGGAAACATGGCTAATCACGCTAGTAAACCACAACGAATACAAAATTCAGGCGAATTAGAGATATGGCAATGGAACTGCCGCTCCTTCTCCAGGAAAGCGGCAGTGTTCCACCAGTTTATCAAAAACTGCGGAATCGCTCCGGACGTGATATGTCTGCAGGAGGTCGGGGCCAAGCCGGCCAAACTGCAGGGATACTACACTCTGAGCGATCCTCAAAATTCGAAGGTCGCCACGCTGGTGAGCAAGTCGATAAACGCTCAATTATTAACACTTGCGCAAACTGAGGGAGAGACTAATTCCATAGTTATCAGTGTGATGCCAAAGAAACGAAGTAAGGCACACACACTAATCACAAATCTGTACAGTCCTCCCAAAAGCAAAGGGGACGACCTACCCCACATCCTCTCAGCAACAAAAGATTTAGCGGGCACCAGGGATAAGGCGGTGATAGCGGGTGACATTAATGCACGCCACATACTATGGGGATACGCTAAAACGTCGCCCAAAGGGTTCCTACTAAGTGAAATGTCGCGGGTCATCTTTGTATCGCGTAGAAAAAGAAGTGACGACTGGCTTCGCTTTTCGAAAGCAGTGGCGCGATATTGACCCTGCCTGGTGCGGTCGCGTATTACTGTTGGTGCTTGCTGGAAGCGTTTTCGCAGCATGTTTTGGGCGAACTGTGTGTGTGTGTGTGTGTGTGTGTGTGTGTGTGTGTGTGTGTGTGTGTGTGTGCGCGTGTGTGTGTGTGTGTGTGTGTGTGTGGGAACGCGCGTGCGTGCGTCCGTGTGTACGTACGTGTTTGTGAGCGCTTTGTATGTCTGTGTGCCTGTGCGTGCGTACGTATTTTGTGAGCGCTTTCAGTCTGTGTTTGCGTGCGTGGGCGCGCATGTATGCAAGTGGGTCTGCGTGTGCGCACGTGTTAGCATTTTTGCGTGACTGCATGAAGCTATGTGTGTGCTTGTTTGTGTTGGTAAGTCCGCGTGTGCTCGCTTGTGCTTCGACCTGTTAGTGAGTGCGTGTATCTATTTTTCCGTGCGAGTGTGCTTTGTGTGTATGTGTGTATTGCGAACGGTCGGCAGTTTCAGTGCAGGAGCAGCTTATGAAGTAATCAATTATTCCCTACATACATCCCTACAGTATTGCGAATCCCTTCAAACGTGACCATGCATCTACATCGTGCTTTCACACCATTGGGAAAAGTACTAGCACTCTGTATTGAAGGGGTACAAGCACTCTGTCAGGGGGAGTAGAAACACTCGGCTTGGAGGAGTAGAAGTACTCGGTTTAGAGGAGTAGAATTACTCGCTCTGGGGAAGTACTATTACGCCTGTGGGGAGAGTATTAGGACTCTGTGGAAGAGTACCAGCACTCTCTTCGGGTGGTGTAACAAAACTCTGTCGGGAGGAGGTATCCTACTCTCTGTCAAGGAGGGTCGATTTACTCCCGAAAAGACAGTGAAGTATTGGGCACGCAGATACTCCGTCTGAGAGTGCCCGGAACTCTTTTTGTTTTTAGAGAGTGTGTATTGCTCACGGTCAATAATTTCACACGCAATAAACCCAATCAAAATTGGTGGAGTAGCTGTCCCCGCCCTGGAAACCGAGTTTGGTGTCGAGCGAACTTGGAGGACTGCAATTTCAGGCGCCGTTTATCGGGAAGGCTAGTGAGAAGGCGTCAGGTGTAAGCTTCCTCTTTTCCCTTCCTCTCCCCCTGATGGATCCACTTCCCTGATCGTTGTTCCACGTACAGCATAAATAAACCAAAAGGAATCTGGCAATGTGCTTTATGATCAGACTGATTTCAATCTTAAAACTATGGGCTTCCGATTTGCCAACATTTCTGATGGAGTAGCCAACTGCTTGTGGAGATGGTGGCGGGCGAAATAGCAAAACACCCGTGTCCCATGCATGTGCAGGCACGTTGAAAACCATTGCTGGCCAAAATTAATCCAGAGTCCCTTACTGCGGCCTCCCTCATAAGCAAATCGTTGTTTTAATAATAATAGTAATAATGTGTGCTTTCCATCAATACAGAAAGAATTATGATGGAGGGGGTGGGAAATAAAGGCGACACTTCTCTTGGAACAGACAACCATTGCCACAGGGAACACCAGTAGGGCATACAGTGCAGAAACAATTGTGCTCACAGACGTAATTATGTTCGTTGAGCAGTTGAACCAACGATGAAAAAAGGAAAAAGAACACACGCATTTTTTAATGTTGGCACGTAAACCAACAGCATTCAAATAGACAACTGCTTAAATAGTGAATGGCTGGTTATTCGGAATGTTCCGAGTATATGCCAATTGGGTTCAGGCGCTTTTAAGAATTTAGAAATAGTATGATGACATGAAGCGCTAAGCTATAGGTATCTCTGTGTGCTTTGCATGACCTTCGAGAATTGTCCCGCATAGCCTAATTACTGTTCGCAAAAATGGAACTAACAAGACATGTCTTGGGTCTAGAGAACTTGTGAGTGAGCTGCAAATTTAGGTTGAGGATGCCGTGGTTAGTCCCATAAGGATTTTTGTGCTTTACTTGTAGGAGCGTCAAAGGCCAAGAAAGCGTGTGTGAGGTGTTGGAGGCGAGTTAAGTCGTACGTCTCCATTAGAGACTTAATAATTGAACTTCTCAAAAAATATAGTTGGATGAAATGTTTAAGAAAAAATTGTCGAGCAAGATATAACCTTCCCATACAACTTTTTCTTACTCAATACGTGCTACGTAAAAGTGTTTTTTCCAAGCGTGAAAGCAGCCCGCGAATGCCAGCGAAATTGCCGCGCGACTGGCTGCTCGAGGCACTTTGCGTACACTCTCGGGTTTTTTTACACTCGGAAAAACACTTTTATTTAGCGCGTATTGAGCAACAGAAAGCTTTCTCGGGACTTGCTCGTGTTGCTCTACGCTTTTATAATGTACACTTTTAAACTAATTGAAACATTTGAAATGCTGAATGATTAAGACTAATTATGTATATAGGTGGAATGAAAAAATCTGAGTATCTGTAAGCGACGCCAAACAGAATTACTTTTGTTTTGTTCACCTACGTGGCATTTGGACATTTTTTAATCCTTGTGCATGATAATTGGGACAAAATGTATCCAGGCTCTGTATTAGGCTTTCATAGATTACGAAAATACGTTTGATTCAGTAGAGATCCCAGCCGCCGCAGAGGCAAAATGAAATGAAGGAGTACAGGTCCGCTTACGTAAATACCTTCGAAAATATCTGTATAGATTCCACAGCTACCTTAATTTTCTACAAGGAAAGCAGGGAGATACCTATAAAGAAATGAGTCAGACAAGGAGACACTATTTTTCCAATGCTACTCCCTCTGTGTTTAGAAGAAGTATTTGAGCTATTCAACTGTGAAGGCTTAGGAGTGATGATCAACGGCGAATATCTCAGCAACCTTCGATTTGCAGATGAGATTGTTCTGCTCAGCAACACTTGGGACGACTTACAACAAATGATTTAAGCAAGACCTTAACAGAGAGAGTGTAAGAGTGGGTTAGGAGATTAACATGCAGACGACAAAGGTAATGATCAATAGCCGGACAAGGGAACTAGAGTTCAAGATAGCCAGTGAGCCTCAAAAGTCTGTGAAGGAATACGTTTACCTAGGTCAATTACTCACAGGAGACCGTGATCGCGAGAAAGAAATTTACAGAACAAGAATGGGTTGGTGTGCATACGGCAGAGATTGTCAGCTCGTGACTGGAAGCTTACCATTATCATTGAAGAGAAAGCTGTACAATTAATGTATTCTACCGGTGCCACAATATGGGACAGAAACTTTCAGACCTACAAAGAACCTTGAATCCAAGTTAAGAACCGAGCAAAGAGCGATGGAACGAAGAATGGTAGGCGTAACATTAAGAGACAGGAAGAGAGCGGAGTGTATCAGGAAGCAAACGGGTATAGCTGATATTCTAATTGGCATTAGGAGAAAAAAATAGAACTGGGCAGGTCATGTAATGTGGAGGTTAGATAACGGGTGCACAGGAATGGGTGCAGGAATGGGTGCCAAGACAAGGGTAGCACAGTCGAGGACGGCAGGCTAGTTGGGGTGATGAAACTAAGAAATTTTCTGGCGCTAGTTGGAATCGGATGGCGCAGGACAAGCGCAATTGCAGATCGAAGGGCGAGGCGTTCGCCAGGCAGTGGACATGAAATTGGGTGATGAAGATGCGTAACAAGGTGATGATTTTAAAATTTTATAGAATTGAAAAAGCCTATTGCAGGTAGCCCTAATTCTAGTTCTTGAGCTGGATCATTGAGAGATTCGAATCTTACATGCACGGCAAATTGAAACACACATACAACTAATAAAATCAAAATTGCACTAAATATTTTTGAAATACTTGTTTTACACTGAATATTGCAATTTACAAATCGTAGCAGGTGAGTTTGCAAAGGCGTATCCAATTTAAATGAGTTTTCAAAATGACACCAGTTAGGATATATTCGAAATCAAACTTGCCGTATAAATGCGCTGTAATTCCACTTACATTTTTAACTACATTCGCTTTTATGCATTGAAGCACGAAAGTAACTGGAACGCTTATGTATTTCGTTCTGTACTTTGCGAAATATTTCGAAATTGCTGTGACCCTATAAATTCATTCCAAGTGGACACGTGTTGCAAGATCCCCAGCTACAGTGCCTAAAGTACCATATGTGATGTAAAATGAATTGCGATGACCTCTTGATAGTAATGTCCACGTCTTCGAATAATAGAGCTCAAGGGGAAAAATTATTCTGTATGTCACAGGCGTTATTTACAAGCTCGGTTAAACTTGATCACGCTGTGTGTGTGTGTGTGTGTGCGTGTGTGTGTGTTTGACAGAGAGAGAGAGACTTCGCTTCTCAAAACAGCAAGACTTGTGCCAAGTGGCCACCTGAACAACTCTTTGCAATGCGCTCAATGCGGTTTAAATATAGTATTTGAGATCTCAAAGAGTTGTGACGTTATGTTAACGCATTTCTTTTGCATTTACCAATAAATCGCCACTAAATCATATTACGCAGTGGCGCTGTTTGTCAAGAATTGGCAAAAAACACAATAATCAAACAAAATTTGACTCACATCAGCTTTAGCCAGTATAGCACTGCAAGTCACTAGTGTGAACGAGTAGAGATTTGCAATGTGGCGATAACATTAGTCATGAGATTCAACTTAGCGTCCTAATACTTGCAGTCAGTTTCATAGCTGCTAATAAACTTGGCGAGCAGTATAGCAAATGTTAAATTATGGAAAACGCGCGGGCACAGGACTGATAACTGCGTGCAATTCACTAGTGTGAGCGAGTAGAGATTTACAATGTGGCACTAAGATTAGCCAGGACATTCAATTTAGCTTTGTAATAATTTCATCCCTTTTCATAGCCGGTAATAAACTGACAGAGCACTATAATAAATGTTGACTGTGCAAAACATGCTGGCACAGCCCTGGCAAGGGCATGTGAGCACGCAAACATACAGGTGTGTGGAAATTTTAGTGCCATGAACATTGACTGCTACATCTGTGTGTGAGGCTTATCTTTTCAGTAAGCTGCACACAGGCCATATTTTGGTTTTTCTCTCGTAATTAAAAATGAGCCCTATTGCCAGTGATTTCGTCTCACGTTCTGATGGCATTCATTTAACTGGAATTTCAAGCGTAATTTTTCTCAGGGCATCTAGATGACATGAGCAATGTCGCATTACGCAGCCATTGTGTTCTGCATCAGAAAGCCATCAGGTGAAAGCCACTTTGCCTTCAGGGAGGTGGTTGATGTCATGTTCAACTTGGTTGTGAAGAAAACATTCAAAGTTGATTTAGGCGTGTGGTCTAATATAATAAGCGAAGTTTCAATTTAAATGCAGGAGACTCCTTTTGCGGCTTTCGGTTGATATTATGAGCAGTAGTATGCACTGCTTAGATATTACAGGTGGTATGGCGCACACTGCAATTATGCCTGCTTACTTGAAGTGTACGCTTGAATTCCATGGTGACCTTTCGCTATGAGGATCTTATTTTGCTCAAAGATATTCACAGATTGGGGCACTGCAGCACCATGTTCGGTAATGCGCATTCAGCGCTAATTTTACATCACCCTCCTCCTACTAATTTATTTCAGGAAAATAAGATTTGCTTACTCTTTGCAATGACCTTATTTGCTCATTGTATGAAACTACTCTACCTTTTTTTCCTATGATTCTAGCGACATGAAAATTGGAGCTGTTCTGGTTCTGGCAGTTCTGGTAAAGAGTTCTGGAAAGACAATGGTAAATAGTACTGGTACTTCATCATCATTATCATCAGCCCGTTTTTTGTCAACTGCAGGACGAAGGTAATCTCCAATTTCCCCTGTCCTGCACCAACAGATTCCAACTAGCACCCGCGAATTTCCTAATTTCGTCGCTCTACCTAGTCTTTTGTCATCCTAGATTGCTTTTCCTTTCTCTTGGTACCGATTCTGCAGTCATAATGGAGCAACGGTTATCTAACCGGCGCATTACGTGACCTGCCCAGCTCAGTTTTTTTTCTCTTGATGTGTATTAGAATGTCATACATACTCGTTACTATCTGATACAAACCACTCTCTTTCTGTCTCTTGGCGTTATACCTAGCAATCTCCGTTCACGTATCCAGCTTTTCTGGACATGAGGGTTTAGTTCGCGTGAGTGCCACCACGTGGCGTACTAACCTTAAACTTTTCAAACTTCCCGCGGTGACGCGTGATGACGTCAACCAAACAAAATAAAAAAAAATAAAAGCTATCCCTGCGCATTGAACTTCGCCACAATGCTTGTCCCGCCGGTGTTATCAGTGTTCTTGATCAAGCGTATTCGCTCGTCGCCTAGAAATTACTCGTCATCCTAAGAGCGTTTAGTCGCGACGAGCAATGGTTGATTCTGGGCTTTTGATGCGGTTCTTTTTTTTTCTTTTTTTTCTTTTCCTTTTCTTTTTTCATTCTACGGAGTAAAGAAGCTAGCCTAATCGTCAGAAGTACTTCGGGGCAGCCTTTCTTCAGTCGGCATACATTGTTAACGTCCGAACATCGCACAGCGCCTACTAGAGACGCCGTCGTGGACGGATTTTGATTTTCCACTATCGAATTCGTTAAGGTGCACAAAATTATTTCACTAGCGACATTGCAATGCGCACACATGGGCCACCGCCGCAGCTGCAAATCTAGATGTGCTTAAGCATTAAGACATATGCATGGATAAGTTGGTTTTTCACCTTAACACAAAAGTCACGATACAAGAGTTGAGCAAACTGTCCCTGTGTCGTCGCAGGCTGTGAGACCGGGCTAGTTGGTATTCCATGCTAAAGTGACTAGCGCAAGAGTGGACACGGGACACTAGAGGCGACAAGGATAAGCGCGCAAACATCCAACTGGGCGCTTGTCCTTGTACCGTCTTTAGTGTTCCCTGTCCACTCTTGCACTAGTCACTTGAGTTTGTGTCGTTGTCCGTTAGCACGCTATAGCCGAAGCTGTTCGCAATATTACGTCTCCATTTACTGGCCACCAGGCCAGGTACACCATTGGGTATGACATATACAGTACTTGCAGTTAGTTTCCAAAGTAGTCTCCTATGGCGGTTGTCCACGTGCCTGAAGCAAGAACGATATTTAAAATTATTGTGCAGTAATATATGCGGGATTTGTGTGTTCTCCCCATTCTCTACCATGTTGCCGTTCCGCCTTTATTATATAGCCGCAATGTAGACTAGCAGCTATCGAACGCCATAAAGGCTATCCACATACTCAATGACCTCGCGCACAACTCCTGACGCTTAATTGTACTCAAGAGTTGTGCGACTGCCCAGGACATCCTTAACGAATGTTACATAACACATTATGAGGTTTTACTTGCCAAAACCACGATCTCATTAGGAGGCACACCGTAGTGGAGGATTCGAGAATAATTTAGACCACTTGGGATTTTTTAACGTGTGCCTAGCCCTAAGTACGCGGGTATTCGCATTTCACACCCATTGAAATACCGCTGCCGTGGTTGGGATTCGATCTCGAGACCTCGTGATTAGCAGCCGAACCCAATAAAAGCTAAGCAACTACGGAGCGGAAGGAATGTTGGCAGTAGGAGAAAGGTGACAGCCGGAAGGTGAGACAATTTGTTCCAATCCTCATTACGCGAAAATCGGTACCATCTGTTTTGTCGAAGAATGACACCGTAGAATGCACTGTATTCAATGAGTGAAAAAATTATGCGAATCCTATGTATGTGCGAATCGATGTAAGCAAAGCTTTCTGCGTTTGATGTCATTGTCATGCGTAATCTCCACAGAGTACGCAGGCACTCTCTAATGAAATGCTGTCAATGTTTGCCTGGTTACGCCTGCCATTGTGATGCAAATAAACGGGCGCCTTCAACTCTTTTTCTCAGAAAGAAACGCTGAATGAAATGCTGAAGTGATCCTAAAGAAGATCAACGAGCGCCGAAGTGCTCGATCTTACGACGCCCATATGCGTAAGCTTATATTCGTGATTTTTTTTTTGGGGGGGGGGGGTTGTGCTCTTGTAGCCTAGAAATGTCCCTCGGACGTCTCTGACGTGCTCGTTTTTATTCTCAAGTACGCAATGAAAACTCTCATCACTTCAAGTTCATGATGTATTGGTGGCAGGCCACCATGGCGTGTCGCGCAAGTATGACCACGCTGATTCGTTTGGGTTGACATGTACTATTTTGTGCGTCATACTTCCCCACATTCATTTTTCAAACTATGCCAGAGCTCGAAAAGGGCGGCCAACTCACTACGTCCCTTTCCTCTGTTTACTTCCGCAAAATGTGTGTTTATCGCTGTGGTTACCAAATACGCCCAGCGGTATGCTACGACACAAGCCTTTCTGGCGGCTGAGCAACTGAAGTCGCAGGCTTTATTCAACATGGCGTCGACGTTCTATATGGCTATCCTCAATTACTTTTCGCGGACTTGGCTCACCGCCTTCTCTCCAGTGTCATCTCTTACGCTACTAGCTCCTGCTAGACACAACACAAACACGCAACGACCTTATTGAAGTATCAATTACACGCTAATTGACACACTGTCGACGTATATTTCCGCTGAGCACCAGGATGGGAGCGTTGTCCTGTCTATGGTGACATTATCCGTCTACAGCCTCGCTCAACAACACCGCTCGTTACTCATCACGTTTTTTTTTTGTCGGCAAGAGTACAGTGTGTTTCCTCCGAATGTGCTTTCGGCTTTAGACGTGACCTTGCACGCCCGCTTATTCTGTTACGTTGACGGCGACCGTTGTCGTCAGGATGTCGCCTCATTCTGAGCTTCGCAGTCACCAGAGACCACAGAAAGCTGTCTTCACAAACAAACCGCCGAGATTCGAGCCCATCTCCCAAATGCTCCATCTTGCATTTGGGAAATGGGCACGCTAACCATTACGCTAGCACCCGCCTCCACCAATTTCTGTTTATCTATCTGCCTGGAGCAATTGCCGGACTTGTTCGCCAGGCTAAACCCGCCTGCTGCTACAATTCACCACCACCACCACCACCATCCCACTTCACGTTTTTGCCGCAGACGCAGGCAGAATGGATGCAGAAACGAAAAAAAAGTAAAGATTGCTTGAGCGGCCAGCTGACACATGACCTTAACTTTGGCAGGTTATTCTCAGTGGAGCGCATGTAGGCTTGCGGCTGTGTGCAGATTGTGGGTCGCCTTAGCTTTATTGTAAATTTGCTTTCACCGACTCTTTTCAGCTAGAACTCAAATGCCGGACAAAAATGATACCTACCGTCGAATATTTTTTTCTTGGTTTCAACCAAAAACGCTGATTTACACAAATAGTGATCTTTTTAAGAAATGGCATAAAGATACTACATTTCGGGTCATGTCGTTGTGTCAGTACGGGCCGGCACCACGTATCGACGAAAGGGCATCACAATGCCGATGCACGCGGCAGGTTACTGAATGAAGAAATCAGGAAGCGACTGTTTTTCAGTTCTCGCAACACATTGTAACAGACACGAAAGGCACGGACAAGAAGAGAAGAAAGAGAGGACGAAGAAAACGAGGAGTTAGAGAGGCCGGGCTGCGCTACGATCACGCTACCATCATCGTCCAATTCTCCTGTAAATAAAACCATTTCTTCGCAACTCCTCGTAACAGTTGTGGTGAAAGGTGCTGCGTAATCGACACCCGAAGACGGAGGCTGAACCACAAGTTCTTCGATTGAGCCGTCGCCTTGCTGGACTCCCACCGAATCTACCGGAGTTGAATATGTCCCACGACGCAGACGAACAGCGGCCCATTCCGACTGCTGCCCCAAGTTCTGCTCTGCAACTGAGAGATGCGCGTCCCTTCGCCGGAAGATCGGACGAAGACGTCGAGTAATGGCTCATCCATTATCACCGGGTGAGTGCTGCCAACAGGTGGAACAGCGCTTCTCAGCTTTCGAACGTCGTGTTCTTTCTAACCGATACTTCAATGGTGTGGTTCGACAACCACGAGGAAACATTCACAACATGGGGAAGATCTGTTTCGGAAATCAAAGAGCGATTCGGTGACTCCGCGACGAAAAAGAAAAGGGCAGAACAGACGCTACTGCAACGTGCGCAAGTACCAGGCGAAACCTGCACGACCTACATTGAGGCAGTAATAAAGCTGTGTAGGATGGTGGACTCTGGAATGTCCGAGGAAGACAAAGTCGGGCACATCCTAAAAGGAATTGCCGCGCATGTTTACAATTTCCTCATTGCAAAAGACAGCCTGGCTTCCGTCGCTTACATCATTCGGCACTGTCGTACTTTCTAGCAACTAAAGACGAGGCGCATAACGCCGAAGTTTGGCAGGCTAGCCAATGTAACGACAGTTGCAAGCGTGGACAGCAACCAGCCCCTTGATCTTGAATCAACGATCCGACAAATAGTTCGGGAAGAACTCAGCCTGCACACGCAAGTGACATATCCAGGCACTCGTAGCTTCCGCCTACCACCAGATTTTGAGCCAAACGTGGCATCCTTCTCCCCGTATCCTGCGGCAAGGGGCACTGAGGATTATGAACTCGCGCCCCGACAGCAGTCACGTCTCTACGACAGAGGCCCTACTTATGGCGCTCGGCCACAACAAGAGCAGCCGCGTTTTTACCCCCGAGGCCCTGCGACTTCTGTCAGGCCACGACAAGAACAGCACCGACCCTACTACCACGACGCGACTTATGAAAGATATAACGGATTTCAGCAAGCAGCAGAGACACGTTATCCACATGACCACGAACTTTCTCGCCGCCCGCATCCGTCTACCATTCGTTTCGAGGTAGACGCTGTGAACCGCGACCCTCCCGTGTGCTACAACTGTCGTTCCACAGGCCATATAGTTCGGTATTGTCGCTAAGCCCGTCAATCACGTAGGACACCATCGATGTTCTCGCCACCCAGAACCCGTACTTCATATGACCTGCGGACGACCGATTTGCTTCCAAGGGATCACTTCTCACACGAGACCAGACGCAGCGATTCGCCAGCATCTGAGCAGAGTTTCACGCCTCCAAATAGCCGTCCCCGTCGCTCTGCGTCCCCTCGGCGCCGTTCTTCCTGACCGCCCCCGGGAAACTAGCATCCGCGGCCAGTGGATGTGTGGTCGCCGGACGGTCTTTGCAAGAAATACCTCCGCCTGTTGTGATGTTCAAAAACACAGTGAATGTCTCGATTGACGGAATACCGACCATGGCGTTAGTTGATACTGGGGCGACTGTGTCTGTGATGAGCCTCGCTTTGAAAAACCGGCAAGGCCACAAAGTTATGTTTTCTTGGAACGACGGTATTACCTTTCGTGGAGTAGGCGGCGAGTGGTTTCATCCCCTTGGTGTTTGTGCTGTGAGTGTTTTGTTGGCTGGGAAAGTGTTTGTGTCGGAATTCCTTGTTCTTTCTCGTTGTTCGCACGACGTTATTCTTGGTATCGATTTTCTTGAACAGTGCGGCGCTTCCGTGGACTGTGGTTGTGGCGAAATCTCATTGAACAAGTTATTTATATCAGCACATTCTGAACAAAGCTTGGGTAGTGAAGACAAGGACACAGACACAGTCAGTGTTCTTGATGAAGTGATTGTACCATCGTGGTGCCTGACGCCCGTTCGTGTTTCTACAACTACTGTTCATACTGATTGTGTTGACCTTGTAGTTAGGCCTCTCCGCATAAACGGTGCTAAAAAATATACTTGTGCCCTGCTCTGTCGTGGGAATGACGAAAGGAGTCGCCACATTGTGGGCGCTGAACTCTTCCGCCACGCCGGTTGTCCTTCCTCGCGGTATGAAAATCGCTCTTTTCGATGAAGCCGCATGTACTTCAATAGCGGCACTAACTACGGACGTTTCTACAGCTTACTTTCCTTGCGATAATCGCCATTCTGAAGAGCTAATGCTTGGCATGATCAGCAAGGCTCTCGGTACATCGGAACGGCAAGCACTGGTACAAGTCCTTGCCAGGCATGAGGCCGAATTTGATTTCACGCATGGAGATGCACCCCTTCATTTACCGTCATACCGCGTCCTTCGCTCGTCACAGTATAGATACTGGCTCAGCACACCCCATCCGCCAGAAGCCCTACAGAGTGCCATCGTCCGAGCGCAAAGTTATTGCCGAGCAAGTCAAGGAGATGATGAACAAAAGTGTCGTTCAAGAGTAATCTAGTCCATGGGCAGCCCCAGCAATCCTGGTCCGAAAAAGATGGCTCCTGGAGATTCTGCGTGGATTACAGACATCTAAACGCAGTGACGAAGAAGGATGTCTATCCACTACCGCGAATCGATGACGTCAGTGATTGCTTACACGCTGCTTCTTACTTCTCAACACTTGATTTGCGATTGGGCTACTGGCAAATACCTATGGACCCTGCCGACAAGGAAAAGATCGCTTTCGTGACTCCAGATGGCCTATTCGAATTTAATGTTATGCCTTTTGGCCTTTGCAATGCTCCTGCCACCTTTGAAAGATTCATGGACACAGTACTACGCGGTCTAAAGTGGGAGATATGCATGTGTTACCTCGATGATGTTGTAATCTTTGGCCGCACGTTTGAAGAACATAACGAACGCCTCAGCCTCGTTCTCGACTGCATTGAGAAAGCTGGACTGGTCCTAAACTCAAAAAAGTGTCGGTTCGACGAACGTCAAACACTGGTCCTGGGACACTTAGTCGACAAGGATGGCGTCAGACCCGATCCTCGTAAGATTGAAGCAGTGAGCTCCTTCAAGCCACCGCAGTCAACACGAGAACTCCGCTCATTCATTGGCCTATGTTCGTATTTTCGTCGTTTTGTTCCCCGGTTTGCCGACATCGTTTACCCGTTGACAAGTATTTTGCGACAAAATGCATCCTTCAATTGGACGCCAGAGTGTGACGCATCATTCTCTCAACTGAAGTTTATACTAACGTCAGCACTCCTCTTGCGTCACTTCGATCCATCTTGGCCGACTGAAGTTCACACTGATGCGAGGGGAATCGGGATAGGAGCGGTGCTTGTACAACGTCACAGTGGTGCAGAACAGGTTGTCGCATATGCCAGCCGTTGTCTGAGCAAATCTGAACGCAATTATACGGTCACGGAACAGGAATGCCTGGCAGCCGTTTTCGCCGTACAAAAGTTTCGATGTTATCTTTACGGTAGACCATTCAAGATTATCAACGACCATCATTCTTTATGCTGGCTGGTCGGTTTGCGTGATCCCTCTGGTCGCCTCGCACGTTAGGCGCTGCGCCTCCAGGAATACGACTTTGTGGGTACAAGAGTGGCCGTCGTCACGCTGACGCAGACTGCTTCTCTCGGATTCCTCTTGCGACTACCGACTGCGATGCTGAGAATTTTGACGACTGTCTCGCGGCTGTTACTACTACGTTCCCTGACGCGGCAGACTTTCAGCGAGAACAACGGGATGATGTTACCCTTGATCCGCTTTTTGTCGCCGCCCGTACTTCTAAAGGCAGCGGTCGCTTTACTGTCCGTGATAAATTGCTGTACAAAACTAATTACTCCGGGCATGGAGCGCATTTTCTGCTTCTTGTCCACGAGAGTCTCCGCTCCGAGGTTCTACGCGCCATGCATGACGATGTGACATCCGGCCATTTCGGCTTCGTACGAACGCTGCAACGCACGCAGGAGCGCTTTTACTGGTCCAAGATGTACGAAGCAACCAAGCGCTATGTCGCTATGTCGCTAGTTGTGAAACGTGCCAACGTCACAAGCGACCGACCACCGCAGCCCCGGGTCCCCTTCGGCCATTGACACCGCCCAGTACGCCGTTCGAGCAAGTAGGCATTGACCTTCTGGGTCCATTCCCGCCATCTAACAACAGGAACCGCTGGATAATTGTCTGCGTAGACCATCTTACACGGTATGCATAAACTGCAGCCATACCGTCTTCCACCGCTGCTTGCGTGGCGGCCTTCCTTCTCCGTTCCGTGGTCCTTCGTCATGGCCCACCACGTGTCATCATCAGCGACCGTGGTCACCGTGGTCGCCAGTTCACGGCTGATGCCATTGAAGAGTTACTTCGTTTGTGCACTTCACAGTTCCGTCATTCCATGCCATATCATCCACAGACCAATGGCCTCGTTGAAAGGACAAACAGAACGCTGACTAACATGCTTGCTATGTACGTCTCCTCCAATCATAAGAACTGGGACGACGTGCTGCCCTTCATCACTTATGCATACAACACTGCGAAGCACGAAACCACGAATTATAGCCCATTTTACCTCCTGTATGCAAGGTTACTGCGAAGCCCTCTGGACACTTTCCTACCCTTCGTTCTGCACAGTGATGATTCTGTATCGAAGACTTTGTGTCTCGCTGAAGAAGCGCGTCGAATAGCTCGTCTTCGTACTCTGGCCTCGCAAAGTCATTCGAAAGAGCGATACGACGACCGTCACGTACAAGTATCGCTGCAAAAAGGTGACTTATTCCTCCTTTTTACACCGCAGCGCAAGCGTGGATTGTACCAAAAGTTCTTGTCACAATATTCAGGCCCATTTGTAGTTGTGGACCGCCTGAGCGAACTCACTTACGTCATAGCTCGCCTCCTGTGGAATGGTCGGCGATCAAGCAGAACTCAGCTGACTCATATTGCTCGCCTGAAGCCTTTCTACCCTGCTTGTACATCCTGACTCGCCCCATGGGCTTCGTCTGCTTGCGGGGAAATTTAACAGATACGAAAGGCACGGACAGGAAGAGAAGAAAGAGAGGACGAAGAAAACGAGGAGTTAGAGAGGCCGGGCTGCACTACGATCACGCTACCATCATCGTCCAATTCTCCTGTAAATAAAACCATTTCTTCGCAACTCCTCGTAACAATATTGTACACAGCACACTAGGCAGCCACCACCATGACATTTTATTTTTGACAACTGCGACACCAAATGGCGGACTGATATACTTCCTAAAGGGGTTTAACTTTATTTTTTCATCGCAGAACCGCAAGCACAGGTTGCGTCGCGCGTATACCGCAGCCACGTACTGTGGCGGCACTCCTTTTCCTCTAACAATGTGGCCCCCGGCGGCTTCACGCGCTCCCGTAGGTGGCGGATTGGACTGTCACTCCAGAAGTTTAAATACACAACCTCTTTGCATAGAAACGACGGCATGATTGTTAACATATTGTTGGCTTGGATATGTTTGGCACGAGGCCCAAGACCCTGTCTTCTAACACGTTCTTATGTTTGCGTTCGCGTCTCTGTCTTGAAGGGACTCACACCGTGACATGCTACAATGGTGCTTGCGTTGGGCGTATGTAAGGCGAAAAACGCGGTTCTAAAATGTCTGTTCACTAACTTGTGCAGTAAACCCATGTTTATAGTATTCGCGCAGTATAGTAGTAGTATAGTAAGAGTCACGAGTATGGCATCCGTAACCGCAAGTGCCACGTTATGGTCGTAACTTGTCGGGACAGCGTAGATGTAATCCACAGACCCTGCCACTAAGGAATACGTGGCTAGGCATGGCTGATGAATAAGTAATTGCGAAGGTTGGTTTTCAGTAAAGGTTTGTTACAAAGAACGGTGGGAGCTTATACTGCCGCAAAGGACGGATGCTGGGCGGTGACTCCAATCATTTACTCGGCACATCACACATCTACACTGGAATTCAACTGGTTTCGCCAACTCTTGCTTATATTCTCTCGCCTCTAAGCTGCGACTTCGCCTGCCACCCAGGCCCCAGCTTTTCCTCTTTGTCCCCCGCTTCTTTCCCAGTCTGCTGAGACGTGCTTCCACTGAGTCTTGCTCCTCCTTTTTCTCAATAAATAAAGGCATTCATCCATGCATGCCTAGGTTACTGCAGAAAATAGCGTGTCTTTATCTCCATAACCACCCCGTCTCTCACCTGGACTCTCCCATCGCAAAACAAAGTTGCTGTGTTCCAAATGGCTGGGCGTCACATATACAATTTTCTAGGAAAGGCCAGTAGCACGGCGGGCAATTTTCGGTGGGTGACGAGACATTATATAGAACACCTTCTCTGCCATATCCACACTCAGTGCTCTGCTTCGTGAGCTACTATTAGCCGCTACGACGATGTACGAAATGAAAGAAACCTAGCTGGGCTGGTCGCGCGCAGCTCTTTTTGGATTCGTGATGCGTCGGTTTAAAATAATAATATTTCTTATGTAAGCCTAAATGACAGCGATATAGGCGAGGTGAGTTACGGTAGCTAGTTGGCTTGGACTAACGACGCTCTGCAAGCAGCACTTTCGTCTTATGCGTGTTTGCGAACGGGAATGAAAGACAGGAGGGTAACACGCCTTCCTGAAATGAAACATTCGGAATGACCCTTTCTTTGGCGCTTGGACATATGTCGAGGGTGCCCAATACGAACAATCTGCGAGTCTGTATTACCTTGCAAAGGGGAACTCAGATGAAACGCTGTCAAACAGATAGGCTTTTAATTATCGTAAGTAGATCTTTATTGGAATTCTTTACCATGAAGTGAAAGCCGACTAATAAGCATTTAAATTTTCTTTGTTAATAAAACATCCTGTTAGTAAAAGGTTGCTGTGCTTTACAGCCCCCTAAATTAAAACGTAAGTTATGGAAAATAAATTGGTGTGGTTAATGTGTAAACGCATACGCAAGAAAAGGCCTAGTCCATTTCCCAGTATTCTCTCAATGAAGCTGGAGCACCTCTATACTCTCACGTTGTAGTGATGTGAAGAACAAAACACTTCCAAAAGAGTCAGTCACGAATGTTACTCATTATAAGATGAGCTTGCGCTGGAAAAGAAAATAACACTCAAAGATACCGATGGCTGCGCGCAAAGTGCTTCCTCTGATTCCGATCTACGGATCAAGGCGTCGGTTCGTCAGATTGGAATGCTCGTACATCGCAGCGCAATCTCGGGTCGGCAAATGTGATGGAAAATGTACGCCAGTATTCGCTTCACGCGCGCAATCTGATAAGATAGCGCTCTTTCGCTATTGAATCCATGCCAACATACTGGATATTAGAAACACATGCAGGCGCATCTTGAGCTAACTGATAACTTTGGAACTGTGGTTAGACGCTAAACCCCCCCGCCCCCCCTTAAAAGAAGGAATACAGTTGCTTTCAATATTAGCTGAGACATAGTGCTGGTGGTATAAAAAGGGCCCACAACACTGCACAGCGGCACCGATTGACATACAGGAAATTCAAGAGCGAACCACTTTACAATTACTGGTATTTATCAAACCAGCATATTGTGGTTTAATGTAGCCCTGTATTCCAGGGGCCAGTTCCAACAGGGGTACTGTGTCGGAGCTCATATTTCATGTCAGCATTATTTGTCACAAAATCAAAGCATTTTTTCTTTAGATCTTAACATTAGACAGCCAAAATACATGCAGCGAAACCCTCACCTTAATATTTCAGTACTTTTCGTTCTAGCGTACATATCCGTGCTGATCCATATGTTACAAAGTGCTGAAAATGTACCCAATGCTTTCCTCCAGGAAGCTGTTTTTATTCCTTATGATGCCAGGAAACCGAGTCTGATGCCACCAACGCTCAGAAACCTAGTCGGGAGCGCGCACAATGTTCTCGCACACCTTGTGGGATGTACCGTAGCGCTGAGGTGCTTCTTGTATAATGTATGAGAATCGGTTGTAAAGACAGACGTGCAAGGTTGGGTCATGTGCTTAAGCTCATGAAGTTGATTTGTGCCAAGATAACCTGTCCAAACTTTCACACTTACTTTATAAGAAGTCTACAGCACCATCAATATGCCGGCTGCTTTTAACTGCACAAAACAAAACCATTCGAACGATGCAAACAATGTTAACATCATTTTATCATTCAAGTGTTCAGATTGGTAACCTCTAGATGCGGAGTAAGTTGAGAAGTTGTTTGCGTAATTAACAAAGCTACGTAATTAAATTTTCAGTAAGGGTTTTTACGTGGTTAAAGAAAATGAGCAGTTTGGAGCCCGTCCTCGAGATTAAGCAGCCAAACGAACAAATTTCGACTAAATATGCTTCTGTAAGAGCAATGCGAACAAAAATTTTCCAAGTAAACACTCTTGGAAGACGTAACTGACGCAGAAAAAGAACATCTGTGAAGTCAAAGAAAGAACAGCACTTCACGACGGGACACACACAGGGGGAACCACACACAAACTGCGCTAACATTAAGTGCTGTTCTTAATGTGATAATGAAGCAACTAGCCCGTCAGTCTTTCCTTCCAAACCTGTAAAGTCAACCTGAACACATCTAGCCTTTTGTGGTGCTGTCATCAATAGTATGGCCCCGTGAACATGTTCCCCATGGTCACATAGTCGCGTTCCATTTTTATTCACGCTGCTTTCTCGAAGGCAAGCATTTTAAAGTTTTAGTGTCAATACGGCAGTGAACGTGTGCCGCCGAAAGCTTGCTTGGTCGCAGAAGCGATGCATGACGGAATGATGGTGCAGATTTAGCGTGTCGTCGGCATCAAGACAGTGCACTGCCGCCGAGCGAAGGAAGATAACGAAAGGGAACAGCTTGGTAGCTGCTCAGGAAGCCGTGCCGATGGTGGCGGTGCCATCATGACAAAATCTGAGGCGGCTATATTGACGGCTGAGGCGATTTTTTTTCTTTTATTCTTTTATTACTTTTTTTACAACGAAGTCGTTAAGAGTATGCTTTAACTCGGGCCCAATTCCGACGTGGCCTATTCACATGAATGTAAAACGCCGAAACGATTTTCTGAGATAACCCCTGGGCCGATTTTAATAAATTTTGCTGGATTCGGGAGAGAAAGGTAAATTCTAGTGACTATTACAAGCGCGAATTTCTATTTAGGGCTTGAATTCTGGTAAAAGATTTTCAAAAATTCAAAAGTGCGAAAAATACAGAAGCACGAAGTTTACAAATAACTCCGCAACAAGAACTGATATCGCGGCTATGTAAACAGAATCCTTTAGACAATTCAAAGCGGACAAATCCAATATGCCGATTTATATCTTACGTGAAGTCGTTACGTTGTGAACAAGGGTTGTGGAAAAGCTGCATTTCCACATTACTAAATTTTTTTAGATTCATGCGTATTATATCAATTTTGTCCGCTTTAGATGTGCTGTTAGATGCAATGTACAGAATTGTGATATCAGTTTTGATTGCCGAAAGACAGAGTTGTAAAGTTGGTTTCGTTTTCTGAAAATTTGTGATTTTTGCCAATTTTGAATAAACAAATGATGACCCAAATAAAAGATTTTAAACCAACAGTCACTAGATTTTAAGTATTTCTTTCAAGTGCAACAAACCTTGTAAAATTTGATGCAGTGGTTGTGGAGAAAAACGAGTTCTCCTTTTACATGTATTTATATAGGACCACCAGAGCTAACGGTTCCTCTTAAGGGCTACTTTCCCCATTATCGCGTCCGCGTATAGAGCAAAATCCCGAAGATAGCATAATACCGGCCTGACCCGCAGCAGAGGTGCAGCAAACGTTCAGCTCTCCCCATACGTGGGCTGATCCCGAATGTAACGCCATGCCAGGCCGACCAGCGGCGGAGGTGAAGCAGGCATTAAGCACTCCCCATACGTGGGCCGATCCCGAAGACAGTGCAACGCGGTGCCGACATACGGCGGAGGTGCAGTTCGCCATTAAGGGGCCCACATACACAGCTTTGCGGGTCGTATTTCTTCAGAGAGTGGGAGGGCACTGAGATTTTTTACTTATCAACATCAGGTCATCGACGGCGAAACTAGGGACACCAAAGCCGTCCTCGGGCTCCACCTAGAAAGCGCCTTCGACAAAGTTACGCACTCTGCCATCCTCGCGCAGGTATCGCATCTAAACCTAGGCGAGAGGTCGTACGAATATTTCAAAGGCATCCTCACCGGCAGATGGCGGAGCTCAGACTCTGCGACCTGAAGACGGACGAGAAGACATTAGGCAGCCAGGGCACTTCCCAAAGCTCCGTCATCTCACCCATGCTATTTATTCTTGCTATGATTCAAGTTGCCAAAAGACTACGCCAGCTTGAAGGACTGAAGCACACGATATACGCGGACGACATTACGCTGTGGGTGGGCGGGGGCAGTGATGCCCGCACAAAATCCACGCCACAGACGGCAGTCGACACGATCGAAGAAAGCTTGGAAGGTACGGGACTGCGTTGCTCCCCAAGTAAGTTGGAGCTCCTGCTTTACCAACCGATCAAAACGCACAGAATCAAGAAGCAAAGGAAACACGAAAAGATCAAGATCCGCACCAGGGATGGTAACACAATACCGACGGTCAGCAAGATCCGAGTCCTGGGCATGACGATCGAAGCGCTCGGCAGGAACGGAGACACCATCACCCTCAGCATGGGTGAGGCGTACAATGCCAGCAGACTGCTCAAGCGCGTTACCACCAAGAAGGGAGTCATGAAGGAGGAAAACTTCATCAGGCTTATACACTCCTTCGTACTCTGCCAGTGTACGTGGCAGCCTTCCACAAGTAGGTGAAAAGCGAAAAGAACAAGCTAGACATCCTAATCCGGAGGGCTTACAAGACACCCCTCGGTCTACTTGAAACTACCAACATGAAACGTCTCCTCCAGCTGGGCATACACAACACGCTCGACGAGGTCATCGAAGCGCAAAGAGCCGCTCAGTTGGAAAGATTGTCATCAACAAAGGCCGGCAGAAAGATCCTGTGCAGTCTAGGCATCGGTTATCATGAACAGCAGGGACCAAAATGCCCCGTCCCCGACCACGTACGATGAAACGCGCGGGTTGACCCCTTGCCGAAGAGCATGCATCCGGAATTCAACGAAGGCAGAAGACGCGCTATAGCCAAGGCACTAACGGACCTGCACGCGGAAGACACCGGTGCCAGATACGTGGATGCAGCCGAATATGCCGGCCGCAACTGCTTCGCGATCGCGGTGGTCGACTCCGTGCGGGCGACTGCCAGCACATCGAGCAAGCAAGTGGAGGAAGCAGAAGAAATAGCCATCGCCCTGGCCATCGTAACCCGAGAATGCCACATGATCCTCAGCGACTCCAGACAGGCGGTGAGGAACTACGCCAAAGGAAGAATTGCCCCAACGTCGGCACGCGTCCTGCTCCGACAGGCATACCGCGACAAGAGGACTCGAATCAAGTGGTTCCCGGAGCACGCAGGACAAGCGTCGGAGAAGCATGCCAATCGCAACGAAACGGCACACGCCCGAGCGCGAGGATTAACCGACCGCGCCCAAGGCAATGGCTGCCCGCTGTGTTTCAGCGCCAAAGACCGGATGACCACCTATAACGAACTGACCAAGGCTTTCGGCTGCCCCGTAGACTTCTCCCGCCGCCCTGCAAAGGGCTCAGCAGGTCGCAGGCCGTGCTGTTCAGGTAACTACAAACGAGAACACTTCCAAGCCCGGCGCTATTGCATAGGATGTAACCAGAATCGCACCACCATGACAAGTGCAGAGCGTGCTGCAGGGAGAAGGCCACATTCGAGCACATGCTATGGGATTGCTCCATACATCCAAGCCAAGCTAACTCAGGACATATACCGCCGTAGCTTGAGGAAGCAACGTGGAGCGAAGACCAAGAAATACAACTACAGGCCGTCGAGCAGGTCATCGAGGCGATGGCTAGGCAGGAGCCTGGTGAGCCGGCAACGGCGAGCGGGGATCCTCGCAGAGCACCCGCTGTAAGAGTCGGCAGTCGTAGCCGTAGGGAGGACCTTGTGGCGAAAGGACTAGGCGAGCAGGATTTATTTACATATTAACATTTTAAGGAAGATACATTGGCAGTTTAGCGCGACTCCCATATGGAGCCCGCAAGACTATCATACAGCAAACAGCTTACGAGCACACAGCTCACTAGTACATTTCTAGCATGACAACGAGCACTCAGCTCCCGACGACGAGCACGCTCTAGCAGCCGGTAAACGCTGCTTATAAGCGCTCCGCTCGACGTCATAGTTCGATGTCCCCGTGGACCAGCCCTTCTGGCGGAGGGCTCACAAACACGTGCCGCACACACGCACAGGGGAAAAGGGTCCGGAGCCGACGTCAGAGGGCTTCGTAGAACTCTGCTTTGTCTCGGGTGGCGCAGCCGAGTACCACATTCCTGAGTTGACCGCGCGCCACGTGGCTGCCGGTCATCCGCAGTTCTCTGAAGTGCGCCCTGTCTGGTGGGATTGGAACAGGTGCTGCGGGCTGAAAGCTGGCACGTTGCCACCCCGTACGGCCATTCCTAACACCACCACGATGACGACGTAGGTCACGTGCGAAGCGCGCCTTCGCGTTTTACTGCAGGCTCAATAAACGTTTTCCCAATCTAATCCAATTACTTATCCGCGTTTGTCCTGCATGCGTGTGCAATAGAAACAAGAAGCAGGTATGCATAGAAAATCTGAGGTGGCGGCGGCGGGTCGTAGCGCAGAAGTTAGCATGCCCAGCCCCTCCAGGTACTTACATCTGCATTGACATGGGTTCGTGGTAGTGATAGCGACCACAGCTCTACTTTTCCTGCGCGCTATAGCCATTGTCGCAGCACGCGCAGAACTGGCAGAACTTTCGAAGTTAATCAACAAGCGTAAGACAGCTGACATAAGGAAATATAATATGGATAGAATTGAACATGCTCTCAGGAACGGAAGAAGCCTAAAAACAGTAAAGAAACTAGGAATTGGCAAGAATCAGATGTATGCGTTAAGAGACAAAGGCGGCAATATCATTACTAATATGGATGAGATAGTTCAAGTGGCTGAGGAGTTCTATAGAGATTTATACAGTACCAGTGGCACCCACGACGATAATGGAAGAGAAAATAGTCTAGACGAATTCGAAATCCCAAAGGTAATGCCGGAAGAATTAAAGAAAGCCTTGGGAGATATGCAAAGGGGAAGGCAGCTGGGGAGGACCAGGTAACAGCAGATTTGTTAAAGGATGGTGGACAGATTGCTCTAGAGAAACTGGCCACCCTGTATACGCAATGCCTCATGACCTCGAGCGTACCGGAATCTTGGAAGAACGCTAACATAATCCTAATCCATAAGAAAGCGGACGCCAAAGACTTGAAAAATTATAGACCGATCAGCTAACTGTCCGTTGCGTACAAACTATTTACTAAGGTAATTGCATATACAATCAGGAGCACCTTAGACTTCTGTCAAGAAAGGACCAGGCAGGATTCCGTAAAGGCCACTCAACAATAGATCATATTCACACTATCAATCAGGTGATAGAGAAATGTGCGGAATATAACCAACCCTTATATATAGCTTTCATTGATTACGAGAAAGCGTTTGATTCTGTCGAAACCTCAGCAGTCATGGAGGCATTACGGAATCAGGGTGTAGACGAGCCGTATGTAAAAATACTGAAAGATATCTATAGCGGCTCCACAGCCACCATAGTCCTCCATAAAGCAAGCAACAAAATCCCAATAAAGAAAGGCGTCAGGCAGGGAGATACGATATCTCCAATGCTATTCACAGCGTGTTTACAGGAGGTATTCAGAGACCTGGATTGGGAAGAATTGGGGATAAAGGTTAATGGAGAATACCTTAGTAACTTGCGATTCGCTGATGATATTGCCTTGCATAGTGACTCAGGGGACCAATTGCAATGCATGCTCACTGACCTGGAGAGGCAAAGCAGAAGAGTGGGTCTGAAAATTAATTTGCAGAAAACTAAAGTAATGCTTAACAGTCTCGGAAGAGAACAGCAATTTACAATAGGCCGCGAGGCACTGGAAGTCGTAAGGGAATACATCGACTTAGGGCAGGTAGTGACGGCGGATCCGGATCATGAGACGGAAATAATCAGAAGAATAAGAATGGGCTGGGGTGCATTTGGCAGGCATTGTCAGATCATGCACAGCAGGTTGCCATTATCCCTCAAGAGAAAAGTATATAATAGCTGTGTCTTACCAGTACTCACCTACGGGGCAGAAACCTGGAGGCTTACGAAAAGGGTTCTACTCAAATTGAGGACGACGCAACGAGCTATGGAAAGAAGAATGATAGGTGTAACGTTAAGGGATAAGAAAAGAGCAGATTGGGTGAGGGAACAAACGCGAGTTAATGACATCTTAGTTGAAATCAAGAAAAAGAAATGGGCATGGGCAGGACATGTATTGAGGAGGGAAGATAACCGATGGTCATTAAGAGGAAGCTTTAGCTCGGGCCCAACTCCGACGCGGCCTATTCAAATACATGTAAAACGCAAAAACGTTTTTATGAGATAACCCCTGGACCGATTTTGATGAAATTTGTTGCATTTGAAAGAAAAAGTTAAATTCTAGTGACTGTTGGAAGCGGAATTTCGATTTAAGGCTTGAATTTTTTTTAAACGATTTTCAAATATTTGACCGTTTGAAAAAAATAGAAGCACGAAGTTTACAAAGTCATAGATCTGCATAAAGAATTTATATCGTGGTTCTGTAAACGGCATCCATTAGATCATTCAAAGCGGACAAATTCAATATGTCATTTTCCATCTTACGTGAATATGTTACGTTGGTTACAACGGTTTTGCAAAAGTTGTATTTCCCTATGAATACATTTTTTTATGTTCATGTGCAACATATCGATTTTGTCCGCTTTGGATGTACTACTAGATGCCATTCACAGAATTGTATTATCATTTTTAGTGGTTGAGTTACGGAGTTGTAAACTTGATAGTTTCGTTTTTTGAAAAGTTTCGATTTTCGCCAATTTTTAATAAAAAATTGACGACTTAACTCGAAAATTCGAAACCAACAGTCACTAAATTTTATGTTTTTCTTTTAAATGCAACAAACCTCGTCAAATTTGGTGCAGTGGTTGCCGAAAAAAACGAATTCTCCTTTTACATGTATTTAGATAGAAGCACTCGAGCTAAAGCTTCCTCTTAAGGGTTACGGACTGGATACCAAGGGAAGGGAAGCGTAGCAGGGGGCGGCAGAAAGTTAGGTGGGCGGATGAGATTAAGAAGTTTGCAGGCACGGCATGGCCACAATTAGTACATGACCGGGGTTGTTGGAGAAGTATGGGTGAGACCTTTTCCTGCAGTGGGCGTAACCAGGCTGATCATGATTATGATGAGCCATTGTGAAACTAAGGATGTAGTTAGCATGCCCAGCCGTAACTGCTGCAAATTGCAGCAGTTACGAGTGGTGGAACCCCGCTGGGGCTGATAGTGAAGAAAGCTTCCTTTCTCTGCGCACTCTCGCGATGGTGAAGCTAAAATGAGGAGGAGGCCACCATAACAGAATGGATGGACCACCTGCGGATAGGACGAAGCACACCAAGTTTTTAGCACTTGGCCTGGAGTCAAGCGCTACAATGGCTAGTATGGCCTCACGGAGATGATAGACCGAACTGCTTCGCACTGCTAACACTGGACTGATACTAAGAAAATACTCCGTTCGCAGACACCACGCTACACTGAAATTAGCAAAACAAAATCAGTTTATAAACTGACAGTGTCAATTATCTGGTGTCCTTATTGTGCGTGTGAATGGCATAAAGGTCCTCGCAATGAAATGGTAGTATCTTTGTTTTTGCTGCAGTTGCACACAAACAAACTTCGTTGAAGTGATCGGACAGCAATCTACCAGCAGGGAAGACCAACCCGCAAATTAAAAATAATTGCTGGTTTCAGATCTTCCAATGTACTTTGCGCTCAGCTACTATCTGTAATATTTTTTTTTCTTTTTGTGCTCTTATGAAGAGGAAAACTCCACATTTCTACAATATCAACAACAGTACACAAAATAGACTGGCTTTGAAGCTGTGACCACGCACCGCACTTTTCTACATTCAGCACATGTAGTATTGGGGCAACGCGTTTGAGTAAAATGATTAGGTTTTCGGTGAAAGCGCTGTGACAGGCGGGAAGAAATCGTTGTCATGTCCGGTCTAAATAATACCATCTGAAATCTTATTTACCTAACATATTTTTTGAGAAATCACTATAACCCTTTATACGTTTGCTTCGTATGAGTTATGTACTAGCTTGCCTCGTCAATCTCAAAAATGTATTGTCTTTGTGGGAAAGGCTTTCGTGAAAAACGGCCCAACATAACAGTAAAACATCCAGCATGGTTTCTATCCAGATGATTGACGAAATTCTGCACTGAGAACGTGTCGACTAGCGTGCGATTGAAAGTTTAATTATGATCGTTGTAAGCTTGTGTTGCGTCTAGCACGAGTGATGTGTTAGCGATGTCATTGGTGTGAAAATGGTCAGCTCGGTCTGCGATTTGTTTTTGTGGATCTCCACATTGAACGTCGCAGTCGTCACGATGAGAGCACACCCATGACATCATTAGCTCAGTGGGCTGGGAAGGCTCGAGTGGTAGCTCACCTTGAGGGATATAGGTAACAAGTATTGACGTACGTACTTTGCGATGATGAAAAATATGCAGAAACACCACTGGTGTTTCTGCATAAACAGGCCCCCAAATTTCAATTGGCCCACCCCAAACAATAAGTAGGCCCAACCCCAAATTTCAAGTTGGCACACCCTCAAGTTAAAAGTCGTCCACGCCCTATTTTCTTTTTGCCCAGCCTTAAACCTCAAGTTGGCTTAAACCCGAATTTCAATTGGGCCACCCCTAATTTTCAAGTTGGTCCACAGACGAATTTCCATAAATCGTCCTCCAAATTTCGAGCCGACGCATCCCAAAATTTAGGTTGGCCCACCCCCATATCGCCCCCAAATTCAGATTGGCCGACCCCGAGATTGCTCCCACATTTAGGTAGGATCACCCCCAAATATAGATTGGCCCGCCTCCACAACACCACCAAATTTAGATTGGCCCACTCCAATACCACCCGAAAATCTAGGTTGGCCCATCCCCATATCAGCCCCAAACTAACGCTGGCGCAACCCTCGATCACCTCAAATTTAGGATGGCCCACTGCAAATCGCCCACCAACTAAGGTTAGTCCACCCATATTTTACCCTCCAATTCAGCTTGGCCCAGCCGCGCATCACCCCCATGGTTAGGTTAGCCCGACCCCATGTCAGCCCCAAATTTAGGTTGGCCCACCCCCATATCATCCCCAAATCCAGGTTCGCCCACCCCCATATCAGCCCCAAACTTAGCCTAGCCCAGCCCTCTATCACCTCAAATTTAGGATGGCCCACCGCAAATCACTCCCACATTTAGTTTAGCCCACCCCCGTATCACCCCCGATTCAGCTTCACCCAGCCCCATATCAGCCCCATGGTTAGGGTGGCCCACCCCCCATATTTCTCCCAAATTTAGGTTCTCCCACCCCCGTATCCTCCCCAAATCCAGGATGGCCCACCCCCCATATTCCCCCAAACTTAGGCTTACCCACCCCTATATCACCTCAAATTTAGGTTGAGCCACCCCCATATCAGCCTCAAATTCAGCTTGGCTCACTACCATTTCACCCCAAATTTAGGTTGGGCCACTCCCATATCACTACCACATTCAACTTGACCAATCCCTGTATCACGGCCAAATTTGTGCTGACGCCACTTCCAATTTCAAGTTGGCCACCACACCCCCTTTTATAAAGACCTATGTATTCATATGGGAAATGCGTCAAGTTTTTTGGCGTTACAGACACGATTTCGCACGATTTTGCTACCAGATCACTGGGGCACTCACCAAAGAATGCTTCGCATTAAAAGCAACTGCACCGAACGAGTGACGCCATATGTTGATCCTAAATACTGACGGCTAGCCAAGCTAGCTTCTCTGTAGAGCGACCGGGGCAGACACAGCACGGGACATTTATTCAAATTATTTTTTTACGGCCACACCTACGGATTCATACCACTTGGCTGTAGGGGACACATTACCAGTAGCTATTAATCCACACGCTGCACATCTCCTATTTGGTGCATTTCTTAATTGGATGAATCTTTAGAAATAATTAACGTTCGGGCAGCGACTCAGCTTAGCAGACACTTTGTTCCGCACGAATGTTGCGTAGGAATGGCACTGGCCACCGGGTGGCATTGTGGCCCAGGTTGACCTCATTCGCTCGGAGTATTAAAGACATGGGAAAGTCGAAGAAAACGCACCTTCCAGAAGGACGCAATAAGCATGGCCATTTTGTTCTCCCAGGTGCCACGCTACAGAGCACGAAAGTTTTTTTTTTTTTGCGTAGCACAAAGCTTTGCGCAAGCTTCTAGTTATGATGTCCAATGAATAAAACCTTCATAAATGCGATGACCTAACAAATGAACACGACATTGCTGTGTTTTAGGAAGGAAAAATAGAAAACGTAATATTTCAAGAGAACGACTGGAAAACCAGAACCGAAAGCAAATCATGAGTTTTGTGTTTCTTCCATCTGGTGGGAGACTATAAAACTAAGTCCTATGCGGCTGTAAAAAAAAAACTGCGCCGCTGAAAAACCAGAACCGAAAGCAAATGTTGGGTTTTGTGTTTCTGCCATCTAGTGAGAGACTACAAAACTAGGTCCTATGCGGAAAAAAAAGAAGACCGAAGCGAGAATCGAACCGCGGCCACCGCGAAGCGTGACTAAAGGTGCGCGCAATTCTACCGCTCGGCCACGGCTTCCAAGGGTTCGCGCGGGCGTACGAACGTCATTTTATAGACACCACGTAAATTTTCACGACAGTGTTACAAAAAACGCTTTTGGGAACAGTGTTACGCCGTGTGTGGAGAGTCGAGCTAGGCATCAGTCGAAAGCTGAGTCTCCGGACTACATACGCTGCACTGCGTATTGCGATAGAAGCCGTAGTGTAATCACAGCCGCGGTTCTTGCCTCGAAAATGGAGTACAAATTTTCGTCGTTTCCATAGGCTTCCATTGCTAAATCTTTAACCGCTGTGGGAACAAAATTCTTACGTGCCATAGAGTGATCACTGCACTTGGCTCGTGTGGATTGTCTTCCAGAACACGTCTGTCACCTGCGTTTTTTGATAATCGACCTGCAGCTTTTGTTATTCGCGAAAAACCCGCTCGTTCCATTGAAAACGCGCTAGCTTCGTGCCGGGGCCGCTTGGGGCGCTAGTTGGTACGTGTCCAGAAAAGCTGGATATGATCGCTCTTTGTGTGGTCCTTAACTTGTTCTCAAGCGTCTTTGTCAGTCTCCAAGTCACTGCCCCATATGTCAGCACCGGTAAAATGCACTGATTGTACTCCTTCATTTTAAATGATAATGGTAAGCTTCCAGTCAGAAGCTGGCAATGTCTTCCCTTGCAATCCACGACATTTTTATTCTTTTGTGAATTTCCTTATCAATGTCACGGTTCCCTGTGAATAACTGATCCAGGTAAATGTAATACGTCACATACTCTAGAGGCCGACTGGCAATCCTAAACTCTTGTTAATTTGCCCTGCTATTCGTCTGTTATATGTCTACATGTTATTCTTCAACCCCCTTCTTACACTCTCTTTGTTAAGGTCCTCAATAATTTGTTGTAACTCGTCTGCATTGTTGCTGAGTAGAACATTGTCATCGGAAAAGCTAAGGTTGTCTTCCAACTTTAACAGTTTAAGTACATAGTCCAAGCACGCAGTGAATAGCATTGGAGAGATTGTTTCTCAATGTATGACTCCTTTCTTTATCGGTGTCTTCCTGTTTTTATTATGTAGTATTAATGTAGGTGTACAATCTCCGCAGATATTTTCCAATGTATTTACGCATGCGTTCTGTACTCCTTGATTCCGGAATGCCTCTATGACTGCTGGTATCTCTACTGAATCACATGCCTTTTCGTAATCTATGAAAGCCATATAGAGAGGCTTATTGTACTATGTGGAGTTCTCGATAACTTGATTATTAATGTAGACATTAATGACATTGTATAGTATCTCTTCCCCAAGCCAGCCTGTTCTTTTGGTTGACTAAAGGTCACTGTTGCTGTTCTGCTATTGGTGGTTATTTTGGTAAATATTTTTTAAATACTGGGAATAACCTAATGGGCCTATAAATTTTCAATTCTTTACCGTCCCTCTGTGAATTAGTATAATGTTTGTATTCTTGCAGCTTTCTGAGACCGTTGCCGTCGATAGACAGTTCGTATAGAGAACTGCCAGTTTTCCAAGCATTATGTCTCCTCCATCTTTGATTAAATTGACTCTCCTTTCACCTTCTCCTGCCGCTCTTCCTCGTTTCATGTCTCACAAGACCCTTCTGACTTAATCACTAGTTATAGGAGGAGTTCTGTATCCTCTTCATTACTGTTCCTAACTGAGGTATCCTGACTCCTCTGGGTACTGTAGAGGTCAGTATGGACCTTCCGCTGTTTTTATTACTGATGGTACTATCTTGCTTATCTTTCAATGCATACATCTTGGTTTGTCCTATACCAATTTTTTTTCTCACTGTATAGTTTCGAATATCACTCATTTTCACCTTGTTGATCAGTTTTGAGAGTCCTCGAATAAGGTTATGTCCAACGCTGCATACACACCACACATATTTGAGAAATGATACCAAGCCAGACAAGCTACGATTGCGAACACTCATACCTGATGCACACATTGCCAGGAGTCATGTAGAATTATGCCTTAAGGGCAAGTCTTTATCGCAAAAAAGGAGTCATGCAGAACAGACTTGCGACACCTCATTTGGAGCTGTGCAGCTTTTTTAACAAGGGAGAGCCAACATTCAAGATTTACTACACGGATACATTAGACGACTAGGAATTGGAATACAAACTAACCCTGAAGCACAGAAAGCCATTTCGACATATGGCAGATAAAGAATGGGCCGACCAGCCCATTCGAGAGCGATGGAACTGAACACACAGCTGAGTCTACATAAAGCGGAAGTTCCAATACTGAGATGATGTGCTTCAGCCAGCAATGCGGGATCCCACATGCCTTTCCCTCCTAATCCCCAACAGCGGCCTAGAGCCGTCCCTTCCTTAAAATAAAGGCTTTATATTATTATTATTATTATTATTATTATTATTATTATTATTATTATTATTATTATTATTATTATTATTATTATTATTATTAGAGAAATAAAGAAACGACCCTATCATTTTGTGCCGTTTCTTTATTAGCTCCTTTGTTATTTGGGGAGAGTTTGCCTACTGGCTGTCTTGATGCCTTGCCTTCCACTTCAATTGCGGCCTCTGAAGCCAACCTTGTTACGGTTTCATTCGTTATTTCTCTTTCATTCGTTATTTCATCTCTCTGTTGTAAGATTACATATTTGTTTGCAAGTACCAGCATGGATTTTTCTGCTTTTACCCTTAGTGCCTATAGGGCAACCTGTTTCTTCTTGACCAATTTCGCTCTTTCCTTTTTCAAATTGATGTGAATCCTAGGCCTCAGTAACCTATGGTCACTGCACATTACCCTACCTATCATTTCTACATCTTGCACTATGCTTAGATCAGTAGAAAGTATGAAGTCAATTTCATTTCTTGTTTCACCAGTAGGGCTTTCTCAGGTCGACTTTCTGTTGCTACGCTTCCTGAAATAGGTGTTCATTATTCGAAGCTGATTCCTTTCTGCAAATTCTACCAGCATCTCTCCTCTAGCGTTCCTAGAATCAACGCAGTAGTTACCAATTGCTTGTTCGGCAGCCTGATTTTCCACCACTTTTGCATTGAAATCTTTCATTACCAGAGTATACTGAGTTCGCACTTTTGACATCGCTAACTGAACAGGTCATAAAACTGATCTACTTCCTCATCATCATGACTAGATGTTGGAGCGTAGGCTTGTACTAACTTTACTCTATGCCTCTGATTAAGTTTGATTACAACTGCAGCTAGCCTCTCATTAATGCTGTAGAATTTGTCAATGTTGCCCACTATGTCCTTATGGATTAGGAATCCTACCCTGTATTGCTTCTTAACTAGGTGACCGACCTCTATAGCAGAGTACGTGTCCCTTGTTGAGCAATGTGTAAGCCTCACGAGTTCTTCTAATCTCACTAAGGCCGATGATAGCCCAAAAAATGCCTGATAGTTCCTCATAGAGTCCTGCTAGGCTAGCCTCACTCGAGAGGATTCGGGCGTTAAACGTTGCAAGGGTCAGTTTCCATTGCCTTTCCATTAGTTTCCATTGGTGTTCAGGAGCCCACGCGCCGATTTATTTTACTGAGCTGCTCAGGCAAATTGCAAGCCGCTTTGATTCAACACAGTTTTGCAGCATATGGCAGGCATATGATGGTCTCTAAGCACAATGCTTCATCTTTTGCGTCGTGAAAATCTGCCTCCTGCTTATTGTGACACAAGTCTTGAAAACCGAGTGTTTCATTATTTTTGACCTGCACAAAGCATTGCTTGCGGCTTCCCAGTTTTTAGAAAACTTGAGCAACTTGAAGCTAGTCATTACAGGACAAGAGAAAAAAGAGGCACAGGAGCGCTTTTGACCTGGTTGCAATGGTTTTGTACATCCTCCAAGTTGCAAAATGTACATTTAAGAGAGTCACTTTGAGTGGGACTGGGTTAGGAAAGGAGCGGTTCTTCAGCCATCCTGACTAATGCACGTAGTGACAACACACGTGCGACTTTGTGAGAATGCGATCCCGTGAATAGGTCAGCAGTTATATAAGATACCCAGCAGTCAGGGGGAAACATGTGAGGTATCTTGTGGGGTAAAGATGATGGTTAAAGGAGGCAGCGCGAAATTTCAGGCGCTAGCTAAGCAGCTACAATGTGAACGGCCATGTCAATAGTGGCAGACCAACAGAAACATAGCAGGAAGGGCACCAGAATTTAAAGCATAAAGTACAAATTGGGAGCATGAGGTAGGGTAAGTTTAAATGAGCGAATATTTCTTGTCAAATTATTGCCAAGCTAATACATTGAGCAAGGGAGGTGTGCTCGGAGGAAAATGTTTGAAGGCATGTGCTAAAAGTTCCAGGCAAATGTCCCGAAGCGCTGATTCTTCATCAGTAATGCAATACACAATGAAACATAAAAAATCAAGTATACAAATAGGGCCTTATAGACTACAGAGGAGAGTATTGCAGGGCAGGTGACAACTGAGGTGGTGGGTTCTTTATTTTTATTTGTTGTCCACGCGCTCTGCAACTGTGTTCTTCATCTCCTAGTGTATAAACGTTGCATTAAAAACAATTATTTTTTTCAAGTCCTATGCATAGCAGTCTTATTATTTCTTGTCTTATGATGTCTTCTACTGCTGTGCATCTAAAGCGTATTTCAGAGCTATATTACAGATTTGTAATGTTAGTTTTATAGTAAGGTCACATCCATGATGCTGGACAAATAGGAGGCGCGTTGAGAAGAGGTGGTACACCGCGTGAAACGAACAGTAGCCATAGGAATTCATGCACATTGTTAGTTGAACGACGGAAGGAGCATCCACGGCGGAGGAATAACGCTAAAGCAGAGTGCCAAAAAAAGGAGAGTAGCAGCCGACCGGCGTGGCCCACGTTATTTGAAGACAAATTGTGATTGCAGAAACGTGTTCTGATAACGTGGTCGCCAAAGGAAGCGTGTGCTGTTATCCGGTATAAATGCTTCCTTTTATCTGTGTCTTGCACTGAAAGCCCCATTTCGAGGTGTCACTTCCAAAATAATGCTGAGGTGGAGCAGGCAGTGCGACTATTCTTTGCATCGCAGGGAACCGTGCTGCATCAGGGTAGTTTCTTCAACCAGATTGTATTCTACGACAAATGTCTTAATGTCGGTGGTGAGTATCCGGAAAAATAGTTCAATAGTTCATTATGCCATGGTGTATTTTTCGGCTATAAACTTCCCGTGCGAAAACAAATGACGAACCTTACTGTGGGAACCCGCTGTAGAGAGATGCCTTTGGTAGTATTTTTAGATTGTATTATCTTATTTTTCCGTGGTTGTGTATGGGATTTTGTATTCACAATAACTTAGTGTTCTAGTGTACGTGGTATATTGCTATTTCTAAATTTCAAAACTAGAAATTTCCTGTGCCTTTCATTTGTTCTGTCTGGTCACCTCAGCTGTGTTTTGTGTTCAGTCACATTAATTAAGATTTTTGTTTTCAGAAGCTTGTTACCTTGTAACATTTCCCGCAATGTAGAGGATCGTAATAAAATTGTATTGAGTGCACTCTCAGGATTTTCTTGCCATTTTGCTAATGCAGGAAGTAAGATTCTAACATAGCTGCGCTAGTATTAGTTTCAAGATGCTCAGAAAATAAAGTCCCTGTACGTCAAGGTTAACCGTGAGCAGTATTCTGGATTTTAGGAAAGCTAAAAGTGGTTTGCTACATATATACTTTTCAATAGCTCAAACGTATGCACTTTCTCTTTCTAGCATTCAATAAACAAATATACTCTGTTTAATACATATGTGCTCTTTGATCGAATCATTTCTTCCTGGACAATATTGTCACTTGGTAGTGACGGTGAAGAAAGCAAGACGGTTAATGGCGAAACTGGCATTTTATTGGCCGAACCTGTGCCCACAAAAGCAAGTTACACTGAAAGGAGAGCAATAATGGCGAAAGCAATCGGCGGTCGTCGAAATCTGATCAGCGGTCAAGCGCGTCGGCTTTTATAGATCAGTCGTCGAATGTTCCAGGGTAATCGCTGAGACCTGCATGTCTTCCACAAAGTTGTACGATATTCTACGTCGCGCATACATACAATCAGATCACACAAGGTTCGGTCACAGACAGTGGGTGGAACCATAGATAACATTCCAGAAATTTCCGATACATGCAGGCGCATCATGAGCTGTGCGATAACATTTGTTAGGTGGTGACACGTAGTCGCCCTATAAAGATAGACAAGTAGACGTGTCAATAACACCCCCCTCCTAAAAAGCATCGACCTAATGCTGCATACAAACGAAAGTAACAAACAAGAACACCAGTAGTAAAAAAAAAAGATAAGTTCGTCAGCATGCGTAAAAGGGCTTAAGACGCACTACGTGGACCACTTTAGATCGTGCGCTGCGCCACTGAGAATGCGAAATGCCGTCTGGCACGACCTCGTATTCCAGTTCGCCAATACGTCGGATAATCTTGTAGGGTCCGAAATAGCGTCGCGATAGTTTCTCACTGAGTCCTCGTCGACGTATCGGGGTCGAAACTCAAACACGGTAGCTGGGCTGGTACTCGACGTAGCGGCGTCGGAGGTTGTAGTGTCGGCTGTCTGTACGCTGCTGGTTCTTGATCCGCAGGCAAGCGAACAGTTGGTCTGCTTCGGCCAGCTGGAGGTAGGTGGTGACGTCAAGATTCTCTACGTCGGTAACGTGTGGCAGCATGGCGTCGAGGGTCCATTGAGGGTTCCTGCCGTAAAGCAGCTTGAACGGGGTGATCTGTGTTGTTTCTTGGAGCGCCATGTTGTAAGCGAAGGTTACGTACGGCAGAACGGCACCCAGGCCTTGTGTTCGAGGTCGACATACATGGCTAGCATGTCGGCGAGGGTGTTATTCAGGTGCCCCGTAAGACCATTAGTATGTGGGTGGTAGGCAGTTGTCCTCCTTTGCCTTGTCTGACTGTACTGCAAAATGGGTTGGGTGAGCTCCGCTGTAAAGACCGTTCCTCTGTCGGTGATGAGGACTTGTGGGGCGCCATGTCACAGCAGGATGTTCTCGACAAAGAATCTCGCCACTTCTGCTGCGCTAACTTTTGGCAGAGCTTCCCTTTCAACGAAGCGGGTGAGGCAGTCCGTGGCCATGACAATCCACTCATTTACGGTTGTTGACAACGTGAAAGTGTCCCAACAAGTCCATGTCGATCTGCTGAAATGGTCGGCAAGGAGGCTCGATCGGCTTTAGTAATCTCCTTGGCCTTGTAGGTGGCGTTTTGCGTCGCTGACAGTCTCGGCATGTCTTGACGTAACGGGCAACGTGGGCGATCCGGCGCGGCCAGTAACACCTTTCCTATATCCTCGACAGCGTCTGTGAGAATCTGAGGTATCCAGCGGTCGGATCGTCATGCAGGGCGTGCAGTGCTTCTAGACGCATCGCTGAGGGAACAACAAGAAGTTAGTTGGTGCGGAATAGTGAGAAGTTCTTCTTTACTAGTAGGTTGTTTTGAAGCGAGAATGAAGACAATCCTCGCTTAAATGCCCCACGGACAACCTCGGTGTGCCCTTCCACGTACCCGACGAGGCCTTTTGGCTCCGGGTCTGCTCGCTGCTGTTCAGTGGAGTATTCGGCGCTTATTATGCCAAGGAAGGCGTCGTCATCCTCGCCATTTTGCGGCGGCGGGTCAGTGGGGGCGCGTGTTAGGTAATCGGCATCAGAGCATTTTCGTCCGTATTTGTAGGCTACAGTGATGTCGTATTCTTGTAGTCTGAGGCTCCACCACGCCAGTCGTCCTGGAAAATCCTGTAATTTCGCTAGCCAACAGAACGCGTGATGGTCGCTGACGACATTGAATGGCCTTCCATATATATAAGGGCGAAATTTTGATGTAGCCTAAATGATGGGGAGGTATTCCTTTTCGGTCGTAGAATAATTCTCTTCCGCTTTCGACAGCGACCCGCTAGCGTAAGCTATCAGCTGTTCAACTCCGTTTTTCCTCCGGTCTAGAATGACACTGAGGCCTAGGTTGCCTGCGTCAGTATGAATTTCTGTGTCGCGATACTCGTCGAAGTGCGCAAGTACCGGTGGCGACTGCATGCCTTATTTGAGTTCTTAAAATGCGTCCGCCTGTGGCGTTTCCCACTTGAACTCGACATCACATTTAGTTAGATGTGCCAACCACTAAGCAATACGTGAAACTTTCTTGACAAAGCGCCTGTAGTACGCACACATGCCAAGGAATCTACGCAATGCCGTCTTGTCGATGGGCATCTGGAACTTTTAGAAGGCAGCTGTATTCTGTGGGTCGGGGTGGACTCCAGATTTGCTGATGACGGGGCCCAGGAAAAGTAGCTCTTCGTAGGCGAAGCGGCACTTTCCTGTCTTCAAAGTGAGCCCTGATGACTTGATGGCCTCTAGTACTGTAGCAAGCCGCCTAAGCTGGTGGTCGAAATTTTCGGCGAGGACGAGGACGTCATCCAAATATACAAGACAGGTCTGCCACTTCAACCCTGCGACCAGTGTGTCCATGACGCGCTGGAAAGTTGTTGGCGCCGAGCACAGTCCAAATTGCAGGACCTTGAAGTCGTAGAGGACGTCTGGCGTAATGAAGGCGGTGTTTTCGCGATCTCCCTTGTCGAGTTCTATTTGCCAGTAGCCAGACTGTAGATCCATCGGCGAGAAATATTTGGCAGTACAGAGCCGATACAATGCGTCGTCTGTCCTTGGGAGGGGGTATACGTCCTCTTTCGTGATTTTGTAGGGTTCCGTCCTTTTTCTTCGCCAAGATTACAGGAGATGCCCATGGGCTTTTCGACGGCTGGATGATGTCGTCGCGCAGCATTTCATCAATTTATTGCCTCATAGCTTCACGTTCTCGCCTCAAAACTGGGTAAGGGCTCTGGCGGAGTTGCCGAGCGCACTCTTCGGTTATCATGCAACGCTTTGCGACTGGCGTTTGTCGAATCCTCGATGACGTCGAAAAGCAGTCTTTCTATCGTCGAAGCAGACTTCTGAGCTGGTACTACTTAATCACGGGGACACTTCGATTTATGTCGAAGTCTGGTTCTGGAACTGTGGTCGCCGGGGTATATGCCGCAGAATCCACGAGAACAAACGCATTGCTGGTTTCTAGAATTTCCTCGATGTATGCGATCGTCGTGCCCTTGTTGGTGGGTTTGAACTCCTGACTGAAGTTTGTCAGCAACACCTTCGTTTTTCCTCCGTGCAGTAGAGCGATCGCTCTTGCGACACAAATTTCACGGTCGAGTAGTAGACGTTGGTCGCCCTCGATGACGCCTTCTACATCTGCAGGTGTTTTCGTGCCGACGGAAAGGACAATGCTAGAGCGGGGCGGGATGCTGACTTGATTTTCGAGCGCGCTCAAAGTGTGGTGACTACGACAGCTTTCGGGCGGTATCGCTTGAACTTCCAAGAGCGTTATCAACTTCTACTTCAGGTCAATGATTGCGCTGTGTTGGTTCAGGAAGTCCATGCCGAGAATGACGTCTCAGGAACACTGTTGGAGCATAACGAAGGTTGCAGGGCAGGTCTGGTTTTGAACTGTAATTCTTGCGGTGCAGATTCTAGTTGGTGTTATTAGGTGTGCTCCAGCGGTCAAATTTGAGGGCCATCCAATGCACTCTTAACCTCCTTCAAGTGATCAGCGATGCGTCCACTTATGATGGAGTAGGCTCCTGTATCTACTAAGGCGGTGACTGCGTGGCCGTCGAGAAGTACGTCGAGATCGGTGGTCCTTTGTCTTGCGTTGCAGTTAGGTCTTCGCATTTGATCACGGCTGCGTCGTGTTGAACTGAAGTTGGAACGTCGCGCCGTCAAGTCATCTTTCGTCGGTGTATTCTAGACTTTGTATCTTCGTCGGGATGGCATCATCTCGTTGATATATCGTCGAGATCTTCTTTTCGGCGCCTTCGTCGGTGGCAGAGGATCTTTGTCAGTTCGACGAACAGCAACCGCATCTCCATCTGTTGCTGCCTTTGGTTTTCCGGATATGGACTGACTGACCGGCCCCGGGCTGGGCCAGTGTATGGACAGCGCTGCGGCGACAGGTAGCGGCCTGGTGACGGCGAACGGAACGGTCGTCGAGGGCTCCACTGTGTGGCAGCGAGGTCGTCAGTGATGTCACGTGGGCGTTCGCCTTGCTGTGGGCGTGGTGCATTGATGGGGAACCCTCGCAGTCCCATCTCGCGGTGAGGGCATCGGCGGTAGATGTGCCGGGCTTCTCCGCAGTGATGGCAAAGCGGACGGTGGTCGGGGCCGCGCCAAATATAAGTCTTCCTTGGAATGCTGCGTGAGGCGACGGGTTGGCGTGCTGGCAGCGTGGGTGGTGGTGGACGACAGAACTGTGTCGTCACTGGGCCTGGACGTGGGCGCGGAGTGGAAGCGTGAGGGCGGGCTACAACGACGTATGTGATCGCTTGCGGCTCAGGCTGCGGCGATTCAGGGGCTACTCCGAGTTGTTGGAGCTACTCACGTACGACGAGCGCAATCGAAGCCACTTGAGGCTGTGATGAAGGGAACAGCTTCTATAGCTCCTCCCACACGACCGCTCAGATAGTGTCGCGCAGGTCTTTCGTGGCCAGTGTCTGAACTCCGGCGCAGTTTGTCGAGTTCGTCCGGCGACTGAATTGCCGGTTCTGCATTTCCAGTGTCTTCGCGATGCTGGTGGCCTCGCGAAGGAACTCTTCGACGGTCTTCGGTGGGCTTCGTGCCAGTGGGGCGAAAATTCCGCCTTTACACCACACATCAATAAGAGGACTTTCTCCTCGGACATTTCCGGGTCGGCGTGGCAGTATAGGCTGCTCATTTCTTCTATAAATATGGTAAGATTCTCGTCGTTTGATAGCTGCTGTCGGGCTTCCAATAGAACATCGGCCCTTTCTTTCCGGAGGATGCTCGTGAAGGTCCGTAAGAAGTTACTTGGTAACAGCTGCCACGTTGTAAGGGTCGACTCCCAGTTCTCGAACCAGATCCTCGCGGCATCTTCCTAGAAGTACACGTGTCGCAGCTTGTCCTGAGAGGTCCAGTTGTTGAAGATCGAGATTCTTTCGGAAGTCACCAGCCAGGTGTCTGGATCCTCCGACGAAGCTCCAAGGAAGGTGGGTGGCTCTCTAGATGCCATTGTGGCATCACCAGATGCCACAATGGCATCTGGTGATGCCATTGTGGTCGCTGACTTGGTAACGATGTTCCTGGTCGTCTCAAACAAACATCCGCGCTACGGCGGCAGTTGTTGCAGCCTGTGGCTAGCTCGCTGGTCCTGGCAACGGCGGCGTTGGCGCCTGGTTTCGGGCTTGCATCGTGGCTTTGCGGGGGCGTCCGGTATATGAACGCACAAGCACCTCCACCAGATGTCATGTGGTAGTGACGGTGAAGAAAGCAAGACGGTCAATGGCGAAACTAGCGTTTTATTCGGCCCACAAAAGCAAGTTACACTCAAAGGAGAGCAATAAAGACGAACACGATCGGCGGTCGGCGAAATTTGATTACCGAGTCAAGAGCGTCGGCTTTTATAGATCAGTTGTCGAAAGTTCCAGAGTGATCTCTGGGACCCGCGTGTCTTCCACAAAGTTGTACATTATTCTACGTCGCGCATACACGCAATCAGATCAGACAAGGTTCGGTAACAGAGAGCGGGTGGAACCATCGATAACATTCCAGAAACTTCTGATACATGCAGGCGCTTCCTGCGCTGTGCGATAACATTTTTTAGATGGTGAAACGTGGCCGCCCGATAAAGATGAGTACACGTGTCAATATTAATCATGGTGTTTAATTTTTACTGATGCATAACTGCCTGTGTTTCAACATGTGAATTCACACATTTCGAGCTACATTGAGTAAATAAAGTATGGCTGATTAAAAGAACATTGTTCGCTCAATTGTGTACTTACATGCTACAAGCCCTAATCTTCTATTACTGCATCGAGTACAAATAATTTAGAAATTGGCAATGTATTTTGCATCTCTTCAACCATCCGTTGTATCAAGCAGAGGACATTAATGAACAGTGGTTTGTTTTTACAAGGACCCCATTGATACGGCACATTGCAGCTATACAGCAGTAAATGTGGAATATTATGGCTGCTGCTTTGCAATACGAAAACAACTAATTTTCAAGCGAAATATTTCATAACAGAATATGCAGCGTCTTCAGATTACAAAAATTTAAAGAACGGGGAATAGTAATTGCAAAATCGGCTACAGAGCAGTTTTAGCCCAGAGAACTCTCCTATCCACATAAGGAGAAATTCCGGACATTTTTCCTGGTCAAGTGATCTTGTGGAAGAGCTAAATTGATAATGATGCTCTTGACCGAAACTTTATTTAGATCAAGTGTCTGGAAAATATTGTTTGTGTCTATCAAAAATGTTGGCCAGTCAAGCTTTACATCGACTTTCCCAATGAACTTTTCACAATGCTTTGCCGTGCCACTGGTGTACAGAATAACAGTTGTGTTTCCTGTCGTGTGCTTCCTCTCCATTTCATGTACTTCTCTAATTGACCTTTGCAATGTAGCCTTTTCTTTCAAGGCCATCAAATGCTAAATTGTTGGACTTGGAATTCAATACTGAACATTTATTCAATTATGTGGCACAAGACACTTCAAAGCAAATTCGGGCTCTTTCAGTGTTACCATAATGTTTCTCCTTTTATAACGACATATTTGGTCAGTTCATAGTTTTAACATACTTTTGCAGGAAATGTAAATTTTCTCGTGCTTACAAATGTGTCTGGTTATTGTGCATGTTTAGGTTTTTCTTAATCACGTATATATTGTGCTCTGTATTCAAGCATGGAATAAACATGTTTACATTTCCTTTGAAAATAAAATTGCAGATGTCTTGCTGGTCTGTATTGCATTTTATACGGATTTCGGAATCGCGATAACCATTGCTGTAAATAGACACATTCAGAAGCATGAAATTTCCTACATTGAATTTCTGCAGTAAGGATAAGTCTGGCCGTACACACCCTGAAATAATAATATTTAATGTGATCCACACGTATAAATGTCATGTATGTCCATCGAAGCTTCAAGCTCGGCTACAGGATGCCGGATTTGGTAGCCGAACTTGAGCCTTCTGGCATAGACGACTTACGCGTGGATAGCTCTAAATGCTCGTGATTCAAGGCATATACATCCGAGCCTGCCTTCCATGCAAGCTGTAGAAATAAAAGGGTGAACGCCCTTCCAACAGTCATAAATATGGGTAATAACGTGAACTTGCACCCTAACGGCCTATGTCTATTTTTGCTAGACACCGTTCTTCCAGGGTGCTATAATAGCACCCCAACTGTTGGTTGAAGGCAACAGCACTTCTAGGGTGTCCCTCTGGCGACAAACCAATTTACACCCTGGAGGGTTGCAAAACGTTTAGTGCGTATTCTCACTTACTAAGCTTCCTAACCCCGTAAAGGCTAGTGTTGGTGTTGAAGGGTAACTTACTAATGCAGCTCAAAGAATGTTTCTTAGAGCGTCATGGTAAGGATGACTTCACAATAACAAAGCGTTCACTTGCACAAAGGCTCGATGTCTGCGGAACGGAACCTGCGTACCCGTTCGAAGTTTTGTGAGCATGCACACACTCTGAATGAAATAGTCGAAAAAAAGTGGTGATTGTGGGCGTTGGCGCATTTTAAAGACGTTGTCACAGCGAACTAAACATACCGTAAATAATAGCGGCTATTTTCGTTCTGTCCGACGGGCTCTACATTCAAGTAACCTATTGGGGAAAAATATAGACTGCAACTTAACCGCATCTTGCTGACACGATGTCAGTGCAAGTTTGAAGTTTCATATAAATGGGCGCAACGATGTGTATCTAACTGTGTTCATAATGCAATTCTATACCCCACCGCTCTTGAGGCCATCCACTTAAAGTCACCTCGTTTATGCGCTGTCTGAATCCTGCCAATAGGACCACATATCCTGATTACGCCACTTCGTATAAGTGTTGTGGAATAAGAGACGGAGAACTTTGAACTTATGGAAAGACGAAAAGACGTCCTTTCGCTTCGAGCGCATCAGGAATAATGTTTTATTTTTCACTAGACGGTGTAGGAAATGGGAGAGAGTAGAGAGTAGGAGAAAGTCATAATACACCGTGCCAAACAGGCATTCTTGCACCACGCACGTACAAGAACTCGGTCCACACTTGCAAGGCACCAGCGCACCGCCGGTTGCTGTTCGTAGATCGCGCCCGCCAGTAAGGCACGTAGTCTGAGGGGTATGAAGTGTCTGGCCCCTCTGAGAGGGAGTTCTCCTTGCCACCGCGTCGGCGGCCCGCAGCGCGGGGGTTTATCAAATGTCCGGCGCCTCTGGGTGGGGGGGTCTTTGGCTCCGGAATGGAGGATATACAACAACCTCCCCCGGATGAGCGAACTATTATTGAGCTCATTGCTCCACAATCTCCAAGGGATACAGCAGCTGTATCGGTCGCTTCAACTCAGTTTCCCCACTTAATACCAGTTTGCAGGACCGCACCCTGCCGTCTCTACCCTTAAATGTTTCCTTAATTCCGGCGGTCTTCCACATGTGGCGTTTCAAGCGGTCTTCCCTCAGGAGCACCGATGCGCCTGTCTTCATATCACTCGATGTCGTTGGTCGGCACATATGTGCCGATCTCAGCTCGAATAAGTACTCTTTCCGCCACCGTCTCCAGAAACTGTCGGCCATGGCAGTCCGGTACTTCCAGCGTCGTGAGAGATGCATGTCACCGGCAGGAATTTCGTCCGGCAGCAGGTGTGGAGGAGGGGTTGTCAACTTTCTTCCGACAAGGAAATGAGCCGGTGACAGTGGTTCTGGCTCTTGAGCATCATCATATATGAAAGTCAAAGGGCGGGAGTTGATCACGGCCTACACCTCATAAAGAACGGTGTTCAGTTCTTCGAAAATCAAGCTGCTCCGACCAAACACCTTTCGCAATGCTACTTTCACAGATCGCACCATCCGCTCCCAGAATCCACCCCACCAAGCTGCCCGTTCAACAATAGACTTCTATCTGATCTTGTTTACGGCGAAATATGACTGCAATTTCTCGACTTGCAACAGCATGAACATTGCCTTGAGATCCCTGGCTGCACGCTTGAATGTGAGCGCGTTGTCCGAATACACCGCCGAGCAAATTCCACGGCGTGCCAAAAGCGTTTAAAGGCCAAGAGGAAGGCTGTAGCCGACAGGTCACTGACGAGCTCAAGGTGGACGGCACGTATCACAGCACAAGTGAAAATAGCGATGTAGCATTTTTTGCTGTCGCGTGACTGTTGACAAATCAAGGGCCCTGCAAAATCGATGCCAACGATGTCGAACGGGTTTCCCTTTGTCACCCTGTCAGCTGCAAGTGGTGCTACTGGTTCCGTAGCTGGAGGGCAACTTTGTTTGTGACAGACGAGGTACTGCTTGGTAATTTTCTTTACGGCCTTAGGTCCTCGGATAATCCAATACGATTCTCGCAGCTGTGCTAGAGTATCGCGTACGCCCGTGTGCAGCATTCTCAAGTGTTCCTTCCGTATGAGCAGTGACGTGAGGGGGTTATTGCCAGGGACAACGATGGGATGCTTAGTCTCTTCGTTGTTATCACTGAATTGCAAGCGTCCACCAACTCGCATGAGGCCTTCTTTGTCGAAGTACGGGTTGAAAGGCAAAACAGGAGAGCTCTTGTGCAGTGGTCTTTCATTCTTCAGGTTGGAAATGTCGTCGCTGGACGTATCTTCTAGAGCTTTAGCCAACAAATATCTTTCGGCACTGATTACTTCTTCAGCTCGTGATGGGCCGATCGTCCTTCCTTTTTTGTTGTGGCAGTTGTCGACAAAGCGGCGGACCCACGCGGTTACTCGCACGACTCTGCTGAATGAACTATTATTCTCAACTATGGCAAAGAAGTCCGACACGGCTGTGGACGACACGAAGGAAGCGGACAAGAAGACGCAACAGCGTAGGCTTAGCCAGTCACACCAGGAACAGCGTCTAGCCCGAGCCCCACTTCCGTAGCGCTGGCGATCCGGCTGCGGAGCTCGGCACGGCGCACTTCTTGTTCCTTACAACTTCCCCCTCGCTGAAGACGGAGCCGCACAGGAGGCCTAAGGCGTCGTGAGGACGAAGCGCTCGTGATACGGCTTGAGCCGATCTACGTGCCCAATTTCGCGGCCTCGGCGACGCAGGTCCGTAGGGGGCGTCAGAGGTTCGATAACGTAGTTCACCGGAGAAGTTTGGCGTAGAACCCGGTAAGGTCCATGGTATCGGTATACGAACTTGGAGGAGACACCTTGTGTCGAAGTAGGAGGCACCCACAACCAAACAAGAGCGTCAGGCGAAAACTGGTGGTGGGGGCGCCCGTCGTCATGACGAAATTTCTGTAGCGCTTGTTCTTGCGTTGTAAGGGAGCGAGCTAGTTGCCGACATTCCTCTGCATACCGGGCGGCTTCGGAAACCGGTGTACCTCTGATAAGTCGGGACGGTAAGGGAGAATAGTGTCAATAGGAAATGATGGTTCGCGGCCATATAGAAGAAAGAAGGGAGAAAAGCCCATCGTTGACTGGGGTGCCGTGTTGTAGGCGTACGTGACATAGGGAAGGATGAGGTCCCATTTGGTGTGGTTGGAGGCGACATACATCGAAAGCATGTCGCCAAGAGTCCGGTTAAAGCGTTCTGTCAATCCGTTTGTTTGCGGGTGATATGCGGGTGATATGCGGTGGTACAGCGATGAATAATGCGGCATTCAGCGAGAAGTTCTTGAATGACATCGGCGAGAAAGACGCGGCCACGGTCGCTCAGGAGTTCGCGGGGAGCGCCGTGACGTAGAACGAAGCGTTGAAGGAGGAAGGAGGCAACGTCACGAGCCGTCACGGCTGGCAGAGTGGCCGTTTCTGCATACCTCGTGAGATGGTCTTCAGCTACAATGACCCAGCGATTGCCAGCAGCTGTGTATGGCAGAGGCCCGTAGAGGTCTATCCCAAGCCGGTCAAAGGGTCGCGAAGGGCACGGCAAAGGTTGCATTGGTCCCGAAGGGTGGTAAGGATCAGGCTTCCGGCGTTGACATTCTGTGCAAGAGCGAATGTACTTTTGCACAAATGTGTGCATACCACGCCAATAAAACCTATGACGTAGTCTGGTGTAGGTCTTGAAGAGACCAGCGTGTGCGCACTGAGGGTCGGCGTGGAAAGCGGTGCATACATCAGTGCGGAGCTGCCGAGGTATTACAAGCAGCCATTTGCGGCCGTCGGAACTGTAGTTACGGCGATAGACAATTCCGTCGCGGATGGTGAAGTGCGAAGCTTGTCCGCGTAATGCTCGGGATGGTGGGCGCGTAGGTGAATTAGAGATGTAATCTATCAAAGATGAAATCCAGGAGTCCTTGCGCTGCTCCAAAGCCATGTCGACAGAAGCGAAGGGAGAAGTGGGTCGTCTAGGGCGGACACACTGACAATGTCGGCGTGGACAGTCGAGCGCGAAAGAGCATCGGCATCGGCGTGCTTCTTGCCTGAGCGGTAGACAACCCGGATATCGTACTCTTGTAGCCTCAGTGCCCACCGGGCTAGGCGGCCGCAGGGATCCTTGAGAGACGACAACCAGCAAAGTGCGTGGTGATTGGTAACGACATCGAAGGACCGGCCGTACAGGTATGGGCGAAATTTTGTGATGGCCCAGATGATCGCGAGACATGGTTTTTCCCTGACGGAATAGTTGGCTTCAGCTTTCGTCAGATTGCGGATCGCGTAAGCAACAACATATTCTTGGCAGCCGGGCTTTCGCTGGGTGAGCACAGCGCCAAGACCAACACCGCTGGCATCCGTATGGATTTCCGTGGGAGCAGTTGGATCGAAATGGCGTAGTATCGGTGGTGTTTTGAGCAGGCGACGTAGCGTCGCAAAGGCATGATCGCAAGCCGGGGACCATGAGGTAAGATTGGGGTCTCTTCGAAGAAGCTCTGTCAGTGGTGCCATAATCGAAGCGAAATTGGGAATAAAGCGGCGGAAGTACGAGCAGAGGCCAATGAAACTGCGCAAGTCTTTTAGTGACGTTGGCCTCGGGAATTCTGTCGCAGCACGGAGCTGAGCGGCATCAGGGAGAACGCCGTCCTTCGACACGACATGTCCGAGAATTGTCAGCTTGCGTGCGCCAAAGTGACATTTTTTCAGGTTTAGTTGGAGGCCAGTGTCACTGAGACAGCGTAAAACCTGCTCCAAGCGATGAAGGTGAGTAGGAAACTCTGGTGCAAACACTACTACATTATCCAAATAACACAAGCACGTGTTCCATTTGAGGCCTCGGAGAATAGTGTCCATTATCCGCTCAAAAGTCGCGGGCGCGTTGCAAAGTCCGAATGGCATCACACGAAATTCGTATAGGCCATCTGGTGTGATAAAAGCAGTTTTAGGCTTATCGTCTGCAGCCATAGGCACCTGCCAATAACCAGAGCGCAGATCGAGGGAGGAAAAAAACTCTGCGCCTTGTAAGCAGTCTAGGGCGTCGTCGATCCGCGGCAATGGATAAACATCCTTTCGGGTTATTTTGTTTAGGCGACGGTAATCCACAGAAAAGCGGATCGAGCCATCTTTCTTTTTAACTAAATCTACTGGCGATGCCCATGGGCTGTCGGATGGTTCAATGACACCACGCTTTAGCATGTCACCTACTTGCTCATCAATGACGCGCCGTGCGGTCGACGATACGCGGTATGGTCGCTGCCGTAGCGGTGAGTGAGAACCGGTGTCAATACGGTGACATACAGTCGTCGTTCGGCCCAGAGAAGTGGTATGGCTGTCAAAAGCAGGGCGAAATTTCTCGAGGAGACGAAGAAGGTCATGGCGTTGCTTGGGGTTTAAGGCATTGTCGATGACATGGTTGAAAACGTCTTCAGGCGATATGGACGTCACGGGACTACAGTAGAGGGTGTTGACCTCTGACGATCCAATTGGAAGTTGCAACGTGGTAATGGCGTCTGAAGGCTCCACAGTGCCGAGAGATTCACCGCGAAGCAACGTAATCGGGAATGGGAAGTAATTGTATACAGGAAGGTGAGTCCCGCCAGCTTGAAGGCCAAGCAGCGCAGTTGGGAGTGGTGAGAGGTGGCGATGAACGAAAGCAGTCGAAGGTGTGAAGAGTACGGTAGCGTCGGAGGCAACGGAACAGGATACAGGTGCCAGAACGGATGCGTGTGGAGGTATTTGGATGTCGTCAGTGAGGGACAACTTGGTGCAGGAAAGCGAAACGTCATCAGATATGGCATTGCCAAGTGAAGAGAAGGCGACTTCTGCACGGGAGCAATCAATGACAGCTTGGTGACGGGAGAGAAAATCTCAACCTAAAATAATATCGTGGGAACAGTGGGGAAGAACGACGAACTCGACTGCGTAGAGCACTCCTTGAATTTCAAGTCTGGCGGTGCACGCAGCCACCGGCTGGACGTGCTGTGCTGTGGCCGTGTGGAGCAAAGGACCGAAGAAAGGCGTCGTGACTTTTCGTATTGAGCAGCAAAGTTTTTCGGAAATTACAGATATGGCGGCCCCTGTGTCAATGAGGGCAAGCACAGAGACACCTTCAACAGCGACATCAATAACGCTGGTCGGGGAAAGAAAAGGGCTTGAGCATTGCGGTGATGACGCAGTTCTTGCCTCAGGAACTGCGCCACCTAGTCTTCCGTGTCAGCAGGAGAGGGACGTCGACGCATCGGGGAGGGTGAGCGACGACGAGGAGAAGGAGAACGGCGGTCAGAAACTTGACGAAGGCTTGGGCGGGGAAGGGGTAAATCGCGGTCAGGAGCGTAAGGCAACGGATGGTCGTACGCGGCTGTGGGTGGGTCGTCACGTGGATGAAGTGGACGGCGGCGGCACAGGCGTGCAACGTGACTGGGAATACCGCACGAATAGCAGATGGGCCGATTGTCCACTGTACGCCATGGATTAATTACTCGATGAACTGGAGGTCGTGGTGGCGTGGGGGCAAAAACAGGGATAGGCATCGGAGGCGGAGCCCGGAAGGTCGGTGGTCGTGGTCGTGCGACGGCGTCGGCATAAGTCAATGGGGCGGTGAGTTGAGGCGCCCGTTCCAGAGGAAGGACCTCGGACACTTGTTCTTCTATAACGTGTCGTAGGGTCGGACTAAGGGACGAACTTGACTCCGGCGGGTTGGAGATGAGGGAGAGCTGGCTAGCAACTTCTTCCTGGAGGAAAGCCTTGATTTGCGAGAGGAGGGTGGCATCTGGAAAAGGAGAGGTCAAGCCGGACAACGATTCCTGATGGGGAACACGACGGCGGGTGAGGAGGCGTTGACGGCGGAGCTCGTCATAGCTTTGGCATAGTTCAATAACTTGGGCAACAGTACAGGGGCTCTTCGAAATGAGCATCTGAAACGCGTCCTCGTGGATACCTTTCATGATATGCTTGATTTTATTGCCCTCAGTCATGGATGCATCGACGCGTTTACAGAGACCGATGACATCTTCGATGTAGCTGGTAAAGTTCGCACCAGGCTGCTGAGAGCACGACTGCAGACGCTGTTCGGCACGAAGCTTTTGAACAGCAGGGCGGCCGAAGACCTCGCTGAACTTTGTCTCGAACACGGTCCAGCTTGGGACTTCGCTTTCGTGGTTCCGAAACCACAAGTGGGCAATTCCGGTGAGGTAGAAAGGGACGGTGGTCAATTTCATGATGTCATCCCATTTGCTGTTCCGACTGACGCGTTCGTATGATGAGAGCCAGTCATCAACGTCGTGGTCGTCAGTACCGCTGAAGATAGGCAGGTCCCGCTGGCGGAACGTGCCGGGGCATACGGTAGACTGGGGAGCAGATGGTGGTAAGCTCGTGGCGCTTTCGGTGGTCATGATGGCAGGGAGAGTCCGGCTGCGTAATTCCAGGATTGCAGGAGACCCAGCAAACCTCCACCAATTATGGCAAAGAAGTCCGACACGGCTGTGGACGACACGAAGGACGCGGACAAGAAGACGCAACAGCGTAGGCTTAGCCAGTCACACCAGGAACAGCGTCTAGCCCGAGCCCCACTTCCGTAGCGCTGGCGATCCGGCCGCGGAGCTCGGCACGGCGCACTTCTTCTTCCTTACACAACATTGAAAATTGCCATGGATGACGATGATACTATGGGTATAACCGTCACCTTTCGCTCTTCGATTTGGCAGTCCCTAACTTTCGAGCTCGGCTCACTTATCGTCGGCCAACACGTGTCTTCCTCCTGAAGCTGACGGGGTCATTTCCACCACAGTTCGCTTACCCGCAGGGCGGATGGGAGAATGGCGCGGGTGATTCGGTCAGCGGGCTTGTCTGAGCCTGGACAGTGTCTCCAATCCCTGGGATCTGTCAGCGCTTGTAACTCTGAGACTCGATTTGCCACGAAGGGCTTGCATCTGGCAGCGTTTCCCTTGATCCAGTACATAGCTACTGTAGAGTCAGTCCAGAGGATGGTAGCAAAGTTCTTCAGATCCAAGGCCTTGGCAACTTAGTGGCATAGTCGCGCGCCAACAAGGGCTCCCATCAGCTCCAATCGGGGTAGCGAGAGGCGTTTCAAAGGGGCCATTCTTGATTTAGCCATGACCAAGCTGACATTTCTTAGTCCGAACGGAGACTTGGTCTCGATATGTGCGACAGCACCATAGGCCTTCGGGCTTGCGTCACAGAAAACATGCACCAATTTCTCCGTATCATCGTTTCTAAAGCCTGGCGATATTAGTCCTGGAATAGACACTCCTTCAATGCATGGAAGCTCCCTACACCAGCAGTCCCACTCAGGCTGCAATGTTTCAGGCAAGGGATTGTCCCAACCAATTCCCAACTCCCACCACTTCTGGAACATTACCTTTACGCATAATGTTGTGGGAGCAATATATCCAAAAGGGTCGAAAATTCTTGCCGAGACCTGCAGCACAAATCTCTTGTTGTCGGCTCTTGCGGAGAGGAAGTCAATGAGTGAAGTTAGGTTGTATTCAAAGTGGGCAGTCTGAGCATCCCAACCTACTCCCAACACCTTTGTAGCTGCAGCATTACCAGCATCAGCGTTCGTTCTCTCCACATTGCCATTCTCTAAGAAGTTTACGAGATCGCGGTCGTTCGACATCCACTTGTGCAGCCGCATCCCTGCTTGAGACAATATATCTTTGGATACCTGGCACAAGACTTTACCCTTGTCAAGTCTGTCAACCCCAATTACAAGGTCGTCCACGTAAAGATGCTTGCTCAGAACACCTGCAGTTTTAGCATACCGTTCCGGCAGGCTTTCAAGATGATGTTGCAACGTTGCAGCCAAGAGAAATGGGCTCGACGTGACACCGAACGGCACGCGAGTCATGCGATACGTCAGCACAGCTGGAAGCTCTTCCCCTTTCTTTGGCGTCATAGCGTACCAGAGAAACTGCACAGCGTTCCGATCGCCCTCTGAAGGGATATTTGGAGAAAGGCCTCTTTTAATATCCGCAACGATGGCAATGTTGTAAGTGCGGAAATTGATCTGCACATTAATGAGCCCTGGGTTTAGGTTTGGGCCGCTTTCCTAAACATTGTTCAGCGAGAGGCGATTTTTGGTACTTGATGATGCATTGAATACTACCCTCAGTATTGTCGTCTGGATTTCGCGACGAACAACTGCTTGATGTGGCGTATAGTACACCGGACCTTCCGACGTGCCGCAATCCTTACTGGCTGGCTCTGCATAGCCCTTTTCTCTGTAGTTTCTTATGCAGGCGTCGTATTCCCTAATCGACAAATCTCCTTCCAAGCGGCGCTTTGTCTGTGCTTTAAGGCGCCTTGCTGCGCACTCGTAGTCGTCGCCAAGCTCGTAAACCATCTAATTCCAAGGGGACGACACCTTATAGTGGCCATTCTCAAAGTTGACGGTTTCGTTATAGTGCTGAAGGACCGCGTCTTCGTGGCGAATTGGCTCATGTTCCTTGATACCGATGTGCTCGAGCTCCCAGAAAGACTTTAGCTGTGCTGATATTTCCCTGTAAATTTGTTCACTCACTCCTATCCGCATCACGCCAGCAGCCGGGGAGCAGACTCCTGTTGACTTCCTTGTGCCGACCTGGCCCTGGACTGTCCATCAGAATACAGTCTCCACTGCCATCAATCTGAGGCTGAGACGCTTAGTGGATCCCTTGACAATTTCCCAGTAATGATCAGCGCCTATCAGAAGGTCAATATTTTCACTTTCGCAGCCCCGCGAGGCGTCTGCGACTTGGAAGTGAAATCTTGAAACTTGAACTAGAACAGAATTTGATGGAGTAGCCATGATATCTCCACAAATGCAAGGGTCTTCCAGCGCTTCCACACGCACCCCTTTTCCGTCGTACTGGCTTCTGAGCCACAGCTCCACTCGTTTTTGTGCGTGTTATGGCTGATTGTTCACCAAAGGCAAATATTTTAAGCTCCTCTTCACCCAGCACTTTTAACTGCAGATTTTCGAATAGGTTGCGATGGATGAAGGTTCGCTGACTGCCACTATCCAGGAGAAGCCTGACAAGTGTACGTTCATGTGGACCCTCTGTCCATGCTCGCGCTGTCTGCAGGAGAAACTGCTGCTCTCCAGTGCACATCAAGTCATCTTCCGTGCCTAATGAGGACTTCAACACCGTAGCTTGCTCAATCACCGGTGACGAAGATGCATCCTCTTCATCAGTGTTACGGCGTCTCCTAAAGTCAGGGTCGCACATTGTCGTTAAATGTCGGCCCTTGCAATGCGCACAGCTGAGCCACTTAGCTTTACGGCATTCTCTTGCTTCGTGCCCTTTTGTTGTACACCGGAAACATCGATTGTCACGCTTCAGCACTTCTCTCTTATGCGCCACAGACATCTTTGCGTTGCAGTTGCCTGTCTCATGGCCGTTCGAATAACAAAAGAGACATCCTGTGCTGTCCTTGATCGTGGGGCGCAGTGCCGCTGCAGTAGGCATGTTCGCTGCTTTAGTGTTGCTGTTGCGCCTTTCCTTTACCAATTCAGCACAGTTGTTTCTCGGAGCTTCAGCCCGCTGTATGATCTCCCGCGTCGCAACCTCCTTTCTTAAGAAACACAGGAACTCCTCCAGCTCACTTCCCTCGTTCGTAGCCTCGTTTTTTCGTTGGTATTCCAGACGAAGGTCGGCAGGCACCGCTTTATTTATTACGGTCAGTAACAAAGTTCCATAAGTGCCAACAATCACGCCTAAAGAAGTGAGGCTGCGTACACCTGTCTCTACTTCGTCGACGAGGCTGCGCAGTTGACCGAGATTCCGTGAGTCACGCACTGGCTTGATGGTAAGCAGCCGGGACATGTGGTTTTCTATAATAACTTCCTTTCTGCCGAACCTCTCCTTTAATAGCGAGAGAGCGACATCGTAGTTGCCTTCCGACAAATCAAGTCCTGCTACCGCAGCGGCCGCCTTTCCTGTCAAGTAGCTGTTGAGTTACTTGAATTTGTCTACGTTTGAGAGATTCTGGTTAGCTTTGATAGTCGACTCAAACTGACTCCAGAATCCTTGCCGCTCTCGAAGCTCTCCGTTGAATTTGTTGATTTCGAGCTTTGGCAGCTTTACGGTGGGGCGTATCTGCGAATCATTTTCGCTAGATTCTCTTTGATCTCAGGAGTTTAGTGTGCGATCTGATGAAACATTTGTGCAGCTAAAGTCGCGTAGCATGCGTTGTACCTTTGTTTCCTCCACGCTGATCTTTTCTCTGTACATTTCGGAGCATGCAATTTCCTCTTCGAAAGCTTCATCTTCAACGCCTTTTTCTATCTCCCGATCTAGCTCTTTCAGTGAGTCTTCTTTAAGAGAAAGAAGATTTATCTTTTCTTCCAGCTCACCGATTGATGCGCTGCCGTCCATGGTGGATACTTCATTGATCAGCTTGGTTGTAGATGTTCGCGCCACGGCCCTTTTCGCTTGATTCTGTTGATGTCCATCTTTTGACGTCCCTATTCCCGGGTTTCGGCACCAAAAATGTTGTGAAATAAAAGACGGAGAACTTTGAACTTATGGGAAAACGACAGACGTCCTTTCGCTTCGAGTGCATCAAGAAGACTGTTTTACTTTTCGCTAGACGGTATAGGAAATAGGAGAGAGTAGAGAGAAGGAGAAAGTCATAATACACCGTGCCAAACAGGCATTCTTGCACCACGCACGTACAAGAACCCGGTCCACACTTGGAAGGCACCACCGCATCGCCGGTGGCTGTTCGTAGATCGCGCCCGCCAGTAAGGCACGTAGTTTGAGGGGTATCAAGTGTCTGGCGCCTCTGAGAGGGTGTTCTCCTTGCCACCTCGTCGGCGGCCCGCAGCGCGGGGGTTTATCAAATGTCCGGCGCCTCTGGGGGGGGGGGGCGGTGGACTTTGGCTCCGGAATGGAGGATATACAACAAGTTGATTTCAATTGGCGCAAACTATATTTCTCCAACAGATCACAACTTGCATGTTGCGTTCATTATGGCACTTCCTTCACCAGTCGTTTTTATGATCAGAAGAACAGAATATAAACGGCTTGCGTTTGCTGTCTTAATTTAATGTTCGAGCTTGCCGTGATATCGAGTCGGTCCACCACCCGATGAGCATAGCTAAACTAGCTCAACATTGGCTGAACGTTTCGTTTCTTCTGTTAAGATGTTTTTCTTTTTCTCCTTTCACGTGTGTTGCTCAGGCCATGGCTCAACATCGAATCTAACTCGGCCAGGAAGAAGCTCTTTTAAATGAATTGAACAATTTCACATCATTATTGTGCACGCCAGCATAAGACGCCTTTTCTTAATGCGATTTTAATATGGCAGCTACCACAAAAATAACAGCTAGAACTAAGTTAGCGTCATTCTAGCGCGATGACACTCCCTGTCACATATAGCTTGTTTAGAGAACTTACTGTTTTGACTGAACAATAAAATGTGGTGCGTAGGAGTGCTGAAGTTGAGCGCAAGTTTACAGTAATTAATGTTTCAGTCGACCCTTACTCTCCAGTGTAAGAGCAGCAGTTAGGGTTGCTTATTTTTCTTACGCAACAATCATGCCCAACAAGTAGGGAAAATAAGCGGTGCGTGATCAAAAAGCACAAAGGAAGTGTCGGAACAAACCTCGTGACTGGCTTTCTGCCTGTTCTTAAATTGTAGCTTGTGATTCTCTCACGTAGCTTAAGAACATTCTGCTCCCTTCGAGCAAGAACGTGGGGCTGGAAAGCAGTTTTCAGTTCACCGTAGTTCACCGTATCAGTTCACCGTAGCGAGAGTGCTTCATAAGCTGCATGCAATCGTTGGCTGAAATTACCCGCAGTGAAGCGTCCAAATCTACATTTCAATGCTGGCAGCCGACCGCTTGCAAGCACTAACGTGGGGTCGGTGATCCCACCCACATTTGGATCTCCTGGCGAGTATCCTGGTCTTTAGCAGATCAACTTTTTTTAAGAATCCGAATTTACATGGGGGTGATAAAAACACACAGACAAGTGTTTTCCACGAAACCTACTCTTCACGCAAATACTTCACGCAAAAATACTCTGCACGCAAACTCCATATTTTTTTCTCCAATTTTTCCTGTCATCCTAAATAGGAAATGAGCTCCAACCCATCTAAACGCCACTGCAGGTATGCGCTTCCATCGCTCATCCCTATTATCAGCATTGCATAACTTTTTACTTCAGTCTTAACGAATGAAATCACGCACTTTCTAAGAACTGTATTTCCTTTAATTTGCACTAAGCAATCAAATATAGCTGTGTAGATGGTGCAGCACCCAGACATCGGCACAAATACTGCCACCTTGTAACACGAAGGGTTGATTAAGCGGCACCATCAAAAATAAATAAGGCATCGTCATTGAATAAATTGATTGTTCGACTTACCTGTATCCGTCGACGGACAAATGAGAAGTAAAGACCCACGAGATAACCAAGAGCAGTCAGCACGCCGAAAACAGCGCAGTCCGCAGTGTCCAGCCTCGTCGTGCTTGACATGTTGACTTCAATCCTTCCTCCACTGTCTCGCTCTCTGAAATTATTTTTGAGAGAATAACTTACACGCAGCTTTTGGTTACTTAGCAGTGTCGCTATTGTGACTTTGCGTTTCATTATTACTATCGCGAAAGTTTGAACGTTCATCGGGCTTCCGAAGTTCTTATTGTTAAGCCTAAACATACACAATTTTGCAAATAATACCAGACAACAAAAATAATTCTACTTTTGCTAAACATCTATGACCTCCATATGACTCTCGGCGTAAATTACTACTTGCGACAATGCAAGATTTTAAAGGCTATGTCTTGCCACACATAGACCATCCAAACTCACTAGGAAGCGAATAGGGAAGCTCTGTCAAGCTTTACTTAAAGCTTTCACATCAGTGAGCGAATGCTCGGCTGAAAACATCTGCCACAATACCTCCTCCGGCTAAGTCGTCATCATCAAGTAAAATTTTGTCGAAACGAGCAGATGAATGTGGTGTTGCAGGACTACGAACGCAATGAAAATTACACCACAACGTACGATCACTTCTAGTGTTCTTCCCACGGGGCACCAGTTTTAGACTAGAGAATGATTAAGGAAACCTTAAGAAATAATTGCGCTTACCTTAGAATTTGTGGACACTACTAGCCAGCAGGCACGATCTCAAATAATCACCATGGTCCTCACCTCGGACTTGCAATCAGAAAAGATTAGATGTCCTAAAGGTTTTAGTGATGGTACAGCGTCTGCTCTTACTGCGCTCATACAGCACTATTCCGCTTTACAACACAGCAGACAGGAAAATGTTCACCGGATGCCAGCTTTTAGCACATCGTCTCTGCGTCCTTGCATGGACCGCACGTCCGCTTTCGTGCTTTCAACAGAAAACTACTCCCTAGCACCGTCAGCGCTGCTGCATGTGAACACCTGTCGTTCGCAGGAACGTACAATCGAAAAAGCAGGTCATTTAGCAAGATCGCTGGTAATTCGGATGCCCAAGCTGATTTTATTTCTCTGTATGCTCTTGATAAATAGTTGTGTTAGTACACCCAATCTGCCATTCGACCTGTTATATGCAGCGCTTGCACTGGTCTACGAGAGTTCAGAGAAAAAACTTGGTGCTCTTCTAGTCTGTGAAGAATGATGACCAGCGAAGCTGTGTATGTGGGTCCTTAATGGCAAACTGTACCTCCACCGCGGATCGGCGCCGCATAGCACTATCTTGTGGAGCGGCCCACGTACGGCGAGTGCTTAACGCCTGCTTCACCTGCGCCTCAGGTCGGGCCGACTTTGCACTGTATCCGGGATCGGTCCCCATATGGGAAGTTTTTTTGTTACTACGACACGAAAATTTCCTTGGACGGTATAGGTATACAGCTTCACTATAAAAACAAATTCGGGTCAACACTAGACCATCAGGCATGTACACAACCCTAAAGGCACTCCAATGGCTTTCGAAGACATCTGAGCACTGTGACTGGCATTGATTGCACTATAAACTATTTAGCGTGTGGATGCATAGCAGGTTTCATTGCTTTTCTTTTTCCTTTTCTGTGCGCTTGCCGCCGTCTCCTCCTGTCTAGGGCAGCAAACCGTGTGCTAGTACGTTAACCTTCCTGTCTTATTTATTGCAAAAGCATTGTATGTCCAATGAAGCACAAAATATGGCACGATCAAACGATGGTCCGAAAAACGGCCGAATGCACAAAGAGTAAAAAGCACAACAAAAATACTCCGATTCTCGTCACACTCATCATGGAGGTTTCTGAGAACAGAGTACATTATAGTAATTGAAAAGAAAATGTTGTACATTTGGTTCTCTGTGGGAATCCCAACCGAGCCTCCAGTGTGCAAGACGAGCACGCTTACCCGACGCCACGGCGGCTCAACGTTTCTGGCAGACTAAAGCGACCACTAGCGAATAACGGAAGGATGACTGGGTTTGATTATTCTCATCACAACCTTTCTGTAAATTTCGCATGGAATAAAGTGACAGAGCTGAAAGCAAAATTGCATGGCTTCCCACCGCATCTACACCTTGGCCGCCGTGTCAGGTTCTCCTTCTTAACAAATGCAGCATTTGGTTTCCGCTCGTTTCTGGCACTGTGTCACAAAGGATTTCTTTCGTCTACTTTGACGCGTCCGATGTAGAGATGCACGAAATATCTTGAAGATGATGCACTGCCGGAAATGATCGCTCGAGGATATCGCCCTAGAACGCAACTTACCTTTGAACGTTAGATTTAGCTTATCATGCGCCATCACGGCATATAGTACTTATACAAGCCGAGAAGGTGTTAGCCAAGCAGACCTTGATGGGTAAGTGACGGTGCAACGGAAATGCAGCTTGTGCAGCTGCGTCAACTGCAGTTTACATGCTTTGTGCGCGCCGGCTGGTGCACGTCGCACTTGCCGGCTGCGCCGCGGTGCACGCGTTCGCTCTGAAATATGGGACAGGAAAAACGTGTTCGGCCTTCCTCTACTTAGCGTTCTGTACTGCACAGCCATTTCTCGTGTCCGAGTACGTATTCGAGCACCCGACGGCCGTGCAACAAATCGGCATTCTCGCAACAGGTGAAATCACAACCGCATCAGCGATTAGTCACGCTGAGAGAGACGGCTGTCAACTTGAAATGATGAGCGAACTATGTGCCTCGCGGACCAGGCGCAACATGGCGCAACTGAGAGAGCAGCAGTTGCGTACGGTTATTCAATATTTGCCATATCCTATGGCTACCGCTTTACTGCCAGATACACGCGTCGTCTTGCAGAGGCGCTATTTGTTGCTGCTAATAAAAAATTTGGTGACTGCTATATCTGCGGCTTTGTCAAGATTACTTTGAAAGTAAACGCTGGGCATTTATAGTCAATTTAGCCAAAATGAGATTTCGTTGCAGCTGGCCTTTATGTCGCAGGACGCCGAGCTGGGAGAGGAAAGCAAGCGCCGGCGGAGGAGGGTGCCTAGAGGCCGAGCGGAGGTATCCGCGTCGAGGAAAGCGCGTGCCATAGCGGTACAGGAGGCAGTAAGCGGAGCTTCGTGATGGAGAAGGGTAGGCGAAGGCGCGCTGAATTTACCTCCTCTGGCTTTTGCTTCGAGCTCTGTGTGTGCTATGGATGTACCGGTTTGATCTGGCGATCGAGAGTACGATTGCCGAGTGAAAAGGTCGGAGCAGCAACGCAAGCGTCGAATTGGCCTCTCTCGTTGCAGTAATTCCGTGCATTGCCTCTAGCGATGACATGACGCTCGTGCAACCACTTGATATGGTGCTTGTTGAATACGCAGAGGTGATTACGAACACAAACAATTTTGACGGTAAGTAACGTGAAATTGCGATTGGTGGTACACATGTGATGCGTAGAATACACTACACCTAACAAATACCTAGTCCATTTCTGCTGCTTGGAAACGTAAGCCGCCCGCACATCGAACCATTTCTGTCATCACGTTCAATTCGCATAAACACTGCATTAGATTTGCATAGTTATTCTAACATACGTATTAACATTGATGGCAATTAGATCTCATTCTACTACGATTTAGGTTATTAGCGTCATTTCTCAGTAATATTTTTGTGGTTATTTATGTACACACAAACAAAAATTTATTTAACACACACTCCCATACATCATCATCATCATCATCATCATCATCATCCGATATTATGTCCACTGCAAGACGAAGGCCTCTCCCCACGATCTCCAATTACCTCTGTCCTGCGCCAGCCGATTCCTACTAGCACCCGCAAATTTCCTAATTTGGTCGCACCACCTAGTCTTTTGTCGTGCCCTACTGCGCTTCCCTTTCTTGGTAGCCATTTTCACCCTAATGATCCAACGGTTATCTACTCTACGCACTACATGACCTGCCCAGCACTATTTTTTTCTCTTCATGTCAATTAGAATGTCGTCGCCAACCTATCGACGCAGGACGTCCTCCTGCAACTTAAAGAGGAGGTACTCGACACAATGCCCAAGGCGGGTGAAAACGTTGTGATGGCGCTCGACATCAAAGGCGCCTTCGACAACGTCAGCCACGCGGCCATAATGGAGGGCCTCAACAACACCAACTGCGGAAGGAAAGTACACGACTACGTCAAGGACTTCCTAACCGACAGAACGGCAACGGTAGGGCTGGGGGAGTTGAGAAGCGACACCTTCTCCTCACCATGTAGAGGCACACCCCAAGGCTCCGTGATATCGCCCGTGCTGTTTAATGTGGCGATGATCGGCCTGGCAAAACGACTCGGCGAGATTCATGGCATACAACACGCGATGTACGCGGACGACGTCACGGTTTGGGTCACGCGAGGTTCACTGGGAGAAAAACAAGAGAAGCTACAAGAGGCTGCGCACTGTGTCGAAAAGTACACCAGAGAGAGGGGACTGGTATGCTCCACAGAAAAATCCGAATTACTGAGAGTAGGTAGACACCCCACCCTAGCAACGCTGGAAGTAACGCTTGATGGTCAAAACATCCCGGAAAAGAATATGATCAAAATCCTGGGCATGTGGCTACAGGGCAGCAGAAAATGCAGCCACACCATCAGCCTGCTGAGCAAAGTGACGGAGCAGGTGGGCCGGATGATCAACAGGGTCTCCCAAAAAAGATACGGCATGAAAGAGGAAGACACACTCAAACTCGTCGGCAGCCTGGTCGTCAGCCGAGTCATCTACTCGCTACCGTACCACGCGATGACCAAAGGAGAGAGGGAACAGGCGGACACGATAATCAGGAAAGCATACAAGACGGCTCTCCATCTGTAAAAAAAATATTTAAAAAGAAAAACTGTTCGAACTGGGCATCAGCAACACTTTCAGCGAACTGGCGGAAGCCCTGCTTGAAACGCAAAAAGCCAGACTCAAAAGCACCCCTGCAGGGAGAGCGCTCCTGACTAGGCTGGGACGGGACACGAGTGGACACGTAGATAGATACGCAGACGTGCCCGACTGCTTAAGAAAAACAATAAGCGTTAGGCCAGTACCTAAGAACATGGACCCCAACCTCCACGAGGGCAGAAGGCAGGCGCGAGCCGAATACGTGGAAAAGACACTCGCGCTACTAGAGAACACGGTGTACACGGATGCTGCCACGTACCCGCGAGAAGGGAAGCGCACGGCCACGGCGGTGGTGGTGGACGGTGACGGGAATCTGATCACATGTGCGACGGTAAAGGCAGCCGACACAGCGGAGGCCGAAGAAATTGCCGTGGCGCTGGCGGCAGTAGAAGGATATAGGACAGGCAGGCCTCTAAACATCTTAACAGACTCAAAGGAAGCGTGCAGAAATTACACGAGGGGCAGGATTAGCAAAGCCGCCCTCAGAATTCTTGGCGGAGCCAACTTCGCCGAGAGGAACGTTACGCACAAGTTAATTTGGATTCCGGCCCACGCAGGCATACAGGGTAACGAAAGGGCAGACAGCCTAGCTCGAGAGACCACGTGCCGAGCAGAGCAGTCGCGCGCCCCGGAGTATCACCCACACGCTTGTGAGGGAGGATACACAGAAATCTTAAACTTATACAGAGGGACGAGAGCGAAATATCCCCCACCCCACAAAGCTCTAACGCAGGAGGAAGCAACGAGTTGGCGCAGATTGCAGACAAACTCCTTCCCAAATTTATACATCCTGAACAAAATGTACCCAACACAATACAGAGACACCTGCCCATGGTGCGGGGCCACACCCACACTATACCATGTCACATGGGAATGTAAACACAATAAATCATTCCACCAACACAATAACCCGAGTGCGGAGCAATGGGAGAGTCGGCTTACCAGCTGCGAGCTCACGGCCCAAAGGGCCTTAGTGCAGCACGCTAGTCAGGTAGCTAGGCTCAGTGGAGCCCTGGAATAGGGGCCCACCCTTGCTGGAAGAGGCTCCAAGTCGCCGGCGCCCAAGACGACCGAGACCTCGAGACGCTAAATCCTTGAAGGAACCAAAATAAAGTTTCTCTCTCTCTCTCTCTCTCTCTCTCTCTCTATACCCGTTTGCTCTTTGATCCAAATCGCTCTCTTTCTGTCTCTTAAAGCTATGCCTAGTATTCTTCGTTCTATCGCTCTTTGCGCAGTCCTTAATTCGTTCTCAAGTTTCTTTGTCAGTCTCAAAATCTCTGCCCCGTATGTCAGCACCGGCAAAATGCACTATGTACCTTTGTTTTCAATGATAACGGTAAGGTTCCAGTCAGGATCTCGCGATGTCTGCTGTAGGCGATCCAACCCATTTTTATTCTGTTAATTTCCTTCTCATAGTCAGGGTTCCCTGTGATTAGTTGACCTAGGTAAACGTACTGCTTTACAGACTCTAGAGGCTGACGCGCCATCCTGACTTCTTGTTCCCTTGCTCGGTTATTCCTCATTATATTTGTCTCCTGCATATTAATATTTTGCCCCGCTCTTTCACTCTCTCTGTTAAGGTTTTTAATCATTTGTTGTAACTCGTCTGCAGCGTTCCTGAATAGAACAATATCATCGACAAACCGAAGGTTGCTGAGGTATTCACCGTCGATCCTTACTCCGAAACCTTCCCAGTTTTATAGCTTGAATATTTCTTCCAAGCACGCAGTGAATAGCGTTGCAGAGATTGTGTCTCCTTGTCTGACTCCCTTCTTTATAGGTATCTTACGGCTTGTGTAGAATTAAGGTGGCTGTGGAATCTCTGTATATATTTTCCAATGTATTTACGTGAGTGGTCTGTATTCCTTGATTACGAAACGCCTCTATGACTGCTGGTATCTCTACTGAATGAAATGCTTTTTCGTAATCTATGAAAGCCATATAAAGAGGCTTATTGTACTTCGCGGATTCCTCGATAACCTGATTAATGACATGGATGTGATCCATCGTAGAGAATCCCTTCCTGAAGCCCGCCTCTTGCCATTGTTGACTGAAGTCCAGTGTTGCCCTTATCCTATTGTAGATTATTTTGGTAAATATGTTATATAATACTGGGAGTAAGCTAATAGGCCTATAATTTTCAGTTCTTTAATGTCTCCTTTTTTGTGGATTAGTATGTTTGCATTCTTCCAGTTTTCTGGGACACTTGCAGTTGATAGACACATCGTATAGAGAGCCGCCAGTTTTTAAAGCATTATGTGTCCTCCATCTTTGATTCAATCAACTGTTATTCCATCCTCTCCTACCACTTTTCCCCGTTCCATGTCTTGCAATGCCCTTCTGACCTCATCTCTAGTCATAGGAGGAGTTTCTGTATCCTGTTCATTATCGTTCCAAAGGGAGCTCTTTAAGTCCTTTGGGTACCGTAGTCAGTATAGAATTATTCCGCTGCATTTATTATACCTTCAAGATTGCTGACGGTATTACCCTTCTTATCTTTCAGTGCATACATCTTGGTTTGTCCTATGCCAAGTTTCCTTCTCGCTGATTTCAGGCTGCGAACATATTTGACGGCTTCCTCAGTCTTTCTCACGTTATAATTTCGAATGCCTCTTATTTTTGCCTTGTTGATCTGTTTTGACAGATCCGCGAATTCTATCTTTTCTCTTCATTTGAACACGTTCGTTCTTTGTCGTTTCTTTATTAGGTCCTTTGTTATTGGGTAGAGCTTGCCTACTGGTTGCCTTGGTGCCTTGCCTCCCACTTCAGTTGCTGCCTCTGCAGCCAGCCTCGTTACTGTTTCATTCATTAGCTCTAAGTCATCACCATCATCTCTCTGTTCTAAAGCTGCAAATTTGTTTGCAAGTACCAGCCTAAATTTGTCGGCTTTTACCCTTACTGCCTCTAAGTTGACCTGTTTCTTCTTTACCAATTTTACTCTTTCTTTCCTAAATTGAGGTGAATCCTAGCCCTCACTAACCTATGATCACTGCACTTTACCCTACCTATCACTTCTACATCCTGCACTCTGCTGTGATCGGAAGAAAGTATGAAACAATTTCATTCATTGTTTCGCCATGAGGGCTTCTCCAGGTCCACTTCCTGTTGCTACGATTCCTGAAAAGGTGTTCATTATTAGCTTATTCCTTTCTACGAATTCTACCAGCATCTCTCCTCTAGCGTTCCTAGAATCGACGCCGTAGTTTGCAATTGCCTGTTCACCCGTCTGCTTTCTTCCCACTTTTGCATTTAAGTGACCCTTACTAGCCCATATCGAGTTTGCAATTTTCTCATCGCAAATTCACCGTCTTCATTAAACTGATATACTTCCTCATCGTCGTGGCTGAATGTTGGTGCGTAGGCTTGTACTACCTTTAATCTATACTTGCTATTAAGTTTGATTACGAATACGGCTATCCTTTCTATAAGGATTTTGAATTCGTCAATATTGCCCGCTATATCCTTATGGAATTAAGAATCCTGCTCCGTGTTGCTTCTTAGCAGGGATAACTCTAGAGCAGAGAACATGGCTGTTATTCAGCAACGTGTAAGTGTCATCAGTTCTAATCTCACTAAGGCTGAGGATATCTGGAACAATGTCTGATAGTTCGAACAGTACTTCTAAGATAGCCTCACTCGACAGAGTTCGGCAATTAAAGGTTGACAGAGTTTTGTGCAGTAGTGGCATGGTCGCCTTGACTAACTTATATTTCTGGGGGAGATCGTAGTAAGTGACGAGGAGGTCACGCTCGCTCTCCCATCCTGCCGAGAGGGTGTCCGGTGTCGCACCGTGAGTTCGGTCTCGCGGCCTCGTGTACCGTCTCGTTGAGGTTAGGGAGCGGTCCCTCCACTGGTCCCATCTGTGCCGGGAACCAATTGCTGCAGTGTGAGGTGAGCTGTTGAGTACCAAGAATTCTGCCGACGGTCGGGGATATGCTCCCTCTTCTGAAGGATAGAATTTCCCTCTTGGAGTCGCAGTACACGAAGCTTTTACCGTCTTCTAGGGGTGCAAGGCTGATGGCCGCCTGCTCGGTCACCTCAGGACTATCAGTGCGGACCGTGCACGCGCTGATGACCGTACCATTTGTGTTGCTACCGCTGTTAGATAGGCTCGTCTGCCACGAAATTTGGCTGCGTCCGCAAAGCAGAATGCTTTCCCGGATGCGGCTGCCTGTCGAAGGAGTGCTTTGGCTCGAGCAAGTTTTCTGTCGATGTTGTGCTTCGGGGTTCATATTCCTGTTCATATTTGGGCAGGGGTGGGGGGCAGCCCCGATCTCTTTCTTCTGCTCGGGTGTTAGCCCGTGACTGTCACACTCGATCGCCCGTGGCGCGACGCCGATTTCTCGTAGGATTCACCTGCCGGCAGGTGTGCCATACGACCTGGTGATCTGTGCCCATTCCTGTGCCTCGGCAATCTCGCGCAGCAGTTTGTACATGCCTAATGTGTCCAGTGCCTTCGGGATCGTGTACATGGGTAGACCCATCGCGCTCTTGGCGACCTTACGCAAGAACGTTTCAAGCTTGTCTGTCTCCACTTTTGACCAATTGTGCATGGCCGCGATGTACACGAAGTGGCTTATCAGGCAGGCCTGTGCCGGTCAAAGCAGGTAGTCCTCCTTGAGCCCGTGATGCTTGTTGGCCACCCGTCTGAGTAGGCGTGTGGCGTTCTCGGCCTTCCTGGTGAGCTGAGGAACTGCGATGGAGTTCGAGCAATTCGCCTCTATGGTCATGCCCAACATCTTAATGTGTCCGACCACCGGAATCGTGTTGCCTTCAGTGGTGTACAGGCGGAGGAAGGGGTCGGCGCCTGTGTCCCATCGTTTTGGTTTGGGCCATCACCTCTTGCGTATATATAGCAGCAGCTCAGACTTGCTCGGCGAGCACCGCAGGCCTGTTGGTTTGTGGTACTCCTCAGTGGAGCGGGTCGCATTTTGTAAAGTGTGCTCGATTTGTCCTTCGGTCTCCTTCGTCACCCACATGGTGACGTCCTCTGCGTAGATGGTATGTTTAAGGTTCTCGATTTGAGGCAGTTGCCTGGACAGTCCTATCATTGCCAGGTTGAAGAGGGCAGGGGATATCACCAAGCCCTGCGAGGTACCCCAGTCGCCCAGATATTGCAATTTTTGCTTGCATAGGCAGGTATGAGTTACGGCTGATGATGACAGTTATAGCGATGACCATGGGGGCCTGTCGCCCTAAAAAATCAGCATGGTCAGCAGTAGCGTCGTATCGTGCAACATGTCTTGCCAAGTGAGATGCACGCCTGATAGTGTCTATACATGTATCATTTGAATTGCAGTTTGATATTATTACACCAAGTGATACACCAAGTGGTACGCCATGTAGCAGTTGCATAGGAAGCGGTACAAGTTAGATAGCGGAGTCTCACGAAGAAAGGGAAGATTATCATCATAATCTTCCTAATCATTACCATCCTATTTTATGTCCACGCCAGGATGAAGGCCTCTCCCTGTGGTCTCCAATTACCTCTGTCCTGAGCCAACCGATTTATACTAGCGCTCGTGAATTTCCTAATTTCATCGCCGAACTTAGTCTTATGCCGCCCTCAACTGCGTTTTCTTTCTCTTGGCATTTATTCTGCAACCCTTTTTATCCACCGGCTATCTAACCTGCGCATTACATGACCTGCCCAGCTCCCTTCCTTTCTCCCAATATCACTTAGAATATCAGCTATACCTGTTTGTTCTATGATCCAAACCGCTCTCTTTCTGTCTCTTAAAAGGCCCCGCACCAGTCCCCATAGCAAATTTTGGTTATATGCTGGAAGTTTTTACGTGACATTTAGGGAGCGTTCTGCCACCAAAGTTTTTGAAATCGGCTCATTAATAGCCGAGATAGATACATTTCAGTACCGCAAACCCATCATTTCAGCAGGAGGGCTCCACTACTGCCAAACAAGACGCTCCCTCCACTCGCTCTGTCTAGCCCCCGCAAGTAAAATCCCTTTCCTGCGTTCTCCCGGACCGGGTCTCGAGGATCGCGTGACACATTTGTCACAGGCCCCACGTTCAATTTCTTTTTCTCCTGGGTTTTTTTGGCGCTACGCGTTCCGCTGACTGCGTCGCGAGCGAGCTGTTGTCCTCTCAGCGCTGTGTACAAGGAAAACTGACTGGCGGGATAATTCCGAGCTACATGAATACTGAGGCACAGAAAGCGGATCATGCAGCATGACCACGCGCTGGAGTACGGTAGAAAATGGCATAGTTTCGGTAACTGCAAACGTCACCGCACAATCATGGGAACATGCAGACGAAGCGGAAGTACATCTCTCGCTCAGTGTAAGACGTAAAACAAAAAAAACACGCAGATATTCGGTTTGAGTGCTGTATTATTTCTCTAAACTTGAATTCATCAATTCAAGCGACATATCGCACAGATAACAGACGTTGTCTTGAATAATTCTCGAAGTCACGTGGCACCATGAGCGACGTCACACTGTGGACACAACTAAGTAGGCGCATGTGCACGAGTACGTTATCCTCTGGCTTGCAGCGGGGCAGCTGCGAGGAAAAGGAAAAACGGCGTTCGGTTTGAAATTTGAGACCTTTCCAAGGCGCGTAGCGATGTACTGCTTTGCAGACACGATCGTTATCGCGCAATGTATTCTCTGCGCTTGTCAGCCCAAAATGTCCAGACCGGGTGAGGGGCCCTTTAACATTATGCCTAGCATCCTGCGTTCCCTCGAATTTCTCCTATTGTTCAAGAAAGAACAAGTATGCTGGAAGTATGCACCCTGCTCAGGAAAAAGCATCTTGCCTTTTTTGTTGGCTCATTCAACGTTAGTGACGATGGGAATCGCTAAAGCCGCCTTCCATAATGCACTGCAAAGATCGTGCATACACGAGATTGAAGTGGTCCTTGAAGGCCAGGTACAGCGAATTTTTCGGGCTGGTTTTCCGAGCGTGCTGCTGCTACAGCTAACAGAAAGCATCTTAACGACAATGCACCAAAGAAAGAAGAGACGCTAAACGATACCTATACTTCGAAGATGGCTGTCATTCCCTGTGTGCACGGGGTGTGCCACAGATTGAAGGAGGCCGCGGTAGGGCAGGTGTTTCGGTCGTTTTAATCCCCAGGAGTCGTTTATGAAATACCATTGAATTGCGGGCGCTTCACGCAGGACAATGCGATGCTGCGTCAATAATCACATGCAGGAGCACGCCAGCAACATAAAACAAAATTACAGCAGCAATCTTAATCTGCACTGCAGGTCGTGTAAATGCATCGCCTATTTTAAAAACGTCACTCTCATATAAAAGCAGGCTTACCAACGCAAGCGTGAAATTATCAAATCATTCGGTATCATCCAACATAGTCCTTCATGCATCCGCTCAGCATCCACCTGCAAATTTAACCGATCTCCGCCCACCTGCGATTTCAAGTAATTCTTTTCGTGTTTTCATGCCATTTATGTTTTTACTATTACTTCTCTGCCTATATATTCTACGCTGGCGCAATAAGCATACTTGTTGGAAGTCAGCGCCTGTGTCGTGTGCCTCTTTTCTGTGTCCCGTTAGTCGTGCCGTTCGCTAAAGAATGTGTTCCTATTAACAAACGACTAGCCAATATTCTGAAGTTCCTCAGAGTCCTGCTAAGCTATCCTCACTAGACACAGTTTTGGTGCTGAAGGTTGACATGATCAGTTTTCATTGGCGCCTTGCCCGAACCCAGAGATTCTTAGCACCCTCTGCTGCATTACAACTCTGACTTACCGCCTTGGTCAAGTTCTCCACAGATGCTGGGGACTGAGGGCTATTGTAGGAAGCACGAGGGACGTGATTATGATCATGAGGGGGGAAGATTAGAGATATGTATTACTATTGCTGTAATGAAAAAAACATGTAGGCATACCTGACTAATTCAAGCAATCTAGGTAACAGTGCGTCACCGTCCCGTTTCAAAGGGAATGCCATTATATCTTGATCATTATGATTAGCCTGGTATCGTGCAATTTCACTCGCAATGTGACATGCGTGCCGCGTAGCGTCGATACCTACGAACTTTGCATTGCAGTTCCGTTAAATTACACCAGTTGTCCTGACATGTAGCAGTTACATGCTGCGTGTAGTTGCACCTGGCGAACTCAGGAGGCTAGGTCCCTATATGTCACCCATCCGTTTCGAAGGGTACGCCAATAATCTATCACAATCAACATCAAACCCATAAACGTAGCGCGCCATGGGTCAAGGGATATGACATGGGCGCCACGTAGTCTGGATACCTGTGTTTACTCTTCGGCAGAAGTTATGGCGCCTCCTCGCAAATACGGACAGTTGCTGGAGAAGCAAATCGCATAGCTAACCGCGCGGCTGGAATGAGAGAGCATCGGGCTCAGCAGACCGCTGTGCAGAGAGCAACGCAAGCCGCAGCACAATGCGCTACTCGCCGTCTAAACCAGCCGGACAGTTCAGATGGTTCTCATGAACAGCACTTCGAAGACCCTGTATTGCGTGGTGCGGAAAATGGAGCGCTTACAGAGCCACTCATCCAGCTTGCGCTCTGACTGTAATGCATGTCCCGCGGGAGCCGGTGACATTTTTTCGTATGCGTGAAATTATTGCCGTGCATTTGCGTAAACGAAACACATGCAAAATATGTTTTAATGCGATTTTCATATTGTGCCTAGTTTGGCCGTTTTAAGCATAATTATCTATCTATCTATCTATCTATCTATCTATCTATCTATCTATCTATCTATCTATCTATCTATCTATCTATCTATCTATCTATCTATCTCTCTATCTATCTATCTATCTATCTATCTATCTATCTATCTATCTATCTATCTATCTATCTATCTATCTATCTATCTACCTATCCTGCCTCTTAGCTAACACAGCAGTTCATGTGGTCCTCCAGCTATGGTGACTTGGCATGTGATCATGGTCGTGGTGCCGTCCTGCTAATTCCATCGCTGTCTTTCGAACTTCTCCATCCCACTCTCATAATGTCTTTGCGCCTATTACACCGACCAAGTGGCCTAAGTTGTTTAATAGATTGTGCCACTAGGTACATGGTTGTAGCCATGATGCCGCCATAGTCATTAGATAGTTATCATTCAAGCTATGTCATCCGACTCTCATCATGCCAAAGCTGTTACGCTGTCTCCGTCGAACTGGCGTACAGCTAGGGCGACATGACACGTGATCATGGTCGTGGTGCCATTGTCGTAATTACATCATTGTTATTCTAGCCGTGTCTCGTCATGCCGTCGCCGTCACGCCTACAATGCCGACCAAGTGTCCTCAACTATATAATAGCTTGGGCCACTAGGTATGTGGTATATGTCTGTAGGCATGATGCTGTCGTAGTTATTACATCGTGGTCATTCTACCTATGTAACCGGACTCTCGTCATGTCGCTGTTCTCCCTTCATGGCCGTTATACAGTCGCCATGCGTGCGTTGTCTTATCATCACCGTGATGGCTTCATAGTCCTTCTACCATAGCTACTCCATCTTCGCCATCCGACAACTCATGTCCTCGTTGTCACGCCAACGCTATCATTACGCCACTGTCATGCATATATTGTCATACCGCCATCACGATATCGTCGTTCTCAATCGATAGTTGTCATTAAGCTTCACCATCGGGCCCCTGTCTTGCTCTTATTGTCATGCCAACATCATCGCACAATAATCGTAATGGGGCTCTTGCATTGCCCAGGGGGCTCTGCGAAAATGGTGCTAAAAAGCGCCCTCTGTCCTCAACTGGGTAGTACCAAGCACGGTCGTCTGCTTCGGAAAGCACGTTTACAATATGGACCCGCCACTCTCGTTTTTTTTTTGTTTTTTTTTGTACCGCAGCTTGCTGCGAATATCGGGCGCCGGAGATTTTTTTCATGGGTGGCACGCTGCGTAAAGGCAATAACTTATGCAACGCCGAATACGTGCACGCCGTTCAAGAAATAAGCGTCGAAGTTTAAGCGCGGTGTCAATCAGCAAGTGAAGCGAGTCGCGTACGGAGTTGAACTTCAGGTAAGGTTTGCACGCTGCTAGATTCAGGCGCACAAACGCCAGGAAATGCTTGCTATAAATGAATTCATAGCAGCGATAAGCCGGCATCATGTGTACGGAACTGCTCGAGCGCACTACGGTACGCGCGTTGACGGCAGTGATCTTTCAGCATGGCGCGATGTACGAACTGCTCGAGCGCACGATCGTACGCGCCGCGACGGCAGCGGTCTTTCGACATGCCGCGAAACGGCGGTACTCCTGTAATATTTGTTGACTGCATGCAGCTAGACAAGTAGTTATGCCTGTTGCACTGTAGTAGCGGCCATCTGTCTCTTTAGCAATTGATAAATAACTGATGCAATGCTATGAGCTCGCAGTAACGTACGTGAGAATCGCGCGAGCTGGTGCGCTGCTCGCTTGATGTAGCTTTTAATGACAGCGCTCGAACATCGATGTGCTGCAATCAATACTACCTTGCTGCGCTGCCTCAACGTGCTGGCTAGAGGTCAAGGATAAGCACATTTAACTCTCTAACCTGTGCTGGTCGTAGTGGGGTAGTGAATTGTCACCGAATCAGCCCGACCATTTGTGCTCATTTGCACGCACCACTTCGCACGGGTCGAATTGTTAATTGTCGCTATAGCCTGGTCTCCAATCGTGAATCACCAGCCATGCCGGCTGCTATGTCGGTCTGCCGTCGGGACTGTAGGTTCAAAAAACCGAATTTTAGAACGCAGATAAGCAAGTTTCAAGACAGGCGAAGCAGTTAGCATGGCGCGAAGTTTCGCTTACCCGGCGCGACGAACTGCGGCCAACCAGCGCGCCCGACGCTCCGCTTCGTGAGGCCTTGACGGAAAACGGTAGAATCTGATGCTGGGATTCAGGCATTCTTGTTCATGGCAGCCGACGACGCAGAAGTAACGATGGTGACGCTTTATCGAGGCTAAGCTATGTCTCTCCGGATTGGCGTCGCCGATTCCTTCTGCTTCCAGCATTACGTCTCACGGAGAGTCCGTTTTCGTTAAACTATAGGCTGCGACGAGCCCGCAGCGTGGTCGGCGGGGTCCGTGAGAAATGACGAGCCTTTTCGCACTCGCAACAGGGCAGAAAAAAGTGCGAATCGACGCAAAACTCGGCCTAGGAACGTGCTTCGCCACAGCCGGGGTTCAATACGACCCAAGCTGGTACGACCCAGATGTCGTTTCCCGCGCCGCCACCAGGCGCCGCTACTATACCTCAAACTCCAGCGCAAGACGCCCATACTGCTGTCTTGTTGCTCATGGTCCCGATGACGTTTTGATCATTCCGTCGTCTTCTTTCCAGCTTCTTCTTTCGATATTGTTACGGGGATGTTTGGAGTATAGAAAGACTGTATTTACAATATATATACAAGATGAGTCAGAGTAGTTAAGATGGCTGACCACCAACAAAACGCAGCAGCGAGGGGGTCGCGATCTTCTTCCTTTCTCTTTCACCCTTCCGTAACAGGCCCCCGGATGGTGAAGCGCAGTCTCGGAAAATGGTAGGCGAGGAATTGCAAGCGAAGTATGGCTTCATCCGCGAAACGTGCAGGACGTCAACAGGCGTCGAACTTGAGGATGCATCAAACTGTAGCGGCGAAATCTCGTAATTTACGTCGTGTATTTGACGTCGGACTTCATAAGGCCCTGCGCAGCTAGAGAGAACTTCTGGGAGAGGCCAACCCGACGACATGGTGACCAAAGGAGCACCCAAGCACCAGGCGCGAACGTAACATCGCCATGGCAGCGGTCATAACGCTCTTTTTGTATATGCTGCAAAGCTACAAAACGAGATCGGGTGACGACGTGCCATGTGAGCACGTAGATGACTTCACGAGCGTACTGAGTTGCAACACGTCGCACAGAAGGGAGGATGGTGTCAAAAAGCAATCTTGGGTCGTGTCCATACAAAAGATAAAAGGGTGAATATCTTGCGGTGCCATGTCGCGAGGAGTTATACGCGAATCTCACGTAGGCCAGCGTGGCGTCAACAGCATCACTGTGATTGCTCGGTTGAGACGCTCCGTAACACCGTTCGCCTGTGGGTGGTAGGCGGTGGATAGCTTGTGCTCAGTGGCACAAGACGGGAGGAGGTGTCGACAACTCGAGACAAGAACGAGCGGCCGCGGTATGTAAGTAACTGTCGAGGTGCACCGTGGAGGAGAAAATCGGTGACGTCTGTTGCGTAACTAGTCGGCGATGCCTTTGTTATTGCGTAGCGTGTCGCATAATCGGTAGCGACGGCGGTCCACTTCTTCGCTGTAGCCGTCATCGGAAAAAGGTCAAGCAGGTCCAGGCTTACGCAAAAGAACGGTACACGGGGAACTTCAATTGGATGAAGTCGTCCGACAGGTGGCAGGGGAGGTTTCTTCCGGCGCTGACACAATTCGCAAGTTGCGACATAACGACGCACAGAGCGGTAGAGACCCCGCCAGAAAACCGATGTCGTACGCGTTCGTATGTACGCAAGACTGCGAAGTATCTCGCAGTCGGTGCATCGTGAAGTTGTTAGAGAGTGACGAATCGCAGATGACGAGGAATGACAAGGAGCAACACAGGGCCGTCAGGGTTGATATTGCGGTGGTAGAGGATGCCGTCGTGCAGCACGAACATGCGGCACCTGCCGTCAGTGCTGGTAGATTGCACTCCGGCGATGATGCACTCTAAGGATTCGTCGTGTAGTTGTTCAGCGCGCATGTTGGTCATGTCAGTGAAAACCAACATGCAGGTCACCGGATCATGCGCAGCAAGATCAGAGGGATCCAAGGGGTGACGAGAGCGGCAGTCAACGTCCTTGTGGAGGCGTCCAGTCTTGTAATAAATGACAATAAATGAAAATTTCTAGAGCCGCAAAACCAAGCGATTAAGCCTTCCTGTCGGGTATAGGAGAGAAGACAGCCCGCATAGCGCGTGGTGGTCTGTAGCAACCAAAACATGCAACCGCACAAATATGGCCGGAGCATGGCGACAGCCCAGACTAAAGCCAAGTACTCCCGCTCGGCGATGCAGCAATTTCAATCGGTAGGTGACAGCAGACGGCTGGCGTGCGCTATCGCACACTCGGTACCATTCTGTTGTTGGGCGAGAACAGCGTCGATGCCATGGCCGCTTGCGTCAGGGTGGACTTCAATCGGTGCAGATGGATCAAAGCGAGCAAGTATGGGAGGCGTGGTCAGAAACTCGATGAGAGCGGTAAACGCGTGAGCCTGCTACGGGCCCCATGAGAATGGAGTGTTCTTTTTTAGATCTGCCAAAGGCCAAGCAACATCGCCGAAGTTTTTGACGAAATGGCGAAAGCAAGAAAACAGGCCGACGAAGCAGCGCACGTCAGAAGCAGAACTTGGCACAGGGAAACTGCGTATGGCGCGAACTTTTTCCGAATCTGATGGGACACCGGATGCGTAAACGAGCTGTCCGAACACGGTAATCTGACAGCGCCTGAATTGGCGCTTCATGGAGTTAATTGAATGCAGGCTTTTTGGAAGACCGCAAGAATGGCAGCGAGTCGGGTAAGGTGGCTGCGGAACATGGGAGAAAGAATAATAACGCCGTAAAGGTAACAAAGACAGGTGGCCCATTTGTAGCCTTGAACAGAGTGTCCATCATACGTTCAAATGTTGCAGGAGCATTGCATAGGCCAATAGGATGACTTTCAACTGATATGAGCCATCCGCCGTGATGAAGGTCGACTTCTCGCGGTCCACTTAATCAACTTAATTCTGCCAGTAGCCGGATTCAAGATCAATGAAAGAGAAATATTTAGCTCCGTGCAAGCAGTTCAAGGCGACATCAATGCGTACTAGCGAGCAGACCTTTTTGCGCCTGATCTGGTTTAAGTGGCGATAATCGACTCAAAAACGCCAGCTCCCACCTTTCTTTTTCACAAGTACGACAGGTGAAGCCCAAGGGCTGGCTGTTGGCTCGATGACACCTTTGCGGGGCATTTAGGCAATAATTGGATGACTCGACGTTCACCATACGATACACGATAGCGATGCCGACGCATAGGATTCGTGTCTCTAGTGTTTATACGATGGTGAACTACATATGTTTCGCCTAAAGACCTGTCACCGAAATCAAAGATGCTACCCTATGATTCAAGCAGGAAACTTATGTCCATGGCCTGTGCAGAGGTGAGATCAGGTGCAATTATTTTCGCGGAGTCATGCGTTAAGGAACCGGAGCCGTCATATGCAATTGGCGCTAGTAACCTACTCTCGGCATTCAGACTCTCAATGTCAAATTCGGAACCACTAGAAACACTGGCCAGGAATATGCCGGCCGGAATAACTTGGGGCAACAGGTTGAAATTTAGAAGCGGCAGAAGGACGTCTTTATTAGTCACCGTGAGCAGCGTTCAGCAACGTTCCGGTTCAAAATAACGTCTATGATCGGGCGAAGCACATATTCACCGTCAGGAACGTGTCGTTGGGCGGTCAATGTGACATAAATAACTGCCTGGGGTGAAAGACGCACAACGTGAAGCGAGCACAATGGCGATGGGGCGGTGCTCGGAGCATCGGCGAGTTGGGGCAGTTCTAACGGAAGAACAGCGGTCCCGCAGTCGATGAGAGCAGAATAAGTGGATAAAAAGTCCTATCCAAGGATCACATCGTGAGTGCAGTTGTCGATCGCAGCAAACAGAACAGAAGTAGGACGGCCGGCTATACTTAAACGCACAGAGCATATTAAAAGAACAACCAGAACGCCGCCGTCGGCCACACCAAGCACTCGGGCAGGTGCAGGGATGAGGATCTTCTTTAAACATCTACGTAGGCTAGCACTCGTCACAGATACGTAGGCTCCAGCCTCGACGAGTGCTTGGACACGTACGCTGTCTATTTTGACGTCAATTACACTTCTCCTTGTGGGCTCAGACAGGATTTGCTGCAGTAGTAGGAAATGCAGCACCACCTCCGAGGACTGCACTTCTTAGTTTTAAGGAAGGGTGCGGCCAAAATCAACGCGGGAGGAAAGGCCACGTGGCTGCGGCGAACGGGAACATGTGCTTCGTGCTTGCGGTGAAGAAGACTGGTGTCCGCGCAGCGATGGCGAGTGACTGTACCAAGTGTTCCTAGCAGAGTTGCCGGCGTTGCTAGACTCGGCGTTAAGCGAGACATTGTGGGCATTTCCATCAAAACGGCTCAGATTGGTCGGCGTGCGAGGTGTTGAGGGCCAGGTGTTGCGAGAGTATCGGGCGACATGGCCAATGCAGCGAGAGGTGAAACATATCGGCTCCTCGCCCGCAGTTCTGCACTCAGTCGGGTTGCGATAACGCAGAGAGAAGCGTCAGGGGGGAGCGAAAATAGTGGAAGGGCATTCGTTAGCTCTTGCATCGGTGACAGCACACACAGAATGTAAACCAATGTTTTCAAGTTACTGGCGAACGGTGGCTTGCACGAGGGGAACTGAAAAAGAGGCAGCACCAGGGATACGCGAAGAGAAAGCTGCGGGTGCCATCGCATCCAGTTTACGCCGAATGATTCGCACCAATCCTCTGGTGGCGACGCATGCTGCTGTGCGGGTTGATCTTCAAGCGTCGGCGTTGTGGCAATATGAGGAAGTCTGGCGAATGGTTGCAAGACACGTCGGCTTTTGGCCTGCTCGAATTGTCGGCAATCTTTAACGATATAATCAACTGTAGAGCAGCTTTTGCAGATAAGCAGATTAAAGACGTCGTGAGCAATGTCCTTAAGCACGTGCCCGACCTTCTCAGCTTCTGTCATGTCATGATCGGCTTTACGACGAAGTGCCGGCATGTCGTGGATGTACTAGACATAGGATTCCATTGGGGATTCGGCACGGAAGGCCAGTTCCTGCTTTGCGGCAATATTACGGCCCGCTGGTTTGCTAAAAAACCCTGTCAACTTCTCTTTGCATTGGTACCAGCTGATTAGCTCCTCTTTGTGATTTTCGTACCACATCTTTGCCATGCCTCTTAGGTCGAACAACAGGTTAGCTAGCATAAGCGTAGGGTCCCATGTATTGATTCCACTCACGCATTCGTACATAGCCATCCACTCTTCAACGTCCTCTACATCGGTCCCGCAGAAAGTTCCACGGTCCTTGGGTTTCACAACCGCACCCGATGCTGACAGCGACGTAGCTGGCTACGGTGACGTTGAAGGCAGCAACGACGTTATCTCGCGTGCTCACCGTCATTGATGATGCGGACGGTGATGCGACGTCCACAGCAGAGCTTCGTTTCCAGACGTGGTACCCCGCCCCTCCACCAATATGTTGTGGGGATGTTGGGAGTATAGAAAGAGTGTATTTACAATGTAAATACAAGATGAGTCAGATTAGTTAAGATGGCTGACCACCGTCAGCACGCAGCAGCGAGCGTCTCGCGATCTTCTTCTGCTCTCTTCTTTCATCCTGCCGTAACCATATTCGTCATGCTCCCATCGTCACGCTTCCTCTGCTTACACTGTGGTCTAATTTCTCTAATAGCTTGGGCCACTAGGTTTCTGGTCGTGGCCATGACTGTCATGGCCTTGTAATCAACATCATTCTAACCTCGTTATCTAGCTATTGTCATGCCGTCGCGTTCACTCCATCGTCGTCACAGAAATGTCCTCATGCCGCCATTGGCCCACTGTAATTTTATGGTCTTTATAACTTCAAAAGCGGCTGCCTTTTTACACCATACTCTCTTGAAACATCCTTCACATTCTTAATCATTATGTCGTTTATTATTCATGATTACTACCCCATTGTCAGACCGATTTTTGTCGATGCGCTGTCATCAGACAACCACTGTGGTACTAGTATTGTAGCTCGTGGTGTTGTTAGGGTCCCTCAAGCCCATCAGTGAAAACGTACAATTGTAGGAACGAAGGAACTAGGGTTATTTTGCAGTAGCTCCACGACTCCACTTATGGAAGTCCACTCGATGCACGAGCAAGTCAAACGTCCGAGTTCACATCAGGACCGCTGGGGCTACTGCGCGAAAAGTCTCCGCTTTTAATGCCGTCGTCTGCTCTAAGTGACTCGACCAGGAAATCTGATGACTGTATCACGGTCAATCACAACCGTCAAATCCGTTGGAATGTCCCGTCCATGATATCGCATCGTTCCGCGGCACTCCCATCTCCGACGTACTCCGGTCGTAGCACCAGTCCTGCCTTAGTAGCACTGATACCTCCGATGATATGGGATATGTGAGAGGACAGCAACCTGGGAATCCCTAGTCGGCGCCTTTTTTACGTTAGCCTTCTTCAACGTTAATTCAGGCTGTAAGGTAGTGGTGAAGGGTTGGTGCCTTTTATGGACCCATCAACAGCCAGTGTCAACGCTGCGTTCACTTCTTCGTAGACGCTGATGGCTTTGTGGTGGTTGCCTCGTTGCAAACGTCTAATTAACGCCTCTGGCCGTGTTAAAACGTAACATGAGGTAGTGTGGTTGTGTCATCTTCGTCATACAATTGTGACACCACTGCCGTTATACAGGCGTTGTCTTGCCATTTTAGTCGTGCAGGCGTCGTCACGATTTCCTCGTAACATCGTCTTCATTATGAAACCGTCACTGCCATGCAGCTTTTTCCGTTCCGTCAACGTCCTTCAGTCTGCGGCTTACCGCCGTCAGCGCTCCTTTGCCGTACAGTTGTCTTTACGTCGTCTTGCTCATTGGTGACTTTTCCTAAAGCAAAAGACACATCAGCGTAGGCTGATGCGGAATATATGGCTTATCGTATACAGCCGAAGCAAGGCGATTCCCAGAACGACCAGTACCGACAATAAATAAGCGTGACTTCAGCAATACATTGCGTCACTGCATTTTCATCATGGCTTAATGCTCATCAAATTAGCGTCGAAAGTGATCACGAGATTATTTCTGCCTTAAAATATGTAAGGGTGTATGATTATTTAAACTTTATTTGGGTAATATTATAGCGGGCAAATGGCTTATAAATGTTTTTGTGCATGTGGTTTGGGATGCAAAATTATGCCATTCTTTGATACCTGTATAACAGGTATCACTCTATACACCAAAAACTTTTGCATATAGGTATTCGCATATATCCTGGCCTTATTTTACCATGTGTATCTTGTTCTGCTATCTGTCCAGTTTTCTGTTTTTGTTTTCTTATTTTGAATAAAATTATGCCGACTGCCTCTACATTGAAATAGCCTGTACAACGAACAGTTGATAATGTATCGGCCACATTCCCAGCTTTCCTCTGCATTGTGAACCTCTCTATAAAGAAAACTATAACGACTTTGCCAGCACAACGAAGGATTTAGCAGTGCCCGACGCCTGAGTTGTTTCTTTACAACAAAATTCACGGAGCGGTGCCGCTACTGTCCTTCGCCGACATCACTGAAGTGCTCTGCCGCACATTAAGAGCGTGCAGGTGTCAGTAGCTTCGGGTCACTACTCTCGGAATAGGTCAGCTAATGCACTACTTGCTGCAAAACATCAGCGGGGGCCAGGACTGACGAATACGGTAAATTTAATAATGGCGCCATGATTTAATCGCAACTGACTACCGACGCCTTGTTAAAAGCCCACCTGGGGCAGAAAGATCACAAACGCAAATAAAGGCAATAGAGATTATCTGAAAATGTACCTAGAAGTTCAACTATAAAAGGAGCAAGAACCTTTTTGTACAGGACAATCTGCGCATTTACTTTGCGCAGCTAGGGCGTTTCCCCGAAAGCATGTTGCACAATGCAAACCCAGCCTTAGTAACGTTGTGTGCAATCGCACATTCTGCCTGTCTAAGTGTCATACAATCACTCTTGAATTCATGTTCAATAATGGATTTTCTTCCTTGCGAGTGCTTAGCCTGCTCTATTGCGAACCGTACGCTGAGCGACTTTAAGAACGAAGTCAATGGCATAACAAAGGTATTTAATGTCCCGAGCACTTTGTGTGACAGTGAAAATTTGTATTTTTGCATGGTATCTGCATGCCTGTGTTTCGGTGCCGAGAACGCGGGCAAGAACATTTTTCAAGCTGATACATAGCAGCGTTTGGTCTTGTGTTCGGATTCGTTAGGATTGTGATCTTTTAATAAAAGGCTTGTAAACATGATTTGACTTGTCCCACGTTTTCACTCGCATTAGAATACGCTGTCTAGCGTGTTACTCAGTGAAATTGTAATGTACCGCTAGACGTCGTCGCCATTGTCATTGTCACTGCGCCATAGTTTTCCAGTCTACGTCGTCGTCGTGCGGTGAAGTGTCTTTCCCATTGAAATACTCGGGAATGCCCCAGGTAATGAAGCTTGCGCGATTTCGTCATCCTGCTGTGGTAGCATTGTCATCTACCGTGTGTGTCACTGCGAGCGGTGCTGCCAGAGCAGGAGCAATGCATTCATCGAGGGCGCAGTGTAGATAGCTGATGATAGTACCTGAGCCGTTACATCAGGCTATTCGCGGTGGCCCGTGGCCATATAGGAAAACACAGATCCTACACAGATAACACAGATAAAACAATTACCTTGTTGTTAATAGGAGAAATGCAAAGTCCGGCGTTTTCCTGATAGTGGAAGAATGCAGACTACAAAGGAGGCGGACGCGCGCAGTGCGATCTTACTAATATTACAAAATTGACATCGAAATGGAAAAAGAAATCGTCATATGATATGGCAATGTCGTTGTTAACTCTACCAGGGCATAAGTATGTGAAAGCAAACAGCTATTTTTATTCGTCCACCCTGCGACCATTAAAATTATAAAACATTTTACAGTTGACTGCAAGACTATGTGCGAGAAGGCTGCTCTGTCCGAGTTAAGGCACGTCTATGAATGCGAGGTTGCGGTATGCTATCGTATATTGATTGACTACGTCAATATGCTGAGTGAGGTTATACATTTCTCATATTGTCGTGCGTTTTGCGTTTTAATCGGCAAGTAGATATATTTTTGAACAGCATCGCTTTCTTACCAAGGAGTACTTGTTTTCAATTCAGCAGTTATCTTTTGTGATAATGTATGTAAATACAAATAAACCTAGTGCTATTTAAGCGATAATATACATTAATTCCATAGCAACATGCTAAACAAACGCACACGGAACCGCAAGCGTTATCGACACAGAATTGGTATGCGCAGCATGTTGCTCGGTACAGACGACAGCGCTTTATTCGGTAGAAGATAACACTGTCTCGTGATGGCCTCTCTTTGCAATTGTATTTCCCACAGATAAGGAACATGAATAAAGAAATTAACAAAACTGCCGTCCTTGTCCTGAACAAGAATATAAAAGGTAATCACTCCTGTCCTGTACAGATATTTAAGGGACAGTCTTATTCAAGAAGGAGCTCGGTGCTAAAATTTTTTTGTCATATATATAGCGTTCGGCGCAGAAAGTGAATTACGATATCTAATTTTGAACCACGAAGCCCTCTGAGTAAATTTGTAAGCGAAAAAGTTTTATTTTAGTAAGTATGGTACCGCCTTTTATTTCGTTCATCCTGATCAGCACAGAAACCTCTTGGTGAAAGATAGATGGCTTACTTTCATCACGCAGTGGTGTTCTGAGTAGATCTCCCCGAAATGTATTTTTCTTTATTTTCGCCTTTTCTAATCTTCTTGCTCTTCCTTAAGGTAAATAGAAAATAATTTTAGTATATTACATATATTTAAGGAAAGCGACCATAGAGGCTACTGAGGACACAGCTCCTGCTATATAAAAATCGAAGGAACTAGTAACGAAATTTGGCAAAATAACTTGGCCCATGAATTAGAACCCCTACCTCTGCGTATTCCATGACCATTCTTAAAAATCTAGCCACCAGATTTAGTATCTCTGCAACAGGGTGCTGTAAGCTTCAATTTAATGAACAGCTAAGCACCGGTAGAAGGCGCACAAGAAGATGCATATATACCTTGAATACGCGGCAAAGTTCTCAAACTGCCGAGTAAGAGATTACTAACAACTTGGTTTTGCCAAGTTTTCCGCATCCTGTGCATTGAAGAGTTCGTGCAAGCGACCTTGCCACGATGATACTCAGGACAACACAACTATGCGGACAAGGTGACACACAAAATAAATATTTAAAATGTTTCTCTGTTTTCCTAATGATCGAGCAATTATTATGTACCAAGGTTCATTTGTGTGGTGAGTAAATATAATGCATCTTTTCATTCAATCTTATTGCTTTTCAACGTTGCGCTATGGGTACTCTTGCGGAATGTGTCATTTCTCTCTTTACATGTGAGTGTTTCATTGCACACAATTGACGCCACAAAAGCATACATGTGGACAACCGGAGCGTCAGGGCCACGCGCAAAACGGACGGTAACCCGTCTGGCGCTGTGCTAAGAGGCTAGCCCTCAGATGTGTGAGTAATTTTTTTTGTTAGAGCACGCATCTGTGAGCGTTGATTCATTATTTCTGCGATATAGTGTTCTAATGATTTCGTTACATTAAGTTTGTGCTTGAGATATCTGTCATGCACTCCGTCAAAACAATTGCTACACAGTGAGCAATAGATAAAGAAGGTGAACAATGCGTGAGCCCGGCAAGCGCTGGGAAGCTCAGGAAGTTGCGTTCTTTATCACAGCCCCCTTCCGTAGCGCCAGGGACTCGCTGTTTATATGCGGGGTAACAGGCTGACGATATATGTTGGTTCCGTGTCCTAGCATGTGACAAGAAACACTCAATTGCGCACGTGCAGAGCAATCAGGGACAGCTTGCTGAGACGCGGCCGGAGTCCTTATTAACCGGCTTGCTTCGTGTTCAGGTGCCGAAAATCATGAACCAGTGGCTGACCTTCCTGTTCTTGTTTGGGCTTTGCGTTTTTTTGGCCGCTTCCGAGCCAAGTGAGTAGATGTGCTTTTAAGGTGCATAATTGAGTTAACAGCGCATATTTGCATATGCATATTGCTGCAGTTTTTACAGTCTTCAGTTTTGTGGAGCTGCAGATCCCGTCCGGGTCTAATCCGGGCCCGAACCAAACCCGAAGCTTCTAGCGCTTGCTTACCCAGCCCGAGGCGTGCCATTGCGCCATGCCGGGCACGGACCCGAGCAGTGCTCTAGTGGACACTTCGTAATCGCCCAGATTGCCTCAAGACATTCAGACCCATAGTTCGAGTCGGCGCGTAGCCATATGTAACCTGCCATTTTCGCGTAGTCATTTTGGGTTGCGTTACTAAGCCCGACGGCTTGGGAAGAGACTACGGCCTCGGCGACCGCACTGCGATAGAGATGAAATGCAAAAGCGCGCGCGTACGATGCACTGGCTGGAAATAAGGATCTCCAGGTGGTTAAAATTGATCCGGAGTCCCAGAGCAAGGTGCGCATCATAATCTTGTCTTGGTTTTAGCACGTAAAAAGACAGAATATAATTTATTTTATTTTAGTCATCTTTACTAACACCATAGAGGCGCCTGTCACTGGTTTTCTTGTTTGCGGGAATACGCAAACGGAACAACAAACAATACCTTAACATTCTCACCACAACACATTTGCGTATTCAGGAGCATCGTTTCTACAATAAACCGAATTAGTTTATTTCACTCTTGTTCCCGATTTACGGCGAAGATTTCTCTTTGGTTCCTTCCCCCATTGTACCACTACTTCCGCTAAAGGAACCTGCTCCCGCGTAACCGAGTTGCGGGGCGGTTTTGTCGCTGAAAGCCAAGTGGCCGTTTAGGATAAAGGTGTCGCGCAAGACAATATATGTGTGTGAGTCTATTATATGCAGTGGTTGGTGCTCACTGTGTGTGGCGTTTCTCCGCCGCCTAAGCTACTGGTGTCAGGCCTACGAGAGTGCTAGTTTTACGGCAACACGGGCGCTGGCTGTCAACTGGTGGCTTATTCAAGGAACTTTTTTTTTATTCGATTCCGTATTCGGGTCGTCCGTCTCGCCGAGACCCCTCGCCTAGTCCTGCTGTCTAAGCTGCTTGTTCAGAATGTGGAGGTTCCATGGCGCACTTGTCGCCGCAGTCTGCTGCCCGTTTATTGTACAGACGATCAGAAACTTCTACGCTAGCTACAGAAGTGGCCGCAGCTGAGAGCCCTGGAAACATGTTTCTAGGGCACCCAGCAGCTGCCTCTTCTACGGAAACCTTGTTTGAACCTGAAATCAAATAGTCATAAATGATTTCGACGTCAGTTTGGCACTTCTGAAAAATAAAACTAATTTTACACCAAATTGCGTAGCCATGTCGCCCGCATGAAGTAAACGAAACGGAACGGATACGCCATACATGAGTCCAGCTTGGAAGAATCTGGTGCAAGACTTGTGCTTCTGACCGTGTGTCTAAATAGAATCCAAAAAAGTGCACAGAAAACCTGCAATTTTACTCTACGTTAATGTTCATTTTTATATATCCACTATGAAACGGCGCTCCAGAATCAAAGATCTATTTTTACCCTGTCAGCAGCGTCCAACACATCACGTACTAGAAGACCCCGGGACCCCAACTGTGAAAGAAGCCGCCCATTGCAGCCGGTAAATAAGGTGCATAATCTCTTTTTTTTTCTTGAATGTCATGAAAAAAAATGTGACAAGGTTATCACCTTTAGTCATATTTATCCCTTTCATGTCTTAGATCACGAAGAACCATAGCAATTCTTTGACTGTATCACAAAATAATTCATAGCCCATACTCGTCCGCCCTCTTCATCTCGCTGATCTCCTCACCTACCTAATCATCTCAGCTTTCAGCGTATGCTGGTCCGAACGAATAGTTTCAGTTGTGCCCTGCCGCGTGCCATTCAGCATTAAAGTAGCCTACTAAACCATACAGCTGGCATTCTTGAACCTTTATCTTTCAGAGAACGCTTAAACATATAATTTCCAGAACTCATCACAATTAGCCATGCTGCGCACCTACTTTATTTCTAGCGAAGTTGTATACAGTCTTTCTTGCTTCATTTATGACGTTATTCAAGCTTTTTGGACTCATTCTTGCTTCATTACGCGCTAACAAAGTATAAACTCCTTGTACTCCGCCACTGGACAACCTTTAGCACGTTAAATTCACTACATCAATCAGTCAATCAGTTCGTCACTCACTCACTCACTCACTCACTCACTCACTCACTCACTCACTCACTCACTCACTCACTCACTCACTCACTCACTCACTCACTCACTCACTCACTCACTCTATCTTCCTTAAGGCAGGTCAAGCGCACAAATACACGGATGGCGAAAAGAAGACAAACAAGGCGCTACTTCAAACTAAGTTTATTTGCAAATGATGTAAATAAAATTTTATTTTCAAGTGATGCCTTACCAACTAGCTCGGACCCAGAGAATCACTCGCTCGCTCCCTCCCTCCCTCCGTCTCTCCTCCCCTCCCTGCCTCACTCACTCACTCACTCACTCACTCGGCAAATCAGCACTCAAATCAAGCAAACAAGAAATCAAATAAATAAGAAATCAAGCTGTCTATCAACGAGCAATATAGCTGTTTCCGCAGAGTATACAATATTTCATTCCATGCATTTATAAACTTGTTGGGTATCGAGTGTTCTGAAAATTTATCAGCGAACAGTCTCAAACACATTGGTGGCTAAAAAAATTAATCAGCTCTCCTCAATGTGTAGGAAGTATGAGGAGAAGGAAGTATTGGCCATCCGCCTCTGTTTTGAGGGGGCCCTAAAATGTGGTGGTGCCAAGTGAACCTAGTAATGGTGGTGTCTGGAGCCACTGGGTAATAATTATAGTTCAATAATAAAATTGTTTCAGCTATTGTTATGCGCTTCCTTTAAAGCTAGATTCTATTTCATAATGCGTAAATATATTTTCCTTCATTAAGCTATTCCCACATAGGAGGTTTCTATGAAACTCAAATCAATTACAATTTTCTTTGGTATGCATGATGTAATTAAATTACGCATGAATATATAGAGAGTGATGTCTCAAAGTCGAGGATCGGCATGTCAGAACTTCCTGTTAGTCATGACAAACGGTAGAGAATCCATTGCAGCGGAGGACAATGTGTTACATAAATCTGGAAATGCGAACGTAAATTCATATATGCATTAGGAAGCAACAAGACATAATTGAGAAAGTAGAAAGCCACAGAACAATAATACATTAGCATGTGTACTAAAGCAGGCCTGCAAATACTACAAGAAAGCAGGCAACTTGAATCAGAAAAATTAACTGCAGAATATTTCTCATGCGTGTTTCATATTTTTGCTTACTGAAGAATGCTACGTTTAGGATTGTCGGTGATTTCTCTTCACCCTGCTCTCTACTGGTGCCGAGCTGGTAAGCTATGTAAAAATAGCGCTGCCCAGCAAAGCTCGTGCTGTCTGATTCGATCCCGAGACAAGGACAAATTTTCAAATGAATTTCGAAGCCATTCCCCTCCTAAACCTGCAGAAGTTTGCAACTTGCTGCTATTTTTCGGATGGAATGGCTTTTCGGAGCTACATAGGTGACCAGTGTTTCCATTTGAGGGAATGAAAGCTCTCAACTTAGAGCCGTTAAGCAAGAGTGATCTATACCTATCTTCTAATGTATGTACATAGTAATTATTAGGAGCAAGATTTAGCGTGGTAAATCTTTAGGAACATTTTACCTTTTTTCGCGCAGGAGCGCTGAGTCCGCTCATGGACTTTGTGAAAATAAAGTTTAGTGAAAACTGTAAACTGCGATAAACAGCTCCGTCCATTGAGAATTCTTACTTTTTTTTCTTATGTATGACATACTTGCTCGAGTATGCCTGAAAATTATGTGCTGCCCTAAGTTTCAATAGCGCATAACTATATATATATATATATATATATATATATATATATATATATATACATATATATATATATATATATATATATATATATATACATATATATATGTTTGTGTGTGTGTGATGACACTTGAATGTTTCTTTTCACTGATTTTTAACTTCCAAGCACAATTGAATTTTAAGGTGCAAACAAGTATTTCAACACTTCTATTGTTCGGGACTTCTTTTATCATGCCATATGTTGACATTCAGAGTACCTGATTCCTTAAATCACGTCCATTAATTTTAGAACACGCATTGTTATCTTTATACTTTGCCTTCATTTATAGTCATGTCACCTACGGTATTCCTTCCGGGGGAAATATATAACTGCGACCACTTGTCTATTCAACACATACAGAACCAGGCTATTCGCATAATCACGAACAGTCCCTTTTACTCAAATGCTCTCCCAATTCTCCGGCCTAAGTTCATACTACCTGTATCTGGCTTGTTTAAGTATCATTGAAACACTCTCTTTTTTTAGGATACATAACAGACTGCTTTATTATGAATTTTTCGACTACAAATTAATCACTAATACCAATCATCATTGCTATAATACTAATGTACTATCAATCATAATATTGATATAATAGTGAAAATATATTTAGTGATAGTACGTATAGCATTCATTGCCTTCCGTTATTCCATAACGTTGAATAAGTTCCTTTTGAAATGGTTGTTATGCTTTCAATAGTAGCCACACTTGCTTTTGTGCCATTAAACCCTACGTAATAACCTAAGTGTGGTTCGTGCTCCCGTACGTCTGCGTATCAATGCGATCCCAACGGATGGCCTGCGCCGCATGTACTTCATAGAGAACATCTCATGGTTCGTGGATGTCCAAAAAATGCGAGGACACTTAAGCCCGTCTTAAGCGTTGTGAATGCGAAAGCATTAATTTTCAATTTGGACACTGCTGGGGGGCCCTTTTAGTTATGAAACCCTCGCGGGCAAGCGAGCGCGTTGAGATGTTCGTAGATCGCACAATGCTGGTGCACCTTGAGGTTTTCCGTTTTGATTTGGCCTTAAACACGCTAGAGTGTCCTAAATTGGGGGAGTGGGTAGAGCGCGGCCTCCCCGATGGTACATTTTCCATTGAAAAGTTGGTGGTGCCACCATGGACTCCACGTGAATGAACAGCGCCTGGCGCCGGTTGGAGGCATGTCGCGTCGGAGACCCAGTGCGATTGCATGGAGCATTGTGAGGAGCTTAAAAGGATACAAAATTAGAATCCACGAATATTGAGAAAGCACCGAAATTGCATTCCTGAGACACGATTGCTCTTGTATACACACTCTTAGTCAATACCGGCTTAAAAGCACGCATATAACGCGGAACGTATACTCGCTGACAACTTTCTCTGGCATGAAGGGAGAGCTACGGCATCATGAAACTTGAGAGAACAGACAATCAACAAAACAACATGGCGCACGAGCGCTGTTCAGTTCAATACAACGAAAAAAAAAACTTTTAATAGCACAAGTAAAAATACTATAATTGACGTTACACTGCTACGTGTCATGATTTAGGCATCATTAGCAATTAGAAAGAATTAAAAATTCGCCTATATAAAATCCGGAAAACTGTTTTCTATCTACTGTTCACAACTTTAAGACATCTACTGTAGACCTAACACTCACCACCAGTAGCAGCGGCTTGTGCCCCAAACACGCACAAACAAAGTTATTTCATAAATAACTAAATCAATGTATATAAAAAAGCTAAGCGGACATATGTTAGAGCTTTGCTTGGCTTTGTCTTTATTCAAGATTTTCTAGGTGCCGCCACAACAGCTTGCCGAAATGCATGCGGCGGGAATTTGAATCCACGGCGAGATTTGAGTGCGGGAAGCTGCTGTGTGCGGGTACGTTGGGGCAGGCTTCACAGCTCAACATTTTCCATTTGTGCTCAAGAGGAAGCTTTATTTGCCAGAAAATAATGATAGTTTGATGCGCTTCTCAAGCCTACAAACGAGGGCGAGGTGATAAACAGCACAGCGTAATGCGCAACGGTAAAGGCCTATGAACTGCGCGCCATAGCTAACTTGCCGCTTTTGGACGAAGCATATTGTTGAGCTTGTATTTTATTTCTTGTTTGCACAGTTTGTCGCGCACAATGAAATGTTTTTATGTATTTCTAAAAGGAGCGCATTTGACTTCGCTATCGTGAGTCTCGCGCCGTGAACACTGGCTTGTGCGATATCCAGAACGTATTAATGTGCTCAGTGCGCATGAATGATGTAAAACGATATTACTGATATGGAATAAGGAGGATTGTGAAACCTCTATATCGTACAGGGTGAAAAGGCGCAAAGACAATATGTCAGTTGAAATAAAAACGGCAAGCCCCGTTCGTGATCGCGCTTGTGTTTTATTACTGTATATTTTGTTAATGTACCGTGATACTGTTTACCAGGCCATAGCCGGATTTCATGCTCTTTTTGTCGCGTGCAGATGTCCCGGTTTGCTAAGGTATAGCACGGAAAACCGTGACATACAGGGCACGATTACCCCGCCTCTTGAGCACCTGGACAAAAATTATTTCTGCTGTAGGAAAAATTTTCTCAGCTCCGCACTATACCCGCCGTGCTTGCTTGTGGCTATCGTATTTGGCTACTAAGAACGAGGTCGTGGGATTGAATCCCGGCCTCGGCGGCCAGGTTTCGATGGCAGCGTAATGCGACAACACCCGTTGTCTTAGATTTAGGTGCACGTCAAAGAACCCCAGGTGTTCCAAATTATTCCGGAGCCTCCGACTAAGGCGTGCGTCATAGTCACATCGTGGTTTTGGCACGCTATACACTATGATTTATTTTTTACCTTTGCACCATACCTCTTGAAGGGTTCTCCCATGTCTAAGCGTGTTGGTAGAAGCCTTTACCTTAGTTTTAGCTTGAAGATTTCACCATATTTTCTGGGTGTGTAATACATTTATGTCCAACCACCGTGGATAAAAGCTGATACTTTCTTTGAGATCGTAGCACCTTTCTTCTAAGTGGATTGAAGTGGAAATGCTTGTTTTCATCCTTCACATTCTATAATGCAAATTTATATTAGGGTAATCTCACAATATGCAGTGTAAGACTTCGTGCTACAATTTCTTTATTTAAAGAAACTAAACAGCATTTTAATGTCCCTTTATAATAGTGTCACCTAGTAGTGACGGCAAAGAACACAGTAGCAATACCGTGAATGAGGAAACTAACATTTATTGGCAAATCTGTGCCCACAAAACAGGCTGCACTTAAAGCACAACGATAGCAGCGAACATAGTCGGCAATTGTCGAAATCTGATGTGCGGGTCAAGGGCGTCAGCTTTTGTACATCCAACGTGCCATCGAACGTGTACATCGAACGTGCCATAGTAATCGATGGTGCCCCCCTGTCTTCGAGGAAGTTCCACACCATTGGCGTCGCGCATACATGCAGTCAGAAATACACAGGTTCGGCGACAGCAGACAGCGGATAGAACCAACGATAACATTCCAGGGCCGTGGAGTGGGCCACCCAGGTCGCCGTCAGCCATGAGCTGATGGCCATCTAGCACGGAATCGTCCGCACATGCGTTCTGCCGAAACTAAAGTTTTTCCATCCATCCATTCGCATACATGCAGGCGCTGAGGGAAAATATTTGTTATACGGTAAAGAGCGTTCACACATAGAAGATAAACGAGTTCACGCGTCAACAGCATCAGTGTGCACTGTGTACACTGAACTGGTTCGAAGGCGCAAACTGACTGAATGGATCCTTGTCTTGCTTTAGCATAACTCATTTTGTGTATGACGTAAAAAAAGTGACAGGATGAACACTAAGTTCCAACTGGTTTTATTCCATGACCCTACTGCACATTATATGCGCCGCTCATAGCACACGTGACAAAAACAATTGAAACAACTGTACAGGAAGCACGCAACCGAAGTTCACTGAAAACGTTCCGACAGGCTTAGAAAGTGAAGTTCTTTGCCTGATAAAGACAAGGAGGGTGTCGTCACGCATACCCTAATGAATTTGTTAATGGCATCAGCCTCCAAGCTCTCGCGCGTCACTTGATTGTGACAGAGTCCTAGGATGACGCATTGTTTAAAAAACTTATTTGCATCTACAAGTCTTGCAATGCGTGGCGAGGAACCCATACGAGTAAATTTTGTTAACGCTGTAACTATGCTCGCACAAGGAACCATTGAATCGCTTTTTTGTCTGCCTAGTGTAGACGCAATATCACGACAAGAGAAACTTCTGTACCAAAGCTCAAGTGCGATCAACATTCGTGTTCATGTCTTTTTTTCAACCCGTGTGGGAAAAAAGCTGTGAAATACTGGCAAGCGGGCAATGACTGTTACGTCACTTCCCATTTATTCTGTGTGGTATTCTGCAATCTCAACAGGTTGCCAAGAATTACAAATTACAAGGGCACTACTCGACAGGTGTTCACTGTGCCTTGATGGCTGTTGTTTATGGGGGCCATTTTGCCTATTTCTCATTCATTGTGCACGAATATGCTTCATTAGCGAAAATTTTAAATTTACCTGATCAGTGAGATGTCAGTGAGTGTCAGCTTTGCACGACGGTTACAAGTGACGAATACCAGCATTTAAAACAACCTAGGATTTTTGAAGACTTCCTTTAACAAAAAAGAAAGCCCATGAAATAAATTAAAAGTAAAAATATACCGCTTTGACCATGACAGCGCTTCTGCGCACCAAATATTGCCTAAATCTTTACGCAAGCTTCCTTGAATAGGAGCACTGGTAATGAGCTGCTTCGCTTTTTTCTCTATATGTCAGCAGTTTTTGGCGTGCATGTACAGTCCTTACCAAACGCGAAGTAGCGAGATCTTTGTAGCAGGACCGTGCCCCTAGCTTGCACATTTGTTACACACGCAGTACACTGATGACGATGTTTACGTCTGAGACCACTTATATTACTGATGCGGGGTGCACATTGTCACGAGAATTTTTAAAGATAATTACGCAGGCTCTGTATTCATTCTTTGTTGAAAAAAAAAAACACCACGCATGACTTTTGTCGTCACATATACTGTTATCGGTCATTTCTACGCGTATTCGACAACCTTTGCATTGACACCGTACTCAATGAGTAAGGTAATAAACGTTGGTTCCTTATAATTAAATATTAGGTGCTTGTTAACAATGAAAAAAAAATACTTTTATAACCTTAACATCAGCCTATCAACTTAGAGTGGGCGCTGTTCACGGAAAGTACTCGTTATTATTTTCTTTGCCACAGTTAGTTTCCACATCTGGTACGTAATTTACAGGTGGATTCTGAGAAACCTGTGCAGGTTTCCTTCTTAGCTTCAGGCTAAAATCGGGTGTATGAAACTTTTTCCCTGTTATGAATTTCACTCGCCTTGCAGGCTTCCGCAGAACTGATATGCCATAATCAAATAGTGTTCTGCAAAGTAAAATAAGGAGCACCTTTTCTCCATATGCTTGAATTTCTCATATTCGCCGTTACCAAGCTGCCCCAAAATTTGTATTTACCTTCTAGAACTGTATTGTATTTACCGCTCCAAAACGGACAATTGATGCTCCAATATGCCATATTTGCTGCTCCCAGAGCTGCTCCAAAACGTTTTGACCGCTACCACCCTTGAATGAGAACTCCATAAAGAAAGTTAAGCACATAATCACTGGCATCAGAGAAGCTTCAACATATTAACATCCGTCTGCCAAAGTACCTACATCTCAGCACATTGGTTAAAACCGATCACATTATTTATTGCAGGAATGAAGCTACCTTGATATGTACAATACATTGGACCCTGCATGCGGGATTATCAATGGCTACCTGAACACTGCTTGAATCTGCACACTCTACAGCAGCACTTATGCTCCTTTCCATGGGTTCGCATAAGGGACCATCGCACGCAACTCTACAGGCACTTGTGCTCTTTACTAGTTTCGGAGGACATGCATTGATAATCTGCACGTATATTCGACTGTGGTTTCCAGCTGCATCTTTTGCATTGTCATTTCATGTGCAGGCAGAGGAGTTACTTCTTGGGCGTACATGTTAGTAAAACATAAAAAAATGAAGGCGCTTCTTCGAACACCGATGACCCTGCCCTCCAATTCTTTTACTTTTCTTGTTATCTTGTTTTTGCTGACTATATAAAGAGCACAGGCAATTAAGCCAAGAAAATGATTGGTGTAGTTAGCTGTGTTTAAAATTGAAATATAGAAAATATTTAATGAAAGCAGACGAAAATACATCTTGTCGCCGTTGGGGAATGAACCCACAACCTCTGCACTACGCATGCGAAGCAGTACTAATTCTGCTAACTTGGGTATTTGTGTGTGGTATACGTAGCCCCGGGGTTGTCAGCCCGCGCTATTTAGAGCCGTAGTAGTCAGGTGTGAAACAGCCATTTTGTATGGCGGTGTCGCCAAACACATGAACTGAGGAGAGCAGGCATGTGGCTAATAACGCACACACGCTACCTAAAGGCATCAAGGCTACGAGATTTAAGACCGTAGCATGAAAGAATGGGAGGAACGGAAACAGAGGGGCTAGATCCTTTCTTCATTATGTCCTTACGCAACCAGTAGGCAATGAAACCAAGGAAAACATAGGAGTACGTAGCTGTAGTTGAAACATGAATGTTGAATTGCCTCTGCAGCCAACTATTAGATTTCACCGCAATGCTACTTCGTAACTCACTGGGCAGCGTGTTTAAAAATTTTAATTCAGAAGGCCACCTGAATTTCAACAATGATAAGTTAGCAACATTGAGAGAGGACGCCTCACGAATATTTTGCGTATTTAAGGCACTTATTAATAGCTTTCCTGGTATGGTATATCAGTCTTTTAGTTCGGACCAAAACTGTGCTATAACGCGGCAAAGAGGTTATGGCCAAGTGGCGTAATGTGCATATTTATTAAGAGGGAAAATCGTATTGACGTTGCTAACTGAAACTTGTTTAAACTCGGACAGCCTTTCGAAAGATGATTTTTTGAAGTTGCCTCCCATTGAGCCCTACTTATGTGTTGTCAATCACGTCGTATGGTCGTCACCCCACGATAACATGGAGGCAGCCCGTACAAAAAAAATTATTGAGAAGGTATTGAATTATTATTGGTCAATGTTGAGTTTTTCATTGAGGAATTGTGGAAATTTTGTTGGAGAATTGTTGGGCTGAATGTTGAGTGGTCTTGAATATTGGCTACTGAAATTTAATTGAAACGCCATTGGGTGTCACAATGTTGAATAATTGTTAAGTTGCCATTGAAATTCCATTGTGCTTAAAGGGATCGTTGTGTTCATTTTGTTGAAAGATTGCTAGGTTACCATTGACGCTGCATTGAACTGACGTTGTGGTACTGTTGACCTGTCGTTGAGTTATTGTTGTCACAGCACTGAAAAGTACATTGTGGTCCAGTTGAGATGGCATTGAGATTTCAAAAGTGGCCATTGAAATATGATTCACATTTCGTTGGGCTAGTGGATATTTATTCATATATTGAAGTTGCGTTGCTATTCACACTTGCATGCCCCGCTGCCTGCTCATAACTTTCACAAACAAAAGCAAAGGAGAGGCTGATCAATTTGAAGTACCTTTATTTACACTAAAGATCCGTGCCCATGAAACATTATTACAGTACATAAGGCACCACTAAATCGAACGTGCAGACATAGGCTAGTACCTACAGCAATCTTAACAGTGTATATACATCTGAAAAACCTATACATATGAATTAAATAAAAACGATCATTGTGGTCTTCACTTGCGACTTAAGTTTATGACTAGAAGGCAAAGTGACTCACAAGACAGGGCTTAAGCATACCCTTTTAACAACCAACTTCGAACACATGAACACTTGAAGCTGCCTGCATGTGAATACACAAAAGACATCTGAATACGTTACATTAAAATGTTTCGCACAGAAACCCATCACAGTAACAGTTACGGCTGACTGTGAGAAGGCAAAATAACAGACTTGAAACAAATGACTTCACGTAAATATATACAAGCTTTAGCACACGTCTTTCACCGCGATTATACTTTAATGAAGTACCAAAGTAGACTTGTCTGAGCTCTTTGTCTGCGATATGCATATATTTTCAGGTTGCCCAATTATTTTATAAAGTAACATCCCTCAACTTAGCTAATAATTGATGAGACATCATTTAGAAAATTGTCGGGCATGGTCAACACCTGAATCATGTTTCTGACGAGCCAGGTTTGCAACAGTGCATCATTTGTATATGTCAAATTGAGGTACAGAAGAGTTTGTTGGTGGTATTTCCTCAATTTAGTGAGATCATTTCCAGTTAATTTTTCTGGACTTGCACAAAGCTAACTATAGCACTTTTTGGGGCCTTTTTCACTATACCCAGCAACTGAGTGGTACCTCAGTAAATAAAGAGATAAGGCTAGGCTAATACCTTGAACAATAAGAGAAGAAATAATTATTTAGCACAGAAAATTGGTAGTAACACACGGCTAACACAATTACAAAGAGCGAAGTAGATGGGCACCTGCACTTGCAGTATCAAGTACCCCAGAAATAGTAATAAAGGATGGGAAAAGGTTTCAATGACTGGACAGCCAGATTGGTAAGACAGTGAAAAGCGCAAGTAAATGCGTATACGAAGAACCACTGACCTCCATTACGCAGGTAAAGTGTTATTAAAATTCTACCAGAATTTTATTGCGTTTAATACATAAAAGTTGCATAAAAATTGGGACAAAGGAGTAACAAAGACGGAGGGAGGTACAGGACCCGTGTTGAACAAAAAATTACAAGTGTTATACATGCATATTTAAGCTAAAAAATATGGGGTTTAACGAGCCAAAACCACTTTCTGATTATGAGGCACGCCGTAGTGGAGGACTCCGGAAATTGCGACCACCTGGGGTTCTTTAACGTGCACCTAAATCTAAGTACACGGGTGTTTTCACATTTCGCCCCCATGGAAATGCGGCCGCCGAGGCCGGGATTCGATCCCGCGACGTCGTGCTCAGCAGCCCAACACCATAGCCACTGAGCAACCACGGCGGGCAAGATCAATACTTTTTCTCCAATATATACAAAAAGAACCCATGCACTGACGGCATAAAAGAAGGTTCCTGCGCCTAGAGAATGCAGCACAGTACAAAGCAGCGTCATGAGAGCCGAAAACTAGAGCTTAGTATGTTTAAAAAGTACGAATACTTGCATACCTACAGGCGCGTGACCAGTGGCGCAGCAACATGGGGGGCCGGGGGGCCGTGGGCCCCGGGCGCAAGGGGCCAGAGGGGGGGATGTCATACGCCTGAAGGCGCCCCTCTTTCCGCCGGCTTGACTGGGCGCAAATGGCAAAGTATGCTCCGGTATCCAGTAGCCCGAGCTCATGTACCCGATGCGTTGCGCCGAAGAATTCTCGGCTGCAGCTCTATCAACACCTCACGAAATAATTGCACGAATGTGCGGGCTAAAAAATTTAATTCGCAATATGGTCGCTAAACTATTCGCCTTAGCGGAACGTTTCATGTGGGCTGCGCTCATGGCGTGCGTTCATGCTGGGAGCAGGAGTCGCTAAATATACAGTGAGGCGTTGTAAGGCGTTGAGGCTCTTGGGTCCCTCTTCCGTTCAGAACGCGCAGCGAAGACGAACAAAGACAGCAGCAAGAGGGGGTTCAACGAGCGCGCCCGGCTCTCGCGTTTACGGCGAAGCGTTCGTTGAGAGCGACGTTGCATAAGTGCGGCCGTCAAAAGTCGCGAATGGGATTCTCTGGATCGTCTTCAGAATCGGTGCAGCCGAAGAACTTCCCCTCTCCCGCTCGCTCCGAGAAGCCGCTGAAAAACCTGCCGTTATGTTTCATGCTTTCCTTCTTACCCTCGAAAGTTTAAGAAAACTGTTGTTGATGTGTGACTTCATGTCACAAGTACAGTGTCTGTGTCAGCTGCACAGAATTTTACAAAAAAACGTGAATTTTGTAAAGATATTTCCCGATATTCTATGAAGGTATGTGTCTTTGTGATTACTAGGAATTCGGTAGCGTGAAAAAAATGGCAGGTAAGTAATAACCATATCCTTAATAATCCTTCAATTAGTTCTTATAGAGGAAGCACTTCAATCCCAGAATTGAGGACTCAAGTCATATTATTAACTCAAGAAATGCTTCTTAAGCAAAATTGTTTTGGGTGCTACAACCTACAGTACTTTTGCACTGTGGGTGGCGCCCAGTATAACAGCAGCGAAAGAAATATGAAATAGTGGACCAGTGAGGTTGATCCCTCAACCCTCTCCATTGCGAGTGCGGACCAACAGGTTTCGCCGGCACGGGCTTCACCGCGGTCTTTTTTTTTTATGGTGACGCCAAGAATCAACGCGAAGCGTGCTCTATTCTGTTCCCAACATTTTGGTGGTACAGCAGCTCAGATAATCACGTTTGTCCGTATAGCAGCAAATAAAAACAAGGGTTTATTGATCAGAATGAAGAGAACTCGTAATTCTCATAACATTGGCGCCCGCGCAGCAGGGGGGCATGTGGCGTTTTCAGTTTTTCTAATATGGTGGGGAGATCAGCGTCACTCACACACAATTTAATTTTCGTTTTCGTTCAGGGCTGCCCACAGCCAAAATACTGCGGGCCATAGTACCTACGACGATTTTTGTGAAGTTTTTGTTGGGCAAGATATGAATGTCGGCCTTCACTTTTGCAAATGAAATGTTGCCGCTAAAATTAGCAGTTAAAACTTTATAATTTTTTTTACTTGTGACGTGACCCGTATTTGCCACGATGCCGCATTTGTATTGGTTGCCAAGCCTTACAGCCTGACAGAAGATGTGCACATGCGCTTATCACAAGTTACCAGTGCAGCACCCTGTGTTATATGGCGCAGAAAAAACAGCGTGTACTGGCTTGGAGCTGAACCACTGGAAAAGTGGCGCCACCGTCGGCGTGACGTGCTATTAGGGATCACGTGGACATAGCGGCCGCGTCGGCTGCTTCGGGAGTGCCGAAGCGAGCGCAAAACTAGAGTTTCAGTTCCCTCGTACGCTGCGGCCCTCATTTAGTGGCGAGATTTTCCCGCTTCGAGTGTCTCCTTTACAACGATTGAAAGGACTACAATAGCTAGTGGTTGCCTTTGAAGGCGCGCAATCTGGTAGGCTACTGCTCGGTGCCACAGTGCCGGACGTACGCAACGAATCCCGGTGTCAGCCTTATTCATACGTAGCCGCAGGACAAGAAGCTATGTGAAGCTTGGCTCGCGAAACATAAAACCGGCAAACAGTCATCGGCTGCAACTCGGGTATGCAGCAAGTACAGAGGAAGATTTCTGCTACGGCTCCGGGTCTGCGGGTCTCAGACGCTCGCCTGAGTCCGCTGCCCGACTAATGTCATGACGGTTTGGTCTATGAACTTGTCGATGCTATAGATACTGCCAAGTTCACTGGAGGGGAAAGGGAGCGGTAAGAAGCACATTAAAAAAAAGCATGGCATATTGTCATGTTTGTGTTATGAATTAATGCACTGGATTACAAAAAAGAAGCAGCGGGAAATCGCACGCAGAGAAAACTGATAAACATATAGTGCGACGCAACTCGAGAAATAATATTGAAACGTCCAAGAAGTTAGAAAAAAAAGATTGAATCGTCGCGACGGCACATCACAGTCCCCTCCCTGTAGGAGTCGAAGTCTCTACAATGAAATTATTTTTGAACAGCTCTGATAGCGCCCACGCAACAATGGTTGCTTGTATACTGTCAAATGGTCGTATTCTGCGGCCTAAAGCTCATGACATGGCGCGAAAACGCGCACGCAGCGAAAGCGAAACAGTGCGCGGACAAGCATATGCAGACGCGCAGTCGGTCGCTGCGAAGCTGTGCGATCACTGCATTGAGGCTTCGTTCTATTACGCTCCATTTAGTTATACAAACACTATAAGAACATATTTCACATAGTTTGCTCTCAGTGTCTGCCTACCTTTCATGCAAGAAGCCGGTTCGGGAGACTCCATCGCGGCGACCGCGCACACTGGCGGTAACTGTACGTATTCGGTAAAGAGATAGCGTCTGTAAACGATTCTGTGCTTTCAGTTTGCCCAAGATTAATATTTAGACAGTAAAAAACTTCTCTCGTTTCGAAAGTACTGACAGAAATGTCCGGGAGAGCTCCCGCGTGGTGTTTTCAGTGAGCGCTGACAGTAGAACCTATGACGAGCGCGCCGCGTGGTCCCTGATACTACGCCAGGGAGGCGGTTCCGACAGATGGCGATTCCGTAACTCCTCGCCGCCAAATACCTGCTGCATTCACGATCACTGGGAAAGGAAGCGAAGGAGAGGGGGACCCGGGGGACGTGCGCGGTATCCAAGGCTGCTGTACTGGTGCTGAAACCCGGAAATTGTCGATATGCTCGCCTTCCTCGACTACACCCGGGGGGGGGGGGGGTGACAGAAGACCTATGGGCCCCGGGTGCCCGATGACCTAGCTACGCCACTGCATGTGACATGTCATGCCTTGAATGGATGAAATTCATAAATCTTACCCTAATGAAGTTACCATCACTCTTATTTTCTTCCTCAGGGGACTCCTTGAAGTGGAACTAGAAAAATGTACATCAGTGGTAAAAACAGAGAGGATAAGACCCTACAGCGTTCTTCCTGAAATAAACAGCGCAAATATTTAATGTATCAATTCTATGGACACTTCGCCAATTCGGTGTACATTTATATTTGACAACCACCCAACAAAGACGAAAAGGATGAATTAAGGTAGGAACACACATGAACGCTGACTCAACTAGAAGTTTAATCGTGAAGACAGAGATCTTAAACACATTGGCGAACTTCACAAAGAAAAAGCCATGGATGTGCAGCAGAAACAGCCCGGAACAACAAAAAAAAGGAACGAAAGGCATGTCCTGTAGAACAAACATGTGCGTCAAAAAAAAAAAACACATGATAACTGAAAGGTTTGTCCTGTAAGTGATATTAACGAGAAATACTGCAGCAACTCTTCCCCACTAAAGGTAAGAGAAATCTTGCTTATGAATTTTTCTTCGTGAACAATAAATAATTCTTCTATAAGTCCTCTTGTGTTCTGGTCTTTGTGATGAAACAACCGTTCTTTCTGCTGTATACCTCACCACCAGAGGAGTTCCAGAAGCAATATTTATTGAACACAAACGAAACAAATGCATAACCAAGTTATCTGTTGCCCTTAGTGGGAAAGACTTGCAGTTCTCAAGATTATTTCAGTTCTCAAGAGTATTAAATTTACGATTTACGATCCGGGTAAAGGCAAGTGCCAGTGGCTGAATCAGACCATTCAAAAATGGCCTTCATCACACCTGACGGTTTATTTGAATTCACCGTGATGCCATTTGGCCTGTGTAACGCGCCTGCCACATTTTAATTAATGATGGACAACAACTTGCACGGCCTCAAATGGCAGATATGCCTGTTGTATTTGGACGAAATCGTTATCTTTTCCCAGGACTTTCCTTCCCACTTACTTAGAGTTGAACGCATACTTAAGTGACTCGCCGATGCTGGCCTCAAGCTTAACTTGAAAAAGTGTTGCTTCCCAGCGCGGCAGCTGGTCATCCTCCGTCATGTCGTGTCGAAAGAATGTGTACTACCTTATCCGGCGAAACTACAAGCTCTTGCCCGCTTTCTGCGATCAACGACATTGAAAAAACTGCGCAGCTTCATTGGGGTAGCGTCATACTTACGCCGTTTCATCCGCAATTTCGCCACCATAATATGATAGCACCATTAACACAGCTTAATCGTGGTGGCCACAACCTTGCGACCTGGTAACAGGATTGCCATGCCGCATTCACAAAGCTGCGTCGCCTCTTGACGTCACCACCAATCCTGCGCCATTTCGACCCAAGCGCTCCAACTGAAATACACACGGATGCCAGTAATGTCGGCCTTGATACCGTTCTCGCTCAGAGAAAGGCGGGCTTCGATTAGTACGTCGTTGCCTCCGCCGGTCATGCACTCACTAAACCTGAAGCGAACTATTCTGTAACACACAAATAATGCCCAAATTCCGTCCGTATCTCTATTGCCACCCATTTGACGTTAACTGATCACCAATCACCGTGCTGGCTGTCGTCCTTAAAAGCACCATCCAGTCGTCATTGGCCCTTCGACTGCAGGAGTACGACATTCGAGTTATGTAGCGTTCTGGCTGAAAACACTCGGATGCATATGCTTTATCTCCTTCACCACTAACAGAGGAGGTTAGCTCCCCAAAGGCCTTATTGTCCGAGCCTTCCCTTCCTGCCTTGGATATTCTGGAGCAGAAGGAAGACCCGTGGATTGTGTTCATGCTGGGTTTCTTGTCCACTCCATCGACGCTAACTACCAATCGCGCATTACGTCCTCAAGCACATCACTTCTCCATTCACGATGGGCTCTTGTACCGTCGTAACTACCTACCGGACGGTCGCGTATGGTTGCTTGTCATCCATCGGCATCTGCGTTCGGATGTTTGTGCAGCATTACCCGACGACCCCCAGTGGGCGCATGCAGGTGTACTGAAGACACACGCGCGTCTACGCCTTCGTTACTTCTGGCAGAGGATCTATTGATTCGTCCGTCATTATGTCCGCTCCTGTCTTCTTTGCCAACACCACAAAGATCCCCGTCGTCGTTCAACCACCCCATTGCAGCCTTTGCTTTGCCCAGCACGTGCTTTTGACCAAGTAGCCATCGACATTTATGAATCTCTGCCAACCAGAACAGACGGGAATCGCTTGGTAATTGTGGCCATCGACCATCTTACACGCTATGCGGAAATTTCCCCTTAGTCCAGCGCTTCTGCACGGGAGGTTGCCTAGTTTCTCCTGCGCCACATCATCCTTCACCACGGAGCTCCCAGGGAATGACTCAGTAACAGAGGCCGCGTCGTCCTCTCTGAGGTCATCGAGGCTCTGCTCAAGGAATGTTGCATCATTCATCGCACCACTACTGTATATCATACGCAGATTAATGGCACGACCGAGCGCTTTAATCGCACTATTGCTGACATGCTGGCCATGTACATTGCACCCCATCGAAGAAAATGGGACCATGTTCTACCATTTCTTACCAACGCTTACAATACCGCTACGCAGACTACCACGAGATTTTCGCTCTTCTTTCTCCTGTAGGGCAGCGAACCTTTTCCCACAATAGATACTATTCTTCCGTACCACTCTGACATCATGAAAAGCACTACCTAATCCCAAGCTGCTGCACAGGCAGAAGAGGGTCGCAAGCTATCCCTTATATTTACATTAGAAGTCGAGCAACACCAAAAGCACTATCGAGAAACTTCCCATGCCCATATATCATATGCTCCTGGCTCGCTTGTGTGGATTTGGGTTCCAGCCCCTATCCCTGGACTGTCACGGAAATTCGCGTCGAAGTACCAGGGCCGATACCACGTGATGAACCATACGTCTCTAGTAAACTATATCGTGGAACCCATCGACCTACCTTTAGATCATCGCCGTCGAGGACTTGAAATTGTGCATGTCCAGCGTCCTAAGCCGTACTACGATCTACCTGTTTTGTCCTACCCGTAGGTCGCCGAGGGGGCATTCCTTTTTCCGCGGGGGAGATAACTGTACTGTAAAATAAGGAGGAGTGTGGCTGTGGCTATGAGAGAGAGAACGACGACGAGAGAGAAAAACCTTCTTGAGGTGCTCCATCGGCTGTACTCCCTCTCGCTGCTCTATCGTTCTAGACGCGAACGCTTACTACCGAAAGTGCTTCGCGACACTATATATATATATATATATATATATATATATATATATATATATATATATATATATATATATATATATATATATATCCATTGGTACGCTAGCCTAGTGGTGCTCTCAGTGGCAAATGCCTGTTAAGGTCAAGAAATCAGTGGCAATGACAGTAACAAGAAAAGAGCAACCCTCTGATTTCACCTATATCGCCTCTTTCGATGGTTGAGCAACAGAAATATCTAGGGATAACGCTGACATCAAACCTCAATTGGGAAACACACATAACTAATGTTGCAAATAGTGCACTGCAAAAGCTATTTTTCTAAAAAGACGCTTAAAGATCGACCCAACGAGCATTATGCTTCTGGCCTACATAGCATTTCTGAGACCTATTTTAGAGTACGCTAACACAATTTGGTTTCCTTACACAGCAACTAACATAGCTAAACTTGAAGCCGTGCAAAGAAAAGCCGCCAGGTTCATTCATGGCAAGTATCGTTCTCCTGACTCACCTTCACGTCTCTTAGCTTCCTCAGGCCTCAACACATTATCGACGAGAGCAAAACAAGGTCGACTGAAAGTCCTGTTTGAAATTCTGCACCCTCAGTATAAAATTGATATCACCCAGTACATTTCATACTCACAATCTAGAATAACATGGCATCAACACGAGCATACGCTAGCCGAGTATTCCTTTTTTAATGACCCGTTCAGGTCATTAGCTCGTCATTTAATTCGTCATAAGCGACAAACTCTTTATCCCTGTTCATTTCACGGGTGGAGCACATCACAAGAAATTATTAACGACTTTTAATATTTGTTCCCTATTCTCTTTATGTTGTATTGACAGTACTTAGAAAAAATAATTATACACACTTGTTTGTTCCGAAATATTTCACGTTTTTGCTTTGTCTATGATGTGCCCCGGTTGTTGTTCACTTTAGTCTTAGCTGTTTATTGTCCTATTGTGCACCTTATCTACCTTATCTTTTGCATTTTGTTGAATATCGTTGGTTTTTCATTCCTTGTGTAGCTCGCACGTGTATTTATGTACGGAAGAGACAGTGTTCATGCCCATCTGCGGGGCTGTCGGCTGTATTGTGAAATAAATTATATATATATATATATATATATATATATATATATATATATATATATATATATATATATATATATATATATATATATATATATATATATATATATATATAGATATATAACACTTCTTTCCTAATATGAACTAGGAAAAGAATGGTGTTATAAGAAAACAGATTGCTTACTGACAACTGATCTACTCTCTACGGTATCGCATGCACTGCTTCGCAATGCGTGGTGGACGCCAAATACTAAACGAAAATCGCCGGCATTGTAGAGTGCACGCTGTTGGAATTTGCTCTGATGAGACTATTCGTAAACCTGCCCAAAATATTGCTTCAATAAAACTTCCTTAAATACACCACTTTCTCAGGAAGATTGAAACTGGTACTGCTTACCTAGAAGACGCATCAGAACTACGGCTCTTTTCTTACTCAAGTCGAAGTAGCGCGCGACGACGTCCTTATAGATTGTAGCTGCATGCGAATTCACGACCGATGACACGGTTCTGCAAGCATGAAGAAGTGGAATATAGAATGCAACGTTTGTATTGGACGTAAATTTTCTTACAATGCTCAAATCAGGAAGTCTTGCCACTGACACAGGGCTCTCATACCTCAAGGCTCAGAGGTAATGTTTGCTTTTTTCTAATGACCAAAATATTTATTTCACTCTATGTACCTGTAATTGCTGGGTAAGCAGGGAGAAAGATGTGAAGTAGTCGGGAATGCACGACAACGTTGAAGGGCTCCACCTTCTACAGACAGAGTTTGGTGTTTTCTACTCACCAGATGTTCTAATTGCTTTATGTACCTGTAATTACTGAGTAAAACCTTCTAATTCCTGTTGCACACTGATGTCAAGTTTCATGAGAATAAGTCCAGATGCAGTGTTCTGGTTATATGGACCTCGACCAATGAAAAAACACTGCATAAACATAGCACGATGCCAGCGTTCGTGACAGAGTGCCTACGCTTCCAATAGACAAAGTGGGCGAAATCGGTCAGCTTGCGCTTCTAAACACAGCCTAATGCATAAAAATAAAATCACACCTTCTTGATGCGCTAAGTAGTCCTGCCAAGAACAAACCTCGTAGTGTTTTCACGTCGGATAGGCTCTCTTTTATGTAATACGGAAGGATCTGAAAGATAGTAAATCATAGAGCAGGTAACGCATTAAAAGCAAGCGAACTGACTATCTGGAACGCAAGCGAACTGACTGTATGCCTCGTGGTATTTGCTAAAATTCAGAACATTTAGAGTTTAGGTAGACTTTTAATGAAATAAAAAGTTTGAGATCGAAGTGAGCTTAGAGGAAGAAGAAGCCGACTAGTGCGCTCGTGCAAACATCGGCTCCCACTTCAATCAATGTTCTTGCGCCGAATTTTTGTGCTACCCCTGAGAACCTGGTGTCAATCGACGCGTCGTATCACAGGGATTACGTAGATGCCCATTTTTTGCCGGTGGGTACATTTTTCGCCTCTTTGCAAACTGTTTTCTACGTGCCATGTAGAAAACGTGCCAGCCCGTAACTCGCGCTGTAGGCCTAGGCCTCACGCGCAAGACGGAGTGTAGGCATGGCCTCCGGCTTAGCTGTTGAAGGCATGGAGATCACCTTGGAGGAAGATATGGGATGGATAACAGCCATCACTCGCCGAAGGAGACCGGCATTAGCCGCTGGCGGAAAATCCGTGGCTATAAAGGATACCAACCATGGCGGGAAAGGTAGTCACCGCGCGGCCACCTCGTAGAACGTGCTTAAGCGCGTCGCTACCGCCTCTAGGATCCCGATGCTACCGAGGGATCACATCAAGATAATTGTCCGCCCCCGTGGCGGCCTTGACGTTAAAAAGTTCAGCCTGGTACATCTCTCCAGAGCGCTGGCCATGGCGGCAGCCTTAGCGCCGGAAGACACGACGGAGGACACGTACTGTCCGAACGGCTGTCAAAACATGTTGGTGGTATCGACTCCGCGAGAAGAAAACGCGAGAGCTTACGCCAAGGTACGCAAGATCCATACGAGGAATGGACCCTTCGAAGTGGCGGCCTACACCGCAACAGAAGAAGATACATGTAAGAGTGTAGTTCGCGGTATCGACCTGGACATTAGCGACGCGGAACTGAAAACCCTTTTCGTCAATCACCGAAATCCGGGCCTCGTCGAGGTACGTCGGATCAAGCAAACTACAATGGTGGTGGTAGTTTTTGAAGGACAAAAAGTGCCAAGCCACGTTATTTGTGGTAACGTACTCATGCCCTGTTATCTCTACCAACGACAGATAGATGTGTGCTACGGCTGTGGTGAAATCGGACATAGATTCGACGTGTGTTCCAATCCGGCAAGTGTTCGAAAGTGTAAGGGCTGTGGAATCACTTCCCTACCTGAAGATCATCATTGTGATCCCAAGTGCACTATTTGCGGTGGCGCACACCCAACTGGGGACCGAAAATGCAGTAGAAGATTCCAGATGCCTTATATTTTGAGACAAAGGCGTCGAAGGTGCCAACGACAGCAAGCACGCTATACACAGGTGGCCGACGACATTGTAGACAGCGACGATTCCCAGCGCAAAGGGATCATGCAAGAAAATGACGCTAACTTGCGCTCCCGCACGAGAGGACGCTCCAGCTCACGAGGGCGCTCCCGCTCCAGGGGGCGTTCTCGATCCAGAGGACAACCCATCTCTGGAGAATCTTCTGGTGTCCACCCGCAACCCCGAGGACCTGGGACAAGATCGAGGTCCCGTTCACAGTCGACCCAAAAGCAACCTGCGCCGATCGAGTCAAGAACGGAGGCCTTGGGAAACCAGGACAACCGACAAGGGCAAGGTCTAGGAGTACTAATGGTAGGGCACAGCCGGAACGTGAGTCAAATCCCCGAATATTGGCATTAGAATCAGAAAATCGGAAATTAAGGCAAGAACTGTCTGAGCTCAGGGAGGCTTTCAAATCCTTTAAAGAAAGGTCCGAAACACCGCGTAGTCAGATGGAGACAACGGCTCCAAAACCCTTGGCCGGCAAAACTAAACGTAAAGCCCCCCACCGTGTTCCCATTAGTGCAACAGAGGAGGAAGATTTAGAAACCTCTGAGGCAGAGGAGATGGGAGAGAGTGAGGCACCCCCCAAACACAAAAAAGTCAGAATAGCCTCAAGGTTAGACACAATAGACAGGACTCTGGCGAAAATCATGGAGCTCATCACTAATCTAGATGCTCGAGGGGGTCAACTAGAAAGGCTTAAAGTTAAGGCAAAGGCAAGCGCAGCGGCTGCATCGGTAGTCCACGGAGGCACAAACGGTAGCCCGAGCACGGACTCTAGGGGTTCGGGTAGTCAACCAATGGTATCATAATGGCTTCAAACGACAAGAATAACATTAAAATATGGCAGTGGAATTGTGCGAGTTTCCGAAGGCGCAAGGCTCCCCTGCAGCAGCTCATTAGATCGGAAAAAGTTAAGCCGCACGTTATTCTATTACAGGAAACACTAGCTAAGGAGGATATCTCTCTACCGGGTTACAACTCCGAAACCTTGACCATTCCAGGGGGTCGTGCAATAGCGACTCTGGTTCGAAAGGGTACCTCCTATGAAACAAACGAGCTTCCCAAGTATAAGGTTGGTCTAGATGCACAAATGATCGAACTCATCCTGAAGAACAAAATAGCAGCTAACGTGTATATAGCTAACGTTTATAGGTCTCCGCAAGATAGGAAAAGGGATTTTAAGACCCTCTTGGGCTACATTTCCAGTAAGGCAGATACAGCCCCACTCGTAGTGGCTGGGGACTTCAATGCTCCCAACAAAGAATGGGACTATGGTCATCAGAGCGTCAAGGGTACTAATTTAGCAACCACGGCAAGTGAATTAAAATTTGCTCTTATTACAGATGCTAACTTCCCCACGAGAACTGGTACCTCCACTACCAGTGATACAACCCCGGATCTAACATTCCTTCGGGGAAGTGACAATCATGGGACAATCTGCAGGAGAATTTAGGAAGTGATCATTACATAATTGAAGTCATCTTACAGATGCAACCACCACCACTAAGGAAATATGAGTACGTGGACTGGGATCTCTTTCGTAAGTTGCGTAAGGAAACCCGCATAGATGACAAATCTTATGAGGAGCTTTTAGGTCAACTAAAGGCAACAATTAAGAAAGCTACCAAAGCAGTCTCAACAGAAATCGAACTCCCAAAAATGGACTGCAAGCTAGCTCACATGCTGGTAGCGAAAAATTCCCTTCTAACCAGATGGAAGAGTCACAGACTCAATAGAAGACTTAGAGCCAAGATCGCCCAAGTTAATCGTGATATCGAAACATACGCGGCTCAACTTTCACGTCAACAATGGGACGAAACTTGCTCAGAAGCAGACGGTAGATTGCGCAGAGGAGGCAAATGGAATCTATTGAAGAGCCTATTTAATGAGAAGCTGTCCAGAGGTACTACAAACCTCACCATAAACAGACTCGCCAATAAACAGATAGCTATAGGGCGGACAGCAAGAGAGGTCGCAAACAACCTCGCACACATGTACCTGCCACTTAAAAATGAATATGAAAACGAAGAAGAAATAAGCGAACCTTACTCCGGAATATCGCAACCGGACTTGGACAGTGACTTCACTGCACCTGAGATAAGGCATGCACTTTTTAATTTAAATGGGAGATCTGCCCCGGGTCCGGATGGCATCACAAATAAACTTTTGCGAAACCTGGACGATGATGCCATAGACATAATCATGGTCAAAATGAGTAGTCACTGGCGATCCGGCACTGTCCCACCGGAATGGAAGGATGCCAAGGTGACGTTTATACCGAAACCCGGCAAACCACTAGCAAAGGAGAACCTCAGGCCCATATCACTTACATGCTGTATCGCCAAAGTAGCCGAACATGCTTTTCATAACAGGATAATTGAACGCATAGAAAACCAGGAGCTTTTGAGGCACAATCTCATAGGCTTTCGGAAGGCATTATCCACACAGGACACCACGCTCATGATCAAACGGCCTATTATTGACGACCCTAGCAGGGACGTAAAGGGCCTCCTGGGTCTGGATCTTATCAAAGCATTTGATGCGGTTGCACATAAACATATCCTACATGAAATCTCAACCTTGAACCTGGGAAGCAATTTTTACAATTATGTGAGGTCATTTCTAGCTAATTGGACAGCTCGGGTCAAACTCGGCATAGTCACAGGCGGTCCATACAATTTAGGCAACAACGGCACACCACAAGGTTCAGTATTTTCCCCACTCCTCTTTAACATTGCCATGCACAGGCTCTCGGAGGAATTGTCCAAAATCCCGAGCTTGGGGCACGTCATATACGCTGATGATATCACAGTGTGGGTCCCAAGGGGGTCACTCGCAGCACTAAAGCAGACACTACAAGCAGCGGTAGACACCACAGAATCCTTCATAAGGGCAGAGGACTCAGGCTATCACCTAGTAAATCTGAGCTGCTGCTCTTTAGACAGGGGAGACAAGGTGTTAGAAACCTTGCGCCTTTAGAAACTCTGCCAATTAAAATCACAGACAACACAGGACGGGTCATACCGGACGGGTCAAGTAGAGAAAATTAAAATTCTGGGTCTTCTCATTGCCGCAAGGAGCTGTAACGCTACGGCCCTGAACCGTCTCACAGGTCAGGCCAACAGTACTTTAATGCTCCTGGACAGGGTCTCAAATCGAAATGCAGGCCTCAAGGAGGACAATCTCATCAGAGCATATCATGCATTTTTCATCAGTCATGTGACGTACATTGCATCATACCTGAACTGGGGGAAAGGAGAGAAGGCTAAGCTAAACGCACTTACACGCTCCGGACTCAAAAGGGCTCTGGGACTCCCGCACGGAACGAGTACCGAACTCTTCAGCAAGTTAGGACTTCATAACACTATAGATGAGCTCATTGAGGCACATTCGATGTCACAAATTGCAAGACTCTCCAACACTAAGCCAGGGTGTAAAATTCTAGATGAAGCCGGAATACTGCCTCGAGGAGGAGACGTCTCTAAGTTCAAAATACCCAAGGAGGTGGAGACAGAATTAGTTGTAGACCGCATACCAATAAATATTCATCCTGTCCACAACAAGGGCAGAAGGGACGCCAGGGCCAAATGCATTCTGGGTAAACTGCACCAACAACACAACTCAGCTCTTTTTGTCGATGCAACTAGTTATGGATCGGGCAACCACTACGCTATTGCCGTGGTCGATGAGAGCGGCAAATTAATAAGCGCGGCGTCACTAAGAACGAGCTCCATTCATGCCGCCGAAGAAGCAAGCATAGCACTTGCAAGTACAATGAGGAGAGGCTCCACGATTTTCTCCGATTCCCGTACAGCTATTAGGAATTACTCAGCCGGCTTCGTCTCAGTGGAAGCACACAAGTTACTTATACACAGTATTAATGCTCATAATTACGACCAACTGGATAGCTCACACCTAGTCTGGTTTCCGGCTTATCAGGGCCACTCGGTCAGCCCCAATGGCTGCAATCCTAATGAGCAAGCTCACTCTGCTGTGCGAGATCTCACATGCCGCACATCAGATCAGGAACTGCTCCAGGATGACTGCGGCTCCTGCAAAGACCCACTTACTACTTTTCACGAGATCACCTCAAACTATAGGGACGGCAGGAGGTCTTTTCCTCCCCCCCATCAGAAGCTCAACCGAGCTCAGGCAGTCACATTAAGAATGATTCAAACTAAATCTTATCCCACACCTTTCGTGCTTAACAAAATTGACCATGATTATCCCGCGGAATGTAAAAGTTGTGGACACACTCCATGTCTATTTCATCATATGTTCTGGCTGTGCCCCAACCAAAGGGCTTCGGATCCCAACAGTGAGGAGGACTGGAGTCGACGCATATCCAGCGAAGTCCTCCAAGATCAACTCCTAGCCGTCCGGAGAGCTCACGACATCGGGAAAGCCTTTGGCCTACCGGTGCCTACGTGGGCGGAGCCACCGACTTAGCCTGGGGTTTGTGCCCTCGGACCCAAGTTTCCCTGCACTAAAATAAAGTTCGTGCCATGCCATGCCAAGTGAGCTTAAAGTTGCCCTTTGGCTGAAAAAAAGGTTATTTTGCTTCGATAAGAATCGTTAAAAGCAATACAAGAAACAACGATGTAAAATTAAGTGGAAGTAGTGAAGGAAAGGATATGAATAAAATACATACGACCGCAAAAGTTCCTGTATGACAGTGCCGTAGGTTATATTATCTAAATATGCTTTGCCTGGCGCATCCACGACACCTGATATTATACGGCCGGGTTCCAGGCTGTTGGGTTGTTGGGTTCCAGGTTGTTGTTCAGATGACCCGCATCAAAAGCTCATGCGGAGCAAATTTTCTCTGCCTGGCATTAGCGCTACTTTTACCACTACTTTTGACGACGTCACTCAGGTGGTATATACAGAGTGCTCTTTCTTTAGACAATACCGATCTTTTATAAAATCCCATGCCCATGAGACATCTGTCGTCTTCACGTACTAGCTCTACGATAAAGTGGAAATGATTTCTCGCTGCTTAAGTTACTCAGAAAAGACTAGGTAACACAATGCGCTAATTAACTATATAATTATTATATAACGTGAGGCCCGTGGTTTATATGAAGAACTTGTGTGGCGTCGTCATTTATGGCATATGGTTTTCGTTAACAAAAAAGAAACATCGAACGTAGTTTGAGATATTCATCATCGACATCCGAGGCCAAATCCAGGCAAATTCGAGACTTGCTTCATCCCGCTGCACACCGAGCGGCAACGCCCCGTAAGAAGTGGGGGGCGAAGTTTGAATGATAGCATGACATGGCAAATGCTGACCCTACACAGCGGCACATGGTTTCAGTCGAAGTATCTGTAGTTGCCGCTATTGCCCGAGGCGTGTCGTTTTGTAGTTCCTCGCGCTTGTCGTCACGGGAGGATTGGGTATGATAAGTCAGCGGGGCCGCTTTTTCTGCTTTGACCCAGCGCTCGGTTTCGATATTAGCTTTATTTAGCGTTGAAATACGATAAGAACTTCTCGATTTAGTTAATATGTTCAAGATCTATAAAATGTGAGGGTGCAGGAAAATGTGAGTTTCTTTCAATTCTTCACTTAAACGTGCCCCTAGAACATTAATAAAAATACTTAAGTAATAAAGTCTTCTGAAGCTCACGTTAGCAGCGGCATAGCGTATTCTCGCCTAGGATCTCGTCTGGAAAAGCGCCATATCCGTTACGCTTATTCATCTGATTACACAAACTCTATTATCTAAGAAAAACACCCTGTCTTAATATTCGATACAGACAAAAGAACAGTATGCATAATGTATTCTGCATAATAGTTGGCCTTGGTGAGACAAAACACAGTTCGATAAGCGCACCAATATTTACTTGAATTGTACTTATGCTTGTCAAAAAATAACATTCTACACTGATTTTTTTTCCAATGTAGCTCCTTACGCAAAACGAAAAATTTCACTGATCTGATCGTAGTGAGAGATGGCGCCAGAGAGCAAAGGTCACAGTCCCTGTACCAGTAATCCATCCTGCTGGATGAATACGAGGGACGCTGAGAGGAGATGCTACAGCAGGTGAAACTTAATTGTCCACGCCCGTTGCTGGTTCCACAACGGAAGGAGCGGCCGCATAGGAGGAATAGCGCTTGCGCTGAACGTCAAAGAAGAGAGAGTAGCAGCAGGCCGGCGTGTCCGAGGTTATTCGAGTACAAAACACGATGACAGACATGTGTTCTGACGATGCGGTCGCCAACGGAAGAGCGTAGTGTTGTCCGGTATGAATGGGCACCTATTTCCTGAATTGAAAGCCCCACTCTCGAGATGTCACTTCCAAAAGAATGCTGAGGTAGATCAGGCTGTGCAACTATTCTTCGCATCGCAGGGAACCGAATTTTACCAGGGTGGTTTCTTGAAACAGATTTTACTCTACGACAAATGTCTCAATGTCGGCGGCGACAATCTGGAAAAATAGTGCAATAGTTCATGATGCCTGGCGTACTTATTTGCTAACAAAATTTCCTTGCTAAAATAAGTGACGAAGCTTAGTTTGGGAAAATCTCCCGTACCCATTGTAGAGAGATGTCGTTAGCAGTAACTTTACATTTTACGATCTCATTTTTTCCATGGTGAAAAGGCTACTGTAAGTCTATCTATTTTTGCTGTTGTGTATGCCATTTGGTATTCGTAATGACTTAGTGGTCTAGTGTTCAGGGTAAATTGCGATTTCTAAATTTGAAAACGACTTTATTTTCTCTACCTATCATTTGTTATGTCCGGTTACCTAAGCTGCGCTCGGTGTTCGATTGCATTAATTAGGATTTTTGCTTGCAAAAGTTTGTTGCTCTATAACATTTACCGCAGTATACAGGATCGTAAATAATCGAGCAGAGTGAACTCTCAGGATTCTGTCGTCGATTTTTTAATGCAGCAAGCAAGATTCCAGCATAACCATATGTTGGTATTATTTATCAAGACACTCAGAAAGTGAGGTCCCTGCACGTCAAGGTTAACCGTGATCAGTATTCTCGCTTTCATAAGCAAAGAAATTTTCTGCATATATTACATTTTCATAGCTCAAACGTATGCACTTTTTTTCTAAGTTGGAATAAACTAATATAATTGTTTAATATATTTATGCTGTTTTATGGAATCATTTCTCACTGGAGAATATTAAGCGTGATGTTTAACTTGTACTTATTCATCACTGCGTGTGCTTAAAAAGGGCAACTCGCATAATTGAGCTTCATTCAGCAACTACATTATGGCGGATTTAACGAAACATTATTCGCTCATTTATCTACTCACATGCTACAAGTCCTAATCTTGCATCACCGCACCGAGTACAAATAATTTAGAAAGCGACGATTTATTTTAACTCACTTCAATCACCTGTTGTTGCCAGCAGAATAAATTAATGAACAGTGGTTTGTTGCTATAAGGCCCCAACTGATAGTGCACTTTGCCGCTAAACAGCAGTAAATGTGGAATATTCAGGGCTCTATTTTGCAATAGGAAAAGAATCCATTTTCAAGCGACATATTTTATAACAGACCATGCATTGCCTTTGCATTACACAAATGTAAAGAAAGAGGAACTGTATTTGAAAAATCTGATACAGCGCACATTTAGCCCAGAGAGCTTTCCTATTAACACAAGAATATCCCACACATTTCTCGTGCTTAAGTAATCTGGTTGAAGCGCGAGACATTGACAATGATGCTCCTTACCCAAACATTATTTACCGCAATTTCATGTCTGGAAAATATTATTGGTGTCTATCAAAAAGGTTGGCCATTCAAGCTTTACATTGACTTTCCAAATCAACTTTTCGCAATGCTTTTCCATGCGAATTGGTGTATAGAATAACAGGTGTGCTTCACGTCATGTGCTTGATGTGCATTTCATGTACTTCCCTAATTGACTTTGCCATATACAGTTTTTTAAGGCCATCATAACTTAAACTTTTGCACTTCGAATTTAAGGCTGAAAATTTATTTCCTTGGGTGGCACAAAACGCATTCAAGGCGAACTCCGGCTCTTTGAGTGTTACCATAATATTTCTCCTTTTTAAGGACAAGTTTGATGACTTCATAGTGTTAACATACTTTTAAGAAAGGTAAATACTGTGGCGCTTACAGATGTGTTTTGGCATTGCGCTTGTTTAGGTTATTGTTATTGATCTATATTGTGTACTCTGTATTCTAGCATGGGATAATTATATTTACTGTTTCCTTCAAAATGCAGTTGCGCATGTCTTGCCGGTCCGCATTGCATTTTGCACGGATCTGAAAATCTTGACAGCTATTGCTCTAAATATGCACAATGAGAAGTATGGAATTTGATAGGTTGCACTTGTTCAGTGAAGACAACTTTGGCCATACACACCCTGAATTACTAATACTTAATGTGATCCACACATGTAAACGCTGTGTACGTCCATCGAAGCTTCAAGCTCGGCTATCGAATTGCGGGTTTGGTAGCCGATATGTAACCGTCTGGCGCACAGGAGTTACGCGTGGATCGCTCTAAATCGTCGTGATTCAAGGTGTGTAAAGCCGAGCCTGCCTTCCGTGCAAACTCTACAAATATAACGGTGTACACTCTTCCAACACCCATGAATATGGGTATTGATGCGAATTAGCACCCTAACACCCTAACTTTATTGGTGCTGGGCACCCTTCTTCTAGGGAGCTATAATAGCACCCCAACTGTAAGGTGTAGGCAAGAGTGCCGTTAGGGTGTTTGTCTGGCGACAATGGAATCTACACCCTCAAGGTTGGTAAAATGTTTAGTACGTATTCTGACGTATTAAGTTTCCTAACGCCATGAAGGCTATTTTTGGTATTGAAGGGTAACTTACCAATGCAGCCCAAAGAGTGTTTATTTCGAGCATCATGACAAGTATTAATTGGCATTTACGAAGCGTCCGCTTGCATTCAGGGTCGATGTCTGTCGAATTGAACCTGCATACGCGTTCGAAGTTTTCTGCGCATACACACACTTTGAGTCAAATTGTCAAGGAATAGCAATAGTTGCGCCCTTTAGTGTATTTTATAAATTCAGAAGACATTCTCACAGCGAACGCATCGTAAAAAACAGCAGCTCTTTTCGATCTGTCCAACCTGCTCTACATTAAGGTAACCTATTTGGGAGAAATATAGGCTGCAACACTAACCACATCTCGCTGAGCCTACGTGGGTGCCACTTTGAAGTTTTATATAAATGGACGCAATGATAAGAATGTGACTGCGCTCATAATACAATTCCTGACACCACTTCTCTTGAAGCCAGCCATTTTAAGTCCCCCAGTTCATGCATTGTAAATTCATCCTATGCAGCCACATATCATGATTACGTCACTCCGTCTAAGTTCTTTTCAACTGACGCAAATCATATTTCTCTAGCAGATCCAAATTTTTCTGCTGCGTTAACTATTGCACTTGCTTCGCAACTCATCTTGTTTTTATTATCCGAAGAACAGAATATCCACTGCTTGTGTTTGCTTTCTTATTTTATTGTTCGAGTTTGCCGCGAGATCAAGTGGGGTCACCACCCGGCAGACATGGCTAAACTAGCTGAACGTTCGCTGAGTGTTTCTTTACTTCTGTATAGATTTTTTACCTTTTTTCCTCTTTCATTAGTACAGCTCAGGCCATGGATCGACATCGAACCTAACTAGCCCAAGGAGAAGCTCTTTCAAATGAATTGAACGATTTCAGACCATTATTGTGCACGTAACCATAAGACACCTTTCCTTAATGCGATGTTATTATGGTAGCTAGCACAGAAATTACGGAGTATGAAGTAACTTAGAAATCATGCTAGCGCAATGACAGTCCCAGTGACATATAGCTTGTTCATAGAACTTACTGTTCTTGGCTTAACAAAAAAATGTGGTGCGTAGGAGTTCTGAAGTTGAGCGCACTTTAACAGTTAATTATTTTATCAGCTAGACCTTATTATGCAGCGCAATATCAGCAGTTGATGCTGCTTTATTTAACCTACAGAACTTCCATGCCAAACGAGTAGGCAAAATAAGCGCTACACAATCAAGCACCACCATGGAAGTGTCGAAATAAACTTTGTGTCTGGCTGTACTTAAATTGTAGCTTCTGCTTCTCTCACGCATCACAAAGACATTCTGCTCGCTTCGAGCAAGGATGTGAAACTGCAGAGCACTATATCATCAGTTCACCACAGTGAGAGCGTTTTATGAGCCTCATACAATCGCTGACAGAAATCAGGAGCAGCGAAGCGTCGAAGTCTACATTTCAATGCGCACCGACGACCACGTACAAGCACCAACGAGGGGACAATGCTCCCATCCACATTTGAATTGCGTGGCGAGTATTACGATGTTTAGCACATCATTTCATCTTTCAGAATCTGATTGTATAAGTTACAAGGTACGACGAAAAGATACAAACGCGTCACTCTTCACGTAAGCACTGTCTTTCTTTTTTAAATGGTTTTGCTATTCTAAATAGTAAATGAGCTCGAGCACATATAAACTCCACTGCAGGTGCGCTTCAGTGGCTCATGCCTATTGCTAGTATTGCATCATTTTTACTTCAGTCTTAATGAATGAATTCACGCACTGTTTGAGAACTATTTTGCTTTAATTTGCACTAAGCAATCAAATACAGCTCTGTAGCTGGTGCAGCGTCCAGATATCATCTTTTAACCCGAAGGGATGATTAAGCGGCACTAGCAACAATAAACAAGGCAGTGGCGTAGATGTAGAACACCCGCCTCGCGTGCAAGAGGTCCATGGTTCGAATCCCGGTGCCGGTAATTTTCCACCGGATTAAAAAAAAATCCGCGTGTTGATAAAATTGCACAAACAGGCCTGGAGTGTGGCCTGATCCCGGTGACCAGAACCGGTAACGCACTCCCTCACCAGAGCAGGATTGGCCACCCTGGTGCAGTACTTGGCCACAACCTTCTATATGAACACAACAATCAAACCCGGGCCCTCAGTTCCCAGCAGTTGCGAAGCAACTGACCACGGCGGCGGTCAGACCTGCGACGCAGTAGAGGGTGCTAAGAATCACTGGCTCCGGACAGGCCGCCATTGGAATATGAACCTGGCAACGTTTAACGCTAGAACGTTATTTAGTGAGGCGAGTCTAGCAGTGCTATTGGAGGAATTAGAGGGCAGTAAATGGGATATAATAGGGCTCAGTGAAGTTAGGAGGCCGAAAGAAGCCTATACAGTGCTAAAAAGCGGGCACGTCCTGTGCTACCGGGGCTTAGCGGAGAGAAGAGAACTAGGAGTCGGATTCCTGATTAATAAGAATATAGCTGGTAACATACAGGAATTCTATAGCATTAACGAGAGGGTGGCAGGTCTTGCTGTGAAACTTAATAAGAGGTACAAAATGAAGATTGTACAGGTCTACGCCCCTACATCCAGTCATAATGATCAGGAAGTCGAAAGCTTCTAATCGGCGATGGGTAGAGCGAAAACTAAATACACTATACTAATGGGCGACTTTAATGCCAAGGTAGGCAAGAAGCAGGCTGGAGACAAGGCAGTGGGGGAATATGGCATAGGCACTAGGAATAGCAGGGGAGAGTTATTAGTAGAGTTTGCGGAACAGAATAATATGAGGATAATGAATACCTTCCTCCGCAAGCGGGACAGCCGAAAGTGGACCTGGAGGAGCCCGAACGGCGAGACTAGAAATGAAACAAGGCATCGGCATTCACTAAATTTAATTTTCTACTTACCTGTTTCTGTGGACGGGCAAATGAGAAGTAAAGACCCACGAAATAACCAAGAGCAGTCAACACGCCGAAAACAGCGCAGTCCGTAGCATCCAGTCTCGTGGTGCTTGACATGTTGCCTCAGTTTTCCCCCACTGTCTCGCTGTCTGAAATTATTTTTAAAAGAATAACTAACATGCGGCTTTTTGTAAATTAGCGGTGTCCTTATTGTGTTTCCTTTACATGCGACGAAGCTCTTGCGTTTTATTATTAGTATTGCGAAACTGGGAGCGGTCGGCAGTCTTGCGTAGTTCTTATTGTTAAGCCTAAACAACCAGAAACCTGCAAATATCACCACGCTAAAATGAATTATACTTTTCCAAGGTAACTATGACCTCCACATGACTGTCGGGCTAAAATTCCGCCTGCGACAATGCAATATTTTAAACGTTAAGCCTTGGCTGACATAGACTCTCGAAACTCTAGGAAGTGCATAGGAAAACTAAGTCAAGGTTTACTGAAAGCTTTCACCTAAGTGAGCGAATAGTCGACTGAAAACATTTGCCACAGTACCCCCTCCGGCTATGTCCGTCATCATCAATGAAAATTTTGTTGAAACCAGCAGGTGAATGTGGTGTTGCAGGACTACGCACGCTATCAAAGTTACAGCGCAACGGACGCTTACTTCCTGGTGTCCTTCCCACGAGAAGCGAGTCTCAGAATAGAGAATGATTAGGTAAACTATAACAAATAGTGCCGTTACTTTAGCACTTGTATGCACTAAAGCACACAGACATGGTCTCAAATAATCAGTATGGTCCACACCTGGCACTTTCAATTAAGAAAGACTGGATGTCCCAAAAGCATTTAGTGACGGTACAGCGTCCGCTCTTACTGCGCTCATACAACACTATTCCGCTTAAAAACTCAGCAAAACGGAAATTGTTTACCGGATGCCAGCTTTTCGCACATCGTACCTGCGTGCTTGCTCGGATTGCCCCTCCCCTCCCCCCCCCCCTCACGTCCGCTTCCATGATTTCAAAACTCTCCACCATTATCAGCGCAGAAGCATATGAACAACTGTCGTTGGCAAGCACGTGCAAACGAAAGAGCAGCTCGCTGAGCAAGAACCCTGGCTCATTCAGACGCTCAAGCTGATTTTATGTCTCTGTAGGTTCTTGATAAATACAGTTATGTTAGTATACTGCCTCTACCATTCAACCTGTTAGATGCAGCCTTTGCTCTGGTATACGAGCGTTCAGACAAGAAAACAAATTGGGACCATGACTAGACCATCATGCATGTACGCGGGCCTAAAAGCACTACTATGCTTCTTGAAGACGTCTGAGCACTTAGACTGGCTTTGATTGCACTATGAATAGTTTCAGTTTTTATTGCTTTCCTTTTTTTTCCTTTTCAGCCCGCTTCCCGCCTCTTCCAGTGTAGGGCAGCACACGTTATCTTTCCTGTACTTTTTCAACACGAAAGCATTCTATGTCCCATGAGGCACAAAATCCGGCCTAATTACGCGATGGTTCGGAAATTGGCCTACGGCACAAAGAGTAAAAAGCACGTCAAAATACCCCGATTGTCAAATTTCTCATGGAGCTTCCTGAGAACAAAGTAAATTGATGGCATTGAAAAAAAATTTGGTACATTTGAGTCTCGGCGGCCATCCAACACGGGCCTCCGTGGTGCGAGACCAGAACACGACTATCCGGCGGCTCTGCGGTTCTGATAGACTAAAGGTGTACCTATGGGGTGTTCCATTGCAAACGTCACCTTGAAACCATAATTGCGACGTTACAGTGGCTTCAGTTGGAAAAAGGTTGGTGCAAATCAGAGCAAAGTTGATTAAAATTGACTAAGGCAAAGTTGCTTAGGACACGTGATAATACATGGCGTCCCGTATCATGGTCCTATGATAGGTGCAAGTGAAATTGGTTCCGAGATGCTGATGTGTGTCATCGCGTCACGTTTGACACCACGTTGCAACTCACACAACCTGACGCCATGCCCTACCATTGGTCCACATGTTTCATACGATGGAACGTGTTGACACATGAACTGTGCACATGATGAGAAAAGGTAGCAGTGGAGAGGAAGAAACGCCGCTGCGGTACATAAACGCCGCGGCACGCGGCTCCGTCAATCTGCGGTCTGGTGCGTTAAGGTTGGCACAAATTCGAGCATGCTGGATTAAGGTGGATTGAAAAAGGATTAAGCTAGGCACAGATTAGAGAAGGGAAATTAAAGTTCAATAAAGCGAATTAAGTTGGGTTAAGGTCGTACAAATGAAAGCAATGGGGAATAAGGAATGTTGTGAAGGACACGTGAAATGTATGATGTCACGTATCATAGACGTAAGTAATTATTAGAGAAGTGAAAATGCTTTTGCATTGAAATCACGGAAGGATTAGTGCACGTAATTTTTGTCTTTCTCTATATGATCTGCGATGCCGCTAGCGAATAATGAAAGGGTGACTGGGTTTGATTATTCTTATCAGAATTGCATGGCAAACCATGGCCACCACGTCGCGTTCTCCTTCTTGACAAATGCAGCCTGCGGTTCCTGCTCGTTTCTGACGTTGTGTCAAAAAGGAGTTCGTTCTTCTGCTTTGACGCGTACGATGTAGAAACGCACGAAATATCTTGAAGACGATGCACTCCCGGAAATTATCGCTCGAGAGCGTCGCCCTGGAACACCTTACCTTTGAACGTTACTTTTGGGTTTTCAGGCGCCATCGTACCCAAAGTCACCCCGAGAAAGCGTTTGTCAAGCAGATGTCGATGGGCAAGTGACTGATCTGGGGAAATGTAACTTTTGCCGCTGTGTTTGCTGCACTTTACATGCTTTGTGCGCGTTGGCTGGTCCGCGTCGCACTTGCCTGCTGCGCCGCGGTGCACACTTTCGCTCTGAAAGTTGGGACAGGAAAGATGTGCTCAGCCTTTCTTTACTAAGCGTTGTGGTCTACGCAGCCAGTGCTCGCGTTCGAGTACGTATTCGAGCACCTGACGGGCACGCAAGGAATCGCCATTCTTGCGAGAGCTGAAGTCACGACCGCAGTAGGGAGAACTCATGCTGTGTCAACTTGCAAATGATGAGCGAGCAATTCACCTGGTACACTGCCTGGCAACCCAGGTGCAACATCTCCCAACTGAGAGAACAACAGTTGCGCACGGATCTTCAATATTCGCAATATCCGCATCGCTGCCGCTTTGCGGCCATATGCACGCGTCGTCTGCGTAGCTGTTATTTAATTGGTGCTCATAACAAAATTAGGCAACTAGCCGCCCTGCGGCGTTGCAAAGAATACTTTGAGAGTACACACTAGGCATTTATAGACATTTTAGCCGAAATGAAATTTCGTTGCAGTTGGCCTTTAAGTCGCAGGGCGCCCAGCTGTGAGAGGAAAGCGAGCGCCGGAGGAGGAGGCTGCCTAGAGGTCGACAGGAGGCACCCGAGCCGGGGAGGTAGGGAGGATCGTGGGACGCAGCGGTGCAGGAGGTGCTACGCGGAGATTCGCGATAGAGAAGGGTATTCACCTCCTCTGGCAGTATCTACAAGCTCATTATGCCCTGTGGATGTACCGGGTTCGTCTGGCGATCGAGAGTCCGATTGCCGAACGAGAAACTCGTAGCAGCAACGCAAGCGGTGGTCGGCAGAGCGCGAGTAGAGCGACGCCGAAGTCGTCTTTGCGCCGGACATAAGCTGAACAACACCGACAAACAGCGCTGGCTAGCCGTGAACAGGAGATGTTTACAGGGGCTTACCATCCTGTCTAGTAGCACTTAACACTTTCTAAAAATAAGAAAATGAGTATAAAATCTGGAAAATAAAGATAAGCCTTAAAGGTCGGCAACACTTAGATACAAACAAAGGATTTCTAAAGCACTCTGCCTGCAATTCACAAACAGAGAATAGTACTCATCCACTTGCAGAGAACCGGCGTTCACAAAGTGAAACCTCACTGTGCCTTTGATTCTGGTTCAAGAGGCGAATCCAATTCGGTATATCATTGACAGGACAAATATATTCGTTAAAACGAGGTGTTAAGTATACGGAGCTCTGTGGAGATTTCAAGGAATATTGCCATTCCTTCGTTATATCCTATATTCCGTGGTATCCTTTCTTTTTAAAATGAGATTAAAGTGCGCGATACTATGCAAACGGCAAGTACTGCTCTCCAGAACCAAATACTCCACCACCCGCTAAGCCCTTGCATTTGTCCCTTGCGATGTGAAGAAACTATAAACAGCAAATGGAGAAGAGTTCGGCAACAGAAAAGTAAACATGAAGTCGCCCCCAGAAACACCCGAATGTGGAAGGCAGTTGTAAGACGTAAAACTTTAACAAAGTCAGACCAAAGCGTGAATTAAGTGTCGAAGAATCGGAGGCTCGGAAGAAGCTGAATAAGAACATCTTCGTGACAATGCGAAACGCGGTGTCGAAGTCAAGCGGTTTCTAGCTCAAAAACGCTTTGGGAGAAAACGAACAACTACGTCCGGCGGCCGTGAGCTCCGAGCAGCGTGGAGGACATTAAAGCCAAAAGAGGGGAGTGGAGCAATCACGTAAGACGACAATGGGTAATCGCGACTTTGCATTGAATTCACATGTACAGGCGCCGACAAAAGTGGTATGCTCCACGCAGATTGCTACTGCAGCGGCGTCGCTCGGCATTTTGGCGAGCTGAAGCACGAAATATTGACACGAGTCAAGCGACATGCTTGCAGATAATAAAGGGCACCGATTAGCTGTCTGGATCCCAGATGCTGCCTGTAGATGGCGTTGCGATGCAGGTTGCCGTTGCTCCGGCTCCCGCTGCGTGGAGTATGCCACTTTTGCCGGCGCCTATACATTTCAGAATAGTTGAAATGATCTTTCTTGTTGCACTGAGATCGTGCATTTCCTAGCGATGACATGACGCTCGCGCAACTACTTGATATGGTACTTGTTGAATACGCGGTGGTGATTACAAACACAAAGAATTTTGACAATAAGGAACGTGAAAACGCTGTCTTGCGATTGGTCGTACTCACGTGGTGTGTAATTTACATTGGACCGAACAAATACATAGTCCCTTTCTGCTGCTTGAAAAGGCAGGCCCCACGCATACGCATTGGCGTCATCGCATTACATTCGCATACACGCTGCATTAGATTTGCAAATTATTTTAACATTTGTGCTAACATTGTATTTATTGCATATACACGACATTCTGCAAAGGCTTAGGTTGTTAGCGTCACGTTTAAGTTATATCTGTGGGATTATTTATGTACAGCCAAACAAAAATTTATATAACCCGCACTTCCATACATACATGAGATCTAACAAATACTTTTCTTCTTACATTCTCTATGCCAGAAATGTTTCTACACGACAAAAATAAAGCAGTCAGCAACAGCGTTGTGCAGGTATGGCGTATTTATGGGAGGAATGCATCAGAATAATAAATCTACGGGATTTCAAATCAAGTGATATTTTTGCTGGGAGATTCCATAGAAATGGCGATAATAATAATTTACATTTTAATGGTAAATGCCATAACATTTCAGCCAAAGTTCAGATACTACATCGTCAAATATCGACTTTTCAGGGTAAGCTGAAACTGACATAGTGAATTCAACGAGTGCTATAACGACAAAGTACGTTTCGCTATGAAACGCTTTGCTGCACAAGTATGCTAAAATACCTATTTATAATATGGCACGGAACATGTTATTGCTCCAGTTGGCAGTTTCTAATATTCTCTTTTCATTGAGCGAAATGATAATAATTGCCGAGTTTTTCTAGCAAAAGCTCGGGTTTGTGTACCGGCTGACTTCCGTTACACTGACACGTGTACTTATTTATCTTTCTTTTTCCCGGCGACTGCATTTCACCCGCTAAGCACCCAAAATTATTCCTCAACACAAGGCACCTTTGCATGATTTGGAGCTTACTCGAGCTTTAACGTTCATTCTACGTGTTTTGTATTTTCTTACAGAAATTTGTGTAATCAGATTGTTCGCACAAAAGGAATTGTGTAGTACTTTCTGGAAGGCACGCCGGCACTAGCATTTATGTTGGAGCGTTCGACGTGAAGACTATTTTCCTTCTAGTTTTAAAGGCGAAAGACGGGGTTAAAGGCTGAAAGGCCTGATGAAGGCCTCGGTTCCAATGTGCAGTTTGACATCAGATGACACTTAACTGAAAACATAGCATTATCAACATAATAATTACGCGCATACGCTCGCAAGTGTCACATAGAAACAGATAACAAGCGACCAACAGAAAGAACTTGCGCTACACAAAACACACATCACAATCAATGAAATATTGTTTAATTTGTTTTTAAGTACACTGTAAAAAAAAATGCGCCTTACCCTACAGAAAATCTGTTGGTAATTTGCGGCCGAACATTCTTCCATAAATAAAGAATGGTCATCTCCTTTGCACGGGCAGCTGTAACAGAGAGGCCGTAATACAACATACGAGTGCGATTGTATTTAGAAAACGGAAGACTCTGGTATGCTGAATCTGTACTCAAACAGTTAAAATACAGGTGCTTTCTTTATTCAGAAAACAAAAGACTCTGTATGGTGAATCTGTACTATATCCGTTAAAGTACACGTGCTTCCATTATTAAGAAAACTAAAGACTCTGTATGATGAATCTGTACTATATCCGTTAAAGTACAGGTGCTTCCCATATTTCGTCTGGCACAGGACATCCATTGTTTGGAGAATGCACCACATGGACAAACAAAATTGCCCTGGACGCGCGAGAGTCGACTGCATTTTATTTGTGTGCTATTTGCTGGGATCAGCCGTTCTACCATATGCGTTCGGAATGTGCATACGTGACCAACTGTTTCCAGCGGTCTTGAACACAGATATGTAATTTGGTCGACGCTCGCACTTATAGGTTACTTTTGTCGACGATAGCACATCTACATTAATGTTGATGAAGGCAGCTCATAGCCCAAGCAGCAGGTAACCATTGAGAAAATTGACTTGCCAGCACAGTGACATAGCTGCAGAGATGCAGAAATGCACCTTAGGTCCTAGTGAACCATCAGCCGCTAATTTTTTTTCAACATAGATGCCTACACATTATATATGTTGGCAGGAGTGCCAGCGAATTATATACTTCTTGTCGCAACCAAAGTGAAGCTTGGTATCACTGAGTGAAAGAAACAAACAGCATTACACAATACTGATTTAAGTCATCCCGAAGAGTTGCTGAAGCTATTGTACACCCCCCACCCCACCATGCACACAATTATACAACACACTGACTGTCATGGTATCAACCATGCTATTATAACACTGGGTGTCAAGTGAGGACAATTAAAGAATAAGAGGGCACAATACTTTTTGTTAGAACATCAAATGTACTTTACATTAATGCTGCATTCAAGCTAACAAAGAGGCAGCCGGTTTGCGAGATAGTGACAAATGCATACGAAAGCTCATGACATTCTTTACAGCAGAACGTTGCCTATGACGTGTTATCCGCAAAAGTGCACTCTTTCACACAAAATGACATCCTGCAGTCAAACCTTGTGCCAACATTACAGTTTGAAAAACACCACAGTGGAAGGCAAAGAGCGCTAAATTTGTTGAAAATTACAAAAAATTTTTCGATTATTCATTGTGCGTACTGTTCGTTAAAGACTCACAAACTGTTCTCTACGGGTGCCTCAAAAGGACACCCTGCTTTAAGAGTTGTAGCAACAATGATCTGTGGCACAGACAAGGAGAAATGCTTATGAAGTTTATGCAACAGTATGCCCTACAAATTACGCACCATTTCACATTCGAATCTGGTAGAGGAGGAAGATGAAAAAACTATTTTCAGCTGGAGAACGCATACTCCAGAGCAGAGGAAACAAGTGTACCCTAACCACTGCTATTGCCGATGTCTGTGCACTAGCAGTTACATATAATATGGCAGTTACAATTGTCTTTCCACAAGCACTGCAAGCTACTGCCAGTTTACCAGAACAGAGCTGGAATACATTTAGGGCAAGTTAAAGCTCTTTAATGAATTTATTTCATATGACACAATTGGAATGCCATAGTCTGCAAATAAGTGAAACGCGATGTGCCATCCCATACAATGAAACACCTTTGAAGAACCTGGGTAACCACCTGGGCCGTGGCGAGGTAAAGAGTGTGTTCTGTGTAAAGTAGTGCACCTGTATAGCCTAAAGGTGTGCAGAGTGCATTAGTATCAGTTGCGAAGGTTCATAATTTAAATTGCACACAGTAAAAACCTCCATGCAGTTTTGCAAAACCCAAACCCCCGACCTTTTTGTTGTTTAAAGATAATGACACGTACGACCATAACATGCACACTATGGGCTTTATTGCAAAAGGATAGACAGTTGGGCGAGTTCGTACGGTAACATGGTCTTGGTTTCTAGCACGAAGTGAACACGGAAACAGAAAGGAGCAGACAGGACGAGCGCTCGTCCTGTCTATGGGCTATGGGCTTTATTCCCAAACAATCAAAACGAATAGCACCACCTCAAGTGTTATGGGCCTTCTGTCTTACATTTCCCATATGGGAACCAATGTGCACTCTGAGGTTGTTAATGCCAATGAGTTGGTCCATGACGGCGAGAGGTCTTACACACCACGGCGGTTCAGGTGGACTCACGGGCGGCGACTTACGTCTGCACAAGAATTCGCTTCTCACCTTCCATGAAATCTCGGCACATTATCAACTTACTCGGCGGGCCTTTCCGCTACCACATCCTAAACTTAATAGACCACAATCGTCGGCCTTTCGCATGCTCCAAACATGTTCATTCCCCTGCCGGGGTCGATTCAGTCACTTCGCGCCTAATGTAGAAACCCACTGTCCAGACTGTGGGGAGGCGTACTGCTCCTTATCCCATATGTTCTGGCAATGCCCTGCGTTACGCAGCTCATCGCTAATCACTTTAACCGTCTGGGAGGCAGCCCTTAAGAACGGCGACTTCTCAGAGCAACTACTGTCCAGAAGGCCTGCGACAGGGCGGAGGACCACGATCTTCAGACCACGACGTGGGTGCGGCCCGCGACGGCTACGGGGATTCCCTGAAAAGGGGGCTACCCTAACGCGGTTCCTCAGGAGCATTAGTAAAGTTCTTTGTCTGTCTGTCTGTCTGTCTGTCTGTCTGTCTGACATTTGCTGTGAAAAATTGTTAGTGTCAGATGCTGCAATCAGCTGAAAAACTTATTTCTACAGCAATATGAAGTATTAGGTACTGTGATATCAGGTATTTCACTGCTGTATAAGCATTATCGCGTCCTCAAGTAAAAAAATGAGGAATAAATACAACATGTATATTTCACGTCGCAGCCCTCATACAAAGACACATAGTAGTCTGAATAGTAGTAGTAGTTTCCAGATTTACAGCGCAAGACAGATTTTAGTCCACTAAATGAATGGCATCACGCCGATTATTCTTGCATTTGGTGCTATAATTATTTGTATTTATTTCAGTTGTGTGTGAATTGTGAGGGATATCCCTTGACATGTTTTAGATTGACTGTTCGCCAATTTAGGCAAACTCATATTTGCAATTAACCTTGTATAAGACACCAAGAACTTGCTTAGCAGGAGTATTTCTAACATTTGCAAGATGCGAGGTTCCTGAATGCATATCTAAGCCTGGGGTGCATGCCACCCTTTAATCTCATCAGCAAGTTTCAGGAAATCATCTATAAGGTTTCTTATGACGAATGTAAATTTGCTTGAACGGGAGAAACAGTGAATTTAAACAGGCGAATTATGCAGCATCAGAATAATGTCAGCAAGAAGCAAGCATCAAGAAGCGCTGTCGCTCGATGCGCATAGACTATCAAACAAAAGAATTATTTGGGATGATTTCAAATTCTGGAACTGGAATGAGATATCTCTGTTAATCTATATATAAACTCTGATTATTGACTCTACTACCCATACTTTCACCAGAAACGTTCATAATCATTTTCGTATCTATGCAAATCATCCTGGCCAATATTCAGCCCTCCATAAGCTGATTGTTTACTTCTGATTCTCGGAGGAAAAGAGGTGTCCATATGAAGACCATATCATATATTATTTCCTATTTTATAAAACAGATAGGGGAAAAATTTCTCACACAAAATGTATTAAGCTTGAGCAAGTTCTATGTTTGAAGCCGTTGATTTTTTTCCCATTTGTCATCTTTGACCCACCTGGCTAGCAAAGTAGACAGAAAAGCTGCGGGAAAAAGGTGGTGGTGCCAAATTAGACTTGCGCCCGAGGCGATATTTCACGGTCACTGGAGGTCACTGTGATCTTAAGTTCTGCAGTCAACTGCTGTGGTCTCAGCATTTTCCTTGAGGGCCATGGTCATGTCTATGAAACCTTGTCTTGGCTGCATAAAGAAGGTTAATTTTCTGAGCTGTCTTTTTTTAAAAGACCCATCTAAGTTGTGTTCGTGGCTTTGCAACACAATATTGCCACGTGACTGGCGACTCAAGACCTTTTACGTGTGTTTGCAGGCTTCTTGCTTGGAAAAACACTTTTGTGTTGCACGCCATGAGTAACAGAAAAGTGTATCGCGAGGCTTTCATTTTGCTCTGCAATCTTTTCATTGACACTTTTCATTTTATTATTTTAGAAGTTTTTTAACTAATTAAGAATTATTACGTAATGAGGCAGTATGCAAAAAAAATCTGAGTAGCTCCAAGAAAGGGCAAACGACGTTACCTTCATTCTGTCTAGTTACATCGCATTTACATATTTCTAAACCTTGGTGCATGATAGTTAGAACAACATGTAGATAAAGAACAATATTATAATTTTCCTAATCATGTCTTGCGTCTTAATGGTGGCTATGGCTACTTCAAGTGATACATTCAGTAAGGTGCAAGCAGGTTGGATGTAAAGTTGTTTTGCAGCAAGGGCGTGTAATCTAGAAAATCAAGCAAAAGGCCAAGTTGTGCTCACTATTCAGATGTTTAACTAAGAAGCTGTAGGAAAATAAAACAGGACACAAGACCTAATAAACAATGCAAAACTTGAAAATCTCAACTGAACGAGAAGCCAGGAAAAAGCCACTAGCTTACATCGAGTACACCCTTGCTATGTACTCCAAGTGAACTTGGAGTACCGCAATGCTTGGGCACCATATGAACGTAACAATCGATAACTTTCAGCAGAATATGAACACAACTAAATAAATTGGGCTTAGAAGGTTGTCGATGTGAAATCCTCAACGACATGTTCTCGCGTTTAATCTGTTGAGCTCATTCTGCGTTCTCCAAAGCTGGCTCTCCGCCATAATTTCTCTAAACGTAACATCAGCTTAAGTCACAAAATAGGGTTGACCTGTACATAAAGTTGATAATGCATGACAAACATCATGAAAACTGTTACGTGTTAACCAGTGGGTTCACTCATGCAGCCATGAAAAGATGTGAGGCAGACACATGATATATTGAAGCTTGTTTCGTTTCCTGAAGCAGGCTTCTTCTCCAGTTGTAAAAGCTGTACCCACTAGCTAAATAAACGATGAGAATAAAGAGAACTTGAACATTCTAACAATACGTTGGTCATTTGCAAGTAACCAGCAGTCTTTTTGGCTCCTAGGTTCCCTGGTGCAAATTTACTATGCCGCAGTACTTGCTTTACCTAGCACCAGCCACATTAAAATGCAATGTGTTCAGAGCCCTTTCCCTCTGTTTTTTCTGCTTTGGAAACAGTTTACCATGTGTTCAGTTGGCGTTGAGAAAGGGGACAGAAAACACTGTGCACCACTGATTTCTAATATGTTTTGGCGGATGCAGCACGCCACACAGCATCCAGGTGAAGCCAGTGGAAATTCAGTGTCGTGCAGTGGCTTTGTACTGGAAGCATGACGTACGGTGGACTGACTAGTGCGTGCGATCAGATAATATTGCTGCCGTAAAACTTTTATCGGGGTTTTTCACATTTGAGGAGATGTGAAAGGAGATGTGAAAGGCGAGTGCTTCTATGACAATCTGAACCCGTATACGATAGTGTTTTCTTACATCAAGTGTTTTATCATCCACCAGTGTTTCCACTGCGCGCCACGTATGTTAGCGACACTGTGGACACTGCAATGAAAAAATTCTGGACACCTCTAAACACTGCTCTGGCCTGCTTGGGTAGTCTATGACACATCAGGCGGGCATTTTAGGGGAAGAAATGCCACACACCCGTGCAGATGAAGTGCTGCTTCAAAGTTGTGAAGCACTAACTTCTGGGACAAGGTTGGCTTCAGTCGAGGGCGCTTGATGCGCAGTCCATCCCCTGTAGTGGCGTGGACTCTATTATACTGGCTTTCCTTCCTCGTTGGGACCTTGGCAACAGCTTATACCTTACATTTTTGAACCTGCAACATGTACACAGAAAGTCACATCACTGTGCGTTGATTCTATGGCTTTATTTTTGTATATATTCTATGAAATCGTCACAAAATACAGTTCGCTCATTTTTAGTACATTAAAAGACAGGCTGGTTGCTATACATGTGAAACGTTACCATCCCTCTTACAGAATACAACAATTGAAGCATACACTGGAAAGCGACACTACAACTTAAATTTACGTGACACCGTATGACCATACAGTATGCTTACTGTGTGCTATAGCCCTGTGTCAAGTAAAAGTTAATTGTCAATCGTGTATGGTGTATTTATACTCATTCTGAGTAGTAAAACTATACAATAAATTTTTACACATTGTTGGCTTCTGATTGCCTATGTGATCCGTTTCCTACTTACGCATGCAGTAATCCCACTGCAATAAGCAAAAAGCGTTAGGAAAAGAAATGCCGAAAAATAAATTTCCTAAGGGCCCCTGCAATGGCCAGTAGCATGTAGTTGAAGCTACACAAACACTCAGTTTTCACACAGCTTATTGTTCAGCGAGTAATAAAGAGGTACGCGGTGTCCCTCTGCATGACCAATAATATCTGTCTACTTGAGACTGCACTAAGGCTGCTGCTCAGTACTGTTCGGCAGTTCGGCTTTGGTATTCTGCTATGCAGAACTGTTTAGCTGCCAGTAGTTTACTTTGCAATAAAATGCAACTTGGAGCACTTGTCATTGGCCCACAAGTAATGCGACAGCAAATATAAAACAAGCATAGGTACGTCGGTCTCAGAAAAAGAACATATACTTTACAATTATAATGAGATGTGATGCCACAATGAAATGGAAAGCAACGCATAAAAGTGGACGGCACTTCCATGCCGCCAAGGTTATTGGACAGACAATACTTCACAAGTGCCCGCAACACAGTCAAACAAGGCAAAGCCGCGTTTCCTTATGTGTGTTTGAAGACAGCTCTACACGCGGTAGTGATTCCAGTCTTGCTGCCCAGTGGTTTAGCTCGCCGCAGTTTGAAGTGCGACAAAATACAAAGGGAGCAAACTGCATTATAGTCTTGTTGCAAACAAGAATATAACGTGAACTGCATTCCGAGGCCAGAAGCTATCGAAAAAATTCATGCCATATATTCAAGCAAAATGGTAAGCTGCATGACATGTTTAACATGATAAATTTTTATGTTGCACCAGTGTGCAGCGTCTTATAGACAAAGGCATATATATTTAGTGCAAATATCACACTATGATTGTACACAATGGTCGTAATTTCCAATAATATAAACGGTGTTGCCTTAATGTTACAACAAATGTTGACATTACTTAATAATAGCCCTGTAAATTTTAGCATGTAGTGGCACCACTTGGTTAAACAATAGTGATGTAATGTCTACGTGTACAAATATTACCCATGCATTTCTGCCATTGTCCAAATGGCAGAAATGAATGGGTAATACTTGTATACATACACATTACATCACTATTTAACCAAGTGGTTAAACTATGTCTGCCTTACACAAGATTAGAACTAAAACATAAATTATAGTCACCCTAACAGTAACACTTCATTTGAATTTCACAGTAAATAAACGTCTGTTGATGCCAGCCTCCCACAATGCTTAACCGTGCTGCATGCTATACAGAGCAATTATAGTGGTATCACTTAACTCTGAAGCTATTCGGCACTGCAGCATTATAGAAGACATCTACAAATGTCCCATTTCATGTGTAACAGCTTGACTTGCTTGCACATCTCACCAAGTGAAAATTAACATTAGTTCTTGTTTAGCAATTTTGCCTGCTAGACCACAATCGAATGACATCAATATATTAACATATTAACTCAGAGAACCTAATTTGGCTTACATATTAACAACTTCGCATACAGCCACAGCTGCACTCTGTCATATGTTTTGCAATAATGAAGGAATGCTTGTCCACCAGCACTCTGATGTCACTAACAGTGATGACCTCTACAGCTATATAGATGGTCATGATTCAGGTAGCAAATAGCTAACAGAAAGAAATCTACTCACTTTGAGAGCTACAATACTGCGATCACTTGAGAGAGATGGATCCATTGCAGGCAGCAGACCTCATCTCAGCTCCAGCAGAACAGCAACTTTCTTTTCACTAAAAGAAAAGGATTAATCAGTAATGATATGTTACCTTGTTCCTGCTGAGTATCAATACAAGCTGATTTTCATGCATATCTACTCTCCACTTTAGTAATACAACTGAATCATTCGTAGAGTCTATGATGATACCATTCGCTTTTCTTGATTACGACCCCGTCATTAAGCTATTATTGTCGCTGTGTCGCCGTCAGATAGCCACTGAGGCACCTAGGTAGTCACTCCAATTATTGTCATTCCGGGGTTGTCATGTTTTCCTCGTAACATCATCATCATTTCAAAACCGTCACGCCATCATCGTCATGCACCTTTTGCCAATCCGTCAACGTCCTTCCGGCCTCGGCTTTCCATCGTCAGCGCTCCTTTTCCGTACAGTCGTCGTTACGTGGTCTTCGTCTTTGGTGACTATACCTAAAACAGATGCCGCAGCAACGTAGACTGACACGGAATACATTGCATATCGTATATAGCGGAAGTAAGGAAAGTCTTACAATGATCACTGCTGACATTAAATAAACGTAACTTCAGCAATACGTCCGTTACTACGTGGCTTGAAGCGCTCATCGCATTACCGTCAACAGTAATCGTGGGGTGATTTCTACAGTAATTGTTTTTTATCACTGTTTAGACACCGGTGTAGTTTTAATATGTGTAATCATATATTACTACTTAAACTTTATTTTTCGTAATGTTATGGTGAAAATCACTTATAACACTTTTTGCGCATGTGGTTTGGAGTGTAAAATTATTACATTCATTATATCGTTCTATAAGGTATCACTCCAGAAAACAACATATGCATTTATTAATTCCTATATACGTTGGCTTTATTTCATTATTTGTATTTTGTTATGCTATCTCTCCGGCTTTTTGTGTTTTTTTTCTTCTGTGTGCAATAATACGCCACAGTAGTATGTACACAAAATACAGCCGAATGCTTCTGCAATGACCTGCTCTACATTGAAATAGGCGGTACAACGAAGAGTTGAGAATGTTCCGGCCGCATTCCAGTTTTTTGTGTGCATTGTGAAGCCTCTTCCAGGAAGACAACTATAACAAATTTTCCAGTTCAATGAAGAATTTACCTGCCCCGAAGGCTGATTTGTTTCTTTACGAAGAAATTCATGGAGCGGTGCCGCTATTGTCCTTTGCAGACACACTGAAGTGCTCTGACGCACATTAAGAGCGTGCAGGTGTCAGTAGTCCTGGGATACTACTACCGGAATCGGTCAATTCATACGCTACTTGCTGCAACGCATCAGCGGGTGTGAGGGCTGATTCGTACTGTAACCTTGACAATGGCACCATGATGTAATCGTAATTGACTACCGATGCCCTCCTAAAAGCCACCTAGGGCAGAAAGGACACGAAAGTAACTGAAGGCAACAGTGAGGATCTGAAAATCAACCCAAAAGTTTCACTGCAGAAGAAGCGGAAGCCTTTTTGTACTGTACAATCTGCGTATTTACTTTGCACAGCTACGGCGTCTCGTCAAACAACATGCTGCAGGCCTAGCCTCAACAACATCATGTGCAATCGCACATTCTGTCAGTCAACGTGTGGGTCCATTAACTCTTCAATTCATGATGAATAATTTTTTTCTTTCTTCAATGCGCTTAGCCTGTTCTATTGTCAACAGCAGGCTGGGCGACATTTACAACGACGTCAGCTGTATAACAAATGTATTCGGAGGTCCCGAGCACTTTGTTTGACTGTAACAATTTGTATTGATGCAGTGAATCTGTATGCCTGTGTTTCGATGCCAAGAACACGGGCCAGAACATTAGTCAAGCTGCTACGTAGGAGCGTTTACCTTGTCCTCGCTTTCTTTAGGATGGTGTACTTTAATGAAAGCCGAATAAAAGTGATTTGATTTCTCGCACCTTCCCACTCGCATTAGGGAATGCTGTCTAGTGTGTCACTCAGTAAAATTGTATTGTGCCGCTGTCCTGGCTACATTAGTTCATATTTCGTCGGCATTGTCATTGTTGCCGCGCCATAATTTTTCGAGTCCACGTCGTCATTGTGAGGTTTTCTTTTGCCCACTGCAGTTCTCGGGAATTTCCCAGGTAATGAAACTTGCCCAATTACATGGTCTTGTTGTGGCTACATAGTATTATAGCTTGTGTATCACAGCGAGCGGTGCTGCCACAGCAGGAGCAGAGTATTCTTTGAGGGCAAAGTAGAAATAGCTGAAGATAGCACCTGTCCCTTTACGTCAGGCTATTCGCGGTGGAGCGTGATCATATGGGAAAACACAGATCCTCTGGAGCGTAGAACAATTACCTTCTTGATAAGAGGGAAATGCCAAGTCTGTAGTTTCCCCGATTCTGGCAGAATGCAGACCACTAAGCAAGCGGACGTGCGCCGCACGATTGTTACCTATATTACAAAACTGACCATCGAAATGAAAAAAAAATCTTGATGTGATATGGGAATGTCGTTGTTAACTCTACCACGGCATTAGTATTTGAACGCCAAGGGCTATTTTTATTCGTCCGCCCTGCAAATATCCAAATGATAAATTATTTTACAGTTAATTGCAAGACTATGTGTTAGAAGGCTGCTCTGTACGAGTTAAGGCACATCTATGAATGCCAGGTTGCGGCATGCTATCATATATTGATTTCATACGTCAATATTCCGAGTGACGTTATACTTCTCTTATATTGTCGTGTGTTCTGCGTTTTAATAGGGAAGTAGATATATTGTTCAACAGAATGGCTTTCTAAACAAGGAGCACTTGTTTTCAATTCAGCAGTTATGTTTGTTATAAGGGATGTCAGCACAAATAAACATAGAATTATTTAAGGAATAATAAACAATAATTCTGTAGAAACATGCTGAACAAGCGCACACGGAACCGCAAGCGCTATCGAGACAGAATTGGTATGCGTAGCATGTTGCTCGGTACAGACGACAGCGCTTTTATCGGTAGAAGATAACGCTGTCTCGTGATGGCCTCTCTTGCAATTGTATTTCCCACAGATAAGGAACATGAATAAAGAAATGAGCAAAACGGCGGTCCTTGTCCTGAAAATGAATATAAAAGGTAATCACTCCTGTGCAGTACCGATATTTGAGGGAGATTCCTATTCAAGAAGGAGCTCAGTGCCAAATTTGTTTAGTAAGATATATAGCGTTCGGCGCTGAAACTGAACTACGACATCTAATTTTGGATCACGAAGCTCACTAAGTGAATTCGTAAGCGAAAATTGTTATTTTGGTAAGTATGGCACCGCCTTTTATTTCGTTAATCCTGATCAGCACACGAAAATGTTGGTGAAAGATAGATGGTTTATTTTTATCTCGCCATGGTGTTCTGCGTAGATCTTCCCCATATGTAGCTTTCCTTATTCTTGCTTTGTTTTTAATTTTCCTATTTTTTCTTAAGGTAAATATAATAGAATTTTTGTATATTCCTTATAGTTACATAGAGCCTACTTATTACACAGCTCCTGCTTTATTAGGATCGACGCAACTAGTATCGAAATGTGGCAAAATAACTTCGCCTGTGAATTAGAACATTTGGCTGTGCGCATTCCATGACCATTCTTAAAAATCAAGACAATAGATTTAGTATCTCTGCAACCAACAGGGTGCTGCAAGCTTCAATCTCATGTACAGCCAAGTACCTATGGCTGGTGCACATAGAGGTGCATAATTTGCCTTAAATACGCGGTGAAGTTCTCAAACTAGAGCGTAGGATATTACCAACAGTCTGGTTTTTCCATGTTTTCCGCATCCTGTGCTTGAAGAGTTCGTGCAAGTGACCTTGCCACGACGATCCTCAGGACAAAGCAACTATGCGGACAATGTGACGCACAAAATATATGTTTAAAATTATAGTCTGTTTTGGCTATGAATCGAGCAATAATGATGCGCCTATATTCGCTTGTGTGGCGACTAAATAAAATGCATCTTTTAAGCCAATCTTATGGCTTTCCAGTGTCGCTCTATGGGTTCTCTCGCGCTAATTGTCGTGTCTCTGTTTACATGTGAGTGTTTAATTGCATTCCATTGATGCCGCAAAAGAGGTCATGTCGACAACTCGAGCGTCAATGCCACGCACAAAACTGACGGCAACTCGTCTGGCGCCGCGCTAAGAGGAGGGCCCTCAGATGTGTGAAGAATTTTTGTTTGATTAGAGTTCGCATCTGTAAGCGTGGATTCATTGTTTCTGCTATATATTGTTGTAATGAGTTTGTTACTTTAAATTTGTGCCTAAAATATTATATGTCATGCACTCCGCCGCAACAATTGCTACACAATGAGCAAGGGATCAAGAAGGTGAATAATACGTGGAGCCCGGGAAGCGCTGGGAGGCCCAGGAAGTCGTGTTCTTTATCACAGCCCTCTTCCGTCACACCAGTGCCTCGCTATTTATCCGCGGGGCAACAGGCTGACGATGTATCTTGGTTTCACATCCTAGCATGTGACATGAAACACTCAAATGCGCACGTGCAGACAGATGCGGAACAGCTTGTTGACACGGTGGTCGGAGTCCTCATTGACCGACTTGCTTCTTGCTCAGATGCCCAGAATCATGAACAAGTGGCTGACCTTCCTGTTTTTGTTTGGACTCTGCGTTGTTTTGGCCGGTTCCGATACAAGTGAGTAGATGTGCTTTTAAAGTGCTTGAGTAAACAGCGCATATTTGCATATGAAGAGAGCATAGGTACGCTGAGACGTAAATTCCTAATACCAATCGCGTTCGGCCAGCTAGCTTGAGTGTTGTTTTGCATCATTGGAAATATTATGGCCTGATAAATATCATGTGAATGTGGAACCTCCATCTACCATACATTATCACGGCAATGCAAGGCCATTGTGATCTCTTTGAACAAGAAATACATTTGCAGTTCATGGTGACGGCGAAAAAAGATTGCGATAGCCTTTCTTGGTAAAGTTAAACGGCCTAGATTTTGAGCAACCAAGCATGAATACTATCGAACTCAACAGCAATATTACGCGAATAAATGTTTTAAATATATTGATGAGACACAATATTGCCTTGTACCTACTCACCCCCCCACCCCACGCGCGATTATCCGGCATCCATATCCAAACAAAGCGATCGGGGTCCGAACACGAGCTGCCAGCATGGTGCACGTTCATTGAATTTAGATTCTGTATGAACAGTCACTACCACTTGCACCACCGCCTGTTACATTGTCCTTGGAAAACTTGAGCCTTGTTAAAGTTTCCATTGCAGAAGGGATTTTGCTCTAGCTCTCCCGCAGACTTTCGTTTTACTGACACTAGAGCCCTGCACGCGACGGTTTTTCAGGGCCCGGCCCGATGACATTAAACCTGGTCCGTACCCAACTTGACGCAGCCCGGCTCGGTTCTGTCCGACCATTGAGCTTATACGAAGCTAGGTGGAGCTCTCGATCACTGTGAAGATGCGGTCATGTGACCAAAAGGCGTCGGGGGATCTTCAACCTGCATCAAAGCAGTCCTTTTGCCTTGCATCTCGTCTTGCTGGCTACTCTAACGTAAGAGAAAGAAAACATTTTAGTTCATTTCATCGCCAGCCGAACATGCACGGATTATTATTCGAACATTTGGTATGAAAACACACATATATAACGGAGAGTTAGGCAAATAGGGAGGGACGAGGCTGGCAACAGCCACCGGGAGTGTCAGAACACCTGCTTACAATCAGGGAGGATGATATAGAAAAGTACATCCGTTGATCGCCATGCTCGTGCTTTAAGTTGTGATAAGAACTGTCGTACTATAATTTTTAATAGCTTTGCGGCCATGTATTATAGCGAAGGCATAGCTGAACACTTCCTGCACACCACCTGCCATTTTATCTCATTTTTGAATCTCATATGAACAATGGAATGTACAGTGATGGAACTGGAGCCAATGAAACTGGCGCGAATGCAAATTTAGATGCACTGGTCTATTGCCTTTCAGGAATAACAAAACACACGGCCACTAGAAATTCTTGTATTAAATATAAATTGGTGATGCTCAAGGAAAACTCCCATGTTTAATCGTATTTTCACATGGAACATGTAATATTTATCATTTTATTCGGCATCATTTTAATGGTCTCACTGTTTCAGTCGACAATTTAGACATCTTTGTCTGGCAATGTATGCGGGTTCGCCTCTGTCGCCTTTTGATTCAGTACAGTGCATGCATAACGTAGGTAACATAGTTTTCCTCCGGTCAGATCGGAATATGATCTGCTTGCTTGTTCACGTAAAAATAGCAGAAAATCCAAGTAGTGTTAGAAAAAAACATCTGCAAGGCGGCGAGCGCAAGTGTTCAGCCACACAAAATGTGAACCTAGCACTCAAAGAATAGAATTTTCTGCGTTATATATATTTTTTCACATCCTTATGACCAATTTCGAGAAATTTCCCAGCCTCCCAGTAGGCTAAAAGTATTTATCTAAGCACACTAGACGCTTCAAAGCCTAATTTAATTAGTTGATGTAATTCTGCATTAAACTACGGTGAAATATTCAACTTACCTTAATAAATTATGTAGAAAAATAATGAGACCCAGTAGCGAGTGGCACTGTGCCTTAACAGAAACAAAAATGGGGAATGAGCTTTCCGGAGTTTATGTGCCAACACTTTATTTAGGTACTCTACAAAGTTGTTAAAATGTATTTCATTTTTGTTTTCCAGTTAATGTTCACCTCTGTCCTCTGTCAAAAATCTACATATTCTTGTCGGGCAACAAAATGTTGCAGACGACTCTTCTGGGCACGTCTTCTGCTCTTAAAATATCTAGCCAGCTATACCGAAATTCCTGTTATTGATTTCTCTTGCGGTCGATATTTGCAGAATAGCTTGGATACTTGGAGACAGTCTAGGGATTTTTTTTCCAATAGGTGTCGCACCAGGCACATAGTTTTTATCTTATTTAGCACCATTGCAATGCAAATATCTTCCTTACTCTTCGTCATAAACATTCGACTCTGATTCAAGAGGATCCCTTGAAGCTTGCATTTCTCCGCCACTCGCAATCAGCCAATTGCGCTTGCCCTTGTCGATAGGCGGTGCCGCTATCAAACTCGCAGCACTTCATCCATCAAACGTCATGTCGTCCGTCTTACGAATGACCATGATCACCTCTTGGAACTCGAGGTCCTAATAACCGGGGAATAATGTTGACCAAAGTTTGATGTGTCGCGAAGACGTAAGGATTGCGGCAGAACCCATATTAATATAACTATGGAAGTTTATGCGATCAGTATTCATGCAATGTAGCGACCACGCAATGACACGCCATACTAACACAACTTAACTTAGAATCTAGAGGCCCTTCTGAGATTTCAAGTGATTCGGCTATATGCGACTATCTCCATGGTTGACCCACATTGTTATGGCCATGGCTCGCCAAGGTTATATACCAATGGACGCCGAGTGACGGCGATGGAATTACGAAGATGGAATGACGTCGATAGAACGACGAAGGCTTCATGAGGACGATGGCTTGCCGACAATGTGATGATTCTGAAGTGATGACGATAAATACCCACAACCCACTTGCAATGCCATGACGACGGTGGTATAATCACGATTGATTGACGATAGCACGATCATAACGGAATGAAGGAGAAATTATGTTGACGCATCGACGAAGTTGATATGACGACGACGGCGAAAATGCCCATCGCAATAAAAAAAAACGGGGGCTGCAATTGGCGCGGCTCATCACTGGTACTGTTTTCTCCGTGGCAGTAGAGCGCCGCTAATGTAACTAATCTGTGCAGCATACAGCTGCTGTGTTCTGGTCTACCTGCCTCAATTTTCCCATCAAGCGACAGACACCACTTACCTATAGTTTGCACATTGGTGCTGTTTTTACAGCCATCACTTTTGTGGAGCCACAAATAGCATGTCGGGGCCTAATCCGGGCCCGACCCGAACCCAAATCCCGCTGAATGGCTCAACACATTCAGACACATAGATTGAGTCGGCGCATAGCCATATTGTCCTGCCATGCTTGCGTATTCATTTTGGCGTTGTCTTACTAAGCCCGACAGTTTAGATGAAATTCTGGCCTCGGCAACCGCATTGCGATATAGATGAAATGCGAAAACTCTCCCGTACAGTGCACCGGCTGGTAATCAGAAACCCCAGATAGTTAAAATTGATCAGGAGTACCAGACTTCGGTGTGCCTCGTAATCATGTCGTGGTGTTGGCACTTAAAAGGACAGAATATCATTTCATTTTATTTTAGCCATATTTGCTAACCCTATAGACGCGCCGGTCACTGGTTTTCTTCTCTGCCGGAATGCTCAACTGAAACAAGAAACGATACGTAAATACCCTCACCACAACACACTTTGCGCCGCCAGGCTCATCATTTCTGCAACGAACCGACTTCATTTACTTAACTCTTCCTCTCGCTATACAACAAGCACTTTTCTTTCGTTCGTTTCCCCAGAATGCAGCTACTTGCTCTAAAGGAACCTGCTCTCACGTAACCGAGTTGCGGGGAGGTTGTGTCACCGAAAACTAAGTGGCTGCTTAGGACAAAGGTGTCTCGCAAGAGAATATAAGTGTTTTGAACTGCAATATGCTGTGGTCGTTGCTCAGGGTGTGTGGCCTTTCTCCGCCGCCTAGGCTACTTGTGCGAGGCCTCCGAGAGTGCTAGTTCGACGACAACACATGCGCTGGCTATCGACTGCGGGCTATCGGAGTCGCCCGTTTTGCCGGGGGTCCTCCTCCCGTGGTCCTGCTGTCTATGCTGCTTGTTCTGAATGTTGGGATTCCATGGCGCGTTTGTCGCTGCAGTTCACTGCCCGTTTATTGTGTAGACGTTTAGAAACTTCTACGGTAGTTACTGAAGTGGCAGCTGCTGGGTGCGCTAGAAACATGTTTCTAGGGCACCCAGCACCTGCCATTTCTACGGTAACCTAGCTAGTTTGGCTTGAAATCAAATAGCCATAAAATGATTTCATCGTCAGTTTCGCACATCTGGAACAAAATTTTTACGCCCAGTTGCGAAGCCCTGTCCCCCACATAAATTAAAAGAAATGGAAGGGAAACGCCCCCACACATGATCCCAGCTTCGCAGAACCTGGAGCAAGAGTTGTGTTTCTGACCGTGTGGCTCAATAGGATCCGAAAAAGTGCACAGAAAAGCTAGAATTTTTACTCAACAATAAAGTTAATTTTCGTATATCGTCTATGAAACGGGGCTCCAGAATTACATCTGCTATTTTTACCCCGTCTGCAGCCTCCAAAGCACCACGTACAAGAAGACCCCGGGACCCCAACTGTGAAAGAAGCCGCCCATTGGAGTCGGTAAATAAGATTATGGATATTCTGTTTGTTTTCCGGAATGTGATGCTAAAAAAGTGTGACGACGTTATCAACTCAGTCATCTTTATCGCTGTCATCTTTTGAATCACGAGGAACCATAGCATTTCTTTGTCTGTTTCACAAAATAATTCCTAGCACGCGCCCATCCACCCTCTTGATCTCGTGCATGTCGACGTCTGCCTCAACATCTCAGCTTTAAGCGTACGTTTGTCCGCCCCGGTGCTTTCAATTCCGTCCTGCCGTGTGTCATTCAGCTATAAAATGGGCTACTAAACGATATAGTAGAAATTCTTGAACCTTTATGCTTCAGAGATTATATAAACATATAGTTTCCATAATAGATCACAATTAGCCCTACTGCGCGCCTAAGTCGCTTGTCGCGAAGTTGTGTACAGTCTTTCTTGCTTCATTTATGGCGTTATTCGAATTTGTTAGACTTGTTCTTCTCTCTTTACGCGCTAACAATGTATAAATTCCTTGTACCCCATGTGTTTCCTACGCCCCTTGTATCCTCCCCTCACGCAGTACTTCTCGGGAGCCATTGAAGTAACTGAATGAACAAACGCATAATAAAAAAAATAAAAAATAAAGATTTTTGCAAGGTAGTTTGAGTAAATCTACAGAGTAATACAAGTCAGGAAGAAAAAGGAAACAGACCAGCTTATCACGTGATAGAACTAGAACGTGTGAATTGTCGACAACTATTGAGCTGTCACTAGCTGCCATGAAAAAACAACTTTCTTTTTAGATAAAGAAACACGTGACGAACTAACCCGCTCCTAATCTTCAGTCGTCATTGCTGCTGCCTCGACAATCACGCGCGCGCAGCGATCTCGTTCCTTGACTAAAACGACATCATTGTCAAAATATGGGGCACACCCACAATCGCAGCAGTGAGATGTAAAATTACCTTCTCTTTATCTATTCACGTTTCTGTTATGCTCCTTTGGGAATTCGTGTGCGCATTAAGCTTCTGAGGGTTGTGTATTACCAATATGCCTGAACAAATGCTATTCCGCCATAAAATATTTCTGCCCCTCGATTATTGCAGTGAGGTGGTAATTTCAACCACTGGATAGCGTTTAGGACCTTAGGACCTCAAATCCACTCACTCACTCACTCACTCACTCACTCACTCACTCACTCACTCACTCACTCACTCACTCACTCACTCACTCACTGAATAAATCAAGCAAGCAAGCAAGAAATCAAGCGGTCGATCAACGAACGATATCACTGTTTCTGCAAACTATAAAAGAATACTTCATTCGACGCATTCGTAAACTTGATGGAATCGAGTGTTTTGAAAAATTCTTAGCGCAATGTCTCAAAAATATTGGTTGCTGTGGAAATAATTAAGCTCTTCAGAAACACACAAGGTGGCGGAAGTATTACGTGAAGGAAGAATATGGCCATCCGCGTAAGCTTAGACGGGGCCTCAAAGTGCGGCCGTGCCAGATTCGACCCAGTTGGGATGGTGTCTGGCGCTGCTGAGGAGTAATTATTCTTAATGAAATTGTTTTAGAAATTCTTATGCGCTCCATTTAAGGCTCGATTCTATTTGTATAAATATTTTCCTTTCATGAAGCCTTTCCGGAATTGGAGATTTCTGCAAACCTAAACATCAATGACATTGTTCTATCTCATATACGATTTAATTACATTACTTACGGATATACACGTTTGAAAGTGAAGTGTTGTGATCTCAGAACATTCCGTTAGTCTCGACAAACAGAAAATAATTCATTGCAGTAAAGCACCATTTCTTACATAAAACTGGAAAGGCGAGCGTAAGCTCACATATACATTAATAAGCAATAAAACAAAACTAAGGATATACAAAACCATACAGCAATGCTATAGTGACATATTTATTATGGCGAGCCTGCAGATACTGTATGAAAGCACGCAAATTGAATTCGAAAATTAACCGCAAAATATTTCTCAAGTGCGTTAAATATTTTTGCTTACTCAATAATGCTACGCTTAGGGTTGTCGATCATTTTTCTTCCACCTGTTGTCTACTGGTGCCTAGCTGGTCAGCTATGTGAAAATAATCACTTCCGAGCAAAGCTGGTAATGCCTGGTTTGATCCCAACACAAGGACAAATTTCCATTGAATTTCGAAGCCATTCGCCTCCTGAACCTACAGAAATTTTCTTAGTAATTTCCTGCTATTTTTTGGATGGAATACTTTTTTCGGGGCTACGTAGCTGACCAGTGTTTTCATTTCAGTGAATACAAGCTCTCCACTAAAAACCTTTAAGGACGCGTAATCTTCACTCATATTCATAAAGTCTTTACACAGCTAGTATTAGGAGCAAGATCTGTCGTTGTAAATCCTTAGGAACATTTTACCTTCCTTTATGCAGGAGCGCTGAGTCTAATAGCCTTTACCAAAGTAAAACTTGGTGAAAGCTGCAAACTGCGATAAGTAGCTCCCTCCGAGGAGAATTCTGTCAATTATTTTGTTATTTATTGCATGCATACTAGAATATATATATATATATATATATATATATATATATATATATATATATATATATATATATATATATATATATATATATATATATATATATATTGTACTGTAAAATAGGGAGCAGTGGGGCTGTGGCTAGGAGAGAGACAACGACGACGAGAAGGAACAACCTTGTTTCGGTGCTCGGTCGGCTACACTACCTCTCGCTGCTCCAACGTTCTAGTCGCGAACGCTTACTGTTCAAAGTGCTTCGCGACATTTGGTGGAAGGTGCTGGACTTATTGCCATCCTGGAACTCCGAAGCCGCACGATCCCTGTCACATCTCCCATGCCTGAGGAGACTAGCCCTACCGCGCCACCCATGGCACCGCCTCCAGTCGTCTGTCCTGGTGCGCCACGCCAACGGGATCCTCCCATCTTCAATGGAACTGACGATCATGACGTAGAGGACTGGCTGTCGTCATACAACCGAGTGAGTGCCCACAACAAATGCTCTGAAGCTGACAAGCTTGGCTACGTCCCTTTCTACCTTTCCGGGGTCGCCCATCTTTGGTTCCGCAACCATGAGGCTGACTTTTCCACCTGGTCAGCATTCCGAACGGCACTTCAAGAAGTATTCGGTTGCCCTGCTGTGCGCAAACTTCGGGCTGAGCAACAGCTTCGCTGTCGTGCCCAACAAAAGGGCGAAACGTTTACGAGCTACATTGAAGATGTAGTTGACATCTGCCGGCGTATAGACCCAGATATGACCGAAGATAACAAGGTCAAGAACATCTTGAAAGCATAGAAGACGACGCCTTCCAGATGCTCTTGGCAAGGAATCCTCAGACGGTCAACGACATCATAACGCTTTGCCAGAGCTATGAGGAGCTGCGCAAACAGCGGCTTTCTACGCGCCGAGCTCTCGCTCCGGACGTCGCGCTTTCAGCTCTGAGTGATGGTGTCACTTCTACTCCTTGCAGTTCCGAAATTTTCGACAGAATCAAGCAATTTGTACGAGAAGAAGTGGCGCGCCAACTCTCTCTTCTGCCAGTCACTCCAGCCTCAGAGCCGCGCTTGTCTCCAGATCTCCGTCACCTGATACAAGAACAAGTCGCTAACGCAGTACCACTTGCTCATCCACCGCCTCCTACGCCTGTGCCACTTGCGTACGCTGCCGTTGTCGCTAATCCAAGGCCTCCTTCTGCAGGTAATCAGTCCAGACTTACCAGCGCCTTTCCCTCACCTCCGCAAGCAGCTGCAACATATTCTCCTGCCCCCCCAAGCAGCTACTGGCCGCCACAGCAGCCCGTGCGCCCACCTCGCCAATATTTCCAACAGTCTACGCCCGCTGTTCTCAATCCATGGCGCACCCATGACAATCGGCCTATCTGTTATTCGTGTGGCCTACCTGGGCATGTAGCACGGCTTTGCCGCCGGCGTGGATGGTATCCTTCGGATTCTCCGAGAGCACAAAGTAACGGTTTCGACTCTCCGTCCCGTTCTGCTCCTGCCGCTCAGCCCTTCGAAGTCTCGTCTCCTCTTTCCCGACCCTTCAATACCCGTCGGTCTCCGTCTCCCCGTCGGCGTTCTCTGTCGCCGCTTATCCGTCGTCCTGAAGCTATCCGAGAGGAAAACTAAGGACCGCAGTTCCGGAGGCACGAACTGCGATCTCAGCGAACTCCTCAAGACCTCATTTATTTCCTGCGAACGTCCTTGAAGTTTATGCCGAAGACATTGCCGTTCATGCGCTTGTAGACACGGGAGCAGCAATATCAGTGATTTCGGACCAGCTTCGTCTTACCCTTAGCAAAGTCGCGACGCCTTATTCAGCCATTTCATTACGTACAGCAAGCACTGCGCCGATTGAACCCTTAGGAAAGTGTACAGTGCGTGTTGTTATAAGCGGCGCTTTATACCATATTGAGTTCGTTGTTCTGCCTCGCTGCTCCCATGCCATGATTTTAGGCTGGGACTTTCTGTCCTCTCATCATGCCGTTATCGATTGTGGCCGTGCTGAACTCGCGCTGTCGCCATTCGGCACCAACGTTTTTGAAGATACTGATGACACTTCCAGTCGTGTGTTCGTCACCGCCGACACCGAGATTCCTCCATACTCTGCCGCACTTGTACCCGTTTCCTGCGTTGGGCTTTCCGACTCCACAGTTCTTTTCACGCCGTCTAAGCTTGTTGCTCGCCGCCATCCTTTCTTGCTTCCTTTTGCCCTTCTTGCCATTCGACAAGGTTCGAGCGCACTTTATGTATCCAACCTGTTTCCTTGCCCTGCTAGGCTGCTCCACAATGAGTGTCTTGGTTATGCCGACGAAATCGAACCAAGCTTCCTTTACGATGTGCCTGACGACCCGGCTTCTCCTCCGGTTGACGCTCTGGCCCTTCAAGCTTCTCCTCCCACGCCGCCATGTGACACAACATTTTACCAGAGTATTGATCCCAACCTCACTCCAGCGCAGCACGCCCAGATCGTCCATCTTCTAGACCGCTTTCGCACGTCATTCGACCTACAACAATCTCGCTTAGGCCGCACTTCCACTGTTGTCCATCACATCGACACCGGCAACCATGCGCCTTTACGCCACAGGCCGTATCGTGTATCCGCCACGGAGCGTAGCGTGATCGCTGAGCAAGTTGCAGACATGCTCCAACGCGGTGTCATACAACCTTCGCACAGTCCCTGGGCTTCTCCTGTAGTGCTGGTTAAAAAGAAAGATGGCACAATTCGCTTTTGCGTGGACTACCGGCGACTTAATAAGATCACACGCAAGGACGTTTATCCGCTACCCCGTATTGACGATGCGCTAGACTGCCTCCAAGGCGCTGAATTTTACTCATCCTTAGACTTACGATCCGGGTACTGGCAAGTGCCAGTGGCTGAGTCAGACCATCCGAAAACGGCCTTCATCACACCTGACGGTTTATTCGAATTCACCGTGATGCCATTTGGCCTGTGTAATGCGCCTGCCACATTTGAAATAATGATGGACAACATCTTGCGCGGCCTCAAATGGCAGATATGCCTGTGTTATCTGGACGACATCGTTATCTTTTCACCGGACATCCCTTCCCACTTACTTCGACTTGAACGCGTCCTAAAGTGCATCGCCGATGCTGGCCTCCAGCTTAACTTGAAGAAGTGTCACTTCGCTGCCCGGCAGCAGGTCATCCTCGGCCATGTGGTGTCGAAAGAAGGTGTACTTCCTGATCCGGCGAAACTACAAGCTGTTGCCCAGTTTCCCCGACCAACGACTTTGAAAGAACTGCGCAGCTTCATTGGATTAGCGTCATACTTTCGCCGTTTCATCCGCAATTTTGCCACTATAATAGCACCTTTAACGCAGCTTCTTCATGGTGGCCACAACCTTTCAACCTGGTCACCGGATTGCGATGCCGCCTTCACAAAGCTGCGTCGTCTCTTGTCGTCACCACCAATCCTGCGCCATTTCGACCCCAGTGCTCCAACTGAAATACACACGGATGCCAGTGGCGTTGGCCTTGGGGCCGTTCTCGCTCAGAGAAAGGCTGGCTTCGCTGAGTACGTCGTTGCCTTCGCCAGTCGTGCACTCACTAAACCTGAATTGAACTATTCTGTCACAGAAAAGGAGTGCCTGGCTATAATTTGGGCCATAACCAAATTCCGTCCGTATCTTTATGGCCACCCGTTTGATGTCATAACTGATCACCATTCGCTGTGCTGGCTGTCATCCTTAAAAGAACCGTCCGGTCGTCTTGCTCGATGGGCCCTTCGACTGCAGGAGTATGACATTCGCGTACTGTATCGTTCTGGCCGAAAACATTCGGATGCGGATGCCTTGTCTCGTTCGCCACTAACAGACGAGGCTAGCTTCCCGAACGCCTCATTGTCCGAGTCTTCCCTTGCTGCCACGGACATTCTTCTGGAGCAGAAGAAAGACCCATGGATTGTGTCCATGCTGCGTTTTTTCTCCAGCCCATCGACACCCACTAACAATCGCGCATTACCTCGCCAAGCGCATCACTTCTCCATTCGCGACGGGCTCCTGTACCGTCGCAACTACCTCCCGGACGGCCGCAAATGGTTGCTTGTCATCCCGTGACACCTGCGTTCGGATATTTGCGCAGCGTTCCACGACGATCCCCAATGCGCGCATGCAGGGGTACTGAGGTCATACGCGCGTCTACGCCTTCGTTACTACTGGCGGGGGATGTATCGATTCATCCATCATTATGTCCGCTCCTGTTTGGTTTGCCAACGCCGTAAAGATCCCCCTCGTCGTTCAACCACCCCATTGCAGCCTTTGCCTTGCCCAGCACGTGCTTTTGATCGAGTCGGCATCGACATTTATGGACCTCTGCCAACCACATCCGATGGCTATCGCTGGGTAATCGTGGCCATCGACCATCTTACGCGCTATGCGGAAACTTCCCCTTTGTCCAGCGCTTCTGCACGTGACGTCGCCTGGTTTCTCCTGCGCCACATCATCCTTCGCCACGGAGCTCCCAGGGAATTACTCAGTGACAGAGGCCGCGTCTTCCTGTCCGACGTCATCGAGGCTCTCCTCAAAGAATGCCGCATCATTCATCGCACCACTAGTGCGTATCATCCGCAGACTAATGGCATGACCGAGCGCTTTAATCGCACTCTTGGTGACATGCTGGCCATGTACGTTGCATCCGACCAAACCAAATGGGACCATGTTCTACCTTTTCTGACCTACGCTTACAACACCGCCACGCAGACTACCACGGGATTTTCGCCCTTCTTTCTCCTGTACGGACGCGAACCTTTTTCCACAATGGATACTATCCTTCCGTACCGCCCTGACTCCACGGAAACAACTACCCTATCCGAAGCTGCTGCACACGCAGAAGAGTGTCGCAAGCTTTCCCGTATATTTACGTCAGAAGACCAGCAACGCCAGAAGCACCATCGAGAAAGTTCCAATGCTCCTGTATCCTATGCTCCTGGCTCGCTAGTGTGGCTTTGGGTTCCAGCCTCTCCCACTGGACTGTCACCGAAACTCGCGTCGAAGTACCAAGGCCCATACCGCGTGATCAAACAAACGTCTCCAGTCAACTATATTGTGGAACCCCTCGAGCTACCTTTGGATCATCGCCGTCGTGGCCGCGAAATTGTGCATGCCCAGCGTCTCAAGCCCTACTATGATCCGCCTGTGCTCTCCTACCCGTAGGTCACCGGGACGGCTTCCTTTTCCGCGGGGGAGATAACTGTACTGTAAAATAGGGAGCAGTGGGGCTGTGGCTAGGAGAGAGACAACGACGACGAGAAGGAACAACCTTGTTTCTGTGCTCGGTCGGCTACACTACCTCTCGCTGCTCCAACGTTCTAGTCGCGAACGCTTACTGTTCAAAGTGCTATATATATATATATATATAATGTTAAGCGCGATCCGTTTACTTCAAAATGCAAGGTAGATCAAGGGAAACGGTTGGCGTTTATTCCGGGAGCGGTCAAAAGGTAGGCCGCCTAACGTCGTCGTCCTCTTTCTGCACCCACCGTCTTTTTCTCATACCCGCTCCTTCTACCCGTGGTTGCGAGAGCTCCTGACATTTACCCGTTGACAGACGAAGCCCGCCAGGCAAGTCAGTCAGTCTCTCGAGGATTGTAAGGCTACAGGCGGAGGCAACGTGCGTGACTTCAGCTTTGGCCGAGTGTCATCCACTGTTTGTGAGGCGTGTAGTGCGATACTTGACCTCACTGAGGCATTCGAGTATAACGTAAGGTCCAACGTAGTGGGCCAAGAACTTCTGGCAGAAACCGCGCTTCCGTAATGGCGTCCAGTTAGCCACACAAGGTCACCACGATCGTAATATACATGTAGAGACGGCTGTTGCAGCAGATCTTTGATCTGTCCGGCGAAACCAGGGTGAGCAGAGAAAGGCATCGCGCTTCTTGTGCTCGACAGAGGATATTGGTAATAGAGTCATTGTCATGAGCGAAGTAAGGAAACATGGTGTCGGGCGTGTAGAGAAGCGGACGAGCATAAAGACGAAAGAACGGTTAGTAACCAGAGGTCTCGTGTCTTGCGGTGTTGAATCCATAGGTGACAACACACTGTCCGAGTTGTTATGGGCGGAGTCGACATGCATTGATAGCATATTTGCAAGCTTTATGTTTGTACGTTCAACCAGACCATTAGTTTGTGAATGGTATAGTGTCGACTGCCGGAAGCTAGCTGAACACAGACGAAGGGTCTCTTCAACAACGTCTGCGATAAATTGTATCCCACTATCGCTCACTATAATGCGAGGAGGCCCGTGTCGGAGAACGATGGAATAAAACAGGAAAAGATAGGCTTCTGCTGCTGATGCCGATGGCAGCGCTCCAGTCTCACAATAACGGGTCAGGTGGTCTACATGGAAACTAATCCTACGATTGCCGTTGGAGAATCGCGAGAAGGCGCCCAGGAGATCTATACGAACTTGTTCGGAATGGGCGCTGGAAGACGGAACTGGATAAAGTCAACCATGTGGTCTGTTTCGGGGTCGCTTGTAACGCTGGAATTCGGTGCAGCTGGCAACGTACCGCTCGGTATCGTGACGCATCTTAGCGCAGTAAAAACATTCTTGAGCACGGTATAGCGTTCTGGTAGAGCCAAGATGGCAAGAGGTTGGATCATCGTGCATGGCGCATAGCACTTGATTACGGAGGTAATTGGGGACAACTAAAAGGTAGCGCGTCCCAATGCTCGCGTAGCCCTTCTTATACAGGACGCAGTCTCGTAGGCAAAAGCGGCTATTTCATGAAAGCTCGTGTGCGGTCGTGAATAGCAGTTGCAAACTGTCGGCCTTCCGCTGTTCGGATGTGAAGGGACCCATATCAGGAAATTCCGGAGATACAAAGGAGATGTATTGATCGAAGTTGTCAGCGTCGCATTCAGTCCTTGGAAGAGGCATCCGAAAGTGGCAATCAACATCATCGTGTCGTCGACCGCTCTTGTACGACAGAACAAAATCGAATTCTTCTAGGCGAACTGCGCAACGCGCAAGACTACCCGAAGACTATATATATATATATATATATATATATATATATATAGAGAGAGAGAGAGAGAGAGAGAGAGAGAGAGAGATGGAACTCTATCTCACGAAACCACATTTAACGAAGATTTTCCAGACATAAATTTGTAAAAAAAAGATGTGATTCCTTCCTAATTTTGACGCAGACGAGTTTTTCTTCGAGGGTGCTCTCTAACGCTATCGCGTTAAAACATCCGGGCACAATAGTCACGGCCCTAGCTTTATTTTCACGAGGCTGCACGCCGGGCTCATGCACGGAACAACAGACGCAGTAGTCGCTAGCGTTCTTAAATATCAGATGGTGCTAGGCGCAGTGCCAGTTGGGTCGCCCTCGCAGACTTTTAACACGCGCAGGCGTGGGATAAGGGCAAACACAATACAGCGGTACCTTTTGGGTGTCACTACGTTACACTCTTAGATTTCGAATGACCGAAAAATCTCTCACTAGATTTTGAAAACTTCCCGATTTAACAAAATAATTTTAGCGCGGTCACCACTTCGATAAATCGACTTTCAACTGTATATATTTTTGCGGTCACGGATTCATGCTTCTTTTCACCAATTTTCATCATACCAAATGATGACATTCAGAGTACCTTACTCATTAAATCACGTGCATTTATTTTCAGAACACGCATTATATCCTTTATACTTAGCGTTCATTCATAGTCATGTCACCTACGGTAGTGCTTCGTGAGGGAAGGCATATAAGTGTCACCTCTAGTCATTCAAAGCATATAGAACCAGGCTATTCGCATAATCACCAACAGTTCCCTTTAGCGAGGGAAAGAGAGAGAGAGCTCTGTATTGAAAATTCAGAGTGTTTAGCCTGCGTTTTTTCACCTGCATGCTTCTCAGCAGGGAATGGATCCTAAACGAAAGGGTCCGAAAGAAAGAAAGGGTCCTAGAAGAAAGGTGATGAAAATAACAAACAAATGAAAATAAAAAAAAATGAGGTGGGCGGATATCAGTAGCAAGGCCAGTGCCCGATGCCTCGCATGTAGACGGTGAGTGCAAATGAAAATAAAATAACTGTATTGATGAGACGGCGTGAGTGAGTCATAGTTTAGACAGTAAAACGCTTGACTCTATTTATGAGAACAAGAAGTCCAGGGCTCTGCGCTGTTTTGATGGGCAAGACCGGGGACCCGGCGTCCGTGTCGATGTCAAGGGGGCTGGTCGAGCTTTTCTATGTTCATATTGTATTGATCCTAATCCATATCCTAATCCATAAGAAAGGGGACGCCAAAGACTTGAAAAATTTAGACTGATCAGCTTACTGTCCGTTGGCTACAAAGTATTTACAAAGGTAATCGCAAATAGAATCAGGAACACGTCAGACTTCTGTCAACCAAAGGACCACACAGATTCCCTAAGGGCTACTCAACAATAGACCACATTCACACTATCAATCAGGTGATAGAGAAATCTGCGGAGTATAACCAACCCTTATATATAGCTTTCATTGATTACGAAACAGCGTTTGATTCAGCCGAAACCTCAGCAGTCATGGAGGCATTACGGAATCAGGGTGTAGACGAGCCGTATGTAAAAATACTGAAAGATATCTATAGCGGCTCCACAGCCACCATAGTCCTCCATAAAGCAAGCAACAAAATCCCAATAAAGAAAGGCGTCAGGCAGGGAGATACGATATCTCCAATGCTATTCACAGCGTGTTTACAGGAGGTATTCAGAGACCTGGATTGGGAAGAATTGGGGATAAAGGTTAATGGAGAATACCTTAGTAACTTGCGATTCGCTGATGATATTGCCTTGCATAGTGACTCAGGGGACCAATTGCAATGCATGCTCACTGACCTGGAGAGGCAAAGCAGAAGAGTGGGTCTGAAAATTAATTTGCAGAAAACTAAAGTAATGCTTAACAGTCTCGGAAGAGAACAGCAATTTACAATAGGCCGCGAGGCACTGGAAGTCGTAAGGGAATACATCTACTTAGGGCAGGTAGTGACGGCGGATCCGGATCATGAGACGGAAATAATCAGAAGAATAAGAATGGGCTAGGGTGCGTTTGGCAGGCATTCTCAGATCATGAACAGCAGGTTGCCATTATCCCTCAAGAGAAAACTGTATAACAGCTGTGTCTTACCAGTAGTCACGTACGGGGCAGAAACCTGGAGGCTTTCGAAAAGGGTTCTACTTAAATTGAAGACAACGCAACAAGCTATGTAAAGAAGAATGATGGGTGTAACGTTAAGAGATAAGAAAAGAGCAGATTGGGTGAGGGAACAAACGCGAGTTAGTGACATCTTAGTTGAAATCAAGAAAAAGAAATGGGGGGCATGGGCAGGACATGTAATGAGGAGGGAAGGTAACCGATGGTCATTAAGGGTTGCGGACTGGATTCCAAGAGAAGGGAAGCGTAGCAGGGGGCGGCAGAAAGTTAGGTGGGCGGATGAGATTAAGAAGTTTAAGAAGGGACGACATGGCCACAATTAGTACATAACCGGGGTAGTTGGAGAAGTATGGGAGAGGCCTTTGCCCTGCAGTGGCTTTAACCAGGCTGAGGATGATGATGATGATGGCGATTATATTGATGGCCCTCCTCTCTGTAAGTGGGGCACTCGAGCAAGAGATTCTCTAGAGATTCTACCGCACCACAGTTGACACAACATGCACTTGTGGCCTGGCGATTGTGGAAACGAAGATTGTTCCTGCGTGGAACGTTCAGCCTAGGCCGGTGATAGATGGTCTCCAGATGCCGTGGTAGACAATGCCGTAGCCGTGATTAGAGTTCTTATGTTGAAAAAAGCATGTAATTGTCTGAAGGTAAGACCATCTTCTACGCTGTTTACTGAGTACATATCGCTTCGTCAATGATCCAGCTTCATTTTCAGTGAAAAACAGCTCTATAAATTTTATGCCATCATGTCGTTTGGGGGCTGACTCATGCGCCGTTTCATTACATATTATACCGCAACGTCCTGGAAGCCACTGAAACGCTATCGCATGTCCAGTGTTAGATGCCAAGTGGTGTTGGTATGCTATGTTCTGGAGCAAAATGTAATTGCTTGACTTAGTGCTTTTCGTGGAAAGGCTTTGCAATGCTGGTTTTAATCAAATGATTTCCCGATATTGCAGGCTACCTTTGTACTACCTGTATCTGGCTTGTTTGTTTATCATTTAATCACTCTTCATTTTAATTTCATTAACACACAGCTTGATTACGAATTTCTGGACTAGAGTTTCCTTTTGTACCAACCACACTAGACTTGCGCATAATTACTTTTTTACTGTCTAAAGTTAACACCAAGTACGGAAAGTGGCATCCTCGTTTTCAGCGTTAAGAAAACAGAATGACGTCCCACATTCAGTTAAACTAACGTCATGTTTGGGTGTATTCAAATATGTGTTCTATTGCTTTATCTTTTGTAAGTAGTTTCATGCCCTATACCATGTTGTTCCAAATGATTATGTTTTTGAATATGTGTACTTCATTATTTTCTGGTAACAATCTATTGCATTTCCCACGTTCATTGGTTTTCCTTGTACATTTTAAATTTCTCTCCTTTAACCCACGTTTTCTATACATTCATCTTCCTTTTTAAAACCGAGGGTCCCATTGCAGCCATTCACTTGGGACCCTCGTCTGCATACAATCTGTTACGTATTCATTGCTATTGAATAGAGAATAAACTGAAACTTAACTGAAACATGTACGTGCTGATGACGCTTCTCATGCAGATTACCGCAATGTGGCAAAGCCTTTCGCACAAAGCAGAAGTGAAGACTTTTGCAACATTTCTTTTGATATCTCAGGAAAAACACTGAGGTTAAAGATAACACGCGAGCTGCATCTTTCGTACGTGTCTTCCAAAGCCCTGTCCGGAAACCTTTGAACCACTCATCTGAATAATCAGAGGTACACTGATTACCTTCCCAATACTGTATTTGTTGCAGAGAATGCCGGGGGCGAGAGTCAAGTGCACATTTGTCTGCAAAGGATCTCCTGTGCGGATAGGTTATGAACCGGAAGGAACGTTTTGCACGGTATGTGGCAGATTCTACAGTATATGCGACTTCTACAAAAGAAAGTAGACCAATTTTCCTCGGTCAAATAATTGAACAGGATTTTTATTATAGGCACACAAACAAATTTAAGAAACTTTCATTTTTCAATTTACCTGCAGCTGATTTGTTTCATAGATATGCCTGGTGTGTCTTGTAATCGGTATCTTGTGAATAATAATAAACATTTTTCTTGATGCGCTAAAGAACGATCGCCTCTGGCGATCAATGAATTAGCTTTTACCAATAAAGTAGCATCAATGCCAGTAAAAACATTACCAGCCTTCTCATGCTTTCATCGTTCCACCTTACTTTGTCGGGACTCCACTCGTGCCTCCCGACAAGGCATTGTTCTTCAATAATACACCAGGCTGATGCGATCTGCGCATTATGCGTACTAGTATTCATTTTGTTTTCGGTACGCAAGCTGTAATAACAGCTACCTGTTGCAGCCTACGCCATGTTTGCTAACTACAAATCCTTAGAAGTGGAAACAGAGTTCCTCATCAAGGAACGCCGAAAGAAATTGCTGATGTCTCTTTTATCAAGGAAGATACGATGGTAGAAAAAGAACAAAGAAATTTTTTTCAGCCATAAGTTATTTACTGAACTCAATAGCTATTTTTACGATTTGTTGAACAATCTACAGCTGACACTTCCTCCCATATGTAAAAAACCCCCGTGTAGCCTTTGTGTTGAGTTTCCTGTGCTTCAGTCAGCATTTTGAAGGATCACCGTGAGCGTAGCATGTATGATACATTGGGCGTTACAACGAACCACCTCCAGTCACACGGCTGGTTGAACAGCTGTTTTACACGCATTTGTTAGATTGTTTGTGCCTGCCAGGTTCTGGCAAATACAATGCGACTGTGTTTTCCCAGTCGTCGGATTTGAGCACGATATCCAATAAAAGCGCTGCACACACAAAAAGACATAGCACGTTGCAAACTCTGAAATGGACGCAATAGAATGTGTTAAAAATCTAGAATTTATAAGTCTCCTATTATTATAGACATTAAATTCGTTGAATGATCCAGTGCAAATTATTGGAGGAAAATACAAACCGCACTGCACAGTTGTCAGGATTTTTTCAACTTGCTTCAATATATTTTATACGCATAAAGTGGCTCATTGCATGTTGAAGCATTGTACAAAATAGCTTCGTAAGCTCCTTTATCAATCAGGTGAGCAACAGAAGAAGAACTTTCCTACCCTCGTAATACTTATTTTCCTTCTTCCTCCTATTCTCGCTTTGTCCGTGTTCCTTCCCCAGCTCTCTCCTTCAGCTTATGAGGTAACACTCGGCCACACCACAAGGTAAAGAGCTGTGAATCGTAGCACGCGCCACTGTTTTCCTATCCTTAGTGACTAATTCTCTAAAGGTTTCATTCGTGCACCGCGAAGCTGGTATATCGCCGTCCATCCTGGTCGCCTTCGTCGTCAGGTTTGCCTCATATATCTTATACCAAAATCCTAAGAAAGGCATCGGGTTCCACTGAAAAATCGCCACAGATGCCTCCAAACAGTAAATTGAACAATAACAAAAGATATCAGCTACCCTCGAAAATTTAGTGCATCTATGCCAGTTTTCGGCGCCGACAGAGGCAGTGGGTGGTGTTAATGCGTGACTGCGTGCAATTGACGAACCTAGTTTCTAGACTCTTAGTTGTGTCATGTGCCTGAGACTATAGGAAATGTGCTATGTGATTGCCCTCAGTACGTGGAAGAGCGACAGAAGCTGAGAGATAATCTTGCACGTCTACTAAGCGAACAATTGTGAGAGGACGTTATATTGTGTGTATATATAGTTATCAGGTTATTCAAGTATTGCTTACCTTATTAAAAAACACGCAATCCGGACACTAGGCTTTGAGTGGAATTGCATGTAATGTCTTTTGCGTCCTTTTTTTTTTCGTCATCATCCCGCACAACATTCCTCATTCCTCCCCTCTTTTATTTTCCTGTTTCTCTTCCCGTAGCCCAGGGTAGCTTGGTGGACGAATCTACATGAGGCTAACCCTTCTGCCTCTCGTATCACTGACTTTTGTCTCTCTACCTACATGACAGGTGTTGTCAAGCGGCGTGTCTTATATATATATATATATATATATATATACATATATATATATATGTATATATATATATATATATATATATATATATATATATATATATATATATATATATATATATATATATATATATATATATATATATATATATATATATATATATATATATATATATATATACGTGCCGGTGGGTGGCAGCAAGGTTATAACTTAAATGTTGTCGGAAAAAATCCGCCTAAATTCCACTGTGGCAAAGTCGACGAAGTGAATTCACTTGTTCAAAGCGAATTGCGTCAGCGAAATTGTCAAGTACGACTTACACAAGGCTGCAGACGTGGTAGCTTCGGATTGTAAATCGCCACGTTACCATATCGCCTCATGAGGCAATCTGATAACGCCATCGTGTGAAATGTCACGCCACGCGAGGACATCTTGGTCGAGTGATGTCACCTGATGGCGTCATATGCTGTCTCTTGAAGAAGCAGCAAGCACACGGTGCGCTTCGCGCCTCTTTGCACTGCCTCTGACATCGGCCAACATTTTTGCGTGACCATTGCGTACGCGCACACAATAAATATCGACAATCTAGAGGCTAACAGCGTTGCTGTAAAAGGTTGGTCTCCAGCTACAGTCAACAGACTAAGCAGTTGATTTGAGGAATTGCGCAAACCTCTGACTCTGATAATATATATATATATATATATATATATATATATATATATATATATATTTTTTTTTTTTTTTTCGCACATCAGTTCAGCCATAGCGTTAAAAATGGGAGGCAGTCCGGACGCGAGTTGAACCTAATGCATGAAGTTTTTACTGGCATAGAATTACTCAGGCTATCTTAATTTGCCTTTAACTAACGCATTATTTATCTTTAAATGAAAATAAATTATGGGGTTTTACGTGCCACAACCACTCTCTGATTATGAGGCACGCCGTAGTGGAGGACTCCGGAAATTTTGACCACCTGGAATTTTCTAACGTGCACCTAAATCTAAGTACACGGGTGTTTTCGCATTTCGCCCCCATCGAAATGCGGCCGCCGTGGCCGGAATTCGATCCCGCGACGTCGTGCTCAGCAGCCCAACACCATAGCAACGGAGCAACAACGGCGGGTGATTAGTTATGTTTAATTAATCAACTTTATGAGTATTGGCTGGAGACCCCAAGTGTTACAAGCAACGTTGTAGAGCAGCTTTAGGACCCCCCCAAAATTGTTTCCAACCCGATATATCTCACGTGGTCCTTTCTTCCGCGTTGCAAATTAAGCCAGGGAAATATAAAAAAAAATACCAGGTGACGGGGGGAGCGCCCGCTGTTATTGCACTTCCCTCAAGCGTACGGCGGATAAAAAAGGTCGGCTGCAGCGAGACTGGCCCCCGAGAGGGCGTGATCGCTGGTGTAGGTTGAATGGGAAGGGATGAGGATCGAGGAGAAAGTTGATATCAACAAGGGACGGAGGCAGGGGTGCCTTTTATCCCCACTGCTGTTTATGATGTACATTCTGAGGACGGAAAGGGCGCTATAAGGAAGTAATATCAGTTTTAATCTCTCATACAAACATGCGGGTACAGTAGTACAGCAGCAGCTTCCAGGTTTATTTTATGTGGACGATATTGTGCTGCTAGCAAACAAGCAGGGTGATTTGCAACGTCTGGCTGATATCTGTGGACAGGAAGGCAACCATTTAGGTTTGAAATTTAGTGTTAGAAAATCAGGTGTTATGGTATTCAATGAAAACAGGGAACAGCCAGTGGCGATACAGGGCCAGAAAATACCTCGGCTAACAGAATATAAATACCTTGGTAAATGGATAAACGAAGGCAATAGATATATGGAAACACAGGAAAAAACAATAACAGTGAAGGGCAAGAGAAATACAGCCATAATGAAGCACAGAGCGCTTTGGGGATATAATAGGTACGAGGGGCTCCGAGGTATGGGGAAAAGTATAATAGTTCCAGGACTTACTCTTGGAAATGTGGTTGTTTCCTTTAAATCAGGGGTACAATCAGGACTCGATGGGAATCAAAGGCCAGTGGGTCGTCTCGCATTGGGCGCTCACGCGAAGACTACAAAGGAAGCTGTGCAGGTTGATATGGGCTGGACTAGTTTTGAAGTGAGGGAATCTCGCAGTAAAATTGAGGCTGAAGAACGACTGAGGAATACGGATGAAAGTAAATGGGTTGGGAGAGTGTTGAGGTATCCGTACAGGAAAAACATTGATTCCCTGTGGAGGAAAAGAACTTGGAAGCTTACCAGCAAGTATGCGGCTTGTAGGGTGGGCAACAGAGCAACAAAGAACGTCAAGCGGAAAGTCAGAGTGGCCGAAATAATATCATGGGTGGCGGCAATGGAAAAGAAACCCACCATGAGTAATTAATTAAGAAGGAAAAGCGAAAACAGGAAAGAAACAATTTATGATAACTCAAAGGGAAGCTCATTACTATTCGAAGCGAGATCTGGATGCCTTAGAATACGCACCTTTAAAGCGAGATATAAGAAGGAAGAAGAAGCATGTGCTTGCTGCGGTAAAGCTAGAGAAACTATGGAGCATGGTTTATTAGAATGTAAAGACGTCTACCCAGCAGTCGATTTAGGCACCACTGGCCTCCTTGAAGCCCTTGGGTTCAGCGAGAGCAGTGGAAAAGTAAACATGTCCGCAGCAGGGATTAGCAAGAGGCAATTGGAGGATTGGTACTATAAAAGTAAAGAAACGACAAAAACGGAGACGTACAAAAGCACATTTCGCAATAGGGGATCAGAAAATTCGGTTGTGGGAGCCCATAGTGTTTCTTTTTTTTAATGTTTAACCTAGGTAGGACATTAGGCAGTATAATAGCAAGAGCTTGATGGGGCAACACACCGCCCCGTTCCAAAGGAGACGGTCATACCATCCATCCATCCATCCGTATCTGGGCATGCAGCTTCTATTGCATGACGGCGCGACTGCTTGCTGCTGGCCGAGCGGTGCTGAAGCGATGAGGCCTCTAAGGAGACGAAGGAAAACGACAACGTAGGTTTATTTTTTGACGCTAGAAATGGGCAAAGCTGGCAGCTTGCCGACGCGCATTAATGGGGTTGGGTACGGAGGCGGCTTTAGGGCCGGAAGGATTTTCCAGTGACCTTCAATTCAAAAAGCACCCTTTGGTTATAATGCATGTTCGCAGAGGTCACCATCTGCGGCAATGCACATTTGGCCTCTCACAGGCATATTTTCTGAAGCGTTCTTGATCATGGTATCAGAGATAGAGTTGCAGACTTATCTAATTGTTTTCTTTTAGGCTCTCTGACGCTGTGGTTGGTGTCCGGTATACTTGATCCTTGACGTAGCCCCAGAGAAATAAATCCAGGGAAGTTAAATCCGGTGACCGTGTCAGCCAAGCAATGGACCCATGCCGTCCAATACACTGCTGCAGGAATACTTCATGCAGCAGTTTGCAAGCTTTGGTTCTGCCGTGCGCGGGAGCACCATCATGCTGATACCAAATATCCTTGATCCTGTCCAATGGAACTTCGCAAAAAGTCCTCAAGCGCCCCATCAAGGATGTCGTTGACGTATCTTTCGATTGTAAGCATGTTATAAAAAACCACGGGGCCATTGACAATTTCATACCAGATGTTTACCGAGCACTGATATTGGTGATGTGTCTTCAAAGCCCAGTGAGGGTTTTCGTTGCTCTAATAGTGAGCGTTGTGGATGTTCACATGGGCATTACGAACGAAGATAGCTTCATTGGTCCACAGTATTTTGTTGACAAAGCCCGGGTCCTCTTCCGTCTTGAATATAATCCACTTTCGAAAGTCCTTACGTTTTTGTAGATCGCACGGCTGCAACATATGGCGCAGCTGCACGTGGTACGGATGAAGTCGCCTCTCCTTAAGTACTCTCCACACTGAAGACTTCACACTCCACGCTATGAACACTCCCATGTGGGTCTTAGGAAAACGTTCAAGGATCCAGATTTCTGTCGTTTTTTTTGTAAACGTCCAGGGTTGGCTTGCACGAACATTTAATACCGAAAATACTAACGAATTTAAGAACGCGTTCTTAAACGTTCCATAGACAATGCCTAGTCCGCACAAAAACGCGTTGTTAAATTCATTATTATTTTCGTTATTAAATGTTCGTGCAAGCCACCCCAGATCTGTCTCAGCGTTTTATATGCACGCACAATCATCTTTGAGCTGGGACGCGTGCAGTACCTGGATGCCAGCGTTGAAATAGCTCAACTCCGTACCTTGGATGTGCACTTGACGCACCTAGAGCCAAAACCAAACCCGCTCTTTCCTCATTCGAGTAAGCCATACTTGCGGCTCAACGATGGTAACAGCGAAATAGCTTTATTGTGGAGAACACGCAGGCGTACGGGCGCCTGAGGAGCACTGGATATATTGCAGTTCGCTGGGATTGCTTCAAACGAGGTGCATAAGGTATGATCTACATCCGGCAAATTCGAACAGCCTGCGCGCGCACTCAGGGACTGACGCGTCGGTCACGGTGCACAAGTGTGAAGCCAGACGTGGCCAGCCGATACTGCGACTACGAATCGATGCGCCCGTGTGAGGTGCGAGATCAAAAAGAACGTGTGGTAGACCGTAAGTGTGAGACGGATAGCAGACGGAGCCAGTGCGAAAAGTGTCATCGTCTGAAGAAGACAGACCTAATCTTCCTTGAATATAGCCAACGTTATTTTTTACCATTAGTTTGTTTAGTCCCCGTGTGATTTATCCGCTGTTATTCGACCCCTAAGGTTTAAACAAATCATGATTCAATTTGAAAACTACTACATGGTCATTTGTCTACAAAGGCAAAATTTAGAAAGCCGGCATCGCCCTCCATCGCTCACACGCGCTTCGCCCTTTCCTCCTTTCAACACAATCAAAATGTTATTTTCGTCTTTTTCTTTTTAATGGCCTTAGACGCTTTATCGCTTCGGCAACGCTCGGCCAGCAGCATGCATCTGCACCGTCATGCGATAAGAGTCGAGCGCCCAGTTACCTACGCCTGCATAACGCCCTGTCGCGGGCCAGTCTCGTTCATCCATCGTACGCAGCACAGTAACAGTGCGCAAGGGCCCCGTCACGTGGTATTTTTTCATATTTCGCAAGCTTTCTTTGGAACGCGGAGAAAGGACCACGTGAGATATATCGTATTGGAAGCAATTTATTGAGAGGTTTCTGAAGGTGTTCTACAATTTCCCGTAACACACTTGGGGTCTGCAGCCGAAACTTCCATAGTTTATTAATTAAACATTACTAATCCGTTAATTAAGGGGAAAATAAAAAAATTGCCTGGGTAACTCTAGGCGAGTGCCTACGTTCTGCATTCAGTTCAGCTCGCGTCCGCAATGCCTTTCATTTTTAAAACTGTGGCTCAAGTTATGTGGGTTAACTTGTATATATATGCGCTTGTGTTTGCCTGTGTGTTTGTGTGTGTTTATATAGGTTTGTGTTTGTGCGCGGTGGGCATTGTGTATGCTTACACGTTTACGCTTTCTTGCAGCGCCGCGGTAAGAAACGAGCTCCGGGTGTATGCAAGGAAGGCAAGTGCGTCAAACCTGCTAACTCAACCATATAACCTCTTCTCCATGCGCCAAGTCGGACTGCAGCAATTCCAGCGTCCTTAAAGTTAACCCACGTAGCAAGATCTTGCTGTAATAAAATAAAACATGCCAACTGTTAAGAAGCGTATTTTATGTGATTCATTTCCTCGTTTCCTACCAGTGCACGTGGAAAGAGGGGTTGATAAGCACTGATTCTTACCTAGAAGAATGTTTAGCTACCGATTCGTAATGCAACCCCATTATACATATTCCCCCAAGAAGTGAATTTACATTTGCCCGGTATCTGCCCTGCAAAAGCATTCTTCCGTCCGTTGGTGCAACCACTCCTTGGCAGCTATAATTCCCTCGAGAACAGTGTGCATTCTTTTTTTCACATTGGCGAAATATTGATAGTGAAAACGAGCAATGCCAGGCGAATGGGGCATATGATACATAGCGTAAAAGCCGAAAGTGGTCAGCTTTGACATTCTTTCACATCCAATCTCTCATAAAGCATTCACGCGCCACATTATCACACCTTTAGAATGCCTTCCGCTACGTTTTTCCTCCATGTTTTACCTCAACTTTTTGCATAAAGCGTAGTAGTAGTTTGAATTGATGGTTGCATAATGTTACAGGTAGCCCACCAACGAAAATTATTTAATAGAACCTGTTGCCATTCGCTTCATCACCGAACTTTGCGAATATAAGTTCTTTGGCTAGGATGAACCATTGTGCCTCCAATCCTTTGGCTTATACTTCGTAATGGGATCATAACACTAGATCTGTCTCTCATGTCCTACCAGTTTGTAGTTTGTCTAGTAAAAAGGACCAATATCCTCGCGAAATATTACAAAGTAGCCACAATGCCTCCACACGCTTCCTCTTCGTCAGGCAGCCAACGTTTTGAATTGACTTGCTGCAACATTTCCTATTGCTAACTCATCGTGGATTGTGGCAGAAACTCGCTCGCGTGATATTCCCAGATACGCACGTCTCAATACTTCTGCCTGCTATTTCGTGCTCCTACTCTATGAACATATCAAACAGCGGTTCCACATTTGTAGGCACGGACACAGAGACATGCGTTTTACGGTGTTTTTCGCTTTTAATAGTGAATTGGCATGTTTGAAAATTGCCAACACAGCCCCAATTATTCTTATGTGAAGGGCCACTATCGCTACGAATTTGCATAGTTTCAATACAATCCGCCTGTCAATATTGCCTTTGAGAAATTGGCAGCTAATTATGGCACCATGCGTTTCTAGGATAAACTTTACTGGATGTGCTGCTATTTTTACTTTACACTTCTTAAAACAAGCTCAAAATATAGCTATTTGATTTTTGTATCTTGGATTATAGATAAATTGGATAATAAACTCGACAAGGGGCACTATACCGAACCTAATTTCCTGTGAGTAAGGCTCAACAGATGTCACCAGACTATCGTATTATGCTTGAATTCACATGCACTTCTCGCGAATGGGGTCTAACAAAAATATATTAGCGTTTTCGTTCATGTTTGAGGTCGTGCGTTATGATAAAGTCTGTCGAGAACGAAGCAGGAATTATTCAGTGCGTGATATTTACCGTGCTAGTTAAGTGGACTGGCTTGAGTAGTCTATAAATATGTTCATAGCGTCGTACCGATAATTGCAATCCCTGTAAAAAATACGAGCAGTCAGAAAAAATTGATTCACAGAGTATAATACACAATATATGGTGTTTTATGATGCGCGAAACGAGGTCCTGAAGACGGCAAATGGATGAACGTATGTTCTAGCCTAGAAATGCAGTTGCGAGACATTATTGCTATTTGTCTGGCTGGGCTAGTTGGCAACAAACAATGAGGACCAACCGAGCCGAAGCCCACACGAGAAAGGAAAAGCCACCGCATTTTGCTCCTCATGTAAACTTTTGCGCTGTTTACGCTCACATATTTGCCGCTATAACAACGCGAGTGAAAAAAAAAATCACACGCAAAAAGAAAACAATCATGAGGGCGGCACTCTTGCTACGGGCGGTGGGATGTGTCGTCGTGATACTTAGCATTCGAATCTCTGCTTTCCAGTGCTTCATTTTAGCGGGAATTGTGTCTCAGAGAGGGTACCAACTATTCGAAGAACAAACAAGTTCCTCTCATGTTTTGTGCATGCGTTTTATCGTGTGCAATATGTTTCTCCCACGTCACCGTATGTTTTCATACGTTAAACTAGTGCACATTTCGAGGAGCATTTGGAATAATAGTTAACGACTCATAGTTGTGAGAAACTACATAACCTTGGTTACGCCTGTAACCTGTCAAAATGCATCGTTAAAATGGCTCAACTTTGAATGTTGAGCCTGTCAAGCAAAGAGTCATAAACCGCTTTATAAGAAGCAGACTTATTATAACTCGCTTATGTTGAATTTTTTAATATGGATTTAGGCATTTTTTGTTGCTTGTTTTATATTACTGTAAGTCCCATATGCGAATCTAGCGACAGCAGCCCTAGGTGAAAAATATGATCTAACGCAGATGGACTATGAGCCCATACGATAACTTATGATGTACAAAAATCGAGCTTTACAATGACAATAAAGCCCACTTACAGAATCTATGGAACTGTTCAAAGCTTGAATTGCTAACATCGGCAAAATACAGTGAATTTATGCTCAAATAATTGAAGGAAGTAGACACTTTGCGAGCTGTCAGAAACAGTGATTTCACCAGCGACAACAAATGGTAAGTCCTTCACTTTTCAGAAGGTACTTATCGATACAAGGTGAGAAAGTGTGTGTTCTGACTTCTGACAATCTCGCCAAGCCGAAGTGAACGAGTCAGACAGGTCTCGTTTGTCATATCCCTATGGAAAATTGAATCGAGTATGCCGACTGGAGCAGGCTGAACGTGGTGAGAGCGTTGAAAGAAAGATGTAGTTAAGGCACAGATCAAAAGAAAGAGAACGGTATGGTAAGAGGACTTCATCTAAAATGAAAGGTGAAGAAAACAGGACATAAAAAGAAGCATATGCTCTATCTAACATAGGTTAAGTGTGTATGATATTGCGTCCGTAAAGGCCGATCCACACGACGGACCACGTCCGCGGACCGCTCGGTCACGTGATGCGACGTCACGGCTACACTCTCGGCCAGAGTGTTATCATTGTTATCGCTCCGGCTCGAGTCCCACAAAGCCGGGAACTGCTCAACGAGGTATACAAAATGAAAAAAAACCTCCTCGTCCCTCCAAGAGGTCACGGTGTTTAAAAAATATATCTGCTGCACGCACGTGTAGGCGGAACGGCGGACATGAAACGACTGGCTTGACTGGCTTTTGCTGAACCGAAAACTAGATTGGATTTGGCTGAAGACACTCTGTTGCCGGACAACATTCGTTCGCTTAGCCAAAATCGCTGCGGTTCGCATGCGGTCCGCCGCCAAAACGGAAGCGGGAAAAGCCTCGGCGATTTGTTAGACCGCGAGGGCCGCGGTCTTGCACGGGCCAACGGCGGTACGCGCGAACTGGTGACGTCCTATCACGTGATGCGCAGACCGCGGTCCAAAAGAGGAATTTGGTCCGTCGTGTGGATCGGCCTTAACAAGAGGTGTCTCGTCTCTGGTAGGTTTGGCACCTTGAGGCAGCATACCAGAGTTTATTCGTCGGATGCCTGCGCCTATATTTTACCTACTACGTCATGCCGTCGCTCGAAAGGAACTAAAATATCCACCAGCATGACAATGACTGGCGCTGGCTAACACACCCCGGGGATTACCTTGTGCAGAAATATAAATACACAAAAATATGGATGTGGGCACAACCACCATCCCTCTAGCTCGATTGTTAAAGCAAGGTACGCATATTCCAATGGGGGGTGGGGGGAGGTAGAGATATGGTTGGCATTGACGCAAGTTGCTTTTTAATTGACCTTAACGTCCGCTGACGTTATCGTTTCCGTCCTTCTAATAAAAAACAATTGACAATTTTTCTCTGTGCCTTTCTTGACTTTACTGTTACAAACAAAATTCAGTTCAACTGAAATTCCGATTGGCTTCATATCTTTGCGACTAGCAGAAGTCAGGGCTTTCGAGTTCACCTGTTCTCGTTCATTGCTAGGATGACACACGCAAAACGGGACACACATAGACGGGGGCAAAGGTGCCAATGCGTCATTTTTTTACGCGAAAGGATCACATAGCCCTTTAAGCGAAACAGCCGGCGTCTGTCGCCTGGACAAGTGGAAAGCGTCACCTAAGTTCCCATTGGCGGCGATGCCACGTGACGAGCGCGCTTCGGTGCAGCATCGCCCGATGCCGAAGGGGTATTCTTGGTTTGTGGGAGGGGAAACGTTGTGTGCGATTTGCAGCTCGGTAAATGTCTCTCTGAGGAGGACACCTCAGCCTCATCCGGCTACCGTGCTAGCGCAGCACTATACCTCTTTTCACAAGCTGTTTGCAGCAGTGTGGAATCATCATCAGCCTGGCTACGCCCAATGCAGGGCAAACACCTCTCCCATACTTCTCCGACTACCCCGGTCATTTGCTAATTGTGGCCATGTTGTCCCTGCAAACATCTTAATCTCATCCGCCCGCGTAACTCCCTGCCGCCCCCTGCTGCGCTTCCCTTTTCTTGGAATCTATTCCATAACCCTTAATGACCATTCCTTATCTACCCTTCTCATTACATGCCCAGCCCATGGCATTTTTCTTTTTCTTCATTTCAACTAAAATGTCATTAACTTGTGTTTGTTCCCTCACCCAATCTGCTGTCTGCTTATCCCTTAACGTTACACCCATCATTTGTCTTTCCATAGTTCGTTGCGTCGTCCTCACTTTAAGTAGAACCCTTTTCGTAAGCCTCCAGATTTCTGCCCCGTAGGTGAGTACTGGTAAGACAGCTGCCGCTGCCAGTACCTGCGCCAGATAGCAGAGCTGCGGCGCCAGGGTAGACCCTTCTAATGGGATAACTTGAATCATTTCTTGTGTGTACACAAGTCGAGATCATTCACTGCTGTCGCAGTGAAAGCAGCGAAAATGAGAAGGAGAACGTCTCCAACGAACTATGGCAGACGCCGTAGTGGAGGGCTTCGGATTAATTTTGGCTGCTTTTGTGTAGGAAAAGAAATGGGGCAGTACCTTAGGAACGGGCGTCGCCCGTCCAAAAATAAAACAAGAAAAAAAGATCAGCAACACACCAGCCCCACCTGCTGCAAAAATAAGCGAGCTAAATATTACCACACTTCTTTTAACATAGATGGAGCCACCTGTCATTGTTATCGTGGAGCTACGGGTGCGTAGGCGCACAACTTCCTCAAGTGCACCTAGGCTAAGCGGCCCTGCCTTCCAACGCGCTGCAAACAGCTTGTGAAACGAAGTGTAGGCGTTCGGGTTGGTGAGAGGGCGTCTCCGCGTGACCACGTCACCCTTACTCTCGGAAGCCTGTGTTTTTCTGCGCGTACTTTGACCGCGCGAGCTATAACCTGCGTTCTAAGTGCGCATCGGTAAGGCCACATGAAAACGCGCCAAACTTGCCCAAGCGCGCCAACGCGCTCGCTTTCCCACGAGCAGGTCATAACTGGAAGGACCTTTCAGAGGCGTTCAATTGGAAATTAGAGCTTTCGCATTCACAACTCCTAAGTGATTACATGTCCAGGAATTCAGGACATTCTCATTTGGAGCTTCACAGCAGTGCACAAGTGTAACTCAATGGGAATTTTTTTTTCAAAGATATATTTCTAAATATCGGCCGAGGGTCAAAAAGATTCAAGTGACTGCAACAAGAGGGTAGTCCCTTCTAACAACATATTCATTTTGGTACTTAGTTTGAACACTGGTGGTGCGCTATAGCGGTTAAAGCAGGTGTGACAGGGACGGTGAAGTCCCACGACAGGAGCAAATCGTTTCGCACCCTCCCGCCAGAGGGCACATTGACTTGAAGAAGCGCCAAATTTCAACCACAAAGCGATTTTTTACAGTTGTCATTGAGACTGTAATGGTAGAGGGAGTGTTATGAAGTCTGTTAGCGCGCGCAGGTTGTTTAGAGGGAGCCGAGATGGTATAGAGTGGTTATGCGTGTGCATGTCTTGAGCGTGCCTGGGTATGGTTGTATGCGCGTAGGCGCTCTGTATATGTGTTTGCGGGCGTATGCCTCGGTATTTGCGTTTGCATGCGCGGCAGTGCGTGTATGCGTGTGTGAACGTTCGTGGCGTGTGTGCGTGACTGCGTGTGCCTGCGTATGCGCGCTCGCTTGCAGTACATGCGTGCGCGCTGTGAACGTGTAAGCGTGCAACGTGCGTTTTCGAGTTTCAGCATGCACGAATGCGAACAAATGTGTGACTGTTTTGTGCTCATTATGTGTGTGTGTGTGTGTGTGTGTGTGTGTGTGCGCGCGCGTGTGTACGACGGATAGAGAGAGAGAGTACATGCGTGTGAGGGAGAATGCATTTGTGTGCGAGGGAGAGAGAACGTGCGTAAGCGCGAGGCAAAGATAATGTGTGTGTGTGTGTGCTAGTGCATCCGTATTTGCATACGCTTGCGCGCGAGTGCGTATACGCGTGTGTGAGCGTTCGCGGCGTGTCTGCATGCCTGTATCTGGGCGTGCGTGAGCGCATGCGCGCGGGTTAATGCATGTGTGTGCGCGTTTGCGTGCTTGCGGCACATGCATTGCGGTGTGTGAATGTGCACGCGTGCGACCGTGCGTGTTCGTATTTAAAGGCAACCTGAACCACTTTTTATCGAAGTGGAGGAAGGCATTTGAACTGAAGCTAGGCTATTTCAGAACCACTTTACCGCAAACAGTACTTCAATGCGTTCAGCAGAACCGGAGTTATCTGCAATCAAACACGGCCTCAGCTGTGTTCCCCTTCCTCCTCCAATGTCTTGCACTGCGAAGGCTACGGCGGAGACGTCACCGTGGCGCGCTGTTGAAATTTCCGATTTGGTGCCTGTGCGGACTATACGTAAGCAAAACGCGGCTGTCGTCAGAGAGACGCAGTGCGCTTAGCCACTGGACTCGTGGCGGCACCTCGCGGCGGCCGCGGTGTAGCCGAGCGCAGCGACCAATAGCAGCCGCGTATTGGAGTGTGCTTTATGACTTGATAAAGCACACAGAAAAAAGCGAGGATCATAGAGTTTTTCAAACGAGAGCGTTTGAGAAAAGGGTAACTTCGCGCTCCGCCTGCGAGCTCCACGGACCGCGTAGGATAGCAGAACGTGGCGGAGATGTTCACAACAGCGTATGCTACCCGCGGACTATGTTATTTCACCAAGCCCGAGGGGTGGTTCAGGGCCCCTTTAAGCACGCATGCCTGCGGACAAAAGTGTGCGTGTTTGTGTGCGCATGGATATCTGTACGTGCGATGGAGAGAGAGTGTGTGCGTGCGTGTGAGAAAGAGAGTGTGCGTTGGCTCGATGGAGAGTGCGTGTGTGTGCGCGAGAGTGTTTGTGTGTTTGCGGGTGTGAGCGACCATAGTGCGGCTTACACCTAGTCTTGGAAACAAACGCAATGTGGAGATCACTAAAACCTGCATTTAAATCCGGGAGCCAAGAATAAATGACACTGCATTTGTAGCATTATCTCTTTCTGAAAGTGAAACCGACAAAAAAAAAAAAAAGAATACGCTTGTGACGCCAGAGTAGCAGCCCTTGGGTGGCACGGCCCAGTAAGAAGCTGCCAAGCAGTTTAAGTTTGTTATCTTGCTTCTGTCGGTGACAGCGCAAGGTCTCGAGGACAATGACGCGCTAAATCTGCGCTATCATTCAATCGTGTATCGTCTCCGTGACCAAGCAAGCTTTCGGCAGCGCACGTTCGTTGCTACACTGACGTTTGAACTTTAAAGTGCTTGCCCTCAGAAAAACAATGTGAATAAAAATCCACAGTCGCGTCTGGCCGCAAGGAACATGCTCACGGAGCTGTATCATTCATGACAATATCTCAAAAGGCTGCAAGCGGTCAGGTCGATGTCACCCACGATCTTCTTCCGCGTCAGTTGCGCTTTGAGGCAGCACTTAATTGTAAAATATTCTTAGCTCTTACAGGAGCATGTTTAATAAACACGTTTCTTTGAACTACACACTCTCGAAGACAGGCTCCAAACTCGTCATTGGCTTTAGCCACGCAAGATCAGTTATTTAAAAGATAGATAACATACATTCGTGAATTACGCACACAACTACTCAGCTTGCTCCGTATCCGGATGTTACCATCTGAACAGTCGGATAATAACAATAATGTCGGGAAGATTTAGATTGATCTATTTCTTAAAATTTGGTTCTGTTAAAAAGGACCGCTTGTATATTGATAGTGCAGTAGGCATCTGATAAAGCAGGTGCGAATGCTTGGAGAGGTATTGTGGACGCAATTGAAGTTTATTAACTTAGAACGCATGGAGCCCAACCGTGCACCACAGTCTTTACGATGTCTTCTACATTGTACAAGTAACGCCTCAGCGCCACGGTACATCACACAAGGCGTGCGAGAGCATTATTTCATCATCAGGCTTGATTTCCTGGCGTCATCAGAAATGAAAGGAGCCCATACCTAGAGGTCCAAGCAGGTAGCCTACTTTCTCCACTGGGTTGGCGTAAGATTACAGACAGACAGACAGACAGACAGACAGACAGACAGACAGACAGACAGACAGACAGACAGACAGACAGACAGACAGACAGACAGACGGACGGACGGACGGACGGATGGACATTCTATATAAAAGTATTTTTGCGAGCGTGAAAGAAGCCCACAAATGCACGCAAAATTGCCGCGAGACTGGTCGTTCGAGTCATTTTAGGTGTGCTCGTGGGCTTCTTTCACTTGCGGAAAAACACTTTTACCTAGCAGAGCAACACAAAACTGTATCGGTAGTTTTTCATTTTGCTCTATGATGTTCTCATTGACACTTTCAATATAATTATAATATTTGAGAAGTTCAATAATTAAGACTAATTATCTAAATGGTGGAATGAAAAAAATATATCTGAGTATCTCCAAGCGACGACAAACAACACTACCTTCGTTCTGTCCAGCTCTGTTGCATTTACATATATTTAATGTTTGGCTCAAGTTCCGTGGGACGCCCTGTATATAGGCATAGGTACTTACATTGTTTGACTATGGGTACGACGTGCTGTTGAATTGACACCATGTAATTACTCGTATTTTCATTAAAGATCATAATTCCCAATTTCTCTGTGCAAAACTAACGCTTAGGTTAGTCGCTCCGTTGCCACAAATATACACAGAGTCCACGTGAGAGAGACCGTGATTACGGAAATAAAGAGGCGCTATTTTCGGCATCAGTTATATATTAATTATTTAATAATTAGTAATTATTATTCAATTATTTATTTATTCAATTATAAAGAAGATGTCGTACCGAGTACCGGGAGAAGCAAGTCTTAGCAAGTTGCGAAAGGGTCGAGTGACATTAAGAGAAAAAAAGAGAAGAGTCGTGGTGGCCGGCGAAGTCCCAATTAGGAGCAAGAGGATACAAGAGGGCGTTGGTGAAGCCAGTTGAATTCCAGTGTAGATGTGTCACGTGGCCAGCAAACGATCGCTGTCACCACCCAACATATCCGTCCTTTGCAGTGGTATAGGCACACGCAGTTCATGATAATAAACGCCTCCTGAATGCCGTTCTTGGTAATAATTTCGTCATCGGCCATACTCGATTGCGTATTTCCTAGAGGCAGGCGCTGTGAATTGCAACTCCATTGTCTTGACAACTTACAACTAAAAGAACAGGTCACACTTTTGGCTCTTGTGATTGTGGGAATACAAGCAATATGGGTGCAATGAAACGCTATTCTGAACAGGCAGTTTGGAATAGCGTATCTCTGCTTACATACGTAGGAGAGATACGTTACATATGTTAAACGTAAGCAACACTACCGCATGTTACGATGCGCGTCCTTACAGAACTGAGTATCCTGTACGGAAATGCCACCATAATAAGACGTAATAACAAGACAAACACATAATTAGATGCCGGCAAAATGAGACAAACATATCCCCGTCATCAAAAGGCATTTGCAACCATCCTGTAGTTTCTAGGCCGACTAGTGTCGTTAGGTTGACGGAGGCTGGACACTCAACACCGGACGCTCCACTCTCGGCTTCAGAAGCGTAGCAGTAGCCGCTTGGATGGCAGGCTGCGCTCGGAGGAAGATGTCTCGGGAACTGGTCCTTCGTACTAATAGATGCTCAAGGCCACAATGACCAAATGTACTTCTCGAAAACGACTTATGATTATATGCGAATGCTTGTGACTGTTAGCGGTCATTGCTCTTGGAGTTTGTCCACTCTGGCTATCCCTTCACTATTCTTATCTTTTTTATTGCTTATCCTTCCCTCCCTTTTCCTGTAATCTGTATCAGCGCGCAAAGAGGAAGTCAAATAAATCGTGTCGAAGTGGACAGACTGAAATATGCTAAGGATATTTTTTGTTGACTTTACTTGTTCTGCCGTCCTGTTAAACCTGAATAATACGCAATAAAACCTTCTTTTCACTTGAGACATATCCATGTTCCTCTATTTTGCAATATGTTAGAGAAAAAAATTGGTTGTGATTGATAAAATATTGTGTTAGACGAGTAACCGCAAACACAGCAAAACTACAAGGTCTTTTCACGCGTATTCATTCTATGAAAATGTAGCATGTCTTTACTGCCATGTAGAAGTGATAGTGAAGAACAAGGACAATTGCAAAATTGTGAGCCGTGAATCTAACTCCATATTTCGCGCACTTATCCTTTGAAAAAGAAGTAATGCTCAAAGCCCAACCCACTCTTTCGCTTTTATTGTGAATCACTATATGGCTGCACTTTCGCATATTTTTGTTCTCCATTAAAAAGGCTATCATCATCATCGATGGCTCATACTTCCGTAAACATTAATGCTCCCGTAAGCAAGCAACAAATGCAATGCCTCATAGCCCTATAAGGCAGAGCTGACAAGCACCCAGCAAAGTGAAGCGAACAGTGCTTAAATTGTTTCTAATAACTAATATAACATACAGAACAACGTGTCAAAAAATGTCATCATCAATGGCTCATACTCCTGTGAGCAAGGCTCATACACCCGTAAGCAAGCAAAGAATGCAATTACTCATCGTCGCGTAAGGTCCATGGCTGCTAACTTTGCCTGAATTACCTGCGATGACACTACCCCTGTTGTCTTTGTCAATGATTTCAATGTGGATGAGTCGGTAGCGAAAAGGGTACGGCCTACGCGTTCCGTGTTGCAGACATATTCCTTGCGATGCGACACCGATCCGGCCCAACCGACCACCCAACGACGTACGTGCATCGATTTGACATTATCAAAGAACATGATTCTACTTGCGAGTGAAATACTCACTTTGCGTGAATTAGCTGCGATGACACTACCTCTGTTGTCGTTGACGGTGATTTCAATGTGGAGGTGTGTGTGGGTAGCGAAAAGGGAGCGGTTTGCGCATTCCGTGTTGCAGACATATTCCTTGCGATGCCACACCAATCGGGCCCAACCGACCACCTAGCGACGTACGTGCATCAATTTGACATTGTCAAAGAACGGTATTCTAGTTGCGAGTGATATACTGACTTTGCGCGAATTAGCTGCGATAGCACTAACTCTGTTGTCGTCTTCGGTGATTTTAATGTGTATGTGTCGGTACCGAAAAGGGAATGGTTTACGCGCCCCGTGTTGCAGACATATCTCTTAATTATGCGTTTAACGTGTATTTGAGTAGACGGCATCGAAGAAAGGCCTGAGCTAAAGCTTCCTCTTATTGGATAACATCGGTTCTACAGGAAATCCACGAAACATAACGCTGACTATACGGAAGCCCACGGCCACAGCGGTTCACAAATAATAAATAAGAAACAGTGAAGAAAGGTACCCAACGAAAGCTTTGCGGGAGCCGTTATCTCGGCCAGACATCTCCCCCGGAATGCCGATCAGCTGTCTGGCAAGGAGTCTAGCAAGGAGAGTTAAAATATGTTCTCTTATTTCATCACACTGCTACTATAGGAAACCTACAAAACATAACGCTGACTATACAGAAACCCGCGGCTGCAGTGGTTCACAAACAATAAGAAAAAAAAACGAAGAACGGTATCCCAACGAAAGCTTTGCGGAGGCCGTTATCTCGGCCAGACCTCTCCTGGAATGCCGACGAGCTGTCGGGCAGGGAGTCCAGCAAGGCGAGCTAAAGCTTCCTCTTATCGCATGACACCCGTTCTATAGGAAACCCACGAAACATAACGCTGAATATAAGGAAACTCGCGGCCGCAGTGGTTCCAAGAAAATAAGGAAAAAGAAACTGCGAAGAAAGGAAACTAAACTGAATGTTTGCGGGAGCCTTTATCTCGGCCAGACATCTCACCCAGAGTGCCCATGAGCTTTCTGGCAAGAGTCTAGCAAAATCATCGATTCATTGCGAGTCGAGCAAGTAGCAGGTTGTTTGAAGATAAGGCTGATACGTAAGCGCGCTCGTGCCTACGTGAAGCACCGCCGCGAAGCAACAGTCTCAGGGTCTGCTTCTTTTTATTTGGTTTTCCTTAGTTTTGCGTCATGGCAGACGTCACGGCGCGAATTTCAAATCTTTAAGGTTGGTACGCCACGTGGTGTCCTAAAAATGAAACTAAACGTATGTCCAGAATTCCTGGGTATGGGTGTGATCGGATTCTTTTCCTTTGTGTTGAAGTTCATCTTCCCGTTTTTATGTGTAATTTTATAGCCATGTTAGTCTTTCAGCAAGCACCACTAGGCCAAGAAACAGTTCTCACGATGCCCATGGTGTGCATTCGCTGCGAGGATCCGCTTAAGCCCGTCTGCGTAGAGATCTTCAGACTCTTGATTATCACCTTTTCGAAGAACAAAAGTGGTTATGAGTGCGTCGTCGGCACGTCTATATTCGTCCCGGCAGGGTGTACAGCTAGGCTACTTCGTAAATATCCAGGAAATTCAAACTGAAATGAACACACCACGGCAACTGAGAGCGAACAAGTGCGTAGCCTATTGAAGATCAGTTGTCCGCTTTGCATGATTACTTCACTGGACTCTGCCTTAAGGCTTGTGGCGGCTGAATCTTTCTATGTACGCACGGTTTATTGCCATGGCTATGGGTCCTGGTATACCAAGCAGGAAGATTACCTGTGTGCATCCCGCAATGTTTGACCTGCTTGAGGCGCGCTAATTTTGTCTGATATATTTGGTGGACCCCATCCTCTCTCTGACAAAGTCGGCGCACAACTGTGGGACGCACATATCGTGATCTTATTTAATACCATTCCAGAACTCTTCAGAACACTCAATTTATTATTGGGACGGGCCTAGAGTCTTTTATGAAATGTTGCAATTTGTATGGTTTAAAACAGCATAGAGTGTCTCGATTCCTAGATACGTGCTGGGGCTTCATTCGTGCTGCGCCTGTTTCACGGCGACGATGTCACAATAACTACCGCGCGAGATTGCACCCAGTAGTACGGGGTGCAAGGATTCAGTTAGGTATGTTTGAAGCACAATGTAGTTTCAAGCACACGTAAATCGAAGTTAAACTTTTCTCACTGAGAAAAGCTAGGATACGTATGAAGTACGCGGGTGGTCCCAGGATGTTTGTAAGCTATGCATTGACTGTGAAATTGTGGTGGACTAGCGCCTGACAGCGCCTACTCCCCCCTAACAGGTTGTGCATAAATTTGAGCGCCAACAGATACTTCTTAAGCAGTTGCGATTTGCACTTAGTGTTCTCTGCGTTCGTGTCAGCTGTATGAGGTATTTTAGGTACTGGGCGTAGTCATATCACCAATTAAAGGTCTTATTAGGCTGTCGCAGTAAATCGTTGAGGTGCATTGCACTACAAATTCATAGCTCATAACTTACAATCTCGGAGTCTATCGCAGGTTATCTCTGCTATACATAACGCATGGCTGATTCCTTTATAATTATTTAGAAGTTTGCTTTTAATATGTTCATTTCATGCAACACTTTCTAAATGAACCCTAATTAATTGAACGTATAACCATCCTTAGAGCGCTACAAAGCCGAAATTATTAATTTATGACCTCCATTTTCGAGTTTTATGCGCAAGTTGGATGTATAGTGTGCATTAAGTTGCTTAACTACGTAAAATCCGAAATTGTACTGCCCACATGAAGGGGGGAGCCAAGTCCCGGAAGTTAATATCCTTTGAATCGATCGTACAATGCTCTAAATTATTTTAACAACGTGTTATATGCAAATGCAACGATAGGTCCGCGAAAAGTGGGATTGAACAATACTGACGTAAAGTAAACCCATGATGCTAATTTACAATCGTTCCCAAGCACTACGTATCGACGTAACGGTTGAAACCGGCCTCTCGGATCATAAGCTAGTTTATGTGGAGATAAAGTCTACCGCTGTACACCCGAAGGCTGGTAGTACTACGCATGTTCTGTGCTTCGATAGAGCCGATGACACAAGCATTGTTGATCATCTTTGGCTGTGTTTTGATGAATTCACTTCAATGGATGACGTCAATGCGATGTGGCTTGCGTTTAAAGATATTGTTTTTTACTGCGTAAACAGATTCGTGCCAACTCGGAAGAAGAAAATAAATCAACGGAACCCGTGTATAACCCGCGAAATTATACATTTAAAGCGAAAAATTAACCGTGAGAGACAGAAGTCAAACAAAGATCATAATAAAATTTCGGCGCTAAGCTCTATATTGCGCACAAATATGGCTGCTGCTAAAACAAATTACTATGACGTGACATTAACTAATTTTATGAAGCACGATCCGCACTGTTTTTGGCGCCATTTGTCGCATAATAACGAAGGTCCAACTGTCACCGTCGCTAATGACGAACTTGTGTCGGACAACTTGCGTATGGCAGTATGTTTTAATGGTTTTTTTCAATCTGTCTTTACTGACCCTTCTGCAGATGGTCTTTCTCCCCTCTCTCTAGAATCCCCGTACACTTCACCAATGCCTAATGTTCAGGTTTCGCATGAAGGCATTGTAGCTCTTTTGCTTAAAATTAACGATAGGAAATCTGTAGGTCCAGACAGCATACCAAATGCGTTTCTGCGCCGATATGCGGAATGGGTAGCTCACTATCTAGAGATCATTTTTAGTTCTTCGCTGAAACAAAAACGGGTCCCAGATGATTGGCTGGTCGCAAAAGTGGTTCCGGTTCACAAGTCTGGTGAAAGGCAACATATTGGAAACTATCGGCCAATTTCACTCACGTGTGTATGCTGCAAGCTACTTGAACACATAGTTTCAAAGTCAATCTACACCTACCTTGAAGACAAGAAAGCTTTTTTTCCCACCCAGCACGGGTTATGCAGCACCTTTCGACTGTAACACAGTTGATAGAAACGATCCACGTTTTTTCAGCTTCCTTGAACAATAGAAAGCAGGTCGACGCTATATTTTTAGATTACTCGAAGGCTTTCGATCTGGTTGTACATAATGAATTAATTAAAAAACTGATGGAAATGAATATAAATTATGATGTTGTTATGTGGATCCGCTCATATATTACAGATCTGACACCATACGTTCAAATAAATGGTAACAAATCTAACCAATTAAAAATAACCTCAGGCGTTCCACAGGGATCCGTTTTAGGACCACTTCTTTTTCTAGTTTACATAAATGATATTGCTCATAACATAAGTAACGACATAACCATCCGGTTATTTGCAAACGATTGTTTATCATATCGTGAAATCAATAACCAAAGCGATCAGGCGTCACTTAGTCAAGCCCTTAAAGCTGTAGAACTCTGGGCCGCAAAATATAAAATGAAAATTAACGAATCTAAATCAGTCATGCTCAGAGTTACAAACAAAACAAAGCATGGTATTGAGTGTAATTATGAGATGAACTCAACAATTCTTACCGAAGCTGAAACGATAAAATACCTAGGTTTAACAATTTCGAAAGACTTAAGTTGGAAATCGCACATAGACAGAATTTGTGGAGCTGCAGAAAAAAAGTTATGGTTCCTTCGCCGAAAATTAAAACTAGCAACGACACCCGTCAAACTACTTGCATATTTAACTTACATTAGACCAACGTTAGAGTATGCCAGTGTCATTTGGGATCCGTTTCAATCCGGAATTATAAACCGCATTGAGAAGATACAGAGAAAATCTGCAAGGTTCATTCTTTCCCGGTATTATCGTACTGACTCTGTTTCCGAAATGCTTCGGTTGTTTGATTTGCCTCCACTGGCTCAACGGCGGAAGTTAGCTAGACTTTAATTTCTTTTTTTGTTGTCGAAAGGCCACTTCAATATTGAAACCACGTCCTATCTTGCTCCCAGGCAGGCTAGAAACGTCAGATCAAGCAATCATTGCATGTTCTCCATTCCAAAAGCATATCTGGACATGTACGCTTGCTCATTTTTTCCGCGAACGATTAAGGAATGGAACAGTTTGCCAGCGTCTGTTTTGCAGTCGAGTAGCATTGAAATCTTTCAGGAACACGTTAAAACATTTTATGAATTTTAATCTTAGTGGTGCCGTGCAAACATTGTCACACTATTCTAGAAATACATACAATAGTCTTTCTTTCGTGCTGCTTCCAATATCACTGTCACAATGTTAGAAACATCTATTTCTTAGCCAAACTATTGTTTTTGTATTTCATTATTTGTTTCGCATTGTATTTCCAACATTCATTGCTTCATGTCCAATTTACGTTTGTAAAGTGTTTTCATTTTTTTACGCTATGTGCAAACCAGCTGTACCCACCCTGTTACGGCCAAGACGGCCAACAGTATTTGGAAAAAATAAAATAAAAAATAAATAAATAAAATAAATAAAGCACTGTGTGCCACTTCTCCGTTTCGAGTGCTTCAAGCAGTACGCAAATTAAGAACTGTCAGTGAACTTCAAGAGGGAAATAATCTGATAATGTTGCTTTCGCCGTCTATTAATACAGAGGACGACCTTCATAACCGAAAACATGCTAGAACTCGATCACTGGCAAGTTGAAAGAGTCAAGAACTTATGTAGGTGATTCGACACAGAAATAATAGAGGTAAGTAAACTCTGGTATATCAGTCCAAATCAGTATGTGTTTATCGCCAAGCTTTCCTAACCCCATCGCTTATCATTGAACCTGAGGACAGCCAAGACGATAGCATAACTGGTGCTTACAATAATTCCGCTAACAGAATTTAACAGTCAATCACGTTCGTCAGTCATGTTTTCCTGGGGAATTAAACTGGTTAAGAGGTATTTATTTTTTTGTGTTGCAAAGCAATAGCTTGCTGTTTCTCAAAGTCGAGCTCGTACACAATGCCTAAACGTGTTGTTCACTCGGCATCCCTTCTAGAGTTTAATATGCATTGGTATACGTTACGATACTTATTTGCTTCGTGGTGTTCACATGTCTGTCTAACGCAGGGCCCTCACTATTGTTAGAGGAGTGAAGATATATATGCGCGTACTTTAAAGTTGCTAATAAACGCTGTCGATGAAAAATTTTGCTCCACGTAATTTCTTTCAATTCAGTAACCAAGAAAAGCCTAAAAACACAGAATTACCAGTTTTCAATTGTTCAGGGAAATTTCTCAAGCTTAGAGAAAGCGCACTCTATGGGAGAGCTATCCATGCAGGAACGTCCGACATAAGAAAACTATTTCTTGTCTAGAACATATGGAAAACATCCATCTCGACGCCCAGACATATGCCTGGAGCAAAAGAACTTGAAAAACAATAAAAATGGTGAACCCGCTGCATGGCATATTGACACAAAGAGCAATAACATAGCCATCCACCTTTAAACTCGCTTTATTGAAACAATCCAAACATAATATCTAAACTTACTGCACAGTTTAAAATGCAAGTGTTTCGAAATTTATGTCACATGTTATAAATGCCCCTTTCTATTGGCGCTTTTGATTTGGTTGTACAGTCTTGGTGTCTACACTTTTACACACAGCACTTCAAGGCAATTCGACACAGCAGTCATGTTTGCGCAACACACCAGTATTACTTGCTGAAAAAAGTAATAGAAGGAAACAGCGACACACTCAAAATGGCAAGATGACTCTGCGCAAATGTATTGTAGTGATGTGCAGGTAATAGGGCGTCTTGGTAATTTTCGTATTAAAAATGTTTCACCATTAATCACAAAAAAGGCAGTTTCGTTATTCGTAAAGCAGAACTGTAAGGAAAGAACGCCAAACAATAATGAAAGCCGCTTGTTCATTAGTCACAACTGCGGCTAACCATATCCACCGCATATTATCTAAGTTACCAACTATGCTTTTCTTCCGTTCCAAACTAGTTTTAACAAATATGAGAGACGGAAGATGGGGAAATGTTTTCAGCAACGAATTATCACTTCATAAGTTGCCCACTGCCTTCATGAAGGAAGAACATTACAAAATTTATTCCCGTGCTTACTGTATAGCAAGAGGCTACGTAACATTTACTATGTTGCAGGACAAAGTTGTGTAAGCTGCCTCATGAGCACAATTTAACTGCTACATGTGTCAAAATATGAAACGTAGCATTTGCTGCACCTGTTTGTTGGGCTGCCCGTCGTATTCCCCACGGTGACGACGAACGATGACGATAACTATTGCTATGATCTTCAGTTCACGTCATGAATGCATAGTGGCCGCAAATTAAAATATGACATTTCCTTGAGGGACAGCAGACATTATCTTTTAAAATTAGCTTGATAAATTGCTGGTAAATATGTGACAAATTCAGCACATACGGACGCATATTTTTATATTTCTTTTGTAGAATGGTATTTCTTGCTTATCATGCACTCTAATAATATGGTTCAACGTCGTAACAACTCTTTCTCTTCAGCTTTGGGCTACTTGCAGACAGTGCTTAATTAACGAACTGTAATATTTATTGAATTTTGTTGCTTCGTGACCTGTTCCTTGCTTAAAGACGTTAAAATTGGTGAGAGGACTTTTACAGAACATTTAAATATAGCAAAGCGATATTTTAATATACTTACAACCTCTGTAGTAAAGTCAGTTTCAAGAGAATTTATTCAAAAATGTGGTACTTCATATTTTGAGAGTCCTCATCATTATGAAAATGACAAATTGCATAGGGTAACCGAAATAATCTCCTCCTTTTGACTTACATGACAATCATTGACAAAAATTACGAATAATGTTTTATGAATGGTTCTAGGCAGTTATTTTCTATCGTAGACGTCAACTAAGCTTTTCAGTTCAGATAACACCCGGCCTTTTACAATAAAGATTCAGTGACTTGGCAGTCAGGTCTCTATTCCCACTTATTTTGTGTCAAGAAACTGGTCACAACTGTCACGAAACAACAACAGGCGACTGATTCTCCAACATTGTTGTTAAGCACCGAGGAAATAATTTTACCTTTCTTTTTCTTTTTGCGCCCATGTGCTTTAATAGCAATCTTCCACCGCGAATTATTTAGCACACAATTAGACGTTTCTGCTGTTTTTGAATGTATTGGTAGCTAATGCTTCTTCAATAGGAGGCCACCTAGCGAGCTGGTTGGCTTCTGTTTTGTCGAAGCCGCTTTGTCAGAAGCCTGCTTATCGGAGGCTCCCAGCAGATTTCCCGTCTCGGCCTCTTGTTTAGGGGCGGAAACTTGGGCTGGAATGAGTCGCTTTTGCTGCGGTTCGCCACTGACAGATTCTTCTTTCACGCAGTTGCCTCTCTTGCAGACTCTTTTGGTGTTGTTGACAGTGACCAGCTGCCAACGAAAAGAAAAGACACTGTTACAGGCAATAGGAACCTATTTGAGTGCTAATATTGAAATACGTATATAGGACATGATCATCATCACCATCATCATCAGCCTGGTTACGCCCACTGCAGGACAAAGGCCTCTCCCATACTTCTCCAACAACATCGGTCATGTACTAATTGTGGCCATGTCGTCCCTGCAAACTACTTAATCTCATCCACCCACCTAACTTCCCCCTGCTACGCTCCACCCCCTCTACGCTTCCCCCTCTACGCTCCACCCCCTGCTACGCTTCCCTTCCCATGGAATCCACTCCGTAACCCTTAATGACCATCGGGGTTCTTCCCCCCCCTCATTACATGTCCTGCCCATGCCCACTTCTTTTTCTTGATTTCAAGTAAGATTTCATTAACTGGTGTTTGTTCCCTCACCCAACCTGCTCTTTCTTTATCCCTTAACGTTACACCCATCATTCTTCTTTCCATTGTTTGTTGCGTCGTCCTCAATTTAAGTATAACCCTTTTCTTAAGCCTCCAGGTTTCTGCCCCGTACGTGACTACTGGTAAGACACAGCTGTTATACACTTTTCTCTTGAGAGATAATGGCAACCGGCTGTTCATGATCTGAGAATGCCTGCCAAACGCACCCCAGCCCATTCTTATTCTTCTGATTATTTGCTTCTCATGATCCGGATCCGCCGTCACAACTTGCCCTAAGTAGATGTATTCCCTTACCACTACCAGTGCCTCGCCACCTATCGTACACTGCTGTTCTCTTCCGAGACTGTTAAACATTACTTTAGCTTTCCGCAGATTAATTTTTAGAACCACCCTTCGGCTTTGCCTCTTCAGGTAAGTGAGCACGCCTTGCAATTGGTCCCCTGTGTTACTAAGCAAGGCAATATCATCAGCGAATCACAAGTTACTAAGGTGTTCTTCATTGACTCTTATCCCCAATTCCTCCCAATCCTGGTCTCGGAATAGCCCCTGTAAACACGCTGTGAATAGCATTAGAGAGATCGCATCTCCCTGCCTGACACCTTTCTTTACTGTAATTATGTTGCTTTCTTTATGGTGGACTACGGTGGCTGTGGAGCCGCTATAGATATGTGTCAGTATTTTTACATACGGCTCGTCTACACCGTTATTCCGTAATGCCTCCATGAGTGCTGGGGTTTCGACAGAATCAAACGCTTTCTCTTAATGAATGAAAGCTATATATAAGGGTTGGTTATATTCCGCACATTTCTATATCATCTTATTGATAGTGTGAATAAGGTCTATTTGAGTAGCCTTTACGGAATCCTGCCTGGTCCTTTGCTTGACAGAAGTCGAAGGTGTTCCTGATTCTATTTGCAATTACCTTAGTAAATAGTTTGTAGGCAACTGACAGTAAGCTGATCGGTCTATAATTTTTCAATCCTTTGGCGTCCCCTCTTTTATGGATTAGGATTATGTTAGCGTTCTTCCAAGGTTCCGGTACGCTCGAGTTCATGAGGCATTGTGTATACAAGGTGGCCAGTTTCTCTAGAACAATCTGCCCACCATCCTTCAACAAATCTGCTGTTACCTGATCCTCCCCAGCTGCCTTCCCCCTTTGCATAGCTCCCTAGGCTTTCTTTACTTTTTTCCGGCGTTACCTGTGGGATTTCGAATTCTCTCTTCCATTATCGTCGTGGGGGTGACTGGTACTGTATAAGTGGTTATAGAACTCCTCAGCCGCTTGAACTATCTCATCCATGTTAGTAATGATGGATGAGATAGTTCAAGTGGCGGAGGAGTTCTATAGCTCTATATAGGACACCGCTCAGCTGCAATGTTTAAAGCATACCCTAGGTCTGCGTCAGAACTAGCGTCCGTATGATTACACGTTCCTGCTCTGAACGCTTCGGCTCAATTAAAGAGAGTGGATTGCAGCGCCGCCTACCGATAGAAGGGGTTTCTACGCTTTGTTGACACTACAGGGCAAATATTGAGGATCGTAGCGTCTCCTTTAGTCGAGTGGTAGTGCTAAATTCAACTAGGTGGAGTGGAGAAAGAGCTTCGAGTAGCGAATCGTTTGAGAATACCGGGCTAATTTTCACTCCGGCGCGATATTTCCGATAGGCGGGTGTCTTGAAGGGGCACTGTAAATGCCGAGTTGCATCTTCAATTGTGCCAGTTGCGACAACGACAAGTAAAAGAACACAAGATATGTGCTGACTGAGTGCTCATCACCTACTTCTCACACTTTCAATACAGAGAATTCAGTCAACAGAGCAGGTAGGCATTGCGGCAATATTCGCTTCAGTGCGCCGCCGTACCACAGAATGGTGGCCTTACCACCGAGAGGTAAACAGCTCTACTTAGGAAAATCCAATAACTGCCTCTTCAACTTGGCGACTAAATGCAGAGCGTTTCTTCGAAGCCTTTAAGTAATATTTAAGAAAAGCTGTTTTGAAGTAGAAGGACTAGTGCTTCGAAGACACCTCGTAAGTGGTGCCGACCGTTGGCTTATTGGGGATACAGATAATCGCTCAATAATTAACAGAAATTAATTTACTAAGTTTAAACATTTGTCTTCTGCGAGCTTATTGACGTTGGTAGACTGAAGCAAGCTCTCCGTATACGAGCGATGTCAACTTTTGGATCTTGACTGACTGAATAAACTTTATTGAAACCAGCAAGAGATGGTGGCTGGGCCTAGGGATCCTACGTGGGGACGTCGAGGTATTGCCTCTTCGTTGAGAAATTACAATTAGCCGCAGAGCTTTGGCACGACAAATTTACGCTGTCAGAGTGCGCGAAACTGAAATTGGCTTTAAGTTTATCCGATTCGTTGTCTATCTCAAAGGTTCAGTGATGCCCTTGCGACCATCACACGATTTCCCGTGTTTTTTTCACACACAAAAAAAACAAGAAAACGCAACAAACTTTTCAGCAACATCCGAGGAGCACGAGGATAACAAAGGGACGTTTTAGGCACACATACGCACACGCGACCTCAAACTGCAATACCGGCGCGCCTAGGGACAAACGCATACAAAGCGAGCAAAGAAACTTCTCATCAGTGGTACCAAGGTAAAGTGACACATTCATGAAGCAAAAGCCCCCAGATTTTCTCTATCCGACACTGTTGTACCCGCGCCTGCGCACGAGCGGCTGGTGACTCCTGAAACGCAGCGCGCTGGCTGCCCGCTGCAGGGTGACGTCACCTCGAGGGGCGCGGCTTTGCGCTTCCTGTTCCCTTCCAGTTTCGCGGGCTCTGATAGCCGAAATTCGTCATGCAACAGTTCAACCGCTATTTTCTACATATAAACGTTGACAAAGCTTTTACAAAGAACTCTCTTCAGTTTACCCATTACAATTCGTCCACTGAAATTAAAGCCAAAAAATAATTAAGAATTCTTTTTAATGGGTGACACATCACCACGTATCACCTGTCACCGCGTGGACGCCACTATTGATAGTATGCCTCCGAAGGAACGTTTCTTTATTGAAATATTACTTAACATCGTCGTAAAACTACCAAGATATTTCTCGCGTCAAACACGCTGCGAACCTCTTAATCACGTATCGTAGTTTTACGTGGCGCGTTGAGCTCCCAAGCAGCGCGAAAAGAAAGCCCCACCTATGCTCGTCTTCTCACATTTGTGCAGGAAGTGCTACGACTGCACGTTGTAGAGAAAGTGAGCGCTGCATGTGGAATCGATTGCGAGATGCGAAACTGCACATTAGCGATAAAAGCTGCATCGCAAAAGAAGGCTGAGTGCACTATGTTCAAATCTACCAGAAAACCGCAACATTTGTGTCACTGCAAGACTTACGCCGATAAAGCTCAGACAGAGCCATGAAATGTATTTTGCTAGAATAGAAGCATGGGGGGCTTGTTGGTTTCCCATCCCGATGTTAACAGCGCAAAACGTAGACGGGACACGAGACGAGAAGGCGACACCACAAGCGCTGACTTTCAACAACGCTTATTTGAAAGAAACACGGCTTCTTATACTTTTCCTTACATGAGTCGCAGACACGTGATTGCACATCATGGGAAATATGCACTTGTTTTTCACTCAAGATAATTGTACGTCGAAAAGCTCAAGTTCTTTTTTTGTTAGTAACAAGGACGGCGTGTTAACGCGTTGGTGACAAAGTGTCGACATTGCCGCTGCCTCAATTACCTCCAGAATCAGCTGGTCATTCTATTTGTATGAGCACTTTACAGCGTCTGAATTCTGCGGCACAAACTTTAAAGGGGCAACCGCTGACGTGGGTACCTAGATTCCTGTTACCCTGTTCGACGCTAAGTTTATGTTGCTTTAGTCTTTCCTTTGTGCATCTTGCAGTTTGCCCTACATACTTTTTTCTACATTTCAAAGGTATAGAATACACCGTGGCTTCTGTGCAATCCAGTGTATCTCCTTCAAACAAACATGTTGAAAGTCAGCGCATGTGAGGTCGTCTTCTCGTCTCGTGTTCTCTCTACGTTCTGCGCTGTTAACACCAAGAGCCACGAAGGCGAGGAACACAGGTTGAGGAACAGCGCTGCTGTAAAGAAGGGTAATATTGAACTACTTGGAACTTTCTCAAATAGCCCACTAACATAACCTTTTTGTGAGAACGCATTCCAAGATAAAGCTTTTCTATGCGTAAGTAATTATTACAGCACTTTAGTCTATTCTCTTAGGTTGCAGAAAAAATGTTTTAGGGACACATAAGCAATTCAAGACTGGTTTCACGAAATCCATCTAGCATCTTTTATTCTCAAATTTTTCACTTTATCTTTTTTTTAGTTGCAGATAGATGTATGGTATAAAAAAGTCAATTCAATTTTAAGTATAATTTGACGCCAAACGTTCACGGAAGGACAATGTCGCATCTAAGAGACGCGAAGTGGGATTTCACAAATAAACCTTAACATAGTCACGAAAATCGCGTTCAAGCACTTTAGCAAAAAATAAACTTACCCCGCAAGAAATACCTTCAGGTTCAAATTCAATGCGCGTGGGCCATCCTTTGCAGATGTACCAACACCTTCCACGGTATGATTTCGCCCACTGACAAACATGACAAGAAAAAAAAAACTGAATATTCGCATGACAATGCAGAAAGAAGACATGCAAGTTTATTCATCACAACATATGACTAAATTATCATCCAATAATACATGGAGCGGCAAATAGACAATTGTATTTCCTAACACGGATTAGTCTATGAAAGCGCTAAATGGCTTATTAGTTTTCAAGGAGTAGCTGGTAGAGGTCATTTAATAAAAATCCTATATATATACAGCCATCAAACACGCCTCAAAGATTATTGACATCTTTGTATAATGTTCAATAAATTCTACGCCATTTATGTGCTTATATCATCAGAAATAAATAAGATCATAAGTTGGGCGATCGAGCGATTGCGGTATACCGTATACTCTACAGAACTCGGAGGACTGAGTGGCGGTCTTCCTTTGAGCTGCTGAATATAAAGGTAAACTCTCCTTAATGTATATATACAACTTTTCTGTACATATGTACATAATATAGTTGGTGTTATGCATGCGATGTGTTTTATTAATTTATGTTTCAAATTTTTTTTCTAAATAACAGATGACTAGCAAATTAAACCTCCCCATAGCATCTATAAGCCAAGAGAGCTAATCATCAAGTGTAGGTGGGGGGCTGTAGCGTTTGGGGAGCACCGTTCTTGCGTGGAAAGTTATGGTGCATGGTGTACTACTGTCCCTTACTTAAGGCTCTCTATTCGAATGGGAGCACGCCGTACTGTCTCGCGTTGCTTTATATTCTATGTGTTCTTTATGCTCTGAATTCCAAAATTCTGATCAGTCCTGTTGCGGCTTCTTTTTATGCATATATATAGCACCGCTTCGCATGCACCTCTGCCACACCGTTTCTCTTATACAGGAAAATTATGCGTTGCATGTAAGTGGGTGCTTTTTTCTTCGAATGTGCACAATATAACATTTATGGTATGAATATGGCCTCCTTATGACTGCTTTGAAAGAAGGAAACGACACAATATATGCAACTGATTAGCATGAATGTCTCAAGCGAGTAAAGCACTTGAGCCAAACATGTGTGTAACGTCGTTGGTGCGTGATGTCTGCTTAACATTGAGGATACAATATTAGAGTGTGTACCTCCATAAAAACGGAACTGAAATTGTCAGAGTTATCAAGAAGATCCCTATTGTGCTTCGAGTCCCATACTTACCGGAGGTAAAGGGACGACTCTCTCACAGTTGCCGGGTTGCTGAGGTTGCTGTTCTGTTGAATTGGTCGATAGCTCTACAAATGAAAAAGAAGGGTGCTTAAGGAACTTCTATTGTCTCGTATTTCTCAAATAATAATTTGAGGCCACTATTCACCACACTTCAAATTAGGTAGATCCTATTGCGTTTACCCACGGTATAATGCACGCGGAAAAGAAATGAGGATTGTTATGGAAAAAAAATTTCTGCTCTAAACGAGGTGCAATATACGTGCAGAGTTAGTGTTATTGCCTTGTTACAACTTTTTAACATTCTGAAAAGCCCTGCATATGCGAGTCAGTGGTAACTATAAAGCCATATGATGTCACATTTACATAAAAGTACAATTTGCTAAATAGTACGTCGGTTTGGAGTAAGAAATGTCGCAAAGTCATGCCCACACTATGCTTGAAGAAGGAAAAGCAGTACTACCTAGAATGATTTTTTGGTGCTGCCATTTGCAGTGTTAATCTTAACCTTAACGCATCACTTGGATGTCGAGCTTTTATCAAATACGAAAGTATTAATACATGTGTTACACCATCTTAATTGAGAAGTTTTGCAAACTATGAGGTCGCCATGACTACAAGAGCGGCTAATTACTGGCAGTAACTATTGACACACAATGACTGGCAGATTAAACGGCAGTGTTGTGCAGCAGCGGGGACCAGTGCATAGTGGCATGGCTGACACTACTCAGCTTCCCGTGTTCTCAAAACTACGTACAGTGACCCACACAAGCTAACTCCAACCACGTTCAAGAAGTAACACAATTGTGGTTTGGCGAGCCCCTGCGCGTCGCTCGAAGCTTCGCTCGTAAGACGCGGACTGGCAGTACGGGCCACATAGTCGTTTCCTTCCTGAATGTAACTTTCATATACCAGGCGATCTCAATAGGCATGATTGGAAGTGCCTACGTCTCGGTCACGTAGCTAGCTCCTACAAAAAGAACTATTTACTTAAAATTTATTTTTCTAGCACGCTACTATGGGCGTTACCTGCGATGTGGACCAGGACCGAACGCACCTAATGTTTATTTGCACGCGCTTCACAAAGTGAAGTTATTTCTCGACAAATGTACTAAATACGCCACATTAGCTGCGGGTCGTTACTAGGCCAGGTCAGTGCACTGGCTTTCGATTGTGCTCCCTAAGGCGCTTATTGCATTCCTACAGAATACGGGCTCGAAATGCATTTTTAAATCGGTAGTGCATTATTGCATATCGCCCATATGCGCAGTGTTATTGTGGGCGGGTAAGCGCGCAAGATGTGTACGTTCTTTCCTAACTTCCTTTTTTTCACGCTTACCATTTCTAGTGGAGTAGAAGAACCAGGCTGGTGGAAAATTGAACCATACACGTCCACCAGCCACCGACAGCAACGGCATGACCACAGTCGAAGGAGCTCATCTTCCCTAAGGAAGGACAACTCCTCTGACAGAAACGACAGTAGCTCAAAGTAGAGCCTGTCCAAAAGCGCAAACAGATCGCAGCGACGATGTCCCGCAGCAATCCGTGCACCAGTTACGCCGTAGACCGAAAGCACCCACCGTAATTAAAGGTCGCCCGAAGCGGCCACGTGAGGAGCGACCAGATGTAATAAAGTAGTTAACTCCAAGGACACCGAAACCAGCATGCACAGTTCTCCAAAAAGTCCTGGCAACGACGCATTACAACCGAACATGTTTGTTGCATTAAAAAAATTATGGGGTTTTACGTGCCAAAACCACTTTCTGATTATGAGGCACGCCGTAGTGGAGGACTCCGGAAATTTCGAACACCTGGGGTTCTTTAACGTGCACCTAAATCTAAGTACACGGGTGTTTTCGCATGTCGCCCCCATCGAAATGCGGCCGCCGGGGCGGGGATTCGATCCCGCGACCTCGTGCTCAGCAGCCTAACACCATAGCCTTTGTTGGATTATTGAAGGGGGTAATTAAGACACAGCGATCATACGACTATGCCCCACCAATCTAGCCTGCCCCGCGTTGGGAGCACTTGCCATCCTAGACGCCACATGAAATCGCGTAGGTGGCCAAGCAAAAATGATGCCGTTGTCGCACCTCACGACACATTAGTGGAACGTGTGTGGTGCGCTGCAGAAACTAGAGGAAGAAGTAAGGCGGACATTGTATCTCATCATCATCATCATCATCCGCCTGGTTACGCCCACTGCAGGGCAAAGGCCTCTCCCATATTTCTCCAACAGCCCCGGTCATATACTAATTGTGGCCATGCCGTCCCTGCAAACTTCTTAATGTCATCCGCCCACCTAACTTTCTGCCGCCCCCTGCTACGCTTCCCTTCTCTTGGAATCCAGTCTGTAACCCTTAATGACCAACGGTTATCTTCCCTCCTCATTACATGTCCTGCCCATGCCCATTTCTTTTTCTTGATTTCAACTAAGATGTCATTAACTCCCGTTTGTTCCCTCACCCAATCTGCTCTTTTCTTATCCCTTAACGTTACACCTATCATTCTTCTTTCCATAGCTCGTTGCGTCGTCCTCAATTTGAGTAGAACCCTTTTCGTAAGCCTCCAGGTTTCTGCCCCGTAGGTGAGTACCGGTAAGACACAGCTGTTATATACTTTTCTCTTGAGGGATAATGGCAACCTGCTGTTCATGATCTCAGAATGGCTGCCAAACGCAGCCCAGTCCATTCTTATTCTTCTGATTATTTCCGTCTCATGATCCGGATCCGCAGTCACTACCTGCCCTAAGTAGATGTATTCCCTTACGACTTGCAGTGCCTCGCTGCCTATTGTAAATTGCTGTTCTCTTCCGAGACTATTAAACATTACTTTAGTTTTCTGCAGATTAATTTTTAGACCCACTCTTCTGCTTTGCCTCTCCAGGTCAGTGAGCATGCATTGCAGTTGGTCCCCTGAGTTACTAACATTGTATCTACCACACGGTTTTCGATTACCACACGGTGCTTGGCATAAGCGCTCATTTATAGGCTGTGTTTTTCTCTTGGGGAAACGCGGATGCCATCGCTAACACAACTGGTATAAGTGAGCGCAACGGTTGTTTATGCTGCTCTATACCGAATGCACCATCTGTTCTTTCCCGTTTGACGCAGAAATAAACAGTGGAGCTCCGGAATTAGGAAATGTTGCTGCAGAACAACGCGCACAGACCCATCCATCTACGTAGCGAATGCGACTGGCAGCAGGAAAGGGTGACGTATATATATATATATATATATATATATAAACGAGAAGAAAGGGGTTTAACCGAGGGGCCAGATTTTTATTAGTCATATCATGAGAAGCCAACAAACGCTGACACCAAGACAGCATAGGCGAAATTACTTGTGCTGAAAGTAATTAGGCACAAGTAATTTCTCCTATGTTGTCCTTGGTGTCAGGGTTTGTTGGCTGCTCATGATATATATACATATATATATATATATATATAGTCATAACATAAGAAGCCAACAAACACTGAAATCAAGCAAGGACAACATAGGGAAAATTACTTGTCCTTAATAAATGAAACGAAGAAACGATAAATTAACGGAAATTAAAGTGGGTGAAAAAACAACTTGCCGCATTTGGGAACCGAACCCACAACCTTCGCATTTAGCGTGCGATGCTCTACCAATTTAGATACCGCGGCGCCGTTTCCCCATCCAGTTTCTTGGCTATTTAAATGTCCTATTAGAACTCTGGGAGTGGTAGCGAGCGCCACCACTCACAGATCTTGGCGGCGGACGTGGAACGTCCATTGTGCAGCGGGCGTCACGAGAACGTGATCTTTTCGGGTGAAGGCAACTGGTCAATAAACCCACATATGCTACCTGAAGGCATCAATGTTGCCGGATTCGAGACCCTCGTCGCACGAACACCGCGCCAGGCTTAATCGCTGCACACTAACATTTGCTAAAACTTCACACGCGTGGCTTGAGAGGTTTCAACATTGTGCAGTACAACCGGGTAGGCATTTTTGACTCATTTGGAGCGCGAGAACGGAGACGCCGTCGCTATGGTGTTGTCAGTTCAATGGCCGATCACGTGGGGTTCCGCCGAACGATGGTCGGCATGCTTATTTGTCGGTGCCGTCGACAAGAAAGCCCTTCGCCGTACGACAACTCGAGCTCGTCGGCTACATTGTATATGACTGCGTCGTTGTCAGCCTGGTATGATGGTTTCAGTGACGCACTGTGCTAAACAGTCGGTCAATCGTTGGGGTGAGCGTATTGTCGAGAAATAACTTGGCTTTGTGAAGTGCGTGCAAACAGAAATTAGGTGTTTTGAGCCCTGGTCCTCATCGCAGGGAGTACCCATGGTAGCGTGCTAGAAAAATGAATTGTAAGCAAATAGTTTGTTGTGTAGGAGCTACAGCGCACGCCCACCTCTCTTCCGTTCTGTAAATAAATCTCTCTCTCTCTCTCTCAATTGGCTGAGAAAAGTTTTCTGCCAAGCGCATTTGTTTTGTTCAGTACTAACACAAGGCGCCATGTGAAAACAACTGCTTAGTGCAGACGCTTCTTGGGCGTCCACTGTGAATTACGCCATCTTTATTGTCGTCTGAACGCTTTATCGTGCTTGCATTGTTACAACTATATGTTTTTCCTCATTAAGTGCCACCATGGTGTTCAAGAGCAGGATCTGCAATTATGCGACAGTTTCAGAGTCAAGAAGACAATTTCGATTGATATACTCATAAAAAAATTAAGTGCTATTTCCCCCTCTGAAGGATGACCAATGAAGCGCTGAATGTGGGCCCCTTAATGGCGAAGTGCACCTCAACCGTGGGTCGGCCCGGCATTGCAAAAACTTCGTGATCGCCCACGCATGAGGAGCGCTTAACGCCTGCTTCACGTCCGTCACGGGTTGGCTCAGCATTCCACTATCTTCGGGATCGGCCCATGTATAAAACATTATTGGGTTATGTCCGCGGATAGGACACATGCCGCAACCTGACCATAAAAAGCTTAGCTATAAAAGAGTACATTGTTAGATAGAGTAAAAGAAACAATTCCTTATTAAGAGGACGCAAGGACCTAATAAAGAATTAAAGCTAATAATAATAATGAAAGGCTTAAAAATAGAACTGATGGGATCGTGCGCAAAGTAGAAGCATCGCTCCCAAGATACGAGAACTCCAAGCAGTTCGTAACAAACATAACTTTCGAGTTTCCCTGGCATCACTAGTACGAGATAAAGGTTAATGTTGAAAAAGAGAAAGCTCGGCGGTTACCTACTGCTTAATCTGGAGGGCTTCAGTTTATGTCAAGTTGCAGAAATTGTTGCGTATATTTGAGGCGTCTGTCAGAATAAGAATGCCAATAAAGATATGTGGGCGAAAAGAAAAGACTTTACAGGTAAGCAGCTCAGCACCTGTGAGCTACAGCGCCGTTCATAATCTGGCACCCATAATTCCTTATACCAGGCACCTATGTGACTGGTACAAAAAATTATGGACGGAAAACGGTTAGACAGCTTTTCGCTCTTCTGGATTGCACAACATGCAGCAAACAGGCGCAGTAATTGGCTAGACACCCTCAAACCGGAAAACTATTACTGCAGATTGCAATTGAAACCTGTGAGGCTGCTTATCGAATTCTCTGGAATGTCAAAACAGTTCATCCTGCGTGAAGCCATAATCTAGAAGCATTGGAACAGTTCGACGTCGCAAAATAGTCAAACACCTTTAGAATAAAATAGGCCTTTACCATTATTTTAACACCATAGAAAAATGAAGCTACGCAGGCTGAAAGAAGAAAATTCTAAGTTGCTGACCTAATCCAAAGTGTCTCTAATATATGTGCTCAGAGTTTCCTTGACATTAATGTCTTACACTACGGCTACTGAAGTTATAGCGTACTGACCCATATGGATATCTCCACCTTACCATAACTAAATACTGCTTTTATTTATGGGCACAATTTTTCCTTACTCGATATGACTGTGTCAGTATGCGATTTTTAGCTTACATACAAATATACGCAAGCCTTTTACATGCGGCGGCTTTTCAGGCACCATTGTAGACATTAACATTTTATCCAGACATGGGCTACCGGCGTTTCTTTCAGAACTGTTCAGCGTAAGTGCGACTAAACCTAGAACACGGTCACAGAGGACCAATAATTTTGCTGCAACATCTGCTCTATAATATAACCTTTGATTGTGGAAGAAAGTTTTCAGGCAACTTAGGTATTATAAACATATTTGCGGCTGGGGTTGATGTTAGTACCGTCTCAAAGTCCCTAGAGCTGTTTATGGACACTCCATCGTCATCGTCATCGTCAGCCTGGTTACGCCCACTGCAGGGCATAGGCTTCTACCATCACGTACTACCCCGGTCACGTACTAATTGTGGCCATGTTTTCCCTAGAAACTTCTTAATATCATCCGCCCACCTAACTTTCTGCCGTCGCCTGCTATGCGTCCCTTGCTTGGAATGCAGTCCACAACCCTTAATGACCATCGGTTATCTTACCTCCTCAATGCATGTCCTGCCCATGCCACCCTCCCCATTTCTTTTTCTTGATTTCAACTAAGATGTCATTAACTCGCGTTTGTTCCGTCACCCCCAATCTACTCTTTTCTTATCCCTTAACTTTACACCATATCATTCTTCTTTCCATAACCCACCTTTCTGCTTTTCCTCTCCAGGTCAGTGAGCATGCATTGCAATTGGTCCCCCGAGTTACTAAACAAGGCAATATCATCAACGAATCGCAAGGTACTAAGGTATTCTACATTAACTTTTATCCCCAATTCTTCGCGGTCCAGGTCTCTGTATACATCCTGTAAACACGCTGTGAATAGCAATGGGGAGATCGTATCTGCCTGCCTGACGCCTTTCTTTATTGGGATTTTGTTGCTTTTTTTATGGAGAAGTACGGTGGCTGTGGAGTCGCTATAGATATCTTTCAGTATTTTCCATACGGCTCCGTCTACACTCTGATGCAGTAATGCCTCCATGACTGCTGAGGTTTCGACTGAATCAAACGCTTTCTCGTAATCAATGAAAGCTATATATAAGGGTTGGTTATATTCCGCACATTTCTGTATCACCTGATTGACAGTGTGAATATGGTCTATTGTTCAGTAGCCTTTACGGAATCCTGCCTGGTGCTTTGGTTGAAAGAAGTCTAAGGTGTTCCAGATTCTATTTGCGATTACCTTAGTAAATACTTTATAGGCAACAGACAGTAAGTTGATCGGTCCATAATTTTTCAAGTCTTTGGCGTCCCCTTTCTTATGGATTAGGGTTATGTTAGCGTCATTTCAGGATTCCGGTGCGCTCAAAGTCATGAGGCATTGTGTATAGAGGGTGACCAGTTTTTCTAGAACTATCTGCCCACCATCCATCAACAAATCTGCTGTTACCTGATCCTCCCCAGCTGCCTTCCCCCTTCGCATATCTCCCTGGGCTTTATTTACTTCTTCCGGCGTTACCTGTGGGATTTCGAATTCCTCTAGACTATTTTCTCTTCCATTATCGTCGTGGGTGCCACTGGTACTGTACAGATCACTATAGAACTCCTCAGCCACTTGAACTATCTCATCCATATTACTAATAATATTGCCGGCTTTGTCTCTTAACGCATACATTTGATTCTTGCCTTTTCCTAGTTTCTTCACTGCTTTTAGGCTTCCTCTGTTCCTGGGAGCATGTTCAATTCTTTCCATATTATACTTCCTTATGTCAGCTCTCTTGCGCTTGTTGATTAACTTGGAAACTCCTGTCATTTCTATTCTAGCTGCAGGGTTCGAAGCTTTGACACATTGGCGTTTCTTGATCATATCTTTCGTCTCCTGCGATAGCTTACTAGCATCCTGTCTAATGGAGTTACCACCGACTTCTATTGCACACTCCTTAATGATGCCCATCGATTGTCGTTTATATCTTCAACGCTAAGGTCCTTGTTCTGAGTTAAAGCCCAATACCTGTTCTGTAGCTTGATCCGCAATTCCTCTATTTTGCCTATTACCGCCAATTCATTGATCCGCTTCTTATGTACCAGGTTCTTCTGTTACCTCCTCAAGTCTAGCCTAATTCGAGTTCTTACCATCCTATGGTCACAGCAATGCACATTACCGAGCAAGTCCACATCTTGTATAATGTCAGGGTTAGCACATAGTATAAAGTAAATTTCATTTCTAGTTTCGCCATTCGGGCTGCTGCATGTTCACTTGGGCTATCCCGCTTGCGGTAGAAGGTATTCATTATCCGCATTTTTATTCTGCTCTGCAAACTCTACCAATAACTCTCCCCTGCTGTTCCTAGAGACATGCCATATTCCCCCATTGACTTTTCTCCAGCCTGCTTCTTGCCTACCCTGGCATTGAAGTCGCCCATCAGTATAGTGTATATTGTTTTGACTTTACCTATCGCCGATTTCACGTCTTCATAGAAGCTTTCGACTTCCTGGTCATCATGACGCTATGTAGGGGCGTAGTCCTGTACGACCTTCAATTTGTACCTCTTAATAAGGTTCGCAACAAGACCTGCCAGGGTACTTCAGCAATTGAGCTGGACACTTCAGCAAACATTATTGTCGTTGTGAAGGCTCTTATATAACCTAATTGCTGAATACAGAAAAATTTTCATGAGAATTTCAAACTTCGCAATCACCTCACACTCTTACTTATGAATCTGCGCGGGCAACTTTGATAGACCTGCTTTTTTGTTTCTTGTAGTTTGCAGTTTGAGGGCACCTGCTGTAAAAGAAGCAGTTTTCGACGATACCTAAAAAGTGCAATAATAATAAAAAGTGTGAGGTCAATATTAGGGGCTTGTAATGTAACCATGTGGGTAAAAGAAGCGCTTTGGCGGATGATTCAAATTTTATTCGAGACAAGAACATGACGGGAATTGGTAACTAGCTAGATGGCAAATTCGATGACGGGATTGTCATTTGCTCCCTCATATTCACATAGCAATGAGGTAAGTGATCTCCAAGCATCAAAAGACAATTACTGCTAGATTAATCAAGGCGCGTTTTTAAAAAGAAGGGACAATCATATCTCAAAGACAGTGTAGAAATGAAAATCAGAGACATGCTTTTGAATCGTACAATCGACGCAGCATGAATCACCACTTCACTGATGTGGGTCGTTGAGAGGTTTCAGTGAGGTCTCAGTTTAGCGTTAGTAGAGCTTAGTTGAAAAGAGCGCCACGTGGAAGACTTTCACTCCTGGTTTCTCTCTTCCAAGGGAGTAAAGAGGCAACAGAACATGAGCTGTCCCAAATTATAAGCCAGAAAAACAAGGGTGATAAAGCCTGTCTTCGAATTTGGACCATCATTCCACGTGAGAGCCGCAATACAGAGGCACCTCGCCTTCAGCTATATTGGTGTAACCATGAAATATAAAAGTCAACAGAACGCAATATGCACATGCTTCAGATCAGTAAGCTAACGTCTGCCAACAAAATGTTTTCTTGTTCGATCCCATTATTTTAAATGTTTAAGTTGTGCACCTGAAAAAAACACATTCCGCCACAATTTGATTTGAGGCAAGCTTCAGAATAAGAAAACTATCTGTGTTACATTCTCATACCTTCAAATCCGACCATAGAGATACCACAGCCAGCAAGTAAAGATTTGCACAAACGAGTCGAAAAACCTAGTTTTGGATTCTTCACATTTAGCTTGTTGGTTGGGCAACAGAGAAGGTGTCGGACGGACACTGTTGCATCGACGAACGAAATGTTTCAAAAGTCGTACCTGGATCGGCGATTGCAAAATTCATCAAACTTCCAGCGAGAATGGCCAGTACCAGAGAGGACTTCATTTCCAACGCCTGACGCTTGAAGCGAGCCGAGCGAAAATGAGAGGAAAATGCTCCGAGAGCCGGTAAACATGCTATATCGCGACCTAGTTCACCTGGCTTGTCAGCTTGTCATGCTTCTGCGTCAGTCATTGTCAGCCCTCTATCATTCTCTGTCAAACGGAATTGTTAGATGGATATCAAGGTAGCTTGTCATAAGTGTTTTTCTGGCAATGGTCACCAAGGTGAATATGTGGAGATGAAAAAGGCGCGAACAGCTTATTTTATGAGCGCTTACAGGAGTAATGTTGCCACATTTCGCGCAAACTAGCTAAATCGCGAGCGGTGTGCACAACACTTTTAGATTAACGGTACTGCTTCACTCGAGCGATGCGAAACGCGTATCACTGGTTCTATTGATCAGAGCACGTGATTTTGTGAAAGATAATGAAAAAAGCCGGTAAGGGATGTATAAACTTCAACTTAAGAGTTACTAATATGTAAATATACCACGCATCTGAACAGTGTAGTATGCCGCTTTTTGGCAAAATTAAGAAATGTTTCAATGACGAGAAAATGCAGAATGATTTGGTGCACTTGGTCTGTTTTTTTCGGTCTAATACCAGTTTCATACATAGTCTGACAGAAAGCTTAGGAACCTCGTAGAGATAACTTCTTTATCGGCTCCTCAAAGCAGCAACATGCAAATACGGTGGAAAAGTGCCCAAGATCACCATTTTCTGTTTTTAATATCACACGTGTGCCAAAGCCCACGGCATACGTGAATGCGTGGTAGAACAAATATAGTTTGGTCCGTAATGAAATGGATCAAATCTTATGATCTTATTCCATGAGCTGGTCGCGATCACTATCACCTGCGAACTTTTCTTAATGAAGGCAAACACCAAAAATACATAATATTGGTCAAACTTTTTTTTTCAGAAAATCACGGCAAAAATCAATACCCCGTCTTATATAGCGGTTTTCTTTCTTCCTTTTTCTGAATTAAAGATGGGGGTCGACCTACATGCCGGTCTGGCCTATATTTTTGATTTTAAGGCAGCTTCAACAAATTTCGGGTAATGTGAAGATAAAAAGCTGGTAGGTTCAAAAGCAGTAGATACTGTAAAACAATGAATTTCTTCGAATATCAACATACCGTTCAGATAGGCTGGAAAAAAACCTACAGAGCAAGTGACAGTGCCTCTAAATTTTTGCTTTTATATACTTGATGATGCGCGCTGTTTTGTGGGGCAAGGGGCAAATATGGCCAAAGAGCGCGATGCAAGTGGTTATCATATTATTTTAATGTCTTATCCCTTCTGGTCATCTGATGTTCTTACGTGAACACCGCAGAATATGTTATCTCTTATTGAAGTTCAGAGTAATTGATTAATACATTCCTCCCTATACCCCTGCGGCACTACCAATCGAAGAGGTGTTTGTTTAAGAATTGTGAATTGTTTAAGAGGTGTTTGGTAACTCTACTTTGAACGACGTCTAAAATGTCTATGCTCGTGATTTCTCCTAGATAGGAGTGCTTGTGTTTCACATCAAAACGCCGAAGGTAGAAAGACAAGAAAAAATTCCATGGGCAATTATTTGTTCATACGTGGATAAAATGCGAAAGGATTGCGACCACGTGACTCGAGCGGCCATGTCAGAGAAGCACCGCGACGTCACGTGACCAAACATATTCTTCAGAATGTGCGCACCGCGCAAAGTCGTAGGTTTGGCTCCCAAAATTCCGTGGGTTCGAGTCCCTTAATAAAATGTATCCTAATGACATGTGCTTGATTACCTTTGCCTTAATTAAACAAAAAGGTTGTGTGTTCGACTACCACTAACTGTCGTAGGTTCGACAACAAAGGTCGTGAGTTCGAATGCCTCAATAAACTATATATCAATTTACTATGCCCGAATTATGTTAGCCTCAATAAACACCAAAGTCATGGGTTCAGCTCCCACCAATGGTCGTGGGTTCTACCCCCACCAAATGTCGAGGGTTTGATGACTTTGGTGATGCTAGCGACATCGCCCGATTTTCTGCTTTATGATCGATATAATTATTTCGCATTCAAAATGCATGGACAGATTATTTGTAGAATTTTACGAAACAGCAAGGTAAATCCAGTGTCGTGTTTGATACACTGATGATTGTCATAGTTGTATCTGCTGATAGAAATTATATCGCCTTGCACAACCTGGGTCACTTTAGTGTAACTGTCGGTGGTAACTGTCGTGTCGTTTTTCGGGGTAGTGGGTTGTTATTGGTAGTCTGATCAAAGTGTCTTCGCTGCCAGCAATACTTACATTCAAGATATTTATGTGGCGAAAATAACCTTGTGTGGGCAGAGCATTGCAATGTTTGGTGCAGTATCGCTTTAACAAATACAATGAATTGACTCATTCATTCATTCATTCATTCATTCATTCATGTTTTAATAGCCAAAAGCAACACGGGTGAGGGAGGGTGAGCGATAAAATTTTCAAGATAAAGTGACTAATATTTAATGATGAGATGTGGGCTTGCTCTCACTGTATTATAAAGAAAATCAATGGATTGAGCATGCGCCTGTCGTCACTGGATGTGCAGTAGGCGGATAAAAATTTTGAAAACAAGGCTGAATACTTCATGTTCAACATGACGATACTCAAATGTTACCGTTTCATCAGTGTGATAAACAGAAAGCAAGAGGAAAGTTTACTCAATATATGTACTGCACTCTTTGCTTCGAGCTCTTCTGTTTTCGATTTGCAATGGAACATAACCGCAGCCTTTTTTTGGCGTTAACAGATAATACCGTTCGTGGAAGGTGTTCTGCGTTGCGCATATCTGCATGTACTCTAGAGACGACCTCTCACGTGTCGATAAGAAGCGCGTATGTTTTGCTCCCGGCTTTCGACACTCGCGCCGAACGTGCTGGCTAGGTGTAGATAGATAAAAACATTTGGAGCAACCGAAGTATGCGTTCTATTTAGTTCGCTGTCTGATAAACTATGTCTACATGAAACCTGCCATTGTTGTGACTTTGTGTGCCCAAAGTGCCCCGATGTCGACTATGTACGCTGTAGGGACATACTGAACAATTGTCATGGCAGCTATACTAGATAGTAGTCCACTTCGCAGCATGCCTGCAAAACAAGTCTACAAAACACTCTCAGAGGCTATGCCCTGGCGTTTTCTAAACTACCTCTCACAGTGACAAACCATGTGGAATAGTCCGAGAGTTGTAAACTTAGTGGAAGGAATTAGAAACGCTCTGGCGCGCCTAATATCTGTTTAAAAAAAGCTAGGGAGGGTGCTGAATGAAACAGATGAAAACAATTACAAACGTTCGCATTTTTTGTGTATCTTCACTCACCCAAGAATTTCCCGTCACTCCGTGAAACTTTGCGCCAAACTACTATATTTATAAATTCTCAGCAAATCATTAAACGTGATGAACTCGAAGATGTTTATTCATTGGATTGAAGTTATTATGGCATAATAAACGAATTATTTGTATGCAGTATTGACGAATACGTGCGGTGTGTTCATATGCCAGATCACTGCATTCAATTACTGTAGAAAAACTTTTAAATAAATGTTGTGTTCTTGTGAAATGCATGTTCGAACACGGAAGGGACTTCAAATGGGTAAGCGGGCGACGGTAATTGTTGCACGCACTTTGCAAACACACCAGTGAGGAAAATTTGTTTCTCTTGTTCTTTTGTAGATTTCGATGCGTTACTGCTAGAAAAGTTCAGGATAAGCCACGTGGCTCACCCTCTTTCACCCATCACCCTCCTACATGAAGTAGAAGGCCAGGCCTGTTGCTAGTATTTGCTCTCCAAATAACTTTAACCTCTCTCTCTCTCTCTCTCTCTCTCTCTCTCTCCATCTAGTGCTTCGGCAGCATGAACTAAATCAAAACTAACGTCATTTAGTTAACTTGTGCAAAGAAGGAATGGAACTTCCACTCATACTCGTCGGTGTTTGTTCTGAGTTAAGTCGGCATGTGTGTATTGTTCAGCGAAGCTATTGATGGGAAATTTTGGTACTTAGAGTGAGTGAGTGAGTCAGTGAAACAGCTTTCTTTGGTCCACAATAGACGCGAGCAAACTCAACGTCACCTGGCTAGGCTCACTCAGGGACCATCAGGTGAAACCTGACGGCCCTCTCGCGAGCCCTCTGGACTTCCAGGATTTGAGAGCTTCATCAGCTCATTATTTCCTCTTGGGTGAAAAGGGGAACGGCCGAGGTGCAGCCCCGTAGGACTTGCTCGAAGTCCGCGGGCTTGGGAACCGTTCGGGGTACATGGTGTGTAGGGCCGCGGGGCTCGGGTAAGTGCTTGTTTGCAGATGTCTGAGAATGACTGCCTGCGCCCTGCACAGCGACGAGTGCGGCAAAGGCAGGAGCCTTCTTGAGAGATAATTATGTTTGGAAACCTCGTTGTACGAGCAGAGAGGATCGGGTGGCCAAGTAGAGGACGCGTTACCCAGCGCACGGTCAGTCAAACCTCGTGCAGCCGAGTGCGCCTCCTCGTTGGGGTTCATCGAGGCACCCTCAACGTTTCCAAGGTGCGCAGGAAACCAGGCCAAAGAGTGATGTTTGGTGTCTTTAGCACTTTGGATGATACGTATGGTCTGGGGAGCCACCATTCCCATCTGAAAGGCCTGACAGCGGCCTTGTAATCTGAATAAATCGTGTCATGTACTCTGTCCGTCAATGCAAGAGGAATAGCAACCTGCTCTGCAACGCTGGAACTGGAAGTGCGAATGTTAGCGCAGCTAAGGAGTTTAGAATTACAGTCGATGACCACTGAGGAGGCTTCTTCTTGAACGTACGACGCAGCGTCTACGAAGCATGTTCGGTCCTTCAAGCGGGCACTCGTGAGCAGAGCTTTACTCCTGGCTCGTCTTCGTCCTTCATTGTAGGTGGGATGCATATTGCGTGGCATCCGGCGTATGTAAATATTGGATCTTACGTAGAAAGCATAAAATGTGCAACGCAGACATGCACGAGAGGTGAAGATGCGCGGACTAGAACCAAACTATCGACCAAATTTATTTTCGTCTTACTCCTCAATGTAAGCACATGTCAGCACGTGCGAAATAAGGTTGCACACTGTCGCAAACAAAAAAACATAAATAAAATACGCAGTTTCTCCCTAAAGGTGACGGATCGTGATAGCAAATTAGTAGATAGCTTGAAGTAATAAAACGAGGGACACCAACCAACAGAAGTTATAAAAATGAAAAAATCTAAAAGTCTTCTAAACAATGCTTCGTTACGGAAGCCTTGTTCTCAATGAGACGACGAAAGGTTCATGGAAGCTTATGTATACTTCAGAACGTGGCGTAAGCAGCACATGTATGACGGGGGAAGTGTTCCCTCATTTCGACTGAGCGTGTGACGTGTTTTTTGTATCTCCAGCGATTCCATATACAGCCGCGATTTCACGTTTCTGTCTTGCCCGATAACTCTTGGGCGATCCCAATTAATCTTGTGGCCCGTTGCAGTAGACAGCTATACGAAGTAAGGATAATAATTTTATCGGCCTTAATTATTTGGAACATTCGCTTACTAACTGAATTACCAATCTAGGTGTGAGCGCACACAAGAAAACGTGAATAAATCACACTGGATAAGCGCGGACACTCACTGTCAAACCGTGGCGAGCAAACGCGGCAGCAGCAGCGAGTGAAGTGACCTTTGTGTCGTCTTTCGCTTCAACGCAAGAGCGGCTAGGACACAGCGCGCACAAAGATTTGAGCTGTCTGCAGACCCCTTTGAAGATACGGCGAGCACTACCGTGCGCGGCCGCGCAAAGTACGCACTTGCTGGCGGAGTCGAAGCCGCTCCCCTCCCTGTCGCGCTGCCTCCCCACTTTCCTTCATATATGGTCAGTTCCCCTAGCGCATGATCGCCAAATGCGCAGTTGCAGCTGGAGCACAGCGCCCCCCACCTCCCCACCACGGATTTTGGCGTCTCGAGACAGCTCGTTTGCTCTGCTCTTTCCCCCTTCGCGCACGCCAAATTGAACCGCGATTTTCGGCTTCCCTCCCTAGCTTTCACTCATCCATGCAGCATACGACCAGCGCCGAGATGTCATCGCCCTTGGAATTTCTACGGGGCATCACGGCGACGGCGACGGCGAAATGCGGCTGGCGGGTCCATATGACCGCTATCGCAATAAAAACACTTTACGGCAACAGGCCACTCAAGAACATTTTCTCGCATTCATGAAGATAAATTGACGTGTCGCTGACGCATGCGCTACCTCTGGATGCTATAGAAGGCATCAGTAAATTATCGCGCAGCCTGATCTGTGCTGCTGCCTAGCATGTTAATCTGTCGAAGGATCGGAGCGCACGTAAGAATGCGCTGGAAAATGTGCGTTACCCTTGTGCCCAACCATTTTTGCGGTCAATGATGGCTGCGAAATCTCATATACAACACCCATCACCCAGTTTACGAAAGCATGAGCGGACTTCTCATGGCAGCCGCCAGTTTTTCTCTTTTCAGAGGAAATCTTTGCGCGCAACTCATGAAATCTGCATGGCGCAGACGAAATTTAAAAAAAAACTGGAACGTTGTGCGTGCTCGCTATCTTCTTCAGACTGGGAAAATTCGGTCTGAAGAAGATAGTCTGATGGGGAACTACAGCCTCACTTCTGGTCCACTTCTCCTTTGTAGCCATGTGGGCTACCTAACACAGGCACTTCTTGCCTCGCCCAGAAGCACTTCTGTTACTGCCGCTAATACCGTGCAAGGGAATTTCGATTCTATTGGCATTCCATTCTATTATTAACTACTTGAAGTTGTGAAATATTCGTTTTTATTCGAATCACAAATAGACCATTTACTGATTTAATAAGGAATCATGCGAAACGCTCGCGTTGATTTTTTGAATTGATCCTGCTTGAGAATAAAGATGCTACGCAGACCCACCTGTTGCCACGCAAACAAATAGCGCAGCTAAATTATATTCAATAATTATTTTCTTGAGTTTATTAAAATGACACAAGGTTGGCAGCTGAAGTATGAGTTTTTTAGACTTATGAATGCAAAGTAACATTCTTAAAATACAGAAATGTTTGAGTACGTTCAATAAATTCCGCGCTACTCTAGTATTTGAAAGACTTTGCTCGTCCGATGACCGCAACTCCCTAAATGCGGTTTGAGGCTTGATGATCATATTGTCCGGTTGTAGCGACGGTGAAGAGTGACTCAGTCTCAAAACGGTAAGTCACAAGTTGAACTATTTATTGGCCGACCTTGTGTCCAGGAAAACAACTAACATTCGAGCACAACGATAGCGGCGAGCAAAGTCGCTGATCATCCAAAATTTGATCTGCGGATCCGAATTCTCGCCGTTTTATGGATGGCTCAGTGAACTTTACAGCGCAATCGATGGAACTCGCGTCTATTCTAGAATGCACACCACACGAGGCTCAGCGACGACAGAGACAACAGATAGCAGCATCGATAATTTTAGAGAAACTTCCGATAGGGAAAGGCGCGTTTTGTGCTGAGTGATAACGTTTAAAATTTGTCAAATGGTGAAATGCAGTCGCCGGTTACATATAAGGAAGTACGCGCGCCAGTATGTTTCTTGAACCTATGTTTCATTCTCAGTAGACCGTACGCCCAGTTATGAACGATACTGCATCAGTCAAACAATGTAACGAAGCCTTTTACTATTTTCTTATACTGAACACATACATTATATTTGATGTTTCGAAGTCAGAAGACAGGGGGAATGAGATGCGGTACTTGGACGCACTTTATGCGGATGTTCAAATTGAATTCTAGTCGGAATTGCAATTTGAATGACCCTAATAATATGTATAATGAGAAATGAAAAAAAAAATTGATGAGTACACCAAGGAGTCCTGCGTCCGTCTATGAGGCGATGTGATGTGCACACAAAACGTTCCAGCACAAGAAAATATATATATATAATCTCCAGCAATAGCGGTGAGAGAGAAAGCTCTTTATTGGAAAAGCGGATTGTTTAGACAGGTTATTTCCGCCTACATGATGGTGACAAATTGAGCATGCTGTCGTTTCCAATGGCACAGGTCGCCGCGTAACTTACCTACGACTGAAAAGGCCGGGGCGGCCTCGTTTCTGAGCATGAGCGTTTAGGCAGACGCCTGCAATTGTTTACTTAGCAGCTGCGTCAGTTTCATGTCCCAGTTTACTGCAGATATTGAAGGCCAGAAAGTAGATTGAGCGTATTTTTCCACTGCAGCCCTTCGCAAAAAGGACTGCGCACAGAGCTGTTGACAAAATCATGCTCCAACCAGCGTATTTTCGTAGGTCTAATTCGACACAAGTTGCTAAAACAAGCGAGCTTTTGAAACATCAAAACACGCATGAACGACAGTAACACAGTGATCTGGTGAGATAGCTTGGCGGCCACTAACAAGAATTTGTTGAGGGCGACTCACGCTCCAAAGCTGAGTCAATGTAATAGAGGAGCACAAACCATCATTAAATGACTTTGTAGTGAACAGTGCTTAACAGTGCCGTGTCTTCGTGCTATTCCTGCTATCGGCGCACAGAACGCTGACGCCTGTGATGGCGCGGAAATCTTAGCCATGGCTCGCCCGACCTGTCCGCGTTTACGTGTGGGCTACAAGCGGGTCGGGCTGGATAAGCCTACTCGATGAAATCGGGCTGCGCAGAGTCGATTAACCGTGTTCGTCTCCCTGACAGTGCTTGTCCTTGCTATGTGTTTCGTAGGCTTTGGACCGAGGTTAGATCGCGTCTCAAAAAATAAAAGAATGGACACCATAATTTCCCACATTTATTTCTTGATATGACATTTTGTACTTCTAGTTTATTACGGAAAACAAAGTCCGGAACACCACGTGATAAGAAAATGGTGACAAGCCTCAGGGAGCTCTAAATGATTGATTGTAAAGACTTTTGTCCAAACACTTTTAATTTTGTTTCCCAGGTGTTATTGGGTAGGTAACGTGATGATGCAGAAGGTAGTCAGGTGGGAGCAGGATGTCACGACGTTTTCTCAACGTGATTGCTCTCTCAGCTGCTATTAGTTTGTTGAAATTAAACCCTATCCAACAAATTACAATTCTTTTTTTTTTATGGTGAACGAAGTGGCAGCCGTGTAGAATATTAGTTTCGGGCTCCGTCCATAGGTATTCTAGCTCGAAGCCTGCTAGTTTCAGGAGCGCTCTATGCGGACGGCATAGCCTTTCCCATTCAATTTAGCGTTCAATCTTTTACTACCGAGTGCCTAATGATCTTAAGCGTTTTGCTTATGGAAAGCTCGAGATGTTTCAAGAGAGTCAACCCGCCGTGGTTGCTCAGTGGCTATGGTGTTGGGCTGCTGAGCACGAGGTCGCGGGATCGAATCCCGGCCACGGCGGCCGCATTTCGATGGGGGCGAAATGCGAAAACACCCGTGTGCTTAGATTTAGGTGCACGTTAAAGAACCCCAGGTGGTCAAAATTTCCGGAGTCCTCCACTACGGCGTGCCTCATAATCAGAAAGTGGTTTTGGCACGTAAAACCCCAAATATTATTATTATTATGTTTCAAGAGCGTCCAATCCGTAAGGCAGATTTTATTGAATTTTACGTTTCAATAATGAAAATATTATATTGCGTTCGGATTGTCAGACCTTATCATTTTTATGTTAAAACGCGCATCGCCATTCGACAAAAGAGAATAAGTTTTTGAATAGATGCCGTGTTCGACGAAATGTGAGTAGGTGGATGAGTATGGTCCAGCAATTGGACATCGGAACAGGCACGGACCCAGGGGGGGAGGCGCCGGGGGGCCCGTCCCGCCCCACATTAAGCGGCATAAAGCCTCCCCCCCCCGCTACGCCTCCACTCCTTACACACATTACTAAACCACCACCAAATCAATGTTCCGACTCGACAGCTATTCAGCGGTTAAGGTTTTGTTGCCTTTTGTCAACTTTTGGACGGCGGTAGTTATCGGCATCTCCTGTGATTTAAAGGCTAGTTTTATCACCGATTCGGTGCCTGTGCGAATAACTCCAGGTGCCTTCAGTTGTCACCATCTCTTGCTGCAACGGTCACGTGCATCACTATTGCGGGGCAAGTTCAACCTTCTTTGTTTAGACTGATCCAGGTACCAGGAATGGGATATAGTTCATTGTAAGCTGGTCTGTAGTCTGTGGTCTGTAGGCCCAACCAACCGGGGACCACTCGTGCAAGCAGCGACTCGGAAGACGAAGAAGAGACCTACAGGGCGGACACTCGGGGCCGGCCGGTCAATACCGAGCGACGCTCCCGCTCCCGGTCAGCGAGCCGCGAGCATCGGGCGCCACCGACGCCCAAAAGGAACCCGTCGCCTCCGGCAAGGAAGCAGAAGCCTTCACACGAGGTAAGCTGGGCGGAAGTCGTCTCTCCCAAGCCACGAAACACATCCGCACCGATCACAAAAAATCCTGAATACCAGAGAGTCATTGAGGAAAACAGACAGCAAAAACAGCGTCTAACCGACTATGAGCACAAGATCGAAACCTTAATGAAAAGAGCGGCCATGCTTGAATCGGCACACGCTGCGACCTGTGAGCGATCGCCACAATCTCAATTACAGCAGCTGAGCACTCTCACCGGACATCCGCCACTACAAACACAACTGCCCTCTTCCCCCCAAACAGCACAGCCAAAGCAGCCTCAGGCGCAGTCACCGTCTGATAGCAACCTGGTAACCCAAGACCAATAGCAACAAGCACTGCAACAATCACGACAACAAATAATATAACAAATACAGCAACAATTCCAGGAGTTTTTTGCGGAATTCCAAGAATTAAAGGAATACGTTAACGAATCCTTAACCAAGGAACCCAAGCATAAACGAGAAAGTAGTAAAATACGCTCTCAGACAGATGACGGTAGCATGCCAACTTCCGACACAGACAACATAATACCGTCTAAGTCCCATCATGGCCCGTAAAACTGAAATGGAAAGCGAAAGCATCAAGATCTGGTCCTGGAACAGTAGGTACATTAAAAGCAAGCAAGCATCCCTCTTGCTATACGTACAGGCGGCGTTAGCACCCCCGGACGTTATCTGCCTGCAAGGGGCGGGAGAGCAACCGAAGCTAATTATGGGGTATAAAATGCACTACGATCCCAGCTACCGTAGGGTGGCCACACTCGTCCGCAAAGATTTGGCAACAACCCTGACAGTGCTCCCTGGTGAGGAAATCCCACATCTCATCACAACGATATGGCCTGTCAAGAAGGGGAGACCTAAACAAGTCGTATGCAACGTATACAGTCCACCCCGCGACGAAAAGGCTGACTTCGCGTCATTGTTCCGGCACCTACAGGGAATGCTGGAACACCGCGATCGCCTAATTATAACCGGAGATTTCAATGCAAAGCACAACACGTGGGGCTACTCGAAAGCAGACACCAAGGGCACCAAGCTCCTAGAAGCGATAGAGTGCCACAATTACACACTAATTACTGTACCAGGTACGCCTACTCGAATAGGAAACAGCGCCAGCAGGGACACGACCCCCGATCTCACCATCACCAACGATACCATGGGAACAAGCTGGAGCGTCCTAGACGACTCGCTGTATAGTGATCACTACATTATCGAAATCACCAGCGCCTCGGCCAAACTACGCCGACCCCTAGGGAAGGACAAAATTACAAATAGGCCTAAATTTAGGGAGAGGCAACAGCTCGATTTAGATACAAGTCCGTCCTTCCCGGAACATCAAGGCCGCTTAACCACGATCGAGGAGTGGGCCCAACGCATCAAAGAACTATATGACGCCAACACTAAAGTGTACCAATGCGATACCGACACGCCGGCAATCGACAACCATCTAATAAACTTATGGGAAGCATACCGAGGCCTCACAGAAAGATGGCGCAAACAAAAGCTAAATCGCAAACTTAGACTTAGGATATCAAACATCACTAAACAGGCCAGCAGTTATGCCCTGAAGGTTCACAGGGACAATTGGCGCACGTTCTGCGATTCGCTTAAAGGCACGTTAAGCACCAAAAAGACGTGGAGCATACTCCGCAGCATCATCGATCCTTCAAATACCAAAACAGAAACAAATACAACCCTACAAAAACTCGTTGGTGAATATCCGGGAACCTAGGAGGAACTCATACAGGAACTCCAGCAAACATACACGGGAATCCGGACCGGGCATCCGAAATCATACCCTCAATATCCGGGACCACCGAACGAGATGCTTGATGCACTCATCACGCATGCGGAGGTATACGCAGCAGCACAGAGCTTCAGGAAAAACATGGCACCGGGTCCCGACGGGATCACCAACGCCATCTTGATAAACCTAAGCGATGAAACCCTACGAGCCTTTACAAAGCAGCTGAACGAAGAAGTATGGACACCGGGCGGAACATTACCCGAAGAATGGACTACAGCTCACATAGTCCTATACCCAAACCGGGAAAACCGCGCAGGCTCGACCAATTACGACCGATCTCGCTCACATCTTGCCTGGGCAAGCTTCTTGAACGAATTGTACTCAGTCGAATAGAACAACACATGGAAGAACATACACTTCACCCGAATTGCATGTACGGATTTCGGAAAGGCATGTCAGCACAGGATGTCTTCCTCCTCCTCAAGAAAGAGGTCCTCAACCCACAACCGCGCAGCAACAACAACATACTACTAGCCCTGGATGTGGAAAAAGCATTTGATAATATAGCACACGAAACCATCCTAGATGTCCTCGCCGCCATAGGATGCGGAGAGCGAGTATACCATTATACCGTGACTTTTCTCAGCTACCGCAAAGCCCGCATCGGCATAGCCCGCATCGGCAGCATCGGCAACATCGGCATGTTGCACAAACGCTGTTTCAGAGACCCAGACACATACTACACGGACGCTAGCGCGTATCCCTTGTCGCCACGTTGCGGGCCCAAATACACACTCGCCGTTGTCAATCAGGGGAACCTGGTAGCCTCTGCCTCCATCCGCGCCCCATGCAGCGCAGCAGCGAAGCAGCAGCGATCGCTCTCGCACTTCGCGACGCCGAGAGCAAGGGAAGGTTTGCCCGCGTCCTTACAGACTCACAAGCGGCGTGTCTTTTATACATGAACGGAACACTCCCTATACAAACCCTTCGAATCCTGCGTCACTCACTAGAATGGACCCACGGTATCGTCTGGTGCCCCGGGCACGAAGGACTGCGGGGCAACAAAGAAGTCGACTGCGCAGCTCGAGGTCTCACTAGCCGAGCGGCAGACCACACCGTTCTTCAGCCCCCGACAGACCGACGAGTGACCCACATGTTATTAACAAGTCAACAAATACTACAGGACCAACGTCTCGGAAGAACGCAATAGGCTCCCCCACACAAAGCTCCCAGTAAACTCCAGGCAAAGGACTGGCGCCGCCTGAAAACCAACACATACCTACACTTGTCTCGTTTACACGCAATCTCCCCAGGCAGTTATACGTCCCGGACATGTCCCTGGTGTAATAACCGCACAGCGACACTCGCGCACATAACACAGGAATGTACCAACCGTCCGGGCGACGCAATTTTGCCACGAGTCACAACACGCAAACTAACTACGTGGTCTTGGGAGGCGAGACTCTCCGAACATGGCCTGGGAAGCCAACTGGCGACCCTCGACCAAGCCCGGTGAGCCGCGATCGCCAGTGGAGCCCTCTCAGAGGGAACCACCCAGGAATAAACCGCGCAACGGCTTCTGCGATAATAAAGTTCCTCCGCCTCCTCCTCCTGGTCTGTAGTCGGCTGGAGAAAACGCCATTTGTGGTTAACTTTTCCGTTTGCTTGATTATTTCTTCGAGTGACGGCTAGCCGTGACGCTGGCAGATCCTCAGAACCATATACCCATGAGGTGGGTTACATGAGGTAGGTTACATACATGAGGTAGAAAATAAAATCATGCCAAACAACGTTCATCATCAAGCTCTGCATTAAAGGGTAAATCGATAAACAATATCAATGTCACGCACTACCTCGTCTGGTTTTTCCGTAATTGTACACTACTTTTCGTGCAATATGGGCAAATGGAAACAAGAGTAGCAAGGATTGACAAATTAAGCGATCTACAAGAGAAAAAGCTGAGGCAACAGCCAAACAAGAAGGAAAATGAAAACTGAACAAATTTACCGTTGTTTGTGAAAATATTCATGAAACAACATATTTTTATTTAAAAGGGAAACAGTGATAACGCTGCCAGAAGTGGAGAATGATTATGTGTGTTTGGAATGGATGCTTCTCGAGTTATAAGATGAGCCGCCTGACGTAGCCACTCCTCTACTGGGCTTATGTGAGTGTTTTCCGTGGAGCGCGCAATCCGCCTAGAACCGCAGCGTCCTGCGCTCCGCTTGGTTGTAGGGGACTGCCGGTCACGCATCGTTACGCAACTTCAGAATAAGAATACTGCTTGGGTTTGGTACCTAACTTGGTAGAGCAGTAAATGAGGGATCCAATAGAACTGTGACCATTCCGCAAATATATATTTCTCTACAGTTTTTACAGAGCTAATTCAAAAAACGCTACTAGAAATCTTTATTTTAACCTTTCGCTTGACCACTTGTTCTTGGCAGTAGTCTTCCTGCGCTTCTTTCATGCTTAAGTCCATTTTATGTGGCTCCTTGTTTGTGAAGTAAAGAAGAGGTGTAGCTCACAGGCGTACCTGTGAGATAAACCTTATTTAACTTCTCTTCCGCAGTTTACGCGTATTTATGGGGAACCGTGGGCATTCTACACATCTATACTAGAAAAGATAATCTCCTCCGCTTATTCGGATAGAAAACTTACCTTGGGTTGCCCCCTCCCCCTCCCCCCCCCCAAAAAAAAGAAAAAAAAAACATTTTCTGTGTGCGTGCGTACATTGGAATCTTAGGTGCAAGAGCTTTCTGGACCAAATTTAACTTGTTAGTATGTTTTTGTGAATTACCTTGCAATGCTCTATACTGAGTATGATGAATTACATATTGCATTCTGCATGTCACTGCAGCAGCAATTGAAATGGAGGCGGAGTATCGCGACTGGCTCTCCGGAAATTTATGAAAATTTTGTACTTTTACGCATATTTTTTGAGACAGTTTCAATAGTATCAACGCATCCATAAATATCTTTTACCGTTGCCTTCTTTCAGATATCACGGCGCAGTATACACAAGGGCACAAAAGAAAGGTACACGCAGACATAAGCGTTAACCCGGAACTCATTCTTCATTTAAAGGAAACCACAATTAAATCTGTTCCATTAAACATATGCCAGAACATGCAAAAATTTTATTTCATTTCCTGAGTGTCTGCGTAGGGAGAGTTCTGAGGTCAAACATAATAGGCATTACCTCGCAGAGTGTTCGCTTCCCAAAATGCTGAAAGAACCCCATTTCCTAACGTTGTCGCACTCATTGCCGTATAAATGAGATGTTTCTAAAGAAATTTACTCGTCCTCCCGGCCGTGTCAAAGTGGATATCGAGGGAAGCTGCTAAAAACCAGCCCTACAACTGGTAATGGTGGAGTGCAATGTTTTGTCGCTTTACAGCACTGGTAATAATGGTAATTTAGAGTAATGATAGCAATGGGAGTAATGGAAATTTCGGCAGCGCGCCACAGCCCATAGGGGTGGTGCAACAACGTTGAAACCGGTTGCTAGGCTGGCTCTTTTATATACGAAAGGCTAGTGGCTTCACTCCCCACGTCGCAAGGGGCCTTCAGCGCGGCACCTTGCGCAACAGTAATCGTTACAAGGAAATGTATGCCCGGAGCGGGACGTGCTTTGCATTGTTATCAGGAGCGCGCTGCAACCATTTATGTGGTTCGGCTGATTGTTTTGTACACGTTCTTTATTCAAACATGTGCTGCTCTGCATGTTGTATACGCGATTCCAAGGAATGTATGCACTGTTCGCTTCACATTGCTGACCATTTGAAGCCTCTGCCTTGCGGGGCTTGAGCCACTGCTCCTATATGCTCACGGCTATATTTTTGCTCACGGACGCGGGCGAAAAGAATGCCACCAAACCAGAGCCTCACAGCTTCGTTGTAAAGTATAAAACGGTCCGAAAGGAGAAAAACGAGAAACTCCACAATGTACATCTGCATGGCAATTAGCCCAGCAGTTCTGGCGCATACAGCATTAAATAAAGGAACATACCAAATCCCCAGATTTATTACGCAAGCGCACTTATTGAACAGTGGTAAATCTTAAATAATTGAGGCGCTCATTTCATAGTCCCTTCAAGCATTCAGTCTTGAGCCACGCACAAAAATAGCTGGGCTTCTCACGCGGTAATCATACCAGCTCATCGCCTTTCGCTCCGCAACAGTCTGTCTAAAGCTGTATATGCACCTCCTGCGCGCACCACGGCGCATCTCAACTCATTTTTCTTTCGAACAGCGAGCGACTGGAATAATCTGCCCATCGACGCTGCGCACCACTCCAATCCTGGCCACCTCAAGGCATTCATCGATGACCTGGCACAAATGTAATAACCATCACTCATGTAAAACCCCGCACCATGGGCATTTGAGGTGTAAATAAATAAATAAATAAATAAATAAATATAGAACTGACGGCTAAAGCATACCTAATTACGAAGCATCCACTTCTCTCGCAGGGAAAATAGCACATGTCGAAATTCAATAAAGCCAGGTCATTGCAATATACATAGAAAATTTCCTATAACAATGATCGCGACAAGCGGGGAAGCTATTGAGAAGCCAATTATTGGCGTTGCTCTTTCGACCATTTTTGAAGCGCCAATTGAAAGTCAAGAGGATGAAGGAAAAGAAATTTATACAATAATTATTACAGGGCGTTGTGGCGCTACTGTCTACCGGAGCTGCAAGCAGGGAGGTTGAGCTAGGAAGGGAATGATGGTTAGTACATGGATGTCCTCAACTTTCTTCTTCTGGTTTTGAACGGCTTCGTTACTTTACAAACTCATAATTTTCTAAAACTATGCATTTTAAATAAATAAATAAACAATAATAAAGTAGTTCTATGGCAGTATTTCAACAGACAGCCTCTAGCCTAAAAGTCATTGCTGAAACTAATACAGGACGGATGCTTTTTATTGCTATAACAATTATATGGGCACTCCAAGTGCATTGTCGCCGTCGGCCTTGCCCTGGGGCTCCGAATGTATTTAGGTATATGCATGCTATGAGCCATGCCATGATATCTGACATGCTGCATTTGCGAATTTACAACACTTACTATTCTACCATGAAGTGGCTCCTAGCAGGTCTTACATAACTAACAACTTTATTCCTCAAAATTTTGTAGTGGTTCGCCGATGCTCGTTGTTATTGTGGTCGAATACGAATTGAATAGTTCCAGAATGGAAGTGAGTCGTATGGAATCGAATAATGTATACTTTTTGAACTGGTTTCAAATATGAAACATTCATTATCACGAATGTTCACATCCCAGTATTCTTCAAATTATCAGGTTTTTGTTATCACATATTATGCTATGAATTGTTGTTTGTTAAAAACACACATGGAGCATTAGAAGGGTACGAGTAGTCAGTCTCTTCGCATGCACACGACTTCACAGAGACTGCGAATGACGGCTGTGCAGCCTGTAAATTCTGGCTACCTAAGTCACGTCGCCAGCTCCACTACGCAATTTCTCATGTTCTATGTCTTTATCAGGCTCATAGGGGTGAAAATTTACCTAACTTTCGCTCCAATTTTATGTTTTCTTGGACACAGTGAACGTTTTGAAATATTCGAAAAGTATAAGAAAAATATTCGCATTAAGAATAGTGAATATTTTATTCGAAGATCCTATCGAATAAGACACGATTCGGTAAGTTATTTTAAACTTTTTAGCATTCACACGCCCCAAGAATTGTGAGCATGGCAGAAATGAAACCTAGAAGTGACAACATATGCCTTCCTTTTGCCTTAAAGCTTCTCATTCTACTAAATAATTATAGCGCGAAACAATACCAGAGTTCAAATGTGGAACCCATGTGATCTTACTGGCGCGCGTTTTCTTATCTCCGGGATTGACCAGGGAAACATGTATGAAACATACCCAATACGGATAAGCTGTGGTTTGTAGCTAAGAAACACTTTTTCTTTAATAAATAAACATATATTATCCGACGGCAGGATTTGAACAGAAGACCCCCAGAAAAGCAGCTCGTACACTTGAATATTAGGCCCCGGGCGCACGCCTCGGTAAACAAACATCTTTGACAATTTTACGCTTGCAGACCAGCGCGTTGAGACGCTCGGCACGTTTTATCGATACTCCGCGCGATCTTTCGCCGCCATTAACAGCTGCACGAGAAATGGCTCATTCCTTTAATTTTAACCTGTTTTCTGAAGAACATTGCTCACATTACCTGTACGATTTCCCATTGTGCCAGAATGTGAATTCCAGTTAGCGAAAGATGTGTAGGCGTGCTTGTGTTCCAATAGCAGAGACTGGTGCACAAACAAAAAAAAATCTGTATTATAACAGCTCACTTTAAAGAAATTTGCTGGCTGAAACAAATTCTAAACCAAGCTACGCAGATCATGCAGACCATGCAGACTCTGTCGGCATCTGCCATCGTATTCCCACACGTAGTAGCATAAGTATACGGTGGATAGAAGGCTACTTGTCAACGCGTGGATTCCGCAGCGAAGCACCGCCTGCCTGACATCACGCACACGTCCAGGCCCGAGCTTTCACTGTACATGGCCCTGTGAAATAAAGGAGGCCTAAAGTGTAACATGCATCAATACACATTTTTAGATAAAATTTTTTGTCTTAGAAATGTACCCTCAAAAAGTGAGCACTGCCAAGAATTTCTTCAAAGAAGCCTCAAGCCGAGCCCAGCATGATTTCGGTTCCAAGAACGAATTAAGGAAGGGCTCGTCTGATCCTCATCTGGACATCATGAGTAAGAACGAGTCTTCCACGTTGCAAGAAAAGTTAGTTAAATGGGGTTTAGTGGGGCATAAGCGGCTAAGACTATGCTGCGCAAGCACTAGGTGTTTTATAAAACCATTTAAGAGGAGAAAGGCTGTGGTAATCTATATTTTGTGTAAAAAGCCAGTGTCGTCAAGGAATTTACACACGTCAGGTAATAAGACAATCGAACCATTTCCTAAAATTAAAGCAGGATGTAAAGACATGTGTAGTTGATATACGTTGGGCAAAAGGTTTCGTCTTTGTAATTCAATATGTGTGCATGTGAGTAATATATGCATAACTGGTAGGGGTTCTTCGCGCACGTTGGTAGGTCTTCTTTTGTTAGTAAATAATTGCGTGTGGGATGTGTGTGCCCACTGCGTAGTCGGCAAAGAACTACTTCAAATAACCGTTCCTGGTGGTTACACGACTTCGACCCACCAAGTACGCATTCAGTGAGATGTAGCTTGTTGTCTGTGTAATGGTCCCATGCTTGTTGCCACTTTTACGTTAAGGTCTTCCTAATTGCACGGATACTATATTTATATGAAAGTGTTGTGTTTATTATGTCTATGTACACTGCCATTGATGCACATCTATCACCTGCTTCTTTACCCGGTATCTCAACATGGCTTGGTATCCCAACACACCAGAAACGAATTGATCTCGTGTAGTTGTTAAGCGCGACCATGTTTAGTATAACCCCTAGGAGGGGGTTCACACTCAGATTTCAGATGTAGAGCCTTCAGTGTACTTAAGGAATCCGTGTATGTGACTGTATTTTTATGTTTGTCAGTGATCATCTTTTTGACTACAACCCATACAGCATAAACTTCAGCAGTGAAAACAGAGGCATGATTTGGTAGACGAATACTTTTTTCCCCAATTTTCTGTTACGGCCCCTACACCCACGTGTTATTTTGTTTTAGAGCCATCAGTGAAGAATGCCATGTTATTTTGATATTTGTGCTGAAGAGCACAGAATTCTGGTATGTTGGTCTTCGTGTGAGGTGTCTCTTTTCATTTAATGTGCTAGTGTCCAGTCACATATCTGTGGGAAATCGTACCGTGGGGGCAATCGTTGTGTTTTTTTTTGGCAACCTGGATGACTTCGCGAGAAATGTCATACTACCAACAATATTCATCATATCACAGGGCAAGCGGCCTGTGATATGTTGGAGCATATGTGTTATGGGTAGGACTGAACTTCTGACTTTGGGGAGACTGAGCACATAGGAAAAAGTGAGTAATGCTCTGCGCTGCTGTATGGGAGGCTCATTACTCTCAACCTATAAACTTCGGGCAGGTGATCTTCGGTAAATTTCACTGCCATTCGCAGTGCCAAGTTACGTGCTGGATCAAGTCGTCGAATGTAAGACTGTCTGGCTGAGCCATAAACCATTCAAACGTAATCTAGAATGCTGCGCGCAAGAGACCGGTAGATACGTAAAACACACGTTCGGTCCGAGCTCCAATGCTTATGAGATAAAACTTTCAGGATATTTAACGGTTTATTCACTTTAATCTTTAATGCTTTTATGTGAGCTAGGAAGTCTAATTTGGTGTCAAAGGTTATTCCTAAATAACTTATGTGCTTGTTTCACCGGCAGTATGGCGTCAATTTTAGGACTGGATCGCTGTGTAGTCCTCGTTTCTGAGAGAAGAAAACAGTAACTGTTTTCTATGTGGAGAAATGAAAACCATTTTTGTTAGCCCATTGTGTGAGGCTATTTATTGTAATTTGAAGTTGCCTTTCACAGGTTGGCAAATTTGAGGCGCTTCAGGCCACTTGGAGATCGTCTACGTATACAGAGCGTATAGGAGACGACTGCATAATCTTATTAACTGACTTAATTTTTACTACAAAGAGTGTCGCGCTGAGAACACAGCCTTGTGGAAAGTCATTTTCCTGTGTAAATGTATGAGAATGTACTGAGCCATGACCTACCTGAAATGTTCTATTAACATAAAATCAGCTAGGCAGTTTAGCATTTTACCACGGATGCTGAGGTTAGCCAGGTCTTTTAAAATTCCATATCTCCATGTGGCTTCTTTTAAATCAAAGAAAACTGCAAGACAGTGTTGTTTGTGTGAAAATGTATATCGAGTTTCGTGTTCTAGACGGACAAGATTGTCAGTAGTTGAACAACCTTTTTTATATTCGCACTGCTGGGGGTCTATAACGTTTACTGATTCTAAAATAAACGAGTCTTATGTGGACAATGCTTTCATATGATTTTGCCAAACAACTTGTGAGGGCAATAGGTCTGTAGCTGCTTGCGGATGTTGGGGATTTACCGGCTTTTAGAAATGGAACTACTATTGCTTTTTCCCACTCTTCCTGCATTATACCAGATTTCCAAATTATTTTGAAAAATTTTAGGTGAGCATCTACAGATGTTTGAGATAGATGAACCAGTATGGCGTAGCGAATACGGTAGTGACCTGGCGCTGTTTTTTTTTCTGCAGAAAGGACTCTCTTTATTTCTTGTTGTGTGAGGGTGGAATTGTACGGTTCATTTGACGCGCCAGTAGTGGGCAGCTTCTGTTTTTCAGCAGGCTGTTTGAACTTTAAAAATTCCTTTGTATAATTCACGGAACTGGATACATCACAAAAATGTTTGCCAAGCATATCAGCATATTCTTGTATTTTTGTTTGTTTGCCTGGACTTGGATGTGATGGTATGGTGTAAGATATATGACGTCCCCGAAATTTTCCAACCCATTCCCCCATTCGTTTAGACGTGAGTGAACAGTTTATTGAAGATATGTATTTCTTACACGATGATTTTTCTGCCTGCCTCCGGATAAATCGTGCTTTGGCTTGGGCCTGTTTAAAGCATAAGATGTTGGTATAGGTGGGGTGTCTTCTTAAAATTGCCCAGGCCCTGTTTTGAAGCGTTTTTGCTTTTGTACACACAGGAGTCCACCAGGAATAGATTTTATTTATTTATTTATTCATTTATTTATTTGATACTGTCAACCCCGTTGTTGGGGTCATTACAGGGAGGGTGATGTGTCAGGAATACATGATACATAATTTTCTTTCTATGTAACATACAAATGCACTGGCGCTCTTGGAAGTTAACAAAAGCAAATAACAGTAGTTATACAAAGCAAAGTCAACGAAAGTGCTCGCAGCAACAATTTAGTATACATTCTCGTAAAAGAAAGTATCCAACGCATTTTCAAATTCGGGAGAGCCCTCGTTGCTCACAACTGCATCAGGCAATCTGTTCCACATTTCAATTGTGTCAGGAAAAAAGGAGAAACGAAAAGCATCAGTACGTGTTAAATAAGGTTGAATAGCTGTGCTATTGTTTAGACGATCGCATCTCCGTCCTGGGGGTTGTAGATATAGATCCTTGTTTATTTTCGTTCGCCCACTCATGATTTTAAAAAGAAACTTTAGCCTATGCTTACTTCTGCGTTCCTCCAGAGGCTCTAGTTCACACGATTTTAACAAGGCTGTAACCGACTCCATGCGTCGGTATTTACCGCGTATGAAACGGACTGCCAATCTTTGTATTCTTTATATTTTTGCTTTCAGGACTTTCTGATGAGGGGACCACACAACACAAGCGTACTCCAAGACTGGTCGTACAAAAGTTTTGTAGGCTGTTAATTTCACGTCCCATGTAGCGCATTCCAGTTTTTTCTTTAAAAAGTATAGTTTTTGGTTTGCCTTAGAACATATATTATCAACGTGTGAGTGCCATTGCAATGTGTGCATAATACTGACTCCTAAGTATTTGAAAGAAGCTGCATTGCGCACAAGGCCAGATGTTTGTGGTATTGCTTTTCTTGCCGCTGAAATTAAAACTGCCGTGAACTTTTCATTAATTCCCTTTACGCTGAGTCGATGATCTTCACCCAAAGTTTTCCATAGGCCAAGATACTACATTTCCTTCATTCTTGGAGCTTCGATAGTGAAGGCTAGGTGAAAAATGTCTTGACTCAGAACCTTCAAAGCACTGTCTACAAAGTTCGACAGATACCATCACAAAAAAAAAAACCTCAAGTGTCGTCCATATAAAGGAAAATACACAAAAATGCTATCGACTTCACGCTTTATAGGCCTGTCAACATATTCACGCAAAATCTGTGAAGAAATAGTCGACGCACTAGAATATATACAAACCCTTGATGTTATGAACAAAGGTTTCTTCACATAGATGTCAAACTGGAACCAAGTAGAAAGATAGAAGTTCAAGAAGAGCTGCTGCTAAAATATCGCGACCGTGTCTCAAAGCTTGTTTATTATTCTAGCAGCATATACACTCCGTTATGGAAATTTCTTTCGCGTTTGAAGCACGTTCGTTTCCGGCTTTATTACACGTTCAAGAGGCACAACAGACTCACCTAGCCATTTTAATTATAACGTTTGCGTAATGAGCATGTGTTCATCCATTGTCATATAGTTTTACCTGCGAATAAGCTACCGTGTTCATTGAGAAATTGCAAGGTTTTAGCAAACTTTAAACAGTTTCTGACGACTAATTGGAATAGGTCTCAGTGCAAATATCATTTTACATCACAGTCAAATGCAACCGATATAAGGTCAATTAAACAAATCGTAAACCGACAAGCCCGTTCTGGCCACGCTGTATTTGCTTAAGAGACCCGAGTTCAAGCTTTGCCTGCGCGCACCCCTTGAATTTTAACGTGTGAATTTGCCAGCACGGCACTCAATACGTTTGTCGCCAGCCCTCAGAACGCCATTGGGAGTTTCCCGATGAGTCTATAACAGCAAGCTTTCGTTGTTCACCACAACATTTTATCGCGACGTTCAGTCGGTCAGTCGGTCGCTGGTTGTGTTTTCGACGAAGTAGATTAGCACTAACTTAATTCAAAAAATGTCGCAGCTTCGCTCGAAAGGCGAAGCGTTGTTTGCGATAGCAAATTAGTGGACAGCTACACGAAGTATTGATGGTATAGTTTTTCTCGGTCTTAAGCACTTAAATACATAGGCAAACTACCTAAATTAACAAGTATGCTGTCATGCGCGCACAAGCAAACATGAAAACATCTTACTCGATGACCGCGGAAACTCGCTGTCAAAACGCTGGCGTGAGGAAACGCGGCAGCAGCAGGGAACAAAGTTACATTCGTGTTTTCTATCGCTTCTATGGAACCTGAGTGCCGAGAAAACACAGTACGCAGAAAGCTACGAGCCGCCGACTCACCTAGACTCTGTCTCCAACGCAGATCGCTCTCGAAACACGGCCGGGCAACCGCGCGGCCGCCACATACGCATTTGCAGCCGGCGTGGACCGCCGCCCCCACCTCTCATCGCTCCCCCCGTTGCCTCGAAAGGTTGAATGATTCCTGCAGTGCGGAAGACGGCGCGCGTCCTGCGCGCATTCGTTTCTTTCGCGGATTGAGCTGCGCTCGTCGGTTCCCCTTGAACGCCTTCACTCGCACATACAATATAGGGTGCGCGGCCACGGTGTTATCGCCCTTGGACTTCACGGCGATGAAGGAAAAGCACTTAGAGTGTGTAGATAATTGCAATTGCAGTATAAATTAGCCAGGGTCCACCGGCGGGGTGCTAACTTTCGGCCGCCAAGCGCAGGAACCCGATGCTCTAAGCATTACACCTCAGTATATTTTTTATTGCGATATCAATTATATCAGCGCTCCAGGCGCATGTTTGCCTTCGGCGTTGCCGTGAGGTTCCGTAGAAGGTCCGATGGCGATAACACCGTCGCCGCGCGTCATATGCTGCATGTGCGAGTGAAAGCACCCGATTTAAGTCGACAATCGCGCTTCATTCTGCCGCCGCGAAGGAACGAAGGGGAGAGCAAAGCCTTCTGTCAGGAGAAAGGCCGGCGAGGGAGGGGAAGGCGGGCAGCAGGGAGGCAGGAACTAAGGAAGAACGGGGCGCGTTCAGCTCCGCCAGCAACCGCGCATTTCGCGACGGTGCGCAAGGTCAACGGATGATCGCGGTTAAATCTCGCGCGCGATATATGGAGAAAAGCAGAGAGGCATTGCGGCCGTGACTCCGCCATGTGCGTACTTTGCACGGCCTCGTGAAGTCGCGCGCGCTGTGTCTTGAAAGGGATCTGCAGACTGTCCATACCTTTGCGCGCGATGTTTTCTCTTCGCTGCTGCGTTGAAGCGATAGACTGCACATCAGTCACATTGCTTTCAGCTGCAACCGCGCTTGCTCACGCGATCACACCATTGTTTTGACAGCGAGTGTGCCCGCCGATCGAGTGGGATGTGTTCACGTTTTGCTTGTGCTTGCTGACACCATGCTTTTTAATTCAGATAGTAATCGAATGTTTGAAAGTTGATACGGCCGATAAAACTAGTGTCCTTGCTTCGTATGGGTGTCTACTAATTTGCTATCACAATCGATGCTTCGCCTTTCGGGCGAAACGGCTAACTTTTGATACATGAGAGCAAAATGTTCAGAAAAAGAAAGCGCTACAGAAATTTAATGGTGCTGAGACTTTCGAAAGTCAGGAAATCAGGTACAAGTGTCGAAAGTGGCATTCAGTCCGGTCGTGTTTCCTGTGCAGCGTACGCACTAAGAGCGCAAGCAGCAGATTCCCTGTAACATTCCTGCTTCGCAATGATTGAGCGTGCTGTCGCACATTCACTCGCACGAGTGGACTTGGTGGCACCGTCTCGGGACACATGTTCATGCACGTCTTTTTCACTGCACAGATTGCGTGGTGGCAACTCGGTACTAGCCTCGGATCAACCACGCATGCCTCGCCGGGAAGTAAGCAGTCAACAATGGCTGTCACCTTGCGGCCATTCCAAGGAAATTTCCGGGACCTGCTGAGCACGGACGCCGCTCACGAATGCGGCTATCAACTACCAAAGCCAGTGACGTCAGCAGACCCACTTCCACCCCAGGATATAAAAGCGGATCTTCATGCCGAGCCCTTCAGTGGACTTGGTGGCACCGTCTCGGGACACATGTTCATGCACGTCTTTTTCACTGCACAGATTGCGTGGTGGCAACTCGGTACTAGCATCGGATCAACCACGCATGCCTCGCCGGGAAGTAAGCAGTCAACAATGGCTGTCACCTTGCGGCCATTCCAAGGAAATTTCCGGGACCTGCTGAGCACGGACGCCGCTCAGGAATGCGGCTATCAACTACCAAAGCCAGTGACGTCAGCAGACCCACTTCCACCCCAGGATATAAAAGCGGATCTTCATGCCGAGCCCTTCAGTGGACTTGGTGGCACCGTCTCGGGACACATGTTCATGCACGTCTTTTTCACTGCACAGGTTGGTGGCAAGTATTTCGTATATTCTGTTCGAGATGATGATATCACCCTGACGGTGCTACCGAGTCCACGATTTCTTGCTGGTTTGGTGTTTGAATGTTGTGATGTTATATGACTGTTACTGCTAATGTCAGGAGATGTAGAACCTAATCCAGGACCGCACTCTGACTCAGAAAGTGATGAAGGCACGAACACTGACTTACTGAAGAAGATACTAAAAGAACAAAGTAAAACAAATAAGACATTGAAGGATTTCGCTTCTAACTTGAAGCAAGTGGAAAGAACCGTAGCCGGTATACAAACAAGAATGACGGCCATTGAGGATGAGCTATCTCGATTCAGACAATGCGAACAAAGAATATCGGAATGTGAAAGTTGTTGCAAAAGCATGAACAAACAAATGCATGAACTTGTTATTAAAGTGGATGATATGGAGAATAGAAGTCGCCGAAATAACTTAGTAATTTATGGCGTTACTGAAGACTCAGACGAGGAGGCGAGAACACTAGAAAACAAAATAAAAGTAGGTATATTCAAGGATATACTCGGCCTTGAAGTTAAATCTATTGAAAGAATTCATAGGATTGGCAATCGTTACGGTCAGCGCCCACGCCCAATCATTCTTCGTCTTTTCGATTGCAGAGAAGAAACGAAAATTTTTTCTTGCTGTAACAAACTCAAGGGCACACCGATATCAATATCAGAAGATTTCTCAAAAAGAATAAGAGACACCCGATCCAACTTCTGGCGTTCAACGGCAATTGAACGGGCAAACGGTACAAAAGCATCACTATCATTTGATAAACTAAGACTGAACGGACGTATTTACACGTAGGATCCCGATAAACGCACCAGAGTAGAAATAACAAGAAACATTGCACCTACCTTAAGTGATTCCCTCACCTCGTCATCGGCACAGGTTAGCACGAAAGAACGCAGAAAGAAATGACAAGGTAACAAGACACAACGGATTTCTGCGCCACTTTCGATATTATGCCTGAATGCTCGAAGTGTAATTAATAAAATTGACAAATTAGAGATAATCATACTGTATAGTCCAGACATCGCAATAATTACCGAAACATGGCTACATGCCCAAATACATGATACTGAAATTGCGCCTGCCTCATATTCATTGATACGTACAGATCGTAATGGCCGAGGCGGCGGCGTAGCTATTATGATAAAAAGCAATTTAACATTTCAAGAAGAGCCTGGAATAGCTAACCATGAAAGTGCTTGGTGCACAATTCAGTTTGATAATACGTCATTGTTAATAGGTGCTATTTACAGACATCCTCGAGCGCCTGAGGAATACCTTTTGAAAGTGCATGATTACCTACACAGCAAAATTAATAACCGTACAAAGCTGTTATTAACTGGGGATTTTAATCTAGCTGGGATAGATTGGATTAAGTTAACTATCGGCAACAGAGATGCAAGAAACTGTGAGCGCCTGTTTGACATAATGTTTAGTTTTTCTTTATCACAGATTGTTAATGAACCTACGCGTGTCCAAGGAAATGCCTGTTCAGTACTTGATCTTGCTTTGGTATCGCAGTCGATAAAACCACATATACGCGTTGAAGAAGGGATTTCAGATCATAAGATGCTGCTTCTAACATTTTTTACTCTGCGTATGAGCACTGGGTGTAAGACCCAACCATCTCGAATAGCTTTTAAGGACTATAGCCGAGCTAATGATGAGAGTGTTATTGACTACTTAGAGGAAACCTTGGATGGTTTCTCAGCTGAATCCTGCGGAGGCGTTAATGGCCTTTGGATAAAACTAAAAGAGGCTATAATGCATTGCGAAAATAATTTCATACCAACAAAATTCAAAAGAACTGAGCGGAAAACACCGTGGATCACGCGGAGCATAATTCACCTAAAACGAAAACTAAAAAGACGTCGAAGAAAAAGGATAAATTCTGCGGAGATAATAGAGCTGGCATGCAAATTGAAATTAGAAATAAAAGCTGCAAAAGACGACTTCTTTTCAAATAAGTTAACAAATTTCATAAAGAACCAACCGCAAAAGTTTTGGCGCTACTTGTCGAAGCCAGAAGGCGTGAGCAGTAAAATAGAAGTGGCAGGTTTGGTCATAGAAGAAAAGCGCGTTGTAGCAAATACATTTAACACCTATTTCCAATCCGTTTTCACGCGCTGGCCAATATCGAGTGCGCCCGTGACAGCCGCTGACACCCGGATGGGCGGAGTTGTGATAACAGAGTCGGGCATTTTAAATTTGCTTTTGGAAATAGACACCAAGAAGGCGCCGGGGCCCGATAATATATCAAATGAATTTTTGAAACGATGTGCGCAGCAGCTGTCTCCCTTTTTGCAAATTATCTTTTCTGAATCGCTGAGTACAGCCTCTCTTCCCAAGGATTGGCTATGTGCCAAAGTAATACCCATTCATAAAGAAGGCAATAAATTACACGTGGAAACATATAGACCAATATCACTAACCTGTTGCAGCTGTAAATTAATGGAACACATAGTAAGTAAAGCCGTTATGACATACTTAGAAGAAAACAACATATTATATCCTAAGCAACACGGTTTTAGAAGAGGCTTGTCAACTATAACACAGTTATTAGAAATAACACATGACTTCGCATCAATAATTAACTCCAAATTCCAAGCTGATGCTATTTTTATTGATTTTTCGAAGGCTTATGATCGCGTCGTGCACTGTAAACTAATCGAGAAAATAGTCTATCGGAATTGAGCACAATGTAGTAGAATGGATAGCAGCCTATCTGTCAAACCGAACTCAGTATGTTACTATAAATAATTATGACTCGGACCAACTCGAAGTTTATTCAGGGGTACCACAGGGGTCCGTATTGGGGCCATTATTATTTCTCATATATGTTAACGACATCGCTGATTGTGCAGAAAATGGAGTAAAATTGCGGCTCTTCGCCGATGACTTGGTAATTTATACAAGCGTGCAAAGAATCGAGGACCAGCTTAGACTAAATACTACACTAAGCAATATAGCCCGCTGGTGTGACATGTGGGGAATGGAAATTAATCTTAAGAAAACACAGTATATGACCATAACTCATAGAAAGTCGATCTTTAGGTTCAATTATACATTAAACGGCAACGATTTAATACAAACTGAACAGTAAAATATTTAGGCATAACCTTTACAAGCGCGTTAAAATGGAATACCCATATCGATAATACATGCACGAAGGCCTTCCGAACACTCGGTTTCTTGCGAAGAAAATTAACTGCAGCATCATCCTACGTGAAACTAACAGCATATAGAACTTTATTAAGGCCAATTCTTGAGTATGGTAGCATAGTGTGGAACCCGCACCAGAAAGGACTCCCACAGAAATTAGAAAGCATTCAAAATAAAGCGTTGCGATTTATTTACCATAAGTATTCTCGACACGAAAGCGTAAGTGCTCTTAGAAGCCAGGCAGCACTGCCTACCCTTGTTTGTCGGCGTCGTGTGGCTGCCATGAAATTTCTTTTTGTGCTATGTAATGGCAAAATTAATATAGATAAGCGATATTACGTGCAGCCACCGCACCGACACTCCAATAGAACTTGTCATAATAAACACATCAGGCAATATCCGACACAGTGCGACACGTTCAGCTATTCATATTTCCCATGGGCAATTGAAATCTGGAATTCGTTACCAAAGGAAATTGTAGAATCACATTCTGTGGATGGCTTTGTCGCAAAATTGGAGTCATATTTTGGCTGTTCATGAAAGTAGTTGAGCGCATAGTTTAAAGGTAATGCGTTGGTTGATTGACTGGACACTAGTGCACGTGTGATTGCATTTCAAATGTAAATATTGCAATGTGCTGAGTAGTGGTGTTATATAGATCCACAATAACTACAAGAATATTATATTTCCTGTTTTTCCCATGCTCGTGTGTGTATATTATACAATCCACTTCCTGTTTGGGCCTGTGCAAAGGCCTACAGTATTGTTAAATAATAAATAATAATAATAATAGTTACGATACGCCAAATGCTATGTAGACGAAGTACCATGAACATGTCATATTGTGGGGCACAGTTATTTTTACAAGGTAAGAAGCCAATTGTGTAAGGCATTATATCTAAATTTGGTATAGAATATTTTCTTTACCTTAGATTCGGGAACCCTTCTTTTCAAAATATGGTGCGAGAAAAGTGCGAGAATATGGTGACTGTTCGTCCCGTATTCGACAAACGGCATTTGTGTCCACATGCTGAAGCAATTGATCACTGTTTTGTAGACAGTAGGGCTTCCGTATTGCTCTAGGACATTTATCAAAGGACACTTTTAAAATAGGCCACATCCTCACCTATACATATATCATGCCAATACACTCTAGCACTTTGCAGTTATTGCCGCATATTGATTGATTATAGTTGCCGAACCATGGCACATACCTACAAAGGAGTGGCAGAGACAAACGTCCAGAAGTTGCCTATGATGATGATTTGATGCTATGGCACATACCCACAATAGGGGTTGGCCAAGTAACGCGTTTTCGCGTCATGCTAACGCCAGCTAGATATTTCAGATGATCGCCGTGTGTACATAATGGTTTTTGCCGCCATGCTACGGCACATAACCGCAACCGAGGGCTGCCGAAGAACAGGCCACTACACTTAAATAAGAATAAGCAAAGGAAAACATACCAGTATGAGATTTGTAAGATAGCGTAGCACGGGTACGTGAGTGAACATGAACGCGGCAGTTTCCCTTACGCAGAGGATGCAGGAATGAAATGAGCAATGTGGTAGCACTTCAACAATTGCTTTACAAAAGCACTTCATCAGATACACTTTCCAACATGCTAGTAGAATGTGCGTAGTATCTTTCAATAAGATGTCTTAAGATGCCGAAATATTAATTGATCTTTTACACGCACACGTCATTTTAACGCGGTGAGTTTTCGCACTCTTGTGACGTCGCGTGACAGGCAGGTGAAGGGGGCGGAGCACGAAAACCTTTGACTTACAGCCGAGCATTAACGGCTAAAAGGCGTCGAATCGGAAATAACTATTTTTTGGGTTCCGTCCAAAGATGCTTAATCATTGTGTACACGTCATATCAGACGGGGACCTATCGCGGTATTCGCGACGTCGCCTGACAGGCAAAGTGGCGGTGCTTCAAAAAATGTTTTCCTAAATAGCTGAAAGCTGATTCCAGAATTGAAATCGAAAGTTTGGAATAGCTTTACGTTATAGGCAGCCAAGGGCTGTTTTGTGCTGTCATCTACAAACAGCCATTAGGGCCCACATGCTGTAACGATTGATCACTCTTGTGCAGACTGTAACGCTTCCGTATTCCTGTAAGATATTAACCAAAGGACGCTTTTAAAATATGCCACAGCCGCACCCATAGATACATCACGCGAATGCACGCTACCACTTTGGAATGGTTGCAGCGTGTTGACGATTGTCTTTCCCGTACCATGGCACATACCCACAAACAAGGAGCTGCCTAGAAGCATGTTCATAAGTTGACTATGATGGTGATTTCATACTATGGCAAATACGCGCAACGCTTGGTGGCCAAGAAGCGGCTTTTCACGACATGCCAATGCCCGCTAGATATTTCAGATGATCGCCCCGTGTACATTGTTTTTTGTCTCCATGCTGCGGCACACATTAGCAAACGAGGACTGACCAAGAAGTGACCAGTACACTTAAATAAAAAGAAGCAAAGGAACACATGCCTGTATGAGATTTGTAATGGCACGGGTACGCGAGAAAACATGCGCACGGCAGTTTACACAGAGGATGCAGCAATGAAACGCTCAAATTTGTAGCATTTAAACAAGCGCTTTACAAAAGCTCCGCTTCAGATACGGTTTCCAACATTTTCGTTGAATATACGTGATTTACTTTAATAAAACGCCTTCGCGATATATTTAACGTGACACGTTGTTCAGTTACGGCACCGGATGTTCTTACGCCGTGGTCGTCGGGGTAGCTTATGCCCCACAGCTGGTTGTGTTTTGAGCGCATGTTTACACCAGCCGCGCTGGTTTAACTGCTATGATGTTGCGCTGCTGAGCACGAAGTCGCGCAATCAAATTACGGCCACGGTGGCCGCATTTCAACGGGGACGAGGTGCAAGAACGCTCGAGTCCTGTGCATTCGGAGCACGTTAAGGATGCGCTGCTGGTCAAGTAAATGCGGAGTCCCACTACGGCGGGCCTCATAATAAAATTGGGGTTTTTGCACGTGACACTACACAATTCCTTGAGCGCATGTTTCAACGTGACGTCATGCGCTCTCACCTCTCGTATATGCGATTTATTCGTCTGGCTTGGCGTTATGCGTTCTGCACAAGATAGTATTATTTACAGCAAAGCATGTTTTACCTCTGACCACGCATATTGCGGTGGATTGGGTAGATAGGTAAACTGCTCTATGCGCACGCTTGGGGCCTCATCGATAAAAGAGATCCGTTACTGATGGCGGTGGGAAAACTGAACTAAGGTGTAATGTTCAAGTACAACGAAATGGCCGCTATACAAGGCATTCGCAAAACTAAACTTTATTTCAATAAAATCGATATCCGCAAGGTTATTTGAGGCATGTATCGTGAGCGAAAATATGATGACAATGGGCAAATATTTTATCCACCAATTCTTGTCTGATCAAACCATATTTATTACTGCTTTATCTATGAAGGCAGTTATAGTTGAAGCTTTCGGTAATTTTTATCACAGGGGCGTTGTTACGTCCAACCCTGTGCAGATAAAGTTACCCTGCATGGTTCAGGAATTGCATAGAGATGGAGAGTCTCCTGCGGACATATAAGGTTAATGTTCCTCTACGGTCGTATTATAACGAGAAATAGTGGTGTTCTCAGAGGTGTATGGGTCCTCGGTTGCCGCTTGCGCTTCGGTAACTGTTGGCGGCAAAGTCGTGACGTAATATTCCCAACTTGTCGTGTTTTCCACGGATGGAGCGCCCACACATTTTCCACCACTGCAGACGTGTGTTTTGACTAATGCTGCTAGCGCCTGCATGAAATAGAAAAAAAAAATCCGCAAAGGAAGTTTCCGCTAGCGCAGTGATGAATACAGTGATGTGCACAAGACTCATAAGTATATAAATATCGTCTCAACATGGTACAAGAAAAACCAGAAACACAGAAGCCCACTGAGAATTCAAGTGCGAGAGGGCGTCGTCACACAAAGTACAAAGGGATCAATGACGAAGAAATACACAATAACGCTAGTGAAATCAGCGACGCCAAACTAACTCATTTAGCAAAAGCTTCGTGCCATCTTCGGTACACACACTGGCACATAGATTGATTAGTCTCGGAACGGAATCGTAATGAGACTGACGAGCGAGAAGGGTCGGTGCGCAAAGCTTTTGGAAAACATTGTATCTTTTGCGCTGTTGGTCTGCAAGAGGGTGGACTGATTCTCGTTTTATGACGAGTCGTAATTCTTCTAGATTGGGGCGCCAAAGAGCCTGTTGTATACAAAACATGAAAGCAGACCATTGGTGATAGTGTGCATGCAAGTTTTACTTGGCTTTGTTATAAAGGGAACAGCTTTCTTTGTTTCTTTCGGCCGTTTTCGTGGTAGGTCCGTGGCTCGATGGTGGTTGGACTTGTACCAGGGAAGGGGAGCCCACGCGCTCACGGAAATGACGTGCGTGCTTGTGTAGCCGAATTGTGATGCGTGGCGGGTGGAAGGAGTGTTTGTCCGCGTATGCAGGCGTGCAGGCGCTGCTTGTCACACGTGAGTTCTCGCGCAACCAAGTGCCGAGTAGGGGTGGGAAGCTGACTTGGGTCACTAGGTATGTGCGACTCTTCAATAACGAAAATACTTCTTTAGAATTTATCCGGTGCTGGAAATGGAATGTGCCACGCTATCATCTTCAACGAGAACTTTTGGTTCAGATTACTAGCATACCAAGGCACTTTCTAATATACAAGGTGGTTTTTGCAGGTTATACAGATATTTCTGATAAGGCTATGTGCCTAGAGAACGTGGAGGTGTTGCTCGGTGCCTAGGCGAGACAAACACATTTAATATTTTTACTTTTAATGAACATACTGCAGGCTTTGACGGCCCTTGCAGCAGTGGATACAAAGATAAAACAAGAGCAATCATGAACAGAAATCTGTAGTTTTAAATTATTACATTATACATGTGTGTTGAAATAAAACATTATTGCAAAACACAGAGCTGTTGGTAAGTCGTTCCAGTAAAAGATGGCTGAGGGAAACAGTGAACATTTATTTAAATTAACGCGGCTTGGATTGTAGCCAACTACCTCACTGTGGTTAGCTCTTGATGAGTGTAAAACGAGATTCACTAAGTAACGTAAGTTACACCTATATTTTTTGCGAAAGAGCCAAACGGCCCATTGAGCGATAAAACTGCCATCTGTCGATTCTAGCAGGGAAACTCCAAGCAAATGCAGACATGCATATATAATTTCCCGATACTCTAGATGCGTTTCTACGTGCCGCTATGTCTTCACTGTACGTGCGTGGAAATTTTCGTCATTGTGTAGCTGGGTCTGCTAATAAGCAGATTTTGTTGGCGCTTCTGTGTGTAAGTTTCTTCATGCTCCGTACTTTGCGCCAAGAACAACATGCATAGTAGAACAGACAGGTGGGCTAGTTGGTTGAAATACGTACTGAAAAAGTTTGCGCGGGGAAACGAGGACAACGCGCTACCAATGTAGCGCTCGTCCCTCTCTTTTCTCGGCAATGTCCTCGCGTCTCCGCGCAAACTTTTTCAGTATGCATGCATACTGTGGGGAGGGCCCAGACACTAAATTGCTCATGATCAACTTCTTTCTGTAGCAGTAATTACTTCAAGCTAATGTTATAACTCACCCCGCATGGAATTCCGTCGGGCTCGTTCTCATACCGTATTGGCCAACCTCTGCACATATATGTGCACATTACTCTGTAGGACGACTGCCACTGTGCGCGCGAAAAAAAGAAAAATTTAAGCACGACTGATATGTTTTATGTCATTTAAATCGCGGTTCACCTATTGCGAATGGGTTAACTCTCATTACAAAAAGAAAACAAGACAAGAACCGTCAGAATCTACGTAACACATGGCCAACACAGATTCTTGGTGAATGTTTGCAATGGTCCAATTAGGTAGATATAAAAAAATTGTGTATTTGGCAAGAACATTGTCTGTATGTCAGTGTGTATTGCTGTTGGAAATATTGGCGACACATTGGAGGTCTTGCAACATTTCTGGTACGCATAACAACAGAAATGTGGTCGCTTATGTTAGCCCATTCAGGGTGCCTAAATTTAGAGCAATATAATAATTCATCTCCATTGCTTTCATCATGTGCAATATGTGATGATTATTGTCATTAACTTGCGCAAATCATTCACCAACTTGACGCTCCGGAGCTCCGGTAATGTATTGAAAATCGAAAGACAAATAAAGTGTCCTGTAATAGATAGTACTCCACCCTTTTGCTCGCGCTTATTCAACCAGCACAAGTAACGCCCTAACCGAACGTATTTGGTCAATTTCTATTCAATTCCGCTGCCACCTGCATTGATTTTCAGCAGGCTGAATTAAGGTAGAGATAACAGCCTTGGTGCCTTAAATCTAGCACATCGATGTCCAAGAACAAATTGAATGAAAACAGTGAAAAAAAAAACATTATATATAGCCGTCGGAAAAGGACAATGTGCCTCAAACCTCGAGCTTAAAGAATGCGGTTATCAATTACGTTATTCGAAATGTCCAAATATAGGCCCATTTTGAATATAAGGGAGAAAAACACGCATTAGAGTGTCAAGGGAGAGAGTACCATAAGCACAATTATTCCTAACTTTTGTTATTTTTTTTGCAGCCACCCAAGTATTAATTTTCTTCTCCAACATATAGAGCAGACAGCTTCAGCTTCATATTTGTCTCTCATTTATCCCGTAAGACTATCTTGCTTCTAGGTAGCCTACAGAGTCATTCGTTTTGTGTACTTGTTTCTTTAGATTTCCTATCGTGACAAATTGATCATGCTTACATCACTTTCATACAAGGTGGGGTGCTGTAACGACGCAATTGTATCCTTCAAGAAACATTCTGCGTGCCTCTTCGGTAAAAGCCTTTTTCCGTGTTTCATTACTGGTGTTTCCATAGTGTTTCACATAACAGAAAGCAGCTTTTCTTTTAGGTACAATGTCAACCGTTCTCCGGCCGTATAGTTGAGAATGATATTACATATGTGTCTAAAATGTGTATCAATCTCATTTTTCTACTAGACAGACTGCGCGCAAATTTCATGTTTAAATTTGAGCAAGAAGTTTGAAAACATTGAAAATTTTGTTCGGTATTCGGAGGTCGTTGCACTCGAACATTCGTGTTCGATCATTCACTAATATTAATGCTCGAACACTCCTTATTTTATAGCTTGCATCTTACAGGACAAGACTATGCAACTAGAAGAATCTAGGCGGTTAGCATTAGCATTTCTAGACATAGGATGAAATGGATCTCTCGATTGTTCTTGCTCTCCGAAATTTCGCCTATTACCGGTGGCAGCAGAAATGCTCGGCGACACTTCCCGTAGACCCCGTCTTCATCTGCTTGACCTGAAACCAAACAAAAGCATAAACGCAGTCACTTCGTTAGCCGAATAGAACCCTGGCAGTGTACTGCCATGTTTACCAATGCGTTTCCGCTAGAGAATATGGCTTCAGTTGAATTTTGCCGATTACCGTAGCGAAAATGAAACGAGCTTACTCTGGCAACTTTGCTTGAGCAAGGCGCTGATTTTGAGTGGTCCATTCTATAACGCGAGGTTGAGTAGAAACACTGCCTTCGTGATTTCTTTTAGGTCACGCTGCTTCATTTTCTTTATTCACACTAATCTCGAGGTTGATGACTGTTGCAGAAAGTACGCACGACGAGCTATAAAAGCGTCAGTGGTTTTTCAGCAAGCCGAATTGTGCGCTTGATCAAAGTCTGCAACATTGCTTAGAGAACGTTCCGAGCTGAGCTATTCATTGTTGTAGGCCTGTATAAGGACCGAGAAATGGCATCTCTGGTTTCACTGTTAAGGATACTGGAATATACGCACGCTAGAAAAGCGGCCATATCGCGTGCAAGAAGCATTTGAAAACATATTTAAAGAACTATTTCAGCAGGAAGTGCGCCACTGGAATCAGACTCAAATAATCAGATTCGAAAATTTGCAGTAAAGTAATAGCTGACTACAGTGGTGTATTTCTTTACTTCTTATAACAATTTACGTTGGGGAATATATTCCCTGACTTAAATCTTTATACCTTATCAACATTGTAACGGTGATTTGGTATAATGAAGATATGATATGAAATTATTTTTTTTAGTTTTCACGCTAGAATTTCATATGCTAGTATATCCCAATATTTGCTTTCTCGTCTTTCTTTCTGTTTCTGGCGCTGCCCTGAAATAAAAACCTAAGTGATCTTGACGAATTGTCGCCTCTTTGCTAGTTTCAATTCTATCAATGCTCGTTAGGAATGTCTACTTTTCATTTGCTTTTTTCTCACAACAGCAACGACTGGGAGCCAACGTGTTTGTTATGATGAAGTAAAATATTATACATACGGGAATAAGAAATCTTAAGGTCGTGAAAGTTTCAAAGCTATACTGCGGAGAGTATGGCAAATTTTGTTTTTGAGAAGAGCAGCCGAGTAGAGGTCTCGCAAGTTAAACCTCCTAGCTCTCCCTCTTCAAGAACATTGCCTGTTTATTTCTAGTTTGATGTCTTATGACATAACGGAGGTTTTTTTCGCGGGTTTCAATCGCCGTACTTTTCTAAGCCACATGCACACTTTCATTTTATGTGATGAAATGTTCGACGCATAAATCATACATACTTAAATAAAATTGAGGCTAACAGCAAGAACCAAGAAATGTCTGCAGCGGCCGCTCTTTAAAGAAGTAAGAAGAAAGCTGGCCTAAGCTAATTGCACTCAAACATTTCAGTTAATAATGCATGAATTCAAGGCAAACGCGAAAATAAAATATCAGCGTGGTAGGTTCTGGTTTCCTTGTAATTTCGTTTCTTCTAATTTCAAAGAGAACAACCGTCAGAAAAAATTAGTACGACATTTGATCATAAGAAATAAGGGCAGGAAGAGACCCAAAAACAAAATTCATTCTCCCGAATGAAAGATTCCGCTCAATTAGAAGCGAATTAAGAAGAGTGTTAGGCGCCAATATGCAAAGGCAGTGAGCTAGATATCGAATTGCCGAATGAATGTTGCGAAATTATGCACACATTCAGTATAAGCACAACATGAATATGCGATATTATTCGTCAGTAAAACTGAGCCTCGTGTGGTCATATGCACGGGCGAACTTGTACATTACGAGTGTGAATGCAACGACTCATTTAAACGGTTTACTCATACCTGTGGAAGATGCTACAAGGCTTGCGCAGGCTGTGACGAAAAGGGCTAACGCCACCTGGTACTTCATCGCTGGTGTTGTTCAGTCGATGTATTCAGTGACAATGATGCGGTGGCTGCAGCATTCTCTTATATACTCAACGAAACCTGCCCTATGCACAGTGCGTGCCCGTGTACCTAATCTCCGGGTGCAACCATTGCATTGTGTGCAATGTAGCTTATCTTAAGATGACCCAGGCTTCAGATTAGTTTCCACTGGAGCCTGACACTTCCCCGTTCCGGCTTCTTGTTCAATGTGTTGATAGCCGAGGTTATTTCATTCTGTTTGTCCATTCTGCAGTTGTTTGGACTTGTTGGTGCATCATCATTGTTTGTCTCGGCGTCCACTAACTCCCTTGCTGCGCGCAACTGCTCCCCCCGATATTTCTGCGTTACTGCGCGAACCTGCAATTAACATTTTATTGCGATACTTAGAATAATCTTCAGAGACCTTGCGCTATAGTCGTTGGCGTCGCCGTCGTCATGCCGTCATGATATCGACGTGCATGCTCGGCTCGCGCGTAGAAGTTTAGAAGCTCTCCAGTGTTGCGAAATGGCATAGTGCTTGCGGCAGCCAACCCAAGAAAGCCATGAGCGCGCACCATCATGCTCCACTCAATCGTCTCTGCAGCCGAGCCATAACAGTGTTCTGCATCTCACTGCTGGCATGCGCCTTGCGCGCACAAACATACGCGTCCCTGCCCTGCTTGCGTGTGCATGCCACGCCGTCGTGCATGCGGTAATAGGAGTGGAAAGGACAGTACATTTCATGCTATAAATTCCAACGGTTTTTTTTCGGTCCTATCTCGCGCACCACCGAGGAGCGATGCCTCAAACATGTGGCACCACTCCTCAGCGCACTAGCGCCGTTTGACGTGTAACAACTGCCTTGGTGACGCTTCCGATGCGACGTAGCCGTCGCCTTGTTTGCTGTGTAGCCCAAAATGCCATCTCCACGTACTGGTAGAATACTGTCCGAGTAGCTTCAGCGCGATGCTAAACCTAGCTATCATTTCCAACGTCACGTCTCTATGGCGGAAGTGTACAGTTTCTTTTCGCAAGAGAAATTTTATGAGCTTCTCCATGTGGTTCCGAGATATATATACATAGCCACTATCGACTGAGCAAATGCACACTGATGACAAACGCTTAGCTTCCACAGCTCATGAAAATGAAGTCGCAACATCTCGATGTTATCTATGCATATGAATAAGAAGAACGGGACCAGAGAGCCCAATTTTTGCTACTGATAGCATCAGGAGCCAACAGGCAAATATACCAAGGACAGCATAGGTGACGACTTGTGCGGATTCATTCAAGAAATTAAAAATATAAATGAAAGTGGATTAAAAAATAGGTTGCTTCATTGGAATACGAAGCCAAGTCTGCGCATTACACGTGCGATGCTCACTCCCATTCACAAACCCCAGGCCTCAATGTGCATATATACACGCCTACATTGTGGAATATTTTTTTCCGCCTATAGTGTTTTACCGGTTAAAGACTGTTCCATGGTTGCCGCTCGCTGAAAAACACGGATTGATATGTCTCAGACTGTCGCCATAGGTTCAACAGCAAAAACAATCGGCTCCAATCAGAGTGCGTGCGCGACGCGAGCAGTGGTGTAGATACCCTAACGTAGCGTCAGAAATGACGATTAGTCTGAAAATGAGAATGAGTCACTTATAAACAGACCAAGCACTGGACCCGCATATCAGACTTTGACGACCACCGGTTGTCCTCTCTGTTATCCTTTTGCTTTGAGGCTTGTTTTTCTGGCCACAAGTGGAATCAGAAAAGAGCATTCGTGGCTCAGGTTTGCGCAAGACCAATTCGTCACTGGCACTCCAATGTGACCAACGATTTTCCTTGCTCAAGAAGGGCCCGCAGAATTTTCCGAATTATAGGGCAATCGAAAAAAGCTAATTTGAGTTAGAAAACAATTCATTTTGTCGAATTCGGGAGTCGGTAACGGATGACATGGTTGGATGCCCCGTCAACGATATCTTCAAATCGGTGGTTCCAATTAAGTGAAGCCCGCCACGCTTCCACGTGCACTCCGAAAAGCGCTGGCAACGGGCAGCAAACGTTTGGTCTGCCTCTCGCTCCAACGAGTCACTAAAACTATAGATTGCGGGCGGGAACACAGCTTACATGGTTCCACGCCATGAGACGTTCATTTGAGGGATCGCCAGCCATTTGTGCGTAGGCGAGGGTACGAGCGGGCACGATAGAGAGAATCTATGGGCTTTTGCTCCTTCAATACATGACTCTGCTATGCACTACGGCGGAGATTTCTTAGCGCGTGTAGTATCCGTTTGTCCCCTTGGCATGCCGGCATTGCGGAGTGGGGTCCAGTTTCTTTACGCTCTGAAGCTGGCTGCCCGCGCGGCGAGGCAGTGGGCAAGAGCGTCCCATTTGGTGATCGCAGTGTCTGAAGCTATGTCGGATAGACTTTCTCACGCCTGCGGAGCCGGTGCCGAGTCAGTCATGTCGAATTAAACCTTTCTTGCTTCTTACGGTGCTCTACCTTTAAAAAAACAGCACTGATTTTCCCGGGGAGCACTAGGGGTCGCAGTAGATGCTCGGCCTTCTCTCCTGGTGCAGTATCTTCGCTCTTGGAAGCTTTTCGTATACTGCTGCCCACGGCTTTGCAGGAGCATTTTTCAGCGTTACCTTTTGAGTGAAATAAACGCACAGCGCCTTAGCAGCCGCTGTTCATAACCACTAAGTGATGTCACGCCGTGAGGATTATTGGCTTTGCGTCTCGCCCACATTTGGTTAGGTTAGCTTAGGTTAGCTTACGTTAGCGCCCACATGCTTAATTTATAAGACATGAGAGCAAACACGCGTTCACAAGTGAAAAAAAATCAAGTTAACACCAGGAAAAAAAGACTATACAAAATTGCGAGAACGTAATTGTGATTCTCCTACAAATATACACCCGCTTTATAAACCTACTTAAACAGAATAAGCTACTTCTGATGACGCTAACACTCAACCATGAAAAGTCAAGTCTTCACAATCCCAGAGTCCCTCATAAGTCTAAGGTCTCTTTGCATACGATGTTTTTTGCACCAAAATCCAATACACATGAGGTGTTCTGCACATCGAAGCAGCTGTTGAGAAAAGAATGCTCAGACGCCTTCTCCTGTGATTTATGCTTTACGGCCCCTTCATTGGCGTCCCACACAACAGCTCTGTGCACTACCAGAGTATCTTCGCCAGTCTTGATGAAAAGGTCGGGTCTCACTCTGCTTCCATAGCGGGAGGTTAAGCGAAGTTTTTTCCGAACAAGCGCTTGTGATTCTTTTGACGTACCGGAGCAGCTACCTGGGCACCTATAAATTTGTTGCGTACAGTGCGTGCGAGATCCACAGATTCATATTCCTACAACATGGGGATAGCGCTTACTGGTTTCTTCTTGCATGTATGGCATAATGGAGATTTTGGGTTTCGGCTCTATTTGTTAGTGAGGGATCCTATTGAATAAAGATTCGTATAAAGACGAAGAGGCTTGATACAATCACCATCTTTAGGAGCTTGAAGTCATGGCACAATAATGAAAACGGAAATAAATATTGGTGCATTCCTTTACGTACGCTTTAGTACGCTTTACGTACGCTTTACGTACGCTATTCCTTACGTACGAACAGCTTTAGGCCTGAATCAGTTTCAGTTTCAGTTTAGTTTATTTGTTTAATAAGGAGGAGACATACATGATTTCACAAGTATACAGAAGGGGGTCCCAGAGCATGTGGCTGAAAGGGGACCTCCTGTCAAAAAATCTATACATTAGAGGAAATACAAAGCATAAAACAGGAATACAGTTGTCACTATGAGGAAGATTATACAAAGTAAATGTAGTACAATCTGTAAAGTAAAATAAGGTCAATAACTAGTCGTAGAATTAAAACAGTAGTCTAAGGCATTCGTAACAGAACAAACCAAAATACTTATAAAGGCTATAAATGATAAAAAAAACTAAAGAAAAAGGGAAAACGGAAAGGAAATAAGCAGGAGGGAAGTGAATAGCTTAGATATGTGGATTATTTTGGCTATCTAGTACAAAAGTGAATAATGTTTTCTTGAATAAATCTAAAGACGAAGAGCGCTTGACATCTACTGGGCGGCTGTTACAAGTGGATAATGCTGCGAAATATCCGGATTGTTTTCCATAATTAGTATGTATTAGGGGTAACAAGAAATTGTTGTTACCTGCAAACCTTGGGCGGTTCAAGTTAACCAAAGTAGCCGCAGTAAATATATTTACTAGAGGAGGATTACGTATTACCTTAAAGAACATTACGGCTAATTTATATTGAACAAGATTTTTTACTGGAAGTATTCTGTGGTTGAGAAGCATATCAGAAGCACTGCAGTTGAATGGGCTGAACGACAATATCCGGATGGGTTGATTCTGCAAATGCTGTAGTGGTGCTCTATGAGTTGGATATGTGTTACCCCATGCTGTAATGCAATAATTGTGATGGCTGTGAATAAAAAAATAATACAAGGTGAGCAATGTTGGTTTAATAAAATAATATCTAGATTTAAGTAAAATTCTAATACCGGGAGAAATTTTGCGCTTCAAGTAGGCGATATGCTTCGTAAATTTTAAGTTGAGTCAAGAATTATTCCAAGAAATGAGCATTCATTACCTGCACTGATGTTAAAGGAGTTTAGGTTGACAGTGGGAATGAATTCTGTTATCCTATGATTCGAATGAAAAAGCATAAAAGACGTTTTGGTAGGATTTATGCTTACCGAGTTAAGCTGGCACCACGTTAAAATATTTTTCAGATCAGTGTTTAGCTTAGTAGTCGGAGAAGTTAGTGAACAATCTGTTGCAAGTAATGTAGTGTCGCCAGCGTAAAGAAAAGTCTCAGTTTCTCTTAAACAACAGGGTAAATCATTTATATAAAGCACGAATAGTAGTGGGCCTAGTACAGACTCCTGCGGTACCCCATTATTGGGTATTCTGAAATTAGAAAGTGAGGAACTAAAATACACAGCTTGTCGTCTCTCTGTTAGGTAACATTTTATAAGTGCTAATGCTGGGCCATCGACGCCTACTGCTCGTAGTTTAGCAAGAAAGAAGACGCGCTTTATGGATAGAAATGCTTTGGATAAGTCGATAAAAACTTATCCTGCGTAGAAAACGGCATCTATAACGTCTTTTATTTTATCCGTGAAAGAAAGTATAGCACAATCAGTCGAAGATCCTGCCCTGAAGCTAAATTAATTTGGCGAAAGAATGTCAAATTTTGAGACATATTTGGTTAAGCGTTCTTCAAGACCGTTTTCGATAACATAGCTACAGAAACGAATAGCAATAGGGCGATAATTATAAATGTAGGGGCGGTCACCAATTTTAAACACTGGAATTATTTTTGCTTTTTTAGTTGACTTGAAAATACTCCAGTACTAAAGATCAAACTGATAACATTAGACAACGGGCTAGGGATAAGAGGAGCTACTAATTTAATATTCATAGAACTGATTTCGTCCAGACCTGCTCCTGTAACCTTTAAATCATGTATGATTTTAAATATTTCATCTGGGCCAGCTGGAAATAGGTACAATGATTGTAAGCATCGCTGAAATGATAGTTGAGTATCAGTAGTATGATCAGAGGAATGGTTACAGAAAAGCTCATTAAATGCGTTCATGATTTCTTCTGCTTGTCCATACGTGGCGTCTGATGAATGAAGCTTACTTATTGGTGTAGCCCGATGGGTTCGGTTTAAGAAGGAATTTATTATATTCCACTGGCATTTTGAATCTGTGCCGGCTTCGGCTATTCTGAATTCATAATATTTTCTTTTGGCTACCCTGAGCAGCCAGTTTAGCAAGTTACAATAGATCTTATAGCGAGTGTTGAGTGGAATGTTAAAATGGCGTTGTTTAGCTTTTCTGTACAGGTTATCTTTTTCACCGAGGCTAGTTAGTAGACCATTGGTTAACCAAGGGTTCTGGATAGCTGGGACATGTCTTCTGCATATTACAAAGCTTGTAGAATTAGCAATACATTTATTTATGTTCTCCGAAAAGTCATTAAATGCAAATTCTGCGTTTGAATCTGAAAACACAGAACACCAATTTAGCTCACCAACGCGAGCGATGAGGCCGTCTTTATTAATCACGACTTTATAGAATTCATGACAAAGTTTATATAATTGATAAGGAAGTTTAAAAAAACCGGAAAGTGGTCAGTGCAGTTAATTTCAAGCACACCGCAAACTGGAGGGTGCATAAGATTGGAAATTATGTGATCTATTAAGGTGACCGAAGCCCATAAATTACATCTAGTTGGAAGGGAAACCAATGATTCGAAGCCAAATCCATGAAGACAGTTAGTGTAGGCAGTAGTAGCAGCGCTGCAGTCATCCAAATGATTGCTGTTAATGTCACCAAGAAGCACAACATTGCTCTTTTCTGAAGAGAAGTTACAAAGTACAGCGTTCAGGCCATTGTAAAAAGCAGATAAGGAAGATGAAGTTGAGCGATACAGGCAACAGAAAATTATCTGGCTCGCATCCTCCAGTTCGATCCATCATCATCATCATCATCATCATCATCATCATCATCAGCCTGGTTACGCCCACTGCAGGGCAAAGGCCTCTCCCATACTTCTCCAACAACCCCGGTCATGTACTAATTGTGGCCATGCCATGCCTGCAAACTTCTTAATCCCATCCGCCCACCTAACTTTCTGCCGCCCCCTGCTACGCTTCCCTTCCCTTGGGATCCAGTCCGTAACCCTTAATGACCATCGGTTATCTTCCCTCCTTATTACATGTCCTGCCCATGCCCATTTCTTTTTCTTGATTTCAACTAAGATGTCATTAACTCGCGTTTGTTCCCTCACCCAATCTGCTCTTTTCTTATCTCTTAACGTTACGCCTATCATTCTTCTTTCCATAGCTCGTTACGTCGTCCTCAATTTGAGTAGAACCCTTTTCGTAAGCCTCCAGGTTTCTGCCCTGTAGGTGAGTACTGGTAAGACACAGCTATTATATACTTTTCTCTTGAGGGATAATGGCAACCTGCTGTTCATGATCTGAGAATGGCTGCCAAACGCACCCCAGCCCATTCTTATTCTTCTGATTATTTCCGTCTCATGATCCGGATCCGCCGTCCCTACCTGCCCTAAGTAGATGTATTCCCTTACGACTTCCAGTGCCTCGCTGCCTATTGTAAATTGCTGTTCTCTTCCGAGACTGTTAAGCATTACTTTAGTTTTCTACAGATTAATTTTTAGACCCACTCTTCTGCTTTGCCTCTCCATGTCAGTGAGCATGCATTGCAATTGGTCCCCTGAGTTACTAACCAAGGCAATATCATCAGCGAATCGCAAGTTACTAAGGCATTCTCCATTAACTTTTATCCCCAATTCTTCCCAATCCAGGTCTCTGCATACCTCCTGTAAACACGCTGTGAATAGCATTGGAGATATCGTATCTCCCTGTCTGACGCCTTTCTTTATTGGGATTTTGTTGCTTTCTTTGTGGGTGACTATGGTGGCTGTGGAGCCGCTATAGATATCTTTCAGTATTTTTACATACGGCTCGTCTACACCCTGATTCCGTAATGCCTCTATGACTGCTGAGGTTTCGACAGAATCAAACGCTTTCTCGTAATCAATGAAAGCTATATATAAGGGTTGGTTATATTCCGCACATTCCTTTATCACCTGATTGATAGTGTGAATATGATCTATTGTTGAATAGCCTTTACGGAATCCTGCCTGGTCCTTTGCTTGACAGAAGTCTAAGGTGTTCCTGATTCTATTTGCGATTAGCTTAGTAAATAGTTTGTTGGCAACGGACAGTAAGCTGATCGGTCTATAATTTTTTCAAGTCTTTGGCGTCCCCTTTCTTATGCATTAGGATTATGTTAGCGTTCTTCCAAGATTCCGGTATGCTCGAGGTCATGAGGCATTGCGTATACAGGGTGGCCAGTTTCTCTAGAACAATCTGTCCACCATCCTTCAACATCCACACAGCTTCACAATTTGGCACTGAAAATTATACGTCATGTCTTCGTTTGTAATGAATATTCGGTTATATAAAAACAGCGACACCTCCGTAGCAATGATGAGGGCGGTAGAATAAGAGGGAAAGCCAAATAAATCATTATCTGCAACAGATAGCCAAGTTTCAGAAATGCAGATGAGAGAAAATGTGTGGTGTAAAGATGCTAAAAAGTTGTAAATTTCATCATGGAGTTTTTTTTAGACTTCGAGCGTTAAAGTCAGTCACAGATAGGCATGGGTTCCTAAAAAAAAAGATTTCAGTTGTACTTTCAATTCCCACCACTTAAGTTTCACAGGTGAGGAAAGGCTATTCTCTGAGAAGCAGTTAAGGAAGCAAGTGATGCCGGTGTTGGTTAAGTTCTCGTGTAACTGCCGAGCGTTTTTGTGAAGAGAGGCAAAAATGCAATATTATACCATAAACTTACTCCTCCTGAGCAAACATGTTTAAGTAGGTTAAAATCAAGGTAAACCTAGCGGAAGTCATAAATAGCCAGCGTTTGTGCTATGCTTGTTGCATCACGGCATGTATGGTATTTTAGCGCCCTACTAGGTCCCACAGTAGTCCGAACACAAAAAGACGACGACGACACGCCCGGCCAGGCTGACGGTGCGCGAGCCGTAAAATAGGCGGAATCAGGGCGGGGCCGATCCACCGCTTTAGCGATTGCTAGGGTGGATCCAGAGTCTGCGGTGGACCGAGAGCAGCTCGGTACCTCTTGAAGTTTCGTTGACCTGCATTGCTGTTTTAGCTGAGTATCGAGTGGTATAAGGTGTCTCAGTAGGCTTAATTTATCGGCTTTCGCCAAGTAGTGACAAGTTCCTCCTCTCCTACCACGCTTTCCCTTGCAGCTCGCATCGGCCGACATTTTCTTCCTAACACGCTCCGGTGGCGCCGTTGTACGCGCTGTATGCACATGAACGGTAGGCGCCGGCAGTCACGGCTTTGCTGCGAGAAGTAGTAAAGAAACGTACCAAATTAGTTAGACACTGAAAAGAAGGGAAACGTGCCATTAATGCGTTCCAGCTGTACTTTACGTGGTCTTTTCTCGTAGAGGGTGCGAGCGGTGAAACTGCGTAGTTGTAGTGCGGCTGCCTTGTTCGCGAGGGAACAGTGCACGCGCGCATCTTAGTATAAGCAGAGTGATAGCAATGCCGCGGCCGCCAGCGTCTTTTCCTTTCGTTTCATACTGTAATAGAGCCAGTACCTAATTTCCTGTATATTGCTGTTTAAATATTCAACGATAGCTCAACTAAATACATTTAAGAAGGATGTCGCACTACGCGGTTAAGCATTATTCGCGCTCAAGAACGAACCCACAATCACAAAGCCAAATTTACCGTTCATGGCCGTCTGATTAGCGCTATCTGATTAGCGCTAGACAGACTGTTGCTGGACTTTTCGAAATGTGAACTGCGCCCTCAGTTGTGCTATCTGTGTATTTAGTACGCGGAAATCATTGTCATGGGGCGAACAATGAAGCATTGCAGCAGCAGGCAGCAAGCAGCGTCCGGAAAGGTACGCTGACTTCCCGCAAACAGCGAAAGATATACAGAAGTCACCTTCTCTGAAAATTTGTGGCCGACACACCTGCACAAGCAAGCAAACAAGCGTGCTAGTGCGTCGAACTGAGCAGCTGGACTAGCCCAGGAAGTACATGGCTGACGGAAGCAGCTTCCAGCCGGAAGTTCGTGCTGCCCAATAAAGTGCGTCGATTTTAAAGCTTATAAAGGTGCTTTAGGGCACGCTTACGTTGCGCGAGCAGTGGAATTGGCGGACTCAGGGGGGGACTGATCCACCGCGTGAACAGTTGACAGGGTGGATCCCGAATCTGCGGTGGACGGAGAGCTGTTTGGTGCCTCTTGAAGCTTCGTTGACCAGCAGTGGTATTTGGCGAAGTATCGGGTGGTATCAGGTGTCTCAATAATCCTAAGTTAGTCCCTGATTTATTAGCATTCCTCGCATCGGCCGCCTCGGGCTGATGCCGACCAATTTTCGTGCCCAGGTGTGAACCGACTGGTCAACATCCCTGCCACCTAATTGTCTCTAGATTTTTTTTCACTTTGGTGTCAGCATCATTCCAGTTGCGCTTGTGCCGACAAATGGAGGTTTGATGACTCACGGACCACCAAACTATCCAGAAGGAGCTTAAGGCTATGTCCAATCACTTCCAGACCCTCACTGACGTGCGAGCGTTCGGAGGGGAGATATAGCCTGTTATCTAACTTTTTATTCGTTTTACACGCAAAATATTAACAGCTCTGCCACTGCCGGGTTCTTCACAAAGAATGAACTTTTCAGTGACTAATGCATGATAATTTGACCAAACACCGTGTGTTCTGAGCACATTGCACTTTTTGAAAACGCGGCTGAAGAAGAGAAAATAAAAACTAGTACGTTAGCAGCACGTCGTCTGATTTATGTAGTCATTTGAAATTAAATCCAGTACTGCACAATACGTAAGTATATGCTAAAATAAGGCACGAATAAATAAGAACATTTTGGATAATCGCTCCCTGTGACTGTTGATGGCAATGCGATCAGTGTCTTCCTGACGGCTTCCGTCAGTCTGCGGTCGCTTACAGCGTGACAAATCATATCGTGACGATTGGCACTCCCATGTTTGCTCTGGGGGTTTGTCGCCTCGCGACAGATCGTCTACCTGTCGCCTCCAAAGAAGAGTTTCAACACATGCTTGACCTTGACTTAACCCATCCCTCCTGCAGTCCTAGGGCCTCGCCACTCCATGTTGTGCCCAAGAAGACCAGTGACTGCCGCCCCTGCGGTGAACAAGGCCACTGTCCCGAACTGGCAGCCTATACCTTAGATTCAGAATCTTACGTCGTCCATCCACGGCTGCATCATTTTAGCAAGGTCGTCCTGGTGAACGCCTACCACCAGGTTTTCCCTCAGATATTCCCAAGACCGCGATTATAACACCCTTCGACCTATTTGTATATCCGCTCATGTATTTCGGTCTTCGTAATGTGGCCAGTCCCTTGAGCGTATTGTTGACCACGTATTACGTGGCTTGGCGTGCTGGTTTCTCTGTCGTGACGACATCCTCGTCTACGACAGCACCACCGAAGCTCTTAAGCTCTATTTACGTCAAGTGCTCGCAACACTGAGCAAGCTTGGTCTTGTTAACTGTCCGAATAGCGAGTTCAGTGTTATGGAGTTGGATGTCCCCGGCCATCGCGTCAACGCAGAAGGCATTCGCCCACTCCCGACCCACGTCACAGTCATCCGTGAGTTTCCTCAGCCATCTACCAACAGGGAACTCCGCAAATTTCTAGGCCTGGCCAACTATTACAACCGCTTCATTCCTCACTACGCCACTATACTTCAGCCTTCCTACTAACTTCTCTCGAGCCTCAAGACACGAAATACTCCCTTGGCCTGGAGTGACCGCTGACTGCGCGCTTAGAGGCATGAAAGAAGCCATTGCCGGCGCGACGCTCCTCATCCACGTGAAATACGAGGCCCCAACGTATGTCATGGTTGGCGAATCGGAAACCGCTGTCGGCGCAGTCTTGCAACAGTTTGTTGCTGGTGCCTGGCAGCTCATCGCTTTCTTTTCCTAGAAGATTGCGCTCCCTGAGCACCGCTACAGCACGTTTGGCCGGAAGCTGCTCGCCATCTATTTGGCTGTGAAGCACTTTCGAAAATTTCTCGAAGGACGCTCCTTCCACGTTCGTCCTGCCCATAACCAACTCACTTCCACCCTAGCGTCCAGCGACACCTCCTATGCTCGCCGCGAAATCACACAGCTCGGCTACATTTTGAATACACCAACGACACTTGTAAGATCAGTGGAAAATCCAATGCCATTGCCGAAGAACTTTCCTGTGCAGCCATCCATACAACGGACTATTGCAGACCGATCATCTACTTCATGGCAATGGCTACCGCCCAGAGTGCTGACGCTGAGCTCCAGCTGCTTCGCACCACCGGTACCTCTCTGGTGTTTCATCATCATCATCATCAGCAGCAGCAGCAGCCTGATTACGCCCACTGCAGGGCAAAGGCCTCTCCCATACTTCCCCAACAAACCCGGTCATGGACTAATTGTGGCCATGCCGTGCCTGCAAACTTCTTGATCTCATCCGCCCACCTAACTTTCTGCCGCCCCCTGCTACGCTTCCCTTCCCTTGGGATGCAGTCCGTAACCCTTAATGACCATCGGTTAATTTCCCTCCTCATTACATGTCCTGCCCATGCCCATTTCTTTTTCTTTATTTCAACTAAGAAGTCATTAACTCGCGTTTGTTCCCTAACCCAATCTGCTCTTTTCTGATCCCTTAACGTTACACCTATCATTCTTCTTTGCATAGCTCGTTGCGTCGTCCTCAATTTGAGTAGAACCCTTTTCGTAAGCCTCCAGGTTTCTGCCCCGTATGTGAGTACTGGTAAGACACAGCTATTATATACTTTTCTCTTGAGGGATAATGGCAACCTGCTGTTCATGATCTGAGAATGCCTGCCAAAGGCACCCCAGCCCATTCTTATTCTTCTGATTATTTCCGTCTTATGATCCGGATCCGCCGTCATTACCTGCCCTAAGTAGATGTATTCCCTTACGACTTCCAGTGCCTCGCTGCCTATTGTAAATTGCTGTTCTCTTCCGAGACTGTTAAGCATTACTTTAGCTTTCTGCAGATTAATGTTTAGACCCACTCTTCTGCTTTGCCTCTCCAGGTCAGTGAGCATGCATTGCGATTGGTCCCCTGAGTTACTAAGCAAGGCAATATCATCAGCGAATCGCAAGTTACTAAGGTATTCTCCATTACCTTTTATCCCCAATTCTTCCCAATCCAGGTCTCTGAATACCTCCTGTAAACACGCTGTGAATAGCATTGGAGAGATCGTATCTCCCTGCCTGACGCCTTTCTTTATTGGGATTTTGATGCTTGCTTTATGGAGGACTACGGCGGCAGTGGAGCCGCTATAGATATCTTTCAGTATTTTTACATACGGCTCGTCTACACCCTGATTCTGTAATGCCTCCATGACTGCTGAGGTTTCGACAGAATCAAACGCTTTCTAGTAATCAATAAAAACTATATATAAGGGTTGGTTATATTCCGCACATTTCTTTATCACCTGATTGATAGTGTGAATATGATCTATTGTTGAATAGCCTTTACGGAATCCTGCCTGGTCCTTTGCTTGACAGAAGTCTAAGGTGTTCCTGATTCTATTCGCGATTACCTTAGTAAATAGTTTGTAGGCAACGGACAGTAAGCTGATGGGTCTATAATTTTTCAAGTCTTTGGCGTCCTCTTTCTTATGGATTAGGATTATGTTAGCGTTCTTCAAAGATTCCGGTACGCTCGAGGTTGTGAGGCGTTGCGTATACAGGGTGGCCAGTTTCTCTAGAACAATCTGTCCACCATCCTTCAGCAAATCTGCTGTTACCTGATCCTCCCCAGCTGCCTTCCCCCTTTGCATTGCTCCCAAGGCTTTCTTTAGTTCTTCCGGTGTTTAAATATATCTTGTTGCCTCACTGGGACGTGCGCCTCGTTTGTGATACCTTGACCGCTCCTGGCTCGCCCATACCGTCGCGACATCTTTCATACCCTCCATTCTTTGGCTCATCCTGACCTTCGCGCAGAACAACGACTCCTCACATGCGGCCCAGAATCAATGAAGAAGTTCACCGCTGGTCACTCGCGTGCATCAACTACCAACAGACTAATGTGCATTGCCGTAATACGACAAGGCACATTCCCGTCTCCGGACGCTCGCTTTAGCCATCTGCCCGACAGTATTGTTGGCCCCCTTCCTCCCGGCCGGAACCATCGCTACCTGCTAACCTGCATTGACAAGTTCACCAGATGGCCTGTAGCCACGCCCTTCAAGGACATAACGGCGGAGTCGACAGCTCTAGCATTCATCGCACTCTGGATTGCACGCTACGGTGTCCCTTCTACCATTACAAGTGACTGTTGTCATCAGTTTGACTCAGCATTGTTCGCCAATCTATGTCAGCTTCTCAGCATCAATCAGATCAAGACTATCTCTTAATGCCCGATATCCAGTGGAATCATCGAACGTTTTCAACACCAATTGAACGCTTGACTCATGGCTTCGAAGTTTCCTTCAACATGGAACGAGCGCCATCCTTTCGTCATGCTTAGAATCCGCACAACTTTTCCTCCAGCGCCACCGAGCTTACGTTTGGAATGACTCTGCGAGGCTCTGGCGAATTCTTGAAAAACTGACCCACCGTACCTTCTGACGTTTCTGACTACGCCTACTCTTTACGCAGCGCTATGCCTAACGGCCATCCCCCTACAACGACGTTCTTCCCGGCGTGTATACGTCAACATGGCCTTGAAAACTGCAGGCACGTCTTTCTACGCCACGATTCCGTGCGTCCGCCTGTACGGCCCTCGTATGATCGCCATTTCAATGTACTGAAGCTTGTAGCTAAACGCTTTCGATTGCTCATCAATAACCTGGAAGACAAGGCCTTCGTCGACCGTCAGAAGCCAGCCTACCTGGGCTCTGATACTTGAGTCACTTCCGCTGACACGTTCCCTCTCGACAAAGGCAGCTCTAAGCCGCGCGTGCGTTTCGAACCACCACCATCCACTCTTCGCCATTCGTCTAGCTCACTGCTTCCTCACTAGAAGGCGTCCCGGGCAGGCTGATTGTGCGTGATCAGTGGAATCAGCGGAACGAGGCCCCCGCCTGTTTGAGCGGGCTCTGTTAACATATAATTTGTGAACTCCAGGCACCAGAGAGTGTGTGTAGTTTTTTCTTTCGCCTACAGTATCCTAACTGAATTCGCATGTGCTATGTTTTTGCATTTGTGCTATTATTATTCAGGTGAGCTACTGCTGAAAAGTATAGATGCGCGCATGAAAAAGCCGCAATGCACTGGTCTGAGCTCCTTTAGCTGGCAACTCTGAGAAATACGCTGTCGTATAGGAAGTAGGTTCTTCTAATAAATTATAGCAAAACAAGACGTCGTAAATATATATTTTAGAAGGACCATCATGAGAATACAAGCAGAGGGAACGAGAGCGAAGAAGGAAAAACACTGCAAAACTCCTACAGACGCCGCCGCAAGTCCGTGTCCGGACGTCATACGTACAGCGCTTGCAGGGCCCCTGTAGGTTATTATTCGTGCTAAGACATACTGCGCTACAACCTCTTCTGTTTTACGCTCATTGTTCCGCAGCACCCCCTCTCCTCTTTTCCCTTCTCGTATTTCATAAAATCCCGGGGAATCCCGTGGTAGCTCTTCAATCCTCGCTTGTTCGCTCAATAAGGCCGCCAGACAACGCCGTCGCCAATTCTTGCCACAGGAATGTCCGCCTAGGAGCTGCGCTGTTAACCTCTGTCCTTAATCCTCTCTCCAGAGGATTCCACTGTGATAGTAAAAAAAATTAAGTCATGGGGTTTTACGTGAGAAAACCACGATCTGTTCCTTGAAAACTTCGCAAAATTTCAAGAAACAAAACTTGACGCATAGAACTTTACCTGAGGAACTAAAAACGATATCGCACTTCTGTAAACTGCACATAATAATATATTTAGGGTGGACAACAATTATATATCATGCGCCACCCTGAAATGCACCACTAATTTGTGAATGTCGCATTCAAACATCGTAATAAAAGCACACAAGTTGTATACTCATCCACAAAATTTGTTCGTTTTCGATGCTCCAACGGATGCAGTTTATATAAATGCACATTTGTTTTCGTGGCTATGTTGCGGATCTGTAAACTTCGTGGTTCTATATTTTTTTAAGCTTACTAGTTTCCTGTAATTGTTCTGAATGATTACACGATCTAAATTAAAATTATATTTGCTACAGTCACTGTAATTTAACTTCCTTTCCTAAATACAATACATTTCATTCAAATCGGTTTGGCGGTTTTATCGTAAAAGCATTCACGCATTTACTAATTTTTCAGCCGCCAACATTGGAGATACGCCTGTGCTATAGCTTCCTATTAAACAGTTGATCATGCCGGTTATATCGGAAAGCCTAATGAAGCAGACACCTGACGTATACGCAAGCGCGAGACTCCCATTTCGGCGAAATAAAGTAAAGGAAACTGCTCAAGAAAATCATATTCAACGAAAGTTTCGCGGGAGCCGTCATTTCACTGAAAGACATCTCTCCTGAAGGCCGGCAAGCTTTCTGGCAACGTGTCTAGCAAAATTGTCGATTTATTGCAAGTAGAAGAAGTAGCTGGCCGTCTTCAAGATAACGCTGATACATAAACGCACTCGTCTCCATGTTCGAGGTGTAGCGACAGTCTCAAGGTGTGCTTCTTTTTACTGTGTTTTCTTTAGCTGTGTGTCGTGGCATGCCTCATGCTTCGAATTTCGAATTCATTAAGGTCGATACACCGCGTGGTCATGAAAGAAGGCAATTGAACGGAATGTCCTTTATTGCTGAAAATGAGGCGAGTTTCTCGGTGTTCCCACCCAACGGCGCGCCATGTATTTCAGAGGGCACGCGCAAGCATTGCGGCAGTGGCGCTGGATGGCACGTAGTGTCCCCAGGAAACCGCAAAAGAGAAGTCCCGCTGCAGCAGACACCTCACACATAACACGTTTCTATGGTGGCAATGCGATCAGTCTACCCAGTGATAGAATGCTAACTCATTACCGCCGATAGCCATCGCAAGATGTGTTCTGCCGCCACTTTTTTTTTCACTCATACTCTAAACGTATCTTGCTTAGTTCTACTGCTGACTGCTTCATGGCTCACTCCACTGACATGATTTCTAAAACTTCGATCGACTGCATGTGCTACGATTACGCGCCATCTAGGAGAGGTAGCGAAAGTTAGCAACTTCTCTTTGCAGGTGTGATCGACGAGTTGCTCTCGTGGTAAAGAAGGCAAGTTCATGCTTAAAAACCTATTCTGCTTGTTTTCAATGCTGAGATGATGAAGGATATAGAGTGAGCTTAGTTGTACAGTTACTTTTGCATTGACCTTTTTCGCATGGTTCCTATGCCAGAAATCCGCGACATTGCAACGAACTTGTTGCTGGACATGTTGGTGCTTTAGAATATTTCGTGCCAGCTACTGATTATTTACATCATACAGATGCCAATGAGAACAATTCTGTGCATGCACAGTGCAGTGAATGTGTCGCAAAAATCTAGCATCGCAAAATCTGGCTCTTGCAAAAGCACATTTGTGAAGAAAACAGCGTCATCAATGTAACTAACACAAGTTGGCCCTTAATTTCTCATAGAACAGCTTCTAGCGATTCTCTAGCCACATAATTTGTGGTTTTACTAGCAATCTTAGCTTTCTCAAAGCCGGGCACGCATAAGTGTGCTTTATAACGTGCAGGATGAAGTAAACTTGCACACGCCATTACCTCGTTTGAAGCACAGAAGAGTGTGCGTTGTTTCGCGCCATAGCCGCCTATTCTTATCCGCTTAATGTCGCAATAAGGCGATACCAGGGCGGCCCCGTTATCCATCCACACACTCGGCGCATGCCGCTTGCCATACCTTTTTCGTGCGTGTAACGGGCGTGTCTCCTCTTTCGGGCATTTTCTGTCTATCCGCCGTTAAATATGAACAGCGCAGACGCGGCGAATTCTCAACCCAACTCTTTCTTTTCTTTCGAATACGTGAAAAGGTGATTCTTTCTAAATGTGTAAGCATTTCTATCTTTACTCAATGGAAAGAACGGTCCGTCCGTCCGTCTGTCCATCCCGTAAGACCATGGGTTCAAAATAGGGTTCACAGCAGCGAGCGAATTCACCTTCGTGCAGCCTGAAGCCTCAACGCGAACTAGGCGGTGAGTACACAGCGCAGACGAAGCTATCAGCACTCACTGCTTTGTGTCTCCATCGCTCATTGCTGTCGAGATAGGGCTCACGCAGACGCGCCACACGCAGCAGCGGTTGATGACAGTTACGCGGATTGATAAGGAGCTAAAAGACGATGACGGCATAACTTGCGTCATCGATTCATCTGTCACCGCCGTCCAGCGCAATTCGTGCCGCCACAGTACTGTCCTTTAAACTGGTTGGATCAAGTTTCATACCATTAATAATGACACCGGGCTGCTTGGAGGTAAGAAAGTGGCCGAATTCTTACACACACTTAAGGAACTCCCAGAGAAGTTTAGGCGGTACTTTTTTTTCCGGGTGGAGCAATAAAGAAAAATAGAATGCATTGACGGCTTGATCACGTGTTTTCCTTTTCGGCCACGCATGCTGTAACGACCAAGCATAAGATAATCCAGGGAAACTAGAGACCCACCGAGGACTAAATTTTATGTCTTGATAACATTAGCTTATTCGTCTGAGGACGTCGCCAGAGCTCGCAGATATATCGGACTTTGCCAGAGTCAGGGTCTTGTTGCATAGTACCCCATATCTCAATCTCGAAGCATGGATGTGATGCCAGAATCTGGTTCCAACGACCAGAGCTCATTATGCGGTTGCAAAGTTTGCACCAAAAGAACGCATACTCTAGGGTACAGTATGTGATTTTATTGAGCAATATTTTCAGGTTGCATGTTCTTAAACAGGCACTTCTGTTTATCACTGACGTGCGCGTACGAATCCAGGGATTCTCATTTTCGCACTGCTGCGCTTGCGTCGAGTTAGACTGTTAAGTGCTCACAGCTGCCGAAGTCGTGGTGCCTTCCGACTCATCTCGTGGGCAAGGGAGCAGGCGAGACAAAATGCACGTTCCATTTTTGCAAGCAGTCACTTCTCGTATGGCCGGAATATGCTGCAAATTGAAAAGAAATGAAAGAGTGAAATAAATACTTCCGTTTTAATGAATTTAGAGAAGGGAAATTTATTCCAAGGAATTGTTGTAAATACTGCTTTTTCACTGTTGTTACAATTGAAACATCGAGATAAATATGAAATGCACCAAAATGGGCAAAATTAAGTTCGGAAATTGGCGTGACGTTATAAAATACTGAAGGTTCAGAGTTTTGCGATAAACCTACAGCAGAAATTTTTATCAAGCGGATCTGGCAACCCACATTCCGTGGTACAAATCTATAAAAGACATTAGACAAACTCTGCTCTGTACGTTTTAGCGTCTTTAAACGAACCTCCCGAAATGGCAGTAGCATCATTATTAATGATACAGCTGCAGCTGCACCCGTGCCGAAGGTTTGTGGCTGCCCTTTTAATTCTCTAATAAGTGTTTACAGTTTGAATAAATGATTTCAACTGTCAAACAGCAACTGCGCTTATCTTCCTTGATACAGCTCGAAAAGACCAACGAAACTGAAACATTTTCCGTAGGGCTACTGCGTTAGGTTTGATGCCGCTAACCAGCACGGTTTTGACAGTAACTATCATGATATAGTTCAAAAATAATGACGCCTTCTATGTAAAAGAAGACAGATGAGTTTCAACAATTTGGCATCACCGGAGCGATGGTAGGGAAGCCAGCGTAAGCTTGAACGTCTTCGCGCAGTATACCATCTCTGCTATCCACATCCTAGAATGGGGTTCCGCTGGCGCAATCACGACAATGCCTAACTTCACGTCTGCTCTTAGTCTTTGTATATTTGATCAATAGCACACGCGATAAATTGAACACGGCGTAATCTTTCCGATACACACACTCACACTCTCTGCCATCCGACACCTAAACAATCGCACGCTCTCGCACTCGTCTTCATTGTGAACAAGAGACGCGTAAATTTTGGTTTCTCTCAACCTTACACGAGCGCTCATTTTATTTTGTTCATGCACCATCCTCGCCTAACCATTGAGTTGTCGAACGTAGATTTACGCGAAAGAATACATGACGTCTTACGTCCAAAGGATAGCATGCCACATTTGCCTTATTGGCACACGAAAATGGGCTTCATAATAAAGCAACTAATCATTAAGAAAATCGTCCTAAACGCTACGTGAAAGCCGTGAGACCTATGTTCTAGTTTATCCAAATAACTTTGTTTCCCCACCATGCTGTATGCTATAAGGTCATGTTGTGATATTGCTTATTCTCAAGCTAAGTGCTATCTTGTATGCACTATGAATATGTATAAATAATCACTGGAAATACAGCTTGTAAGATTGTCGCTGAGAACTAGTTTCATATATCTTTAACAAAGAAATCAAACGACATCGTTGTGTCCATCCTTTGATCACGCAGTGACCAATGTGCATGGTGAATTCCAGTTTTGCATAATGTAATAAAAAGTCAACTTCAATATCTGAAAGACTTCTATTCACGTGCAAATATATTTTCTAACGACGCAAACAATTTCCTGTCATGATTATGTTCAACGGCTGCGTGATTAAGGTACGGGTAAGGTGTTCCGCTCCTTACGCATGAAATAATGGTTCCAGCGTAGTCGCTTTCGCTATGGCTTTGGCGGAGTTAGATTGTGACACGTGATTTGTGGAAACCATTAAACACGCTCCAGTTGTAGACATTCACATGCACTTCCTGGAACTCCAGTGGAAGTACTCTTGCTTACACTTTTGCACTCATACACCGATGCCCCATTCATGTGTATCATGAGCTGCTACTGATTCTTCATTTTCTGAATCCGAGGTCCTGCTCCCGGAATCCAGCATTTTCTAGGCAGAAGCATATGCAGTGATGGCGGCTGTGAAACATATAAGAAAAACAAAGCTTCAAAAAACCATTATATTCACAAGGGCTTTATGTGTAGTGACAGCTTTATGATTACGACTACACTAACGTAAAATATAATATAATCAACGATCTTTACGCGCTGCTATGCACAACCAATATAGCTAACCAACGTGTCATTGCTGATGGCGCCTTACGAACAATCCATTAAGAACTGCCTAGATTTGAAAAAAAACTGTCCACATAGATAGGAAGAATGTCTTTTGTAGCTGCGGAAGGAGTTATGGATTTTCGCTACATATTCATGCTAGCCATTCCTAACAAATTATCGCATTTGCTTTGCCTACTCTCATAAACCAGTGCCTTTACGCTTCATTTTTCTATTCTGGTTTTTATGTATTGAAGGAAAGTACTTGTGTTTAGTGTCAGTTGCTAGACCACTTGTGTTATATTTCTAGCATATAATTGCGTCATCATACGTTGGTCGCATAGGAACTTTTCCCGCTGTCAGAGTGCATTGATCGGGGGAAGACGTCTCCAGGCCTTGCATGAATTTTTTACTGCCGTCCCTGTATTTTGTCATCTCCCTGTATCACATTGTCGAAATAACAATCAATGTTTGGATGGCAGCTCGTGCTGCACCGCGCCATGTCGCCTCGTCGTGCTGTGAGAAGGCCGTCTAAACAGGTCGAACGCCAGGGTGAACCTTGCTATTCTTATATATGCCCTGGTTTTGGGTCAAACTGCCAATTTGTTTTAGCCCTTTAGATATAGGCAGCGGTTCTCCTAATACCTTTCGTTATCGACACGTGGGGAATTGCTGAAATTTTCGTTCATGACGCAAATCTCTTAGGCACCAGATGACACGACGACCAGATGATCACCAGATGACACGTAACTATGTCTTCATGTTATAAATACCAGACAAATAATGTCGCGGTGAGTACACAAAGAACATTTATCCTCCTATAGTAGGCAGCTAATGATTGATCTGATACTTTGTGGACGGATTAGATTTCATTACTGCGCGCTGTATTGTCCAGTTATTTGCCCTTGTCTTTCACGGCACATATTACAGGCGACATCCGTTCCCGCGAGCCTTGAGTCAACAGAAGAGGTTTTACATAGCCAGGAGGTTGAATTGCACAGAAAAGGATGTGCGAGATACCGCCCCGCCCCCCCCCCCCCGCACATCCCCGCCACAAAGAAAACAATTGAAGATAAGCCTTAGGGCGCACCGATTGGGTGCCATTGTTCCCTTATGTTGCCACAGACGATCGCAACTGTTATCAAACAATTGGCGTCGCAACAAAGGTGCATGGCAGGACGTAGCACGAATGGCCATGTCCCTCTGCGTGGGCGGGAAATCGAGTGGCTGGTTGACGGATAAGCACAGACTTCACAATATTGATTTAATTTCTAGATTAGCGTAGTAAGCCGTCCCATAGAGTTATGCGGATGTTTTTCGACCGCAAATGATCGCTAGCGTGACTCGAGACATGCGTATGCTTATGGCATTATACTCACATTCGCCTACTAATCTAATGACGCTAAGACACGTGAAAACCTCTAAGCAACAGGTGTGGCATCATCAAAAAATGACAGCGCACCAGCAGAAATGTATTCCGTGCGTTGAAACAAAATTATGTATTGTTAGGTGTAATCAGATGGAATCTATCAGGTGATCGAGGTAACTGAAGACATTCGAGTTTCGTGCTTTGGCGGGTGCGCACGAATAAAGGAGTACAGATTTTCTGGAAGCTAATGCAAGCTGGGTGTGGAAGTATTCGTAGCACTCGAAAGGTTGGTACTTTAGCTGCCTACAAGCAAATTTAATGCAAGTGGCGAACTCATCGGCGCGTTGTGAAGACTGATATTGCTCAGCACAGTTAGACATTATCTTGTTTTATTTTACTGCGTAGTATTTGAGTTGTGCTAAGACGCAGGGGTGAGATCCATGGAAAGCGATGCGGGACGTAAATTACAGAAGCTTAATTGCCAAAGGGGAGTTACGCAGAAATGACAAGATCCGGTACAACCCTTTATGTGCCGTGACGTTTATGAATACAACAACTTCACATAAAATAAACGATCTGTAAAGGCGTTTATTAGTCACCGGCGTTTGGGACCACCCATTGGAGCTCGGCACCGTCTCCTCCCTAGAACAACGTTGGAGGGCTTGACCCACTGGAAAGCACAGGAGAGGATGGCCCTATAGTGTTCCTCTTCTTCGCTAAAGAAGAACGAATCTAGAAGTCTATTTATATGTAATCAATGGACAGCTCCTTGTAAAGAACTGTATCCCTCAATGGTGCTTTGATACGTAGAGAGAACGCGCAGTTTTGCCGGAAGGTTGTATTATTTTGAAAAGTAGCAAGACATTTAAACATATATTGCAATAGCTGAAAGTCTATATTTATACAGGGTATGGGCAGATAAATAAAGAGTAAAGGGGCTGCGGACTGTTTCTAGCTTTCAGCCAAAAATTTATATGAGGTGCTAAAATTACACTATAAAAGTGAACCAAATTTCCTTTTGAAGATGTACTGGGAATTTCTTGAAATTTTTTTATGAACTAAAGGTGGAAAAGACTGTATGAACGAGATGAAGGTTTGGCTAATTAGAAGATTGATCTCTGTAAAATTAAAGCATTGTACTCAGGCGACAATGTTTGCGCTAAAAATACACCACTATTAGTATTGGCCCAAGCCAAGGTAAATTTGTGTCACGCAGAGAATGTTTTTGCGAAACTGCCAAACGTTGTTTTTTGAGCAGCTACTTTTGATTGACCCCGAAATTAAGGGTTCTTTCCGGCCATTTTAGCTAAGCATGTTCATCTGGAAAATATTTCTCGCAAATGTTCAAAAGGTTTCCCACTAACTCAAAAAACAGCATGCGACTACATCATCTATTTACTTCGTTATAAAATCCCAAAATTGCCTAAGTTGCAAAAATACCGAAATTGAGAATATTTTCGAGACGTTTAAAAAACAATCATCGCCAGTTGCTATCGAAAGATGGTAAGATACCCAACCATGACTGGTTAATTTAGTACAGCTAGAACATGTAGCCTTATTTTCTTTTAGGTGAAAAAATTGAGCTTCATTTAGGATCCATGCATTGCCATCCCAACAATTTGGCTCGTTCTAGCAATAAAATTAAATGAAAATCATATCTAATTCAGAAATCTTTCTTTTTGTTGAAGTTATGAAGAGGGACTCAGACTGGTTTTTTTATGTTTAGCGATTAAATGTGTTCAGCTTGAGTTTTCAGCGATCCTGAATGAGTTCAGCTTGAGTTTTTTGTGATCCTGCATCCGCGTTCCTATTAGGCACGTCAAGGTAGCAACTACGCCTGAGCTCGTACAGCAAGTTCTTCAAGATTAGAGCGGGGAACCTATTTCTGGTATTGATCTCTAGTTGCATCTGCTATCTCAAATGTACAGTCAACCGCAAAAGTTTATGGGACGCATGATCTGCCAAGCAGATCAATTCTCGCGAAGCGTAGTAACACAAACACGAATTAAATGTTCCGGCTTGTAGTTGCCTTCGCCCCCTACACAGTGATTCAGTAAATACGAAGTGTCGTGCCTTAACAGTGCAGGAATTCATTTTTGAAGGAGGAGCCGCATCGCATAAACTTTTGCTGTTGACTGTACTTGTACAAATGAACACGTACATGAACTGTGCACCAGCCTACTGGTAAATTGGGATGGCGCCACTGCAGTGGATAAGCCAGTAGGGTATGTTCTGAGGAGGGCGGTCGCCATACCGGCCTCATACGCTGCTTTTACAGCATAGCTTTTAGTGGATACTTCTCCCAGGATCGCGTCCGTGTGTCGACACAAAATTCGAGCCTTCGCCTCCGGCGCTGCGTCAGACTCCACCTGCGTTTTCGTCTCCAGTTTGCCTCAAATGCGCTATATTTGTTCTCCATCTAATGTAGCTAACTTGCAAAAACAATATGCTCAAATTGGCCGCTAAGACGCCCTTATTATTACAAGTGTCATTTACTTGTCTCAACTACTTAGTTCGCAGTGAAGTTGTTAACGTAACAGAATTCCCATCTGCTGTCAATATATTGCCGTCTACGGAGGGAGTATGGTTACAGAAAACGGCTGTAACTCTTGTTTTGTAAAAACTATCCCTAAAAAAATTATATGGCGATCAGCCGCTAAAACGACTGAAACATTACACTGAGTTTCACATACTTTTCGTAAATACGTAGTTCACAGTGAATTTGTAAATTCCTAGAATTCTCGTTAGCTGTGCGGCGGTATTTCCAGACGTCACTACTTCATAAAGAATAAGAATAAAACATTCCACAGTCGAAAGATGTATTAGTTTATTAGTTATCTGTGTCCTTTAATAATAATAATAATAATAATAATAATAATATTAATAATAATAATAATAATAATAATAATAATAATAATAATAATAATAATATGAACCATACACACATAGACGCGACGATTGAGGCGAAACACCACAACTTCGCTGCTCGTCCTTGTTCACAGACAGGAAGGGCTGCTGATTCTTTTTATTCTCACCTAAATTTTTCTATTAGCCATACCAACCAATCTACGTCTCCGAACTGCCACTACTTTCCAAAAGACATTTCCTTTGACACACAAGTAACCTTAATTGCGACAAGGTGCGAAAATACCCTTATCGAGTTGCAAAACATCGCAATGAAATAAAAATCGCGTGGCATCGAGAACACAGTTTTCTAAAGGGTAACTCGTTCATTCCACATCTATACCATATCTCACACGGAATTAAAGGAAACTGAATTTAAATAATCTGCGCTCGACAATAGGCGGCGAAGTTAGAGGCTTATTCGGACCTTTTACAAGGCGCCATCATTTAATGGTTCAACTTCAATTTTTATTTTCCTCCGTAGTTATCTAGGTGCTCAACAATTTACGAAACAGTGTGCTCACCAGTGTCTTGTTTTTTCTTGAAACTGGATGGCAAATTATGAAACGAGATCATGAAGTGTTAGCTTTGCGGCCTATATTTTCATTGAAATAAAGATTGATTGACAGCCTCTATAAGATTACTTGAGGACGATCGCTTCATGACATTCCTGCAAAAATGAGTTTTAATACTCTGTAACAGCAATAATATTCCCTGTGGGCTAGGAATTTTTATCTATTTCACTCTTGAATGGGTTAGATAACTATGTAGGTGAACGGGGTGCTTGAATTCTATCTTTGGGCACCGCAGTACCTACAACTAATTTTCTCAGACACATTTTTTCTTTCACACATGCGTTATCAGAATTCTTTGCACCCGCCCGAAACATTTCCACTGTTTTTCATGCGTTCTCTGAACGCTTTTACCTCATCTTTTTTCACTTGCAATAAGAAAACAATTTCAAGTCTATGATCTACAATGGTGACAATATGGCTTGCGCATTGAATGAACACGGTGGCTGCATCAAAGGCCGTGCTCCTGAATATTGTAGCCATACCCAAAGAAAAAGCTTTGTTGTGAACCGCGTTCCATCCAAGCACGTATGACACTTGTGGTTGCATCTTTCCTTCTTAAACTTTCATCGAAATTGATTTTATAACACCCCGTACCTGCGTTCTATATTTTGCCTTGTTGTAATAAAATCAACGTTGTTAGTCAGTGCTTGTGTTGTCGTTCGTTCGCGTACATTTCTCTTGCGGGCAGTTTACCCCGTCAAAATAATCTACCGTTAGGCAGATTCCAAAGAAATGCCCAAGAATATTTCGTTCCTTGAAAACACAGAAAAGATCGAAACAGTAAGTAACCTTTGAAATACTCAAAGATAGCGAATTGCCACCTGTTTCGCTGCAAATATACAGCCAGGTGATCGAAGTAAACGTATCAGATTTCGCGCATTTGTTAGCCAAAATAATGAACATTTATTTCTGAAAGATACTGGTCATTTTAGACATCATTTCTAAAGGCCACTCCAATGTAAAAATTGCATGAGGCTGGGACACGTGTGCTCTGCGTGCGAGAGCAAGATATTTTGCCCGCGCTGCGTTGAGCCCCCCGCTGCAGACTCCTGTGCAGCCACGGTTCTCAAATGCCCCAATAGCATTGGGTCCCATGATGCTGCCTCAAAGGAGGGTCCCAAAATGAAGGAAAGGGAGGTCTTGAAGCAGATGACGGCCGACCGTTCGTCTAGTCGGAAAGCAGCTGCAGCCCTTAGTAAGCGACGCTCCCGACATCGACGGAATTCAAAGAATACAGATGCCTACCTGGACAGCACGCCACATCCTCCTCCTCCTCTACCCCCTAGGCCTGGAGGGGTCGAGTCTGAGGTCGTGCCACACACCACGAATACTGAAGCTTGACCCGCGCTACCAAAGCGACAGCCCCCGTCGCAGCTGAAACCACAGTCGCAGAAACCGCCGGGGTCACAGCCGATGGCACAGCTGAAGCGACAGTTGAGGTCACATCCGGAGCCAGAGCGGAAGCCACAGTCAGAGCCACAGCCAGTTCCTCAGCAGGTGCTCCAGCCAGAGCCACGGTTGGACCACAGTCACATCAAAGATGCAGAGCACCGGTGTAGACTCCAGAGTCCCGATAAATTGTCCGAAGAAGACCAGCAAGTGGTTGTGATGCTTCGGTCCCTCATGAATACGCTACTTGCAATTTTTAGCAAGTTGTATGCTCCGTCAGCGCGAAGTAGAGCACAAGTACTGGATGCTCTTAATCCAGTGCTTGCCACTCTCTAGTAAGCCACAGCCCGCAGCCTCCTTCTCGCGCAACGACCACTGGTCCTTTGGTCGTCACAGATGCGAACAACGCAGACCGGTAGTTATGGAGCTCCACTCTGGTATTTCGATGCTTTACTACACCCTGTCATCACTTCCTTCCTCTTTTTCCAATTTATGTTCCCCCATTCCCTCAGCCCTAGTGTAGGATAGCAAACCGGACGCTCGTCTGGTTGACCTCCTTGCCTTTCCTCTCTTTGCTGTCTCTCTTTCTCTCACGTCTATCGAGGAGCAGTGATACCGTTACATGTCCCATACTACTATTCAATGAGTCTTCGGATTCTTTCTGGCTGCAGTCACAAGTTCCAAATGGCGTATTTCCCCGCAAAAGTTCACGTCCAGAAGCCTTTTTTAGTTCGCCAGACGAACTCGTCATGTCATTTCTTTAAGAAACAAGCACTAGTAAATTTCTGAAGTGGACAAACCTGTAGCACGGAAAGGGAAAGAAATAAAGGCGTATTCCTTTCTGTATGCCGCAAACAGCTTTAAGCCTCAATTAGCTTTACTTCAAGTTACCACCACGTCAATTTATTCGGTGAAGAATGGCCTACCTTTAAGAAGGAGTTAAAGAAGCAAATGGTGTTGACAGAATTAAAACTGCTGCGTTGGATAAGTCTTCATGTTACTGCCGATGTTTTCTGTGAAGAAAAGGAATAATTTGGTTTATACTATGAACTTACCCGTCGTAGGAAACATGTTTTATCACTTTGAAGTCAAGGTAAATGATCTAGAAGTCATATATAGCCCACATTTGTGATATCCTTGTTGCATCACGGCAGGTATATTATCCCAACCGAATTATTACGTGCTGCTTTTTTTCCGTTTGGGAAGTTATTATTCAAGTGAAATACCGCTGCAAAGTATACATGCACGCATGAGAAACCCGCACTGCGCTCGTCTGAGCTCCTTCGGCTGGTACCTTTGAGTAATAGGTTGTCGTATAGGAAATAAGCTCTCCAAATAAATTTTAGCGAACGAAGGCGCCGTAAAATTAATTTTGAGACGACCATCATCAGTACACAAGCATAGGAAACAAGAGCGAATAAGCGGAAACACTGCAGAACTTTAGCAGACTATAGGCGCGTGTTCGTGTTCTCACGTCATGCGAGCGGCGCTTGCAACGACCCTGTAGGTCGTTCTCGGGGCGAATACCAACTACGTCATAACGTCCTCTGCTTTTCGCTGATTGTTTCGGGGCAGCCACTGCCCACTTTCCTTCTAGCATATTTCCTTACCCCTTGGTACTCCGCGTGGGCCCTTTCGTCCTTCGCTCGTTGGCTTGGTTATGCCGCCAGACAACGCTGTCGCCAACGCTCACAGTAGGAACGGGCGCTTAAGAGCTGTGCTTTTCTCCTGTCTCCTTACTTCTAACTAGAGGCTTCCGCTTTGACAATAATTTTGTATAGCACATGCGTACAGTTCCTTGCATTTCAATGGTTTTGTTAAGGCAGTGGGGCTTCTTGAAATAGATTGTCTTTGACATATTTTAGTATACCATCATCATCTCGCGATGTGTATTTCGTGTGTGTGCGTGTGAAAACTTTTATTGTTATGAGGTCCGGAGGCTCGACTTCTTAAGCCAAGGCGGGCCGCTCCCACGTTGGCACTGTCAGGCCAAGCCTATCAGCGACATCATGGGCCCTCTGGACTGCCCTTAGTTGGTGTATTTCGTGTCCATAGTAGATTTCATTACCCATTGTCATACTTTCAAATCGTACGAGTTTTACGCACTTCACAGTGATTGTTCTTTAAGCCCGTCTACAGCTGCGTCACATCCACCTCGCTTTTTTCCTCGTTCCACGTGGAACTCATTATAACTGGCCTGGCGCATTTAGGCCATACTTGACCCTTGCGCCAGAAGACACTGCATTTGTCCATTTGTTGCACTGCAATTGTTACTGTAGATGGAACGCTAAAGAACATAACGAAACCCAACTTCCCACACCTCTTAAGAGTTGTTTCGAAACAGACACCGTCATTATTCCACAATTATTTTTTGTATATATAAACCTGTTTCAAATCCCACTCGTTGGAAAAATTTGACGGAGTGGTAGTGGAATGTTTAAAGAAATAGTTGAGTATAAACTGATGTGTTATTGGTACTGAATTTTTCGGAGGTGCGAGGGGACTACGTCAGCTTGCGGTGACGTTAGCAGAGTTCGAGGAAATTATTTTACGCTACAAGAGCGAATGGTGTAAAAATGAAATAATGGAGTTTTACGTGCCACAACCACTCTCTGGTTATGAGGCACGCCATAGTGGAAGACTCCAGAAATTTAGACCGCCTGGGGTTCTTTAACGTGCATTTAAATCTAAGTACACGGGTGTTTTCGTCCCCATCAAGTAGGCATCCCGAAATACGATGGCCGTGGCCTAGATTCGATCCCGAGACGTCGTGCATAACAACCTAGCATGATAGCCATTGAAAAACCAGGGCGAGTAGCGTACGGTGTGACCATATCAGAGTATCATGCCGTCCGCGCGCTCACTCGGCCAGTTACACATTTGAAGCCCAACAGGCGATTTACGCTCGCCTGTCGCACGCGTGCGGTCGTACTAAGACCTACATATGAAATCGAGAGTTTGACAAAACTCGTCTCTTTGGGATTTCTCATAGTCGATGGTAAGAAACAGACGCCGACCAAAATACTTTAAGAGAAAGAAAACATCTCTCCGCTCCCACGCGGGGGCCGTGTTCACAATGAAACCAAGCTGATGGGGGACATGATTATGTACGTGTGAATAGATGGCGCAGTTAGTGGGCATGAACGGAACGAAGGCTGCCGTCATCACGGTTCAGCGTAGTATCAGTAGTTTGAATTAGTAATGACTCCAGATGCAAACGCGAGGCTGGATTGCTTTAAGTGGCTAGCACATGCGCCCTATCTAAGTAAGTTTACATCCTTATGTTACAAAATGCTTAGTAAGAGCGTTAAAAGACACTTTTTATGTTTGGCATAATGGCAGTGTTCCTTGATGCGGCTTTGAAGTTTAGCAGCCTCGCCGAGGCAGCTGCAACTGCGCTCGGCACAAAGGGCATTGCCCCCAAGACCTGGATACCTCTCTTTCAGAAGCTTTCTTTTGACATTAACAAGCACGTTTTTCAGTTTTGTCGCCCCGGCATGTGCAACGTGCACATCAAAAAACGAAGTACATAGGCTGACGCCTCGCTAGTATAGGGAGTATAAGGTATCGCAACAGGTTTACGAGGAATAAACGTTGCGGAGGAAGTACTAAGCGGGCGTGACAAGTGGCAGTGCACTTAAGCCACGAATGAAGTAGGATAGATATGTGAAAGTTTAACATGAGAGGCTTCCGAGTCTTTCTCTAAGTCTTCAGGGCAAGTGCAGAATTTTTGCGAACGTTCTATGAGCGATGCGGCGATGGAACGTTTGTAGCAAGAGGGATGAATTGAGATGAATTTCAAGTACGCATCCCATGTGCGTAGGTTTGCAGAAGGCATTGAAAAGTAGTTCAACCCCCTACAATTCAACCGTAAAATCTATGGCGTGTTCTGTTGTGTTTAAGCGCAACGAAAAGGAACCCAGGGTATCGTTCTTAATCACGAAGTAGCAGTCATTCGAATATCTAAGGAATATTCTAGGTTGTGGCACGAACGTCGCCTAAGCCCGGCGTTCTGCTACTTCCATCTTTACATTTGCAGTGGTTACGAACAAGGCCTGTAGTTTCCTGAAGTTGCTTGTAGAAGCAGCCTTGGAAAACAAAATAAGCATTTTGCGGGCAAAACTGCAAAAACTCGCGCAGGCCGCTACTTTCGAACGATGCCCACTCGGATAGCGGAGGGCAATCTTGGCAAACACATCTGAACAGCGAGGTCGATCGGCACGCAAGTAAACGGGGACGTCACTCCAACGGTACCATAGTGTTATCATCGTCAAGCCTACGATCGCGTGCTTTCTCAATGAAGTCGCTCGAGTTACGGACACGTGTCGAGCCTCTGTCGACAAGTGGCGATAAGACGTAGTGCAAAAATACTTGCGTAGGCTGTGAAGAGGAGACCGTCTGTAATTCACGGTTGGCCGCATTGGCACAGCAAGCTTGCTCTCTGGGATAGCCGATAGAGAGCAGGAGCGGAGCCATTGTGGCAAAAGACTCTGTAGGACAGGTGCTTATGCCTCGGAGGAACGAAAACGAAACGCATCCGTTAGAAGCTTTTAACAGTATTGCTGTTCTTTGCTGGTTGGGTGCTTGTCAAGAGGAGAGTAAGTGCTCGCTTCTCGCGGCAAGGGCAGCATCCTGTCGATGTAATCACCTGCGATTTAGAAGCACTGGGGCGTTGCATTTATCCGCTTGAAGGATAACCAGGTTTTGGATTGCCTTGCTCTGTCTGAGGTCAGACGTGACATGAATTCTCAGGAACAAAATTTCGACAGCAGACTCACGGCTCGTGTCCGGGCTTCATCGCGGCGAGAAGGCTCTAACTTGGTTACGGCATTTTCCACAGCACACACCAAGCGCTTGGTGTCGAATGTTGGTAACTAGCTCAGAAACGGTTGAACTGTAAGATGATAGGTTGTGCACAGTGGTGATAGTGAAGCGTCTGGTTGACGTCGTGTGTGAAAAACGGGGGTGATCCAGCTTATTCTTGCGGGTAGCTTCTCTTGATGAGACTGTTGTGCTGCCTAGAAGTTCGCCTGATGTTTGTCTGCATATTGTCTCTTACCGATTCATTGTAGTTAAATAATAATAAAGTGAAATTGAAAGCGAGATGCTGGCACGTTCATCAAGGTAACGGAACACTCCAAAAAATTACGACCAGAGAAAAAGGGTTCCTTTCGAGCCATCTTATCTTTTCGTTCATTCATTTATTGATACTGTGAATCCCATCCGGGATTCTAACAGGAAGGGCTGTATGTGATACATAGGAACGTGGTATAAGGTGCTACCTACTAAATCTTATACAATAAAAAACTTGGGCATATAACAATTTGATTACGTGATTATACAAGAGAATAAATAGAATGGAGAGGTTATGACAACAATAACTGCAGAGACAGAAACCAGTTACAGGGTCAGTATTGTGGTAATAACAGTCACGCAACAATCAAGGTTACAATATTGACAACAAGAAAAGAAATGTATTGCATCATTGCCCTAATTATAGTCAAGCACAAACACCGTTAAAATAACAAGGCAAAAAGGAACTGCGTAATTAATGTGAAGAATTATTGCTGCAATGCGTATAGTTGATCCGCAATCAGTGTACCAAACGTATCTGAGGATGAGCTGTGAGTGTTACTTGTGTTGAAATTTTTCCATTCGCGTGTCGCCCTTGCAAAAAATGAGTATTTTAATATATCAGTGCGGAATGAAAATTCACCTAATGTGTGTGTGTGTTTATGACGAGTTTATCTATTCGAGGACGTTGATATGTATTTCATAATAGGCAGATTAAGTTGATTGTGTATTAACTGATACATGATTTTTAGTCTAGCAAGCTTGGCTCTGTTATGCATGGTTAAAAGTTCTGCCCGTTTCAGTAATGCTGTTAGTAAGTCTGTGATGGAGTGTTCATTACATATGTGTCTCGGCGCTTTTCGCTGTACCCCTTCAAGTTTTTTAATCAGCTTTTTAGAAAACGGGAACCGAACGGTGTTGGCGTACTCTAGAACCGGTCTTATAAGTGTTTTATATGCGAGTAACTTTGTTTCAGATGGTGCTAGTTTAAGGCGTCCGTTAATGAAGAATAGCTGTCTTATTGCGGTTGGTGTGATGTTGTTAACGTGGGAAGCCCACCTGAAGTCAGATGTTAGTGTCCTACCAAGGTACTTATGCTCATGAACAAATGCAAGAGGAATGCTGTTGAGGGTGTACTGGAAAGCTGATGTATGTTTTTTTCTGGTTATAGATAATAGAACGGACTTTTTTAGATTGATATCCATCTGCCAGTCCTTGCACCACTGGGAAACTGCTGTTATGGCGTTATTTAAAGTTCTATGGTCCCCAAGGCAGTTAATTTCCTGGAAAAGAACGCAGTCATCTGCAAAAAGTTTGATATTCTGTGAAGCATATGCTGGTAAGTCATTAATAAAGATTAAGAATAATACTTGGGCTAAGACACTTCCTTGGGGTACTCCTGATGTAACGTTAGTTGTCGCGGACCTCTCGCTGTTAATTTCAACAAATTGTGTGCGATTACTTGGCTTTAAGCCGTAGGAAGATTAATTAAGTCAAGAGTTCGACGAAAGCATGTCTGGTCGGGAGCGCTCAAGTCAATGGTAAAAAAAAGCGGACGCCAACCAAAAATAATAATAAAGAAACAAGGCATCTCGGCTCTCATACGGGGTCCTTGTTCACAATGAAAGCACTTAAAGAGGGAGAGGATTGTATACGTCTGGGTAGATGGCGCAAACAGCGGGCATCAATTGAATTCTGTAGGTTTATGGGCCAAAACAATAATTTGATTATGAGGAACGCCGTACTATGAAACTCTAGATTATTTTTTTCAAAATTTTAAGAAACAAACCTTACCTCAGGAACTACAAGCGATATCGGACTTCTCTGAACTGCACATAACAATACATGTAAAGCGGACAGCAATGATATATCATAGGCCATACTGAAATGTTCCACTAATTTGTAAATGTTGCATCCACTGATTGTACCCGTTTCCAACATCCAAACCCCGTTGCCTGCAATTGTACCGCAAGGTTGACTGATTTAAATTAAAACTATAGTTACTGCCGTCACTGCAATTTCTCTCTCAGGTATCATAAATTTCTTTCTAATCGGTTCGGCGGTTTTCTCTTTACATCATTCAGTCGTTTTAAATGTATTTGAGTAGCCACCATCGGAGATAGGCCCGTGCTACAGCTTCCTCTTAAACAATGGATCATGCTGGTTCTATCCGAAACCAATGGAAGAAGCGCCTGACGTATACGCCAACACGTGGCTACCCTGGTGAAGAAATAAAAAAAAGAAAACCACTCGAGAAAATTATATATAACGGAAGCTTCACGGAAGTTATCATTTCGCCGAGAGACATCTCTCCTGAATGCCGACGAGCTTCCTGCCCACGTGTCTAGCAAAATTGCGGATTCTTTGCTGTTGTAGAGGAAATAGTTGACCGTCTTCGAGATAACGCTGATACGTAAACGCACTCGCTTCCATGTGCTAGGTGATGCGACGATCCGAAGATGTGCTCATTTTTACTGTGTTTTCTTTAGTTGCGCGTCATGGTTTGCTTTATGGCGCGTATTTTGAACTCTTTAAGGTCGACACACCGCGTTGTGGCTACAAACCTAAACTGAACGAAATGTCCCTTACTGCTGGGGATGTGGCAAGTTTCACAGCGTTCCCACCATGCGGCAGCGGCGCTGGATAGCACATATCGTTCCAGGAAACCGCAAAACAGTACACGCCTGATACATGCAACGTTCCAATGGTGGCAATGCGATCATCCTATCCACTGATAGAATGCTAACGCACTACCGTCGATAGTCATCACAAGACGTTTTCGGCGGCCGCTTTTTTTTTCACCCATATTCTAAATGTATCTTCCTTAGTTGTACTGTTTACTTACTGCTTGATGGATCAGTCCACATAGATCATTTTAAAACTTGAATCCACCTCCCGTGCTACCATTCGGCGCCATCCAGGAACAGCAGGGGAAAGTTGGCAACTTCTGTTTCCAATGGTGATCGACGAGCGGCTCTCGCGGTGAAGAAGGCATGTTCATGCTTAAAAACGTATTGTGCTTGTCTTCATCCTTGAGATGATGAAGGATATATAGTGAGATTAGGTCTGCGGTAACTTTTGTATTGACGTTTTTGGCATAGTACCTATTTCACAAATTGGCGACATTGCAACGAACTTGTTCCTGGGTAAGTTGGTGCTTTGGTCTATTACGCGTCAACTAATGATTGATTACATCAGACAAACGCATATGTGAAGAATTCTATGCTTTCGCGCTGCAGTGAATGCGCGGCAAGAAAAAAAAACCGTGCATCCTAAAATCTGGCTTTTGCAAAAGCAAATTTCTGAAGAAAACAACGTGATCAATGTAACTAACACAAGTTGACCCTTTATTTCTGATAGAAGCCCTTCTAACAATTCTGCAGTGACGTGATTTCTGCTTTTACTCACAATCTTAGCTTTCCCAAAGCCAGGCACAAATATGTGCGCTTTATAACGTGCAGGATGAAGTAAACCTGCACACACCATTTCCTCGTTTCAAGCACAGAAGAGTGGGAATTGTTGCGTGCCACCGCCGCCTATTCTTGTCCGCTTAATATCACAATCAGGCGATACCGTGAATGCCCCCTTATCCATCCACACACTCGGTGCGAGCCGCTTGCAATACTCTTTTCTTGCGTATAACTTACGTGTCTCCTCTTTCGCACATTTTCTGTCTATCCGCCGTCGAATGCGAACAGTGCAGACGCGGCGCATTCTCAACCCAATTCGTTGTTTTCTTTCGAATACGCTAAAAGGTATTTTTTTTATACATGTATAAGCATTTCTATGTTTACTCAAAAGAAAAAATAGTGCCTCAGCTCTTCCGTTCTTCCGTTTCTTAAGACAATCGCTTTCGAGATGTAGCCCTCAGCAGCTATTGAATTCACCTTTGTGCTGCTTCATGCTTCAACGCGAACCAAGCCGCGAGAAAAGACCGCTCACGAAGCTAACAGCGCTCGGCGTTCCCTTTGCCCCATTCCAGACTATTTCAATATTGGGTGGCCCCGCGTCTCGCCTCAACGCGAACTAAGCGGTGAGAAAAACAGCCAAGACGAAGCTGTCAGCATTCACTGCTCTGTGTCTCCATCGCTGATCGCTTTCAAGATAGGCTTCACGCGGCTGCTCCATACGCAGCCGCCATTCATGACCATTCCACGGACGGATAAGGAGCTAAAAGGCGATAACGAATTACAATGGTGGGATAGTCAACAGCGCACCTGGCGCCGCGAACTTTAGTAATTTTCTTTCGTCATCGATAAACTTTGCGCTGCTGCCCACCGCAATTCGTGTCGCCGCTGCGCTGTCGCTTATAGTGGTGGGATCAAGTTCGATAACATTTGTAATGACATCGGGCTGAGTGGAGATGAGGAAGTGGCCTCATACTTAAGCAACTCCCTGAGGAGTTTATGCGTGACTTTATTTTTCTGGGTGCAGCGATAACAAATGAAAGAAGGCAACGGTGGCTTGACCTCGTGTCTTCTTTTTTGGCCACCCATGAGGTAACGCCCAAACAAAAGATAATGTAATCAAACTGGGGGTGTGCCAATGTTAGTATCTTATGCTTTCATCGCATAAGCTTATTCATCTGAGGTCAACGTAGAGCTCGCAGAGATTCCGTACTTTGCCAGAGTCGGGTCATCTTGCATAGTACCACATATTTCAATCTCAACGTATGGCTGTGGTGCCAGAATCTCGTTCCAACAGCAGGACCTGATAGTACGGCAGCAAAATTTGCAGTAAAAGAAAGCGTACTCCAGGGTGTAGTACGTGAATTTATTGAGCAACATTGTCTGGCTGCGTTTTCCACAATTGGCACTTCTATCTGTCATTCACTTGCGGACATGGACCCAGAGGTGCTGATTTTCGCGCTACTGCGCTTGCATCGAGTTAGACTGTTCAGTGCCCACAGATGACGAAGTCGTGGCATCTTCCTACTCATCTGGTGGGCAGGGGAGCGGGCGAGACAGCACGCACGTTCCATTTTTGCAAGCAGTCACTTCTCGTATAGCCGGAATATGCCGTAAATTGAAAAGAAATGAAAGAGTGAAATAAATGCTTCCATTTCCACGAATTTCGCGCTGGAGAATTTATTCTAACGAATCATAATAAATACTGCTCCTACAGTTTTGTTACATTTTAAGTTTTGTCATACATTTAAAACAGCGAAATGACAAAAAAAAGAAATTTGGGATATAGGCTTCAGCTTATAAAATTCGCGAGCTGCGCACTATTTCTAGAAAAATCAAACAGAAATCCAAATTAATGGCATTTGGCAAACCATATTCGATGGAACAAATCTATAAAAGCATTACACAAACGGTGCACTGCCTTTTTCGGTGTTTTAAGCCGAACCTCGCAAAATGGCAGTGACATCAGTATTAGTGACACGGCCGTAGTTAAAAAAGGTTTGTCGTCCGGCTTCCGAATCTCTTAATAAATGTGAGCCGGCGTTAGAAGTACATTGTCTATATGATTAAAACTTCGAGGAACAACTGCGCGTATCTTGTTTAATGCAACTCGAAAGGACAACCAAATGCGCAAGGAAGAAAGGAGGAAAAAAGCGACGGGACGCGGCAACAAAAAAAAGAGAGGAGGAGGAGGGTAGAATCGACCGTCTCTCTCAGAAATTTTTCGAAAAATTTGCCATAAAGCTATTAGGGTACTTGTGATACCGCCAGCGAGCACGGTTTCTAGCTGTAACTCGCAGGATACCACTGAAAAAAAATTACGCGTTCTATGTGAAAGAATCTCGTTGAGTTTAAACAATTCAGCGGCACCAGAACGACGGTAGGGAAGCCAGCCTAAGCGCGAGCTTCGTCGCGCGATACATCTGTACTATCCACTTCATAGAATTGGGTTCCCCAGGCGCAATTAGGACATCACGTTTGCTCTTAGAGTCTTCCTATATTTAATTAATAGCCCACGCGATAAAACGAACACTTCGTAATCTTCCCGAGACATACACACACTCAGTGCCACCTGACCCCTAAATAATCTCACGCGGTCGTGTTCCTCTTCGTTGTGAACAAGAAACGGGTATATTTTTTGCTTCTTTCAACCTTACGCGAGCGCTCGTTTTATTTTAATCACGCACCATTGTCCCCTAACCATTGAGTGGTCGAACATTGAATTAACGTGAACGAATTCATGACCTCCGATGTTCAAAGGATCACACGCCCCTTTTGTTTCATATACACACGGAAATGGGCTTCCTAATAAAGCAACCAATTAATAAGGATATTGGCCAAACGCTAGGTGAAAGCTGTGAGGCCCATTTTATACTTTGGCCAAATAACTATGTTGCGCACTCTGCGGTATGCTATAAGGTCGTGTTGTCACATTACTTATTCTCACGCTAAGTGTTGTGTAGTATGTGCTATGAATATATATACATAATGATTGAAATTACCGGTAGTGAGATTGCGGCTGATAAATATTTTGATATGTCTTTAACAAAAAAAATCAAACGACGTTGTTGCGTTGATTCTTTTAACATGCAGAGCCCAAAATCAATGGTGAATTCTTGTTTTGCATAATGTAAAAAAAAGAGCCATCCAATTCAATATCTGAAAGACTTCTATTCGCGTACAAATAATTTCTGGTATGATGCAAACAATTTCCAGCCAAAATTATGTCGAAGAGCCGGGCGGTTTAGGTACCGGAACTGCGGAACGCATCCACGGGCCGTATAACGTAATACTATCCCAATATATTTTTATTCCAATCTCCTGACATGAGACTTGCGCAACCACCGACGCAAGCATCGGGCGGTCACCGACAGCGTTGTCTGAACAGACCAATCAAACGCTCTCCTCGTTCATAGGAGGTCACTTTTGTTTGCTTGAAAAACGAATAACATTGCTCACTCTGAGCGGCTTGTCTCATCCAATTGGCTAAGAGGCGAGGAGCACGTTCAAGTAGAGAGGGATTTGATGGGGCAGAGCCACTGCAATCAAAATTGATAACCGGAGAAAGTGGGTGGTGCCTGCGTCTGCGATGGGTCCATTTTTCCTTACTTAGCTTGTGGTGGGTGGTTGAAAATCGCGGCGGCATGCAATGGAAGCTTAAGAATGGCGCTAAAACGGATCCTCAACAAAGAATAGTTGACAGCACGAGGTCGTAAGCATGCCGAAAGTGCTCGAAAACGTTACATGGAAACGCAAGAACGTTTATTATAAGCAGATAAGCCCATGCTCTCCGGCAGGTGCAAGTAGCCAGTGCCTGAGCGATCAGTGGCAGCCGGATTTTATTCCTTTCGGAACGGGGCAGCTTGCGGCTATTCAGAAGAAAACTGACCTTTGTTCGGCATATTAATGCGTCTTTAACGCATTCACGTCATTTTGACGCATTGAGCTTTTGCGGTTTTGTGACGTCGCGTGACGGGCAGGTGAAGTGGGTGCAGCCCGAAAACTTTTCACTAATAGCCGAGAGCTAATGGGGGAAAATTGTCGAATTAGAGATAACTATTTTTCTGTTGTTCGGTCAAATCATGTATACTCACTGTGCCCACGTCATATCAGATGGGAAGCTATCGTGGTTTTCGTGACGTCGCGTGACGGACAGCTGAAGTGGGGGTGGTCCAAGAAAGCTTCTGACTAATCGCGGAGGGCTGATTGCAGAATTGGAATAGAAAAGTTTCGAATAGTTTTACGTTATAGCACCCCACATTACTAAATGAACCCAGCGCGGCCAAAATCTTGTGCCTCCCTTCGCCCCCACCCCCCGCCCCATGGCATGATCACCTCAATTTTCGCAATTATCATGCCAGCTTCTTTCATGTCTACCTGTGTTTTTTGTCGATTTGTGGAGGAGTGCTTTTTCTTGTTTTTCCGACTCTGAGGCAGCATTTCATTCCGAGATATTAGGACGACTAGGTAGCAAACGGTAGCGCAGTGTGATTTTTTTCGTCATCGCTACGATATACGCCTCTTTCTGAGCTTTACGAGGATGCAATGAATTGATGAAGTTGAGAGATAAGATAATAAGGACGTTACAATGCCGTCTGGATACCTAACCTCAGGATATGCGAAAGCGCCACAAACATAAAGCAAAGCTCCGATAATGTTTCTCAATAGTGTTGGCATATCCATTTATTAGTACACGACAACTAGGATCATAGAGTGGAAAATATAGTCTATAACATATAGTTTTAGGGTATTGCAAGCAGTGCCCACACGTTTGTGTACGCCAAACACCGGGCATCCAAAGGCCCAAAGCGAGCTGAAAACAGCCCGAAGGAACCACAACGAAGTTCGCCTCCCACGAGGCTTCGGTGCAGCTTGCGTCGCCTAGTCTTAAACTTTCTAATTATGCTCATTAGCAAGAACGCCGATCAATGTACACATGTGTCGTATTAACGGCGTCAAAGCTGTAAGCTCAAGGACTGAAGTCGATGCAATTACGCAGTCAATGCTACACAGAGACAGTTCCCCAACGCACGTCGTCTTCGAAGAATGGGTTGTGAACTCACCCCACAAGGGATACCGTCTGGTTCATCTTCAAAGCGAGAGGGATCGTCCTTGCACCTGTACGTGCAGGTCAGCCTGTACGTTTCCTGCGACTGCACGTATCAGAAAAAAAGAAAATGAACGTCGATTGTAAAATATGTTTGGGTAGCATTTGCTATTCAGTACATTTGCTTTAATGTATGGCTAAATGGGTTCTTCTTAAATGTTGAAGTTAGCAAAAGCAACCTTCGTTAATCGCGCCCTGTGTGCTTAAGGTTGTTCAAGAATACAGTTAAAAAATAACAAAGCAGGGAAAAGACAGTCTGATTTTTTAGACCACAGTTCTTAGGCGCCTTTTGCGGCGAGCATTCGGCGAACCGCGCGAATGAGCGCCGCGAAGAATGAAAGCGAACGCAGAGCGAAGCGGGAGATGAAAAAAAGGCGAAAGTTCAGGAAGAGGGTGCAGCGGAACCTTACGCCGGGAACCGGAGGAGGGGAGCAGGGGAGGTGGCCTGCGCATGAGCAGAGCAGCAGGCGGCTTAGGCATCAGCAGATGCGTGGGCGATCTAATTTGTGTTTCCAGGGGGGAGGGGGGAGGCTGCTGTGAGGTGGCCAAGGCTATGCTTGTCCGTGTCGTCTGCTGCTGATGTGAGTCCGCAGTACCAACGTGTGTGATGGGGATCACTGTTTCTGCAAGGGGCGGTGGCGAACAACTACGATTAAGGCTCTATGTGACACTCGCTTTAAGTAGTCGCCGCTGGCAATGCTGGCATGTCTTCGCCGCGACGAGGGTGCCGCTCTTGTCGTTGATGTAACGAAGGCGAGGGAATCGTAGTGCTTCGCAAGGGAGGCTGTGCGACGAGAAGGCTACAATATTAGGGCAGAGTTGCGCACGTCGACGGAATGGATAAAAAGCGCTACATGAGCGGATGTCTGTCTGTAGCGCCTCCTGTGAATCGCACTCATGTGACGCCCAGGCGCTGACTCTCGTGATCTTCCATTTAGCGAGGCAGCCGTGCCATGTTTCGCTTCGTTTGGAGCGTGCCGCACGAGATAGATTGTCCGCACCGCCCAACATATCGTGAAATAAAAGCAAGAAAAGAGCTCGCTCAAATTTTGCATTGTGGAGTGCTGTAATCATCCGTGAATATCTTTTTCTTATGGCACACATGAAAACACACGTGTTTTCCAGATGTTTCCTCATTGATAATATGGCGTGTTCTATTACGATAACTTCGTAATGTACAGAATTATCTCTTAATTGGAGAAGAGGCATCTTATATGCCATATATTTATTAACCTGGTTGATTTAAAGCTTTCTGGGTTCTTTTTTTTACTTTCTTTCGAGGGAAACTTTACCGGTGGCAATGGAACAAGCCTTTCACATTTTTCCTTTCCGGACTGGCCCTTAGTTTCGTCTGCGAAAGAGAAAAAACAAACAACAGGCGCAATTTTTAAACCGTTCTTGGTATCATTTTCCTTTTTTATTGAAAGGAATAATAGGGGTGGTTTGCTCCTTTATGACGGCAACGGCTACTCATTGTCACTTAGCAAATGAAACAAATATGCGCAAGAAGGGTGGCTAATGTCCCAAAATATGGCACTCAATAAAACACCGGATAAATAAAAACTTCGCAGTCCAACACTACCTAAGTCGCAAAGTTTTGTGCATGAGTTCAGCACACATACACATACACATAGTCACTGTAATTACACAGTGACTGGGAACACAAGAAATTACAGATTGCGTGAAAATCACGATCACCGCACAAATCAATTTTGAACAAAGAACAACATTTATGTCACTCATTTAACTTATTAGGATAAACTGAAAGTGATTATTTCACCAAAATGTTGGTGCTCTCGAAAAATTTTTAACGCAAGAAATGCTCTTTGCTGAAGAGGCGCTCTTGACCATCGAAAAAATGTGTTCCTTAGAGTGAATGGTCTTTTATCTGGAAGTAACATTTTCTTGCAATTGCTTTCGTGGTGAATCATGTTTAGTGCACTGGAGCAGGAGATGATGCACATCTTAATCTTAATGGTCACAAGAAAACTGTGGACAAGAGCCACCTTTTGTCCTGAATAAAAATACCTCGTAAATGCAGTACCAAGTCACATACAATTGACGTTTCTAATTGACATACAATTGACGTTTCTAATTTGCTGTTTTGTCTAATATTTTAAGGAATTTATAAGTTTATGCATTGATCTATAACGTATAACTCAAATTTCTTACATTGCTGATCAAACCGTGTAGTTTTGTTGAGACGAGAAGATATTTGTCTCAAGAGCAGGCGGACTTCATTGCAAAGAAGAGGATCACTCATTCTCTTTGCGTTACTGTGCGCCCGATTCGGAGCTGCGTCAGATGCAGTGTTACCAGGAATATTGTAGTGCCCGGATATCCACCGAACTGCAATTACGCGATTCCTTGCGCTTACGTTTGTGTGCTCTTTGAGTCTCATAAAATGAAAAAGTTTTCAAAGAATTTTACTTATTCTTGCGTAGTAATGCGACAGCGGCTTGCGAATCACTAAGAATGTCATAACTATATAATAATTCATTCATTTTTGCCCAACTTACGTGGGACACGTTGTGTACTGAAGAGGTTATGCAGTAGTTTTTTCGCTAGCAAATTTTATATGATTTCTTCCTATTCTAGTAACGTAGTTTGTTTATAATATTATTTCATTTTTTTATTTTCCAAAAAAGCATGAAAAGAAAGCCACTTCACTAATATCGGATTTCATGATATAGCTGGCAGCGAATAAAAACTAGCTGACGTTATGTTTTGTACACATCTTTTTCAATATTTAATATGACTTTTGCATTGACCTAATTCAGTTCCGTTTCACAGCATTTGCCACCTAATAAATTATGCAACAAGTTAGCGTAATTGCGGAATTCCTTGTTTTCTGCAGTTTTTTTTTTCTTTATCCTAGTTTCCACGTGATCAAGTTCACAAGCATAGCAAGAGGAGTATCAGTATTTTCCACCTTCACTTTTGCGTGTTCACAACGCATTAAAGGAGCAACGTCCATCTCGTTAAGGGTTCGGAGAACTGGCCGTCGTAGAGATGCTTCTGATGGGACGCGCGGCATCTTTTCCACCAAGTTCGCTCCTAATCCGAAAGCGAATGAAATTACACTGACAATGAGAGGCGAGAAAGTCATAATATAATGTAAAAAAAATAAGACCATATATATTTGATGTTTAGGTGAAAGCTTGGCGAGTGCGCAACATATATATATATATATATATATATATATATATATATATATATATATATATATATATATATATATATATATATATATATATATATATATATATATATATAAAGGAGCCGGTGAAGACCAAGCGCCGGAATAAAGTCGTCACGTATTCATGTAGATAGCTTTACATGTCTAATACCTAAGCAGATATCGCTATTTCCGTACTTTGTTTATTCTTCCTTTCGTGCAGGCATTTGATCATTTTATACATTGTACGTCTTCTGTAGGTTTATATCGGACTCTCAGGTAAATGTGTGTCGGATATTTCGGCGGAGTAATGCCATTTTTGCAACAATTGCATGGCTCAATCATTCCAAGAGCAAGTATATGGAAAAATACGGTTGCTGTTAACCTGAGATAAATATGTGCGTAAAAGCGCAACTCTCATTCTTGAAATTAATTTGTTATGCGTAATTTATGACGGATCAGAAAGGCTTTTTCAAAGCATCATAGGTTTGCTTTAAAATCTGTATAACTGCGACCAAGATGCTGGCTTGTGAGCTTGGACTACTGTTTGCTCTTTTGTGCTTTGATAATTTGGTAAAGGCGCCAGTAGGGATTAGTCATTCGCGGACTCTCTGGTGGACTAGTGGACACGTAAGCATAAGGGAAGTTACTATATATTTTTAGTTGCTATTCACGGAGAGAATGCATTCATGAAATTCAAGATGAGTAAAACACTTACGCTATAGAAAAGAATGGATGAGCCTAATAAATAAACATACCTTCAGAAGAAACAGCGAGGGTGGCGCATCCCGCAATCACTAGGATTGTCCCTACCAGAAACCTCATCTTCGATTTTGTTTCGTCCAAACTTCAGGAAACACTGAATGTAAGGGCTGCTGGTCTCCTCATTTTATATAGATCAATACTTTCATGTTATCGATGCAACCGGGAGAGATATTTCATCAAGTACTTTACCGTATTTCCGTTTGGGTTAGTTGCCTAACTGGTGTTTCTGCCTTTTTGATTGGTGGACAATAGCACGTGAAAATGGCCTTTTTTCTATTGTGCAATGTCTCTGTGATGTATAAGAGGGAACTGGAGATCACAGGAAGTGACAGCCTATGGGGTACTCAAGTGTCACTTATCGAAGCCATTTCCGGCCACGCTTCGTCAATTCACATGTATCAGTCACAGATTAGCTGCTGTGAAGCCTGCTATGAGTACTAAATCCCAAAAGCACAATCATATGATTACATAAGTGTTACGTGAGCAGCGTGTTCAGCACTATCTTTTTCCAGCTGCATATTGCTAATTTACCTTCATCATCAAACTTTTTCTGGCTTTATGCTTCTTCTTAAATGTACCTTGTGCCCCAATAAGAATAACAATAAATTGCCGGTGTAGACAATGGCTGGGAAAAGCACCCTTTCGCGCTAACGACAGCGCTCAAACGCAGCAGTAACGCAGCATGTGCATTTTGATAATGTGTTCGTGTGTGATTGTGTCATGTTTGATTTTCTAGAAAGCGGATGCATAGTTTGCTAACGCCCTCAAACTCTGAATACTGCATCCACGCGCGCTTCAACCACACAAAACTAGTTGGACTTTACTTTGACAATGAACGAAATATGAAGGATTACAGCAAGCTTTAGCAAATTATGCGAATGTAAGTGCCTCCTTCACCATGTCAAAATTATTTTTAAATTCCATAGTTTGTCGTTATATTATTATTTATTACGTTTTTGTTTCACAATTAATGCAAAGTGGTGTATTTTTTAAATAACAAGATATGAATTTTTGTCTTAGAAATGTACCCTCAAAAAGTGAGCACTGCCAAGAATTTCTTCAAAGGAGCCTCGAGCCGAGCCCAGCATGATTTCGGTTCCAAGAACGAATTGAGGAAGGGCTCGTCTGATCCTCATCTGGACGTCATGAGTAAGAACGAGCCTTTCACGTTGCAAGAAAAGTTAGTTAAATGGGGTTTAGTGGGGCATAAGCGGCTAAGACTATGCTGCGCCAAGCACTAGGTGTTTTATAAAACCATTTGAGAGGAGGAAGGCTGTGTTAATCTATATTTTGTGTAAAAAGCCAGTGTCGTCAAGGAATTTACGCACGTCAGGTAATAAGACTATCGAACCATTTCCTAAAATTAAAGCAGGATGTAAAGGCATGTGTAGTTGATATAGGTTGGGCAATAGGTTTCGTCTTTCTACTTCAATATGTGTGCATGTGAGTAATATATGCATAACTGCTAGGGGTTCTTCGCATTTCTCGCACGTTGGTAGGTCTTCTTTTGTTAGTAAATTATTGCGTGTGGGATGTGTGTGCCCAGTGCGTAGTCGGCATAGAACTACTTCAAATAACCGTTCCTGGTGGTTACACGACTTCGACTCACCAAGTACGCGTTCAGTGAGATGTAGCTTGGTGTCTGTGTAATGGTCCCATTCTTTTTGCCACTTGTACGTTAAGGTCTTCCTAATTGCACGGATACTATCTTTATATGAAAGTGTTGTGTTTATTATGTCTATGTACACTGCCATTGATGCACATCTATCACCTGCTTCTTTACCCGGTATCTCAACATGGCTTGGTATCCCAACACACCAGAAACGAATTGATCTCGTGTAGTTGTTAAGCGCGACCATGTTTAGTATAACCCCTAGGAGGGGGTTCACACTCAGATTTCAGATGTAGAGCCTTCAGTGCACTTAAGGAATCCGTGTATATGAGTGTATTTTTATGTTTGTCTGTGATCACCTTTTTGACTACAAGCCATACAGCATAACTTCAGCCGTGAAAACAGAGGCATGATTTGGTAGACGAATACTTTTTTTCCCAATTTCCTGTTACGGCCCCTACACCCACGTGTTCTATTGCTTTAGAGCCATCAGTGAAGATTGCCATATTATTCTGATATTTGTCCTGAAGAGCACGGAATTCTTGTATGATGTGTTCGTGTGAGGTGTCTCTTTTCATTTAATGTGCTAGTGTCCAGTCACATATCTGTGGGAAATCGTAACGCGGGTGCAATCGCTGTGTTTTTTTGGCAACCTGGAGGACTTCGCGAGGGATGTCATACCCCCAAAAATATTCCTCATATCGCAGCGCAAGCTGCTTACGATATGTTGGAGCATATGTGTTGTGGGGAGGACTGATCTTTGAGCACATAGGAAAAAGTGAGTAATGCTCTGCGCTGCTGTATGGGAGGTTCATTACTCTCAATCTATAAACTTCGGACAGGTGATGTTCGGTAAATATCACTGCAATCGCAGTGCGAAGTTATGTGCTGGATCAAGTCGTCAAATGTAAGACTGTCTGGCTGAGCCATAAACCATTCAATCGTAATATAGAATGCTGCGCACGAGAGACCACTAGATAAGTAAAACACACGTTCGGTCTGAGCTCCAATGCTTATGAGATAAAACCTTCAGGATATTTAACGCTTTATTCGCTTTAATGTTTAATGGTTTTATGTGAGCTAGGAATGTTAATTTGGTGTCAAAAGTTATTCCTAAAGAACTTATGTGCTTGTTTCACCGGCAGTATGGCGTCATTCAATTTTAGGACTCGATGGCTGTGTAGCCCTCGTTTCTGAGAGAAGAAAACAGTAACTGTTTTCTATGTGAAGAAATGGAAACCATTTGTGTTAGCCCATTGTGTAAGACTATTTATTGTAATTTGAAGTTGCCTTTCACAGGTTGGCATATTTGAGGCGCTTGGTTGGCATATTTGAGGGCCTGTTTAAAGCATAAGATGTTGGTATAGGTGGGGTGTCTTCTTAAAATTGCCCAGGCCCTGTTTTGAAGCGTTTTTGCTTTTGTACACACAGGAGTCCACCAGGGATAGATTTTATTGCGCACAAGGCCAGATGTTTGTGGTATTGCTTTTCTTGCCGCTGAAATTAAAACTGCCGTGAACTTTTCATTAATTCCCTTTACGCTGAGTTGATGATCTTCACCCAAAGTTTTCCATAGGCCAAGGTACTACATTTCCTTCTTTCTTGGAGCTTCGATAGTGAAGGCTAGGTGGAAAATGTCTTGACTCAGAACATTCAAAGCACTGTCTACAAAGTTCGACAGATATCATCACAAAAAAAGAACCACAAGTGCCATCCATATAAAGGAAAATACAAAAAAATTCTTTCGACTTCACGCTCTATAGGCCTGTCAACATATTCTCGTAAAAATGCGAAGAAATAGTCGACGCACTAGAAAATATACAAACCCTTTATGTTATGAACAAAGGTTTCTCCACCTAGATGTCAAACTGGAACCAAGTAGAAAGACAGAAGTTCAAGAAGAGCTGCTGCTAAAATATTGCCACCGTGTCTCAAAGCTTGTTTATTACTCTAGTAGCATATACACTCCGTTATGGAAATTTCTTTCGCGTTTGAAGCACGTTCGTTTCCGGCGTTATTACACGTTCAAGAGGCACAACATACTCACCTAGCCATTTTATATATAACAGTTGCGAAATGAGCATGTGTTCATCCATCGTCAGATAGTTTAATCTGCTAATAAGCTACCGTGTTGATTGAGAAATTGCAAGGTCTTGGCAAACTTTAAACAGTTTCCTGACGACTAATTGGAATTGGCCTCAGTGCGAATATCATTTTACATCAGGGTCAAATGCAACCGATATAAGTTCAGTTAAACAAATCCTAAACCGACAAGCCCGTTCTGGCCACGCTGTATTTGCTTTACAGACCCGAGTTCAATATTTGCCTGCGCGCACCCCTTGATGTTTAACGTGTGAATTTGCCAGCACGGCACTCAATACGTTTGCTTGTCAGCCCTCAGAACGCCATTTCGAGTTTCCCGATGAGTCTATAACAGGAAGCTTTCGTTGTTGACCACAACATTTTATCGCGTGGTTCAGTCGGTCAGTCGGTCGCTGGGCGTGTTTTCGACGAAGTAGATTAGCACTAACTTAATTTAAAAAAAGTCGCAGCTTCGCTCGAAAGGCAAAGCGTTGTTTGCGATAGCAAATTAGTGGACATCTACACGAAGTATTGATGGTATAGTTTGTCTCGGTCTTCAGCACTTATATACATACATAGGCGCACTACCTAAATTAACGAGTATGCTGTCATGCGCGCACAAGCAAACATGAAAACATCTTACTCGATGACCGCGGAAACTCGCTGTCAAAACGCTGGCGTGAGGAAACGCGGCAGCAGCAGCGAACAAAGTTACATTCGTGTTTTCTATCACTTTTATGGAACCTGATTGCCGAGAAAACACAGTACGCACAAAGCTACGAGCCGCCGACTCACCTAGACTCTGTCTCCAACGCAGATCGCTCTCGAAACACGGCCGGGCAACCGCGCGGCCGCCACATACGCATTTGCAGCCGGCGTCGACTGCCGCCCCCACCTCTCATCGCTCCCCCCGTTGCCTCGAAAGGTTGAATGATTGCTGCAGTGGCGGAAGACGGCGCGCGTCCTGCGCGCATTCGTTTCTTTCGCGGATTGAGCTGCGCTCGTCGGTTCCCCTCGAACGCCTTCACTCGCGCGTACAATATAGGGTGCGCGGCCACGGTGTTATCACCCTTGGACTTCACGGCGATGAAGGAAAAGCGCTTAGAGTGTGTAGCTAATTGCAATTGCAGTATAAATTAGCAAGGGTCCACCGGCGGGGTGCTAACTTTCGGCCGCCAAGCGCAGGAACCCGATGCTCTAAGCATTACACCTCAGTATATTTTTATTGCGATAGCAATTATATCAGCGCTCCAGGCGCATGTTTGCCTTCGGCGTTGCCGTGAGGTTCCGTAGAAGGTCCGATGGCGATAACACCGTCGCCGCGCGTCATATGCTGCATGTGCGAGTGAAAGCACCCGAGCGAAGTCGACAATCGCGCTTCATTCTGCCGCCGCGAAGGAACGAAGGGAAGAGCAAAGCCTTCTGTCAGGCGAAAGGCCGGCGAGGGAGGGGAAGGCGGGCAGCAGGGAGGCAGGAACTAAGGAAGAACGGGGCGCGTTCGGCTCCGCCAGCAACCGCGCATTTCGCGACGGTGCGCAAGGTCAACGGATGATCGCGGTTAAATCTCGCGCGCGATATATGGAGAAAAGCAGAGAGGCATCGCGGCAATGACTCCGCCATGTGCGTACTTTGCACGGCCTCGTGAGGTCGCGCGCGCTGTCTCTTGAAAGGGATCTGCAGACTGTTCATACCTTTGCGCGCGATGTTTTCTCTTCGCTGCTGCGTTGAAGCGATAGACTGCACATCAGTCACATTGCTTTCAGCTGCAACCGCGCTTGCTCACGTGATCACACCAACGTTTTGACAGCGAGTGTGCCCGCCGATCGAGTGGGATGTGTTCACGTTTTGCTTGTGCTTGCTGACACCATGCTTTTTAATTCAGATAGTAATCGAATGTTTGAAAGTTTATACGGCCGATAAAACTAGTATCCTTGCTTCGTATGGGTGTCTACTAATTTGCTATCACAATCGATGCTTCGCCTTTCGGGCGAAACTGCTACCTTTTGTTACATGAGAGCAAAATGTTCAGAAAAAGAAAGCGCTACGGAAATTTAATGGTGTTGAGACTTTCGAAAGTCAGGAAATCAGGTACAAGTGTCGAAAGTGGCATTCAGTCCGGTCGTGTTTCTTGTGCAGCGTACGCACTAAGAACGCAAGCAGCAGATTCCCTGTAACACGCCTGCTTCGCAATGATTGAGCGTGCTGTCGCACATTACGATACGCCAAATGCTATGTAGACGAAGTACCATGAACATGTCATATTGTGGGGCACAGTTATTTTTAAAAGGTAAGAAGCCAATTGTGTAAGGCATTATATCTAAATTTGGTACAGAATATTTTCTTTACCTTAGATTCGGGAACCCTTTTCAAAATACGGTGCGAGAAAAGTGCGAGAATATGGTGACTGTTCGTCCCGTATTCGACAAACGGCATTTGTGTCCACATGCTGAAGCAATTGATCACTGTTTTGTAGACAGTAGGGCTTCCGCATTGCTCTAGGACATTTATCAAAGGACACTTTTAAAATAGGCCACATCCGCACCTATACATATATCATATCAATACACGCTAGCACTTTGCAGTTATTGCCGCGTATTGATTGATTGTAGTTGCCGAACCATGGCACATACCTACAAAGAAGGAGTGGCAGAGAAAAACGTCCAGAAGTTGCCTATGATGATTATTTGATGCTATGGCACATACCCACATTAGGGGTTGGCCAAGTAAGGCGTTTTCGCGTCATGCCAACGCCAGCTAGATATTTCAGATGATCGCCGTGTGTACATAATGGTTTTTGCCGCCAAGCTAAGGCACATAACCGCAACCGAGGGCTGCCGAAGAAGCGGCCACTACACTTAAATAAGAATAAGCAAAGGAAAACATACCAGTATGAGATTTGTAAGATAGCGTAGCACGGGTACGTGAGTGAACATGAACGCGGCAGTTTCCCTTACGCAGAGGATGCAGGAATGAAATGAGCAATGTGGTAGCACTTCAACAATTGCTTTACAAAAGCACTTCATTAGATACACTTTCCAACATGCTAGTAGAATGTGCGTAATATCTTTCAATAAGATGCCTTAAGATGCCGAAATATTAATTTATCTTTTACACGCACACGTCATTTTGACGCGGTGAGTTTTCGCACTCTTGTGACGTCGCGTGACAGGCAGGTGAAGGGGGCGGAGCACGAAAACCTTTGACTTACAGCCGAGCGTTAATGGCTAAAAGGCGTCGAATCAGAAATAACTATTTTTTGGGTTCCGTCCAAAGACGCTTAATCATTGTGTACACGTCATATCAGACGGGGACCTATCGCGGTATTCGCGACGTCACCTGACAGGCAAAGTGGCGGTGCTTCAAAAAAGGTTTTCCTAAATAGCTGAAAGCTGATTCCAGAATTGAAATCGAAAAGTTTGGAATAGCTTTACGTTATAGGCACCCAAGGGCTGTTTTGTGCTGTCATCTACAAACAGCCATTGGGCCCACATGCTGTAACGATTGATCACTGTTGTGTAGACTGTAACGCTTCCGTATTCCTGTAAGATATTAACCAAAGGACGCTTTTATAATATGCCACAGCCGCACCCATAGATACATCACGCCAATGCACGCTACCACTTTGGAATGGTTGCAGCGTGTTGACGATTGTCTTTCCCGTACCATGACACATACCCACAAACAAGGAGCTGCCTAGAAGCAAGTTCATAAGTTGACTATGATGGTGATTTCATACCATGGCAAATACGCACAATGCTTGGTGGCCAAGAAGCGGCTTTTCACGACATGCCAATGCCCGCTAGATATTTCAGATGATCGCCCCGTTTACATTATTTTTTGTCTCCATGCTGCGGCACACATTAGCAAACGAGGACTGACCAAGAAGTGACCAGTACACTTAAATAAAAAGAAGCAAAGGAACACATGCCTGTATGAGATTTGTAACGGCACGGGTACGCGAGAAAACAAGCGCGCGGCAGTTTACGCAGAGGATGCAGCAATGAAATGCTCAAATTTGTAGCATTTAAACAAGCGCTTTACGAAAGCTCCGCTTCAGATACGGTTTCCAACATGTTCGTTGAATATACGTGATTTACTTTAATAAAACGCCTTCGCGATATATTTAACGTGACACGTTGTTCAGTTACGGCACCGGATGTTCTTACGCCGTGGTCGTCGGGGTAGCTTATGCCCCACAGCTGGTTGTGTTTTGAGCGCATGTTTACACCAGCCGCGCTGGCTTAACTGCTATGATGTTGCGCTGCTGAGCACGAAGTCGCGCAATCAAATTACGGCCACGGTGGCCGCATTTCAACGGGGACGAGATGCAAGAACGCTCGAGTCCTGTGCATTCGGAGCACGTTAAGGATGCGCTGCTGGTCAAGTAAATGCGGAGTCCCCACTACGGCGGGCCTCATAATAAAATTGTGGTTTTTGCACGTGACACTACACAATTCCTTCAGCGCATGTTTCAACGTGACGTCATGCGCTCTCACCTCTCGTATATGCGATTTATTCGTCTGGCTTGGCGTTATGCGTTCTGCACAAGATAGTATTATTTCCAGCAAAGCATGTTTTACCTCTGACCACGCATATTGCGGTGGATTGGGCAGATAGGTAAACTGCTCTATCCGCATGCTTGGGGCCTCATCGATAAAAGAGATCCGTTACTGATGGCGGTGGGAAAACTGAACTAAGGTGTAATGTTCAAGTGCAACGAAATGGCCGCTATACAAGGCATTCGCAAAACTAAACTTTATTTCAATAAAATCGATATCCGCACGGTTATTTGAGGCATGTATCGTGAGCAAAAATATGATGACAATGGGCAAATATTTTATCCACCAATTCTTGTCTGATCAAACCATATTTATTACTGCTTTATCTATGAAGACAGTTATAGTTGAAGCTTTCGGTAACTTTTATCACAGGGGCGTTGTTACGTCCAACCCTGTGCAGATGAAGTTACCCTGCATGGTTCAGGCATTGCATAGAGATGGAGAGTCTCCTGCGGACATATAAGGTTAATGTTCCTCTACGGTCGTATTATAATGAGAAATAGTGGTGTTGTCAGAGGTGTATGGGTCCTCGGTTGCCGCTTGCGCTTCGATAACTGTTGGCGGCAAAGTCGTGACGTAATATTCCCAACTTGTCGTGTTTTCGACGGATGGGGCGCCCACACATTTTCCACCACTGCAGACGTGTGTTTTGACAAATGCTGCAAGCGCCTGCATGAAATAGAAAAAAAAATCCGCAAAGGAAGTTTCCCCTAGCGCAGTGATCAATACAGTGATGTGCACAAGACTCTTAAGTATATAAATATCGTCTCAACATGGTACAAGAAAAACCAGAAACACAGAAGCCCACTGAGAATTCAAGTGCGAGAGCGCGTCGTCACACAAAGTACAAAGGGATCAATGACGAAGAAATACACAATAACGCGAGTGAAATCAGCGACGCCAAACTAACTCATTTAGCAAAAGCTTCGTGCCATCTTCGGTACACACACTGGCACATAGATTGATTATACTCGGAAAGGAAGCGTAATGAAACTGACGAGCGAGAAGGGTGGGTGCGCAAAGCTTTTGGAAAACATTGTATCTTTTGCGCTGTTGGTCTGCAAGAGGGTGGACTGATTCTCGTTTTATGACGAGTCGTACTTCTTCTAGATTGGGGCGCCAAAGAGCCTGTTGTATACAAAACGTGAAAGCAGACCATTGGTGACAGTGTGCATGCAAATTATACTTGGCTTTGTTATAAAGGGAACAGCTTTCTTTGTTTCTTTCGGCCGTTTTCGTGGTAGGTCCGTGAATCGATGGTGGTTGCACTTGTTCCAGGGAAGGGGAGCCCACGCGCTGACGGAAATGACGTGCGTGCTTGTGTAGCCGAATTGTGATGCGTGGCGGGTGGAAGGAGTGTTTGTCCGCGCATGCGTGCGGGGAGGGCGTGAAGGCGCTGCTTGTCACACGTGAGTTCTCGCGCAACCGAGTGCCGAGTAGGGGTGGGAAGGTGACTTAGGTCACTAGATATGTGCGACTCTTCAACAACGAAAATACTTCTTTAGAATTTATCCGGTGCTGGAAATGGAATGTGCCACGCTATCATCTTCAACGAGAACTTTGGGTTCAGATTACTAGCTTACCAAGGCACTTTCTAATATACAAGGTGGTTTTTGCAGGTTATACAGATATTTCTGATAAGGCTATGGGCCTAGCGAACGTGGAGGTGTTGCTCAGTGCCTAGGCGAGACAAACATATTTAATATTTTTACTTTTAATGAACATACTGCAGGCTTTGACGGCCCTTGCAGCAGTGGATACAAAGATAAAACAAGAGCAATCATGAACAGAAATCTGTAGTTTTAAATTATTACATTATACATGTGTGTTGTAATAAAACATTATTGCAACACACAGAGCTGTTGGTAAGTCGTTCCAGTAAAAGATGGCTGAGGGAAACAGTGAAGATTTATTTAAATTAACGCGGCTTGGATGGTAGCCAACTACCTCACTGTGGTTAGCTCTTGATGAGTGTAAAACAAGATTCACTAAGCAACGTAAGTTACAAATATATTTTTTGCGAAAGATTCAAACGGCCCATTGAGCGATAAAACCGCCATCTGTCGATTCTAGCAGGGAAACTCCAAGCAAATGCAGACATGCATATATAATTTCCCGATGCTCTAGATGCGTTTCTACGTGCCGCTATGTCTTCGATGTACGTGCGTGGAAATTTTCGTCATTGTGTAGCTGGGTCTGCTAATAAGCAGATTTTGTTGGCGCTTCTCTCTGTAAGTTGCTTCATGCTCCGTACTTTGCGCCAAGAACAACATGCATAGTAGAGCCGACAGGTGCGCTAGTTGGTTGAAATACGTACTGAAAAAGTTTGCGCGGGGAAACGAGGACAACGCGCTACCAATGTAGCGCTCGTCCCTCTCTTTTCTCGGCAATGTCCTCGCGTCTCCGCGCAAACTTTTTCAGTATGCATGCATACTATTGGGAGGGCCCAGAAACTAAATTGCTCATGATCAACTTCTTTCTGTAGCAGTAATTACTTCAAGGTAATGTTATAACTCACCCCGCATGGAATTCCGTCGGGCTCGTTCTCATACCGTATTGGCCAACCTCTGCACATGTATGTGCACATTACTCTGTAGGACGACTGCCCCTGTGCGCGCGAAAAAAAGAAAAATTTAAGCACGACTGATATGTCTTATGTCATTTAAATTGCGGTTAACCTATTGAGAGTGTGTTAACTCTCATTACAAAAAGAAAACAAGAGAAGAACCGTCGCAATCTACGTAACACAAGGCCAACACAGATTCTTGGTGAATGTTTGCAATGGTCCAATTAGGTAGATACAAAGAAATTGTGTATTTGGCAAGAACATTGTCTGTATGTCAGTGTGTATTGCTGTTGTAATTAATGGTGACACATTAGAGGTCTTGCAACATTTCTGGTGCGCATAAAAACAGAAAAGTGGTCGCTTATGTTAGCCCATTCAGGGTGCCTAAATTTAGAGCAATATAATAATTCATCTCCATTCCTTTCATCATGCACAATATGTGCGAATTATTGTCATTAACTTGCGCAAATCATTCACCAACTTGACGCTACGGAGCTTCGGTAAAGTACTGAAAATCGAAAGACATATAAAGTGCGCTTTAATAGATAGTACTCCACCCTTTTGCTCGCGCTTATTCAACCAGCACAAGTAACGCGCCAACCTAACCTATTAGGTCAATTTATATTCAATTCCGCTGCCACCTGCATTGATTTTCAGCAGGCTGAATTAAGGTAGAGATAACAACATTGGTGCCTTAAATGTAGCGCATCGATGTCCAAGAACAAATTGAATGAAAACAGTGAAAAAAAAACATTATATATAGCCGTCGGAAAATGACAATGTGCCTCAAGCCGCGAGCCCAAAGAATGCGGTTATCAACTACGTTATTCGAAATGTCCAAACATAGGCCTATGTTGAATATAAGGGAGAAGCACACGCATTAGAGTGTCAAAGGAGAGAGTACCAGAAGCGTGATAATTATTCCTAACTTTTATTATTTTTTGGAGCCACCCAGTATTAATTTTCTCGTCCAACCCATAGAGCAGACAGCTTAAGCTTCATATTTGTCTTTCATTTATCCCGTAAGACTACCTTGCTTTTAGGTAGCCTACAGAGGCATTTGTTTTGTGTACTTGTTTCTTTAGATTTCATATTCTGACAAACTGATGATGCTTACATCACTTTCATATAAGGTGGGGTGCTGTAAAGACGCAATTGTATGCTTCAAGAAAAATTCTGCGTGCCTCTTCGGTAAAAGCCTGTTCTCTTGTTTCATTACAGGTGTTTCCATAGTGTTTCACATAACAGAAAGCAGCTTTTCTTTTACGCACAATGTCAACCGTTCTCCAGACGTATATTTGAGCGTGATATTACATATGAGCCTAAAATGTGTATCAATCTCATTTTTCTACTAGACAGACTGCGCGCAAACTTCATGTTTAAATTTGTGCAAGAAGTTTGAAAACATTGAACATTTGGTTTGGTATTCGGAGGTCGTTGCACTCGAACATTCGTGTTCGATCATTCACTAATATTAATGCTCGAACACTCCTTATTTTATAGCGTGCATCTTACAGGACAAGACTATGAAACTAGAAGAATCTAGGCGGTTAGCATTAGCATTTCTAGACATAGGATGAAATGGATCTCTCGATTGTCCTTGCTCTCCGAAATTTCGCCTATTCCCGGTGGCAGCAGAAATGCTCGGCGACACTTCCCGTAGACCCCGTCTTCTTCTCCTTGACCTGAAACCAAAGAAAAGCATAAACGCAGTCACTTCGTTAGCCGAATAGAACGCTAGCAGCGTAATGCCATGTTTACCAATACATTTCCGCTAGAGAATATGGCTTCAGTTGAAGTTTGCCGATTACCGTAGCGAAAATGAAACGAGGTTACTCTGGCAACTTTGCTTAAGCAAGGCGCCGAATTTGAGTGTTCCATTCTATAACGCGAGGTTGAGTAGAAACACTGCCTTCGTGCTTTCTTTTAGGTCACGCTGCTTCATTTTCTTTATTCACACTAATCTCGAGGTTGATGATTGTTGCTGAAAGTACGCACGACGAGGTATAAATGCGTCAGTGGTTTTTCAGCAAGCCGAATTATGCGCTTGATCAAAGTCTGCAACATTGCTTAGAGAACGTTCCGAGCAGAGCTATTCATTGTTGTAGGCCTGTATAAGGACCGAGAAATGGCATCTCTGGTTTCACTGTTAAGGATACTGGAATATACGCACGCTAGAAAAGCGGCCATATCGCGCTCAAGTAGCATTTGAAAACATATTTAAAGAACTATTTCAGCAGGAAGTGCGCCACTGGAATCAAATAATCAGATTCGAAAATTGGCAGTGAAATAATGGCTGAATACAGTGGTATATTTCTTTACTTCTTATAACAGTTTAGGTCGGGGAATATATTCATTGACTTAAATCTTTATACCTTATCAACATTTTAACGGTGATTTGCTATAATGAAGATATGATATTAAATCTTTTATTTTTAGTTTTCTCGATAGAGTTTCAAGGGCTAGTATAGCCCAATATTTGCTTTCTCGTCGTTTTTTTTCGTTTCTGGCGCTGCCCTGAAATAAAAACCTAAGTGATCTTATGGAATTGTCGGCTCTTTTCTAGTTTCAATTCTATCGATGCTCCTTAGCAATGTCTACTTTTCATTTGCTTTTTTTCTCACAACAGTTACGACTGGGAGCCAACGTGTTTGTTATGATGAAGTAAAATATTATTCATACGGGAGTACGAAATCTTAAAGTCTTGAAAGTTTCAAAACTATACTGCGGAGGGTATGGCAAATTTTGTTTTTGAGAAGAGCAGCCGAGTAGAGGTCTCGCAAGTCAAACCTCCTAGCTCTCCCTCTTCAAGAACATTGCCTGTTTATTTCTAGTTTGATGTCTTATGACATAACGGAGGTTTTTTTCGCGGGTTTCAATAGCCGTATTTTCTAAGCCACATGCACACTTTCATTTTATGTGATGAAATGTTCGACGCATAAATCATACATACTTAAATAAAATTGAGGCTAACAGCAAGAACCAAGAAATGTCTGCAGCGGCCGCTCTTTAAAGAAGTAAGAAGAAAGCTGGCCTAAGCTAATTGTACTCAAACATTTCAATTAATAATGCATCAATTCAAGGCAAACGCGAAAATAAAATGTCAGCGTGGTAGGTTCTCGTTTCCTTGTAATCTTGTTTCTTCTAATTTCAAAGAGAACAAGCATCAGAAAAAATTAGTACGACATTTAATCATAAGAAATAAGGGCAGGAAGAGACCCAAAAACAAAATTTATTCTCTCTAATGAAAGATTCCGCTCAATTAGAAGCGAATTAAGAAGTGTGTTAGGCGCCAATATGCAAAGGCAGTGAGCTAGATATCGAATTGCCGAATGAATGTTGCGAAATTATGCACACATTCAGTATAAGCGCAACATGAATATGCGATATTATTCGTCAGTAAAACTGAGCCTTGTGTGGTCATATGCACGGGCGAACTTGTACATTACGAGTGTGAATGCAACGACTCATTTAAACGGTTTACTCATACCTGTGGAAGATGCTACAAGGCTTGCGCAGGTTGTGACGAAAAGGGCTAACGCCACCTGGTACTTCATCGCTGGTGTTGTTCAGTCGATGTATTCAGTGACAATGATGCGGTGGCTGCAACATTCTCTTATATACTTGAACGAAACCTGACCTATGCACAGTGCGTGCCCTTGTACCTAATCTCCGGGTGCAACTATTGAATTGTGCAGAATGTAGCTTATCTTAAGATGACCCAGGCTTCAGATTAGTTTCCACTGAAACCTGACACTTCCCCGTTCCGCCTTCTTGTTCAATGTGTAGATAGCCGAGGTTATTTCATTCTGTTTGTGTAATCATTTCATCTCGTGCCATATCGGTGCGGGAAACTCCGTTCGGAAATAACTCCCTCCACGAAGTGAATTTGTAGGTTACTTAGAATGGTAGTTGTTTGGACTTGATGGTGCGACATCATTGTTCGTGCTTCGCACAACTGCTCTCCCCGATATTTCTGCGTTACTGCGCGAACCTGCAATTCACATTTTATTGCGATGCTTAGAATAATCTTCAGGCACCTTGCGCTATAGTCGTTGGCGTCGCCGTCGTCATGCCGTCATGAAATCGACGTGCATGCTCGGCTCGCGCGTAGAAGTTTAGAAGCTCTCCAGTGTCGTGAAATGGGCGCAGTGCTTGCGGCTGCAAACCCAAAAAAAGCCATGAGCGCGCACCATCATGCTCCACTCAATCGTCTCTGCAGCCGAGCCATAACAGTGTTCTGCCTCTCACTGCTGGCATGCGCCTTGCACGCACAAACTTACGCGTCCCTGCCGTGCTTGCGTGTGCATGACACGCCGTCATGCATGCGGTAATAGGAGTGGAAAGGACAGTAAATTCCATGCTATAAATTGCAACGGTTTTCTTTCGGTCATATCGCGCGCACCACCGAGGAGCGATGCCTTAAAGCATGTGGCACCACTCCTCAGCGCACTAGCGCCGTTTGACATGTAAGAACTGCCTTCGTGACGCTTCCGATGCAACGTAGCCGTCGCCTTGTTTGCTGTGTAGCCCAAAAATGCCATTACCAAGTACTGGTAGAATACTGTCCGAGTAGCTTCAGTGACATGCTAAACCTAGCTATCATTTCCACTGTCACGTCTCTATGGCGGAGATGTACAGTTTCTTTCGCAAGAGAAACTTTATGAGCTTCTCCATGTGGTTCCGAGATATATATACATAGCCACTATCGACTGAGCAAGTGCAAACTGACGACAAACGCTTAGCTTCCACAACTCATGAAAACGAAGCCGCAACATCTAGATGTTATCTATCCATATGAATAAGAAGAAAGAGACCAGAGAGCCCAATTTTTGTTAGTGATAGCATCAGGAGCCAACAGGCAAATATACCAAGGACAACATAGGTGAAGGCTTGTACGGATTCATTCAAGAAATTAAAAAAATATATAAATGAAAGTGGATGAAAAAATAGGTGGCTTCATTGGGATACGAAGACAAGTCTGCGCATTACGCGTGCGATGCTCACTCCCATTCACAAACCCCGGGCCTCGATATGTATATATACACGCCTACATTGTGCAATATTTTTCTTCCGCCTCGGATCCGCGGAAGTAGCGAGGAACCAAGACCTCGAGGAGCACAATGCACGAGACTGACGTAGTGGCCGCGTCGCGGTAAAAGCTTGTCCTACCTGCGTGGAGGGAGCCTAACCGACTCTGCAGGAATTTTCACTAAAGTTGTTCTCTCTCTCTGTAGTGTTTTACCGGCTAAAGACTGTTCCACGGGCTGCCGCTCGCTGAAAAACACGGATTGATATGTCTCAGACTGTCGCCATAGGTTCAACAGCAAAAACAATCGGCTCCAATCAGAGTGCGTGCGCGACGCGAGCAGTGGTGTAGATACCCTAACGTGCGTCAGAAATGACGATTAGTCTGAAAATAAGAATGAGCCACTTATAAACAGACGAAGCAGTGGACCCGCATATCAGACTTTGACGACCACCGATTGTGCTCTCTGTTATCCTTTTGCTTTGAAGCTTGTTTTTCTGGCCACAAGTGGGATCAAAAGAGAGCATTCGTGACTCAGGTTTGCGCAAGACCGATTCGTCACTGGCACTCCAATGTGAGCAACGATTTTCCTTGCTCAAGAAGGGCCCGCAGAATTTTCCGAATTATAGGGCAATCGAAAAAAAGATAATTTGACTTAGAAACCAATTCATTTTGTCGAATTTGGGAGTTGGTAGCGAATGATATGGTTGGTTGTCCCGTCAACGATATCTTCACATCGGTGGTTCCAATTAAGTGAAGCCCGCCACGCTTCCACGTGCACTCCGCCCCCACGGCTGATAACGTCGCCCGCAGTGGGACGCTGCTATTATGAAAAGCGCTGGCAACGGGCAGCAAACGTTTGGTCTGCCTCTCGCTCCAGCTAGTCACTGAAACTATAGATTGCGGGCGGGAAGACAGCTTACATGGTTTCACGCCATGAGACGTTCATTTGAGGGATCGCCCGCCATTTGTGCGCAGGCGCGGGTACGAGCGGGTAGGATAGAGAGAATCTATGGGCTTTTGCTCCTTCAATACATGACTCTGCTATGCACTACGGCGGAGATTTCTTAGCGCGTGTAGTATCTGTTTGTCCCCTTGGCATGCCGGCATTGCGGAGTGGGGTCCAGTTTTTTACGCTCTGAAGCTGCGTGCCCGCGCGGCGAGGCAGTGGGCAAGAGCGTCCCATTTGGTGATCGCAGTGTCTGAAGCTATGTCGGATAGACTTTCTCACGCCTGCGGAGCCGGTGCCGAGTCAGTCATGTCTAATTAAAGCTTTCTTGCATCTTACGGTGCTCTACCTTTAAAGAAACATCACTGATTTTCCGGGGGAGCACTAGGGGCCGCAGTAGATGCTCGGCCTTCTCTCCTGGTGCAGTATCTTCGCTCTTGGAAGCTTTTCGTACACTGCCCAAGGCTTTGCAGGAGCATTTTTCAGCGTTACCTTTTGAGTGAAATAAACGCACAGCGCCTTAGCAGCCGCTGTTCATAACCACTAAGAGATGTCACGCCGTGAGGATTATTGGCTTTGCGTCTCGCCCACGTTTGGTTAGGTTAGCTTAGGTTAGCTGACGTTAGCGGCCACATGCTTAATTTATAAGACATGAGAGCAAACACGCGTTCACAAGTGAAAAAAAATCAAGTTAGCATCAGGAAACAAAGACTATACAAAATTGCGAGAACGTAATCGTGATTCTCCTACAAATATACACCCGCTTTATAAACCTACTTAAACAGAATAAGCTACTTCTGAGGACGCTAACACTCAACCATGGCAAGTCAAGTCTTCACAATCCCAGAGTCCCTAATAAGTCTAAGGTCTGTTTGCATACGATGTTTTTTGCACCAAAATCCCATACACACGAGATCTTCCGCACATCCAAGCAGCTGTTGAGAAAAAAATGCTCAGATGCCTTCTCGTGTGATTTATGCTTTGCAGCCCCTTCATTGGCGTCCCACACAAAAGCTCTGTGTACTACCAGAGTATCTTCGCCAGTCTTCATGGAAAGGTCGGGTCTCACTCTGTTTCCATAGCAGGAGGTTAAGCGAAGTTCTTCCCGAACAAGCTCTTGGGATTCTTTTGCCGCACCGGACCAGCTATCTGGGCACCTACAAATTTGGTGCGTGCAGTGCGTGCGAGATGCAAAGAATCGTATTCCTACAACATGTCGATAGAGGTTTCTGGTTTATCCTTGCATCTGCGGCATAATGGCGATTTTGGGTCTCGACTCTATTTGTTAGTGAGGGATCCTATTGTATAAAGACTCGTACAAAGACGAAGATCTTGGAAAGAGCTTGGAGTCATGGCATAATAATGGAGACGGAAATAAATATTGGTGCATTCCTTTACGTACGCCGCAAACAGCTTTAGGCCTGAATCAGTTTCAGTTTCGGTTTAGTTTATTTCTTTAATAAGGACGAGACATATATGTTCACACAAGTACACAGAAGAAGGTCCCAGAGCATGTGGCTGAAAGGGGACCTCCTGTCAAAAAATATATACATTAGAGGAAATACAAAGCATAAAACAGGAATACAGTTGTCACTATGACGAAGATTATACAAAGTAAATGTAGTAAAAACTGTGAAGTAATATAAGGTCAATAGCTAGTCGTAGAATTAAAACAGTAGTCTACGGCATTTGCAACAGAACAAACCAAAATACTTATAAAGGCTATAAATGAGAAAAAAACTAAAGAAAAAGGAAAAACGGAAAGGAAATCAGCAGGAGGGAAGTGAATAGCTTAGATATGTGGATTATTTTGGCTATCTAGTAGAAAAGGAAATAATGTTTTCTTGAATAAATCTAAAGACGAAGACCGCTTGACATCTACTGGGAGGCTGTTCCAAGTGCATAATGCCGCGAAATATCCAGATTGTTTTCCATAATTAGTATGTATTAGGGGTAACAAGAAATTGTAGTTCGCTGCAAACCTTGAGCGGTTCAAGTTAACTAAAGTAGCCGCAGAAAATATATTAACTAGGGGAGGATTACGTATTACCTTAAATAACATTACGGCTAATTTATATTTAACAAGATTTTTTACTGAAAATATTCTGTGATTGAGAAACAATCAGAAGCACTGCAGTTGAATGGGCTGAACGACGATGTCCGGATGGATTGATTCTGCAAATGCTGTAGTGGTGCTACATGAGTTGGATATGTGCTACCCCATGCTGTAATGCAATAATTGTGATGGCTTTTAATAAAAGAATAATACAAGGTCAGCAATGTTGGTTTACTAAAATAATATCTAGATTTAAGCAAAATTCTAATACCGGGAGAAATTTTGCGCTTCAAGTAGGTGATATGCTTCGTAAACTTTAAGTTGAGTCAAGAATTATTCCAAGAAATGAGCATTCATTACCTGCACTGATGTTAAAGGAGTTTAGGTTGACAGTGGGAATGAATTCTGTTATCCAATGATTCGAATGAAAAAGCATAAAAGACGTTTTGGTAGGATTTTTGCTTAGCCAGTTAAGCTGGCTCCACGTTGAAATATTTTTGAGATCACTGTTTAGCTTTGTAGTCAGAGAAGTTAGTGAACGATCGGTTGCATGTAATGTAGTGTCGTCAGCGTAAAGAAAGGCCTCAGTTTCTCCTAAACAATCGGGTAAAACATTTATATAAAGCAGGAATAGTAGTGGGCCAAGTATAGACCCTTACGGGACCCCATTATTGGTTATTCTGAAATTATAATGTAAGGAACTAAAATACACAGCTTGTCGTCTGTCTGTTAGGTAACTTTTATAAGTGCTAATGCTGGGCCATCGACGCCTACTGCTCGTAGTTTAGCAAGAAAGAAGACGTGCTTTATGCATTGAAATGCTTTGGATAAGTCGATAAAAGCTGATCCTGCGTAGAAAACAGCATCTATAGCGTCTTTTATTTTATCCGTGAAAGAAAGTATAGCACAATCGGTCGAGGATCCTGCCCTGAAGCCAAATTGATTTAACGAAAGAATGTCAAATTTTGAGAAGTATTTGTTTAAGCGTTTTTCAATACCGTTTTCGATAACCTAGCTACATAAAGGAAGAATAGCCATAGGGCGATAATTATAAATGTAGGGGTGGTCACCATTTTAAAATACTGGAATTATTTTTGCTTTTTTAGGTGACTTGGAAATACTCCAGTATAAAGATCAAAGTGATAACATTAGACAACGGGAACTGATTTCGTCCAGACCTGCTACCGTAACCTTTAATTCATGTATGATATTAATTATTTCATCTGGGCCAGCTGGAAATAGGTACAATGATTCTAAGCATCGCTGAAATGATAGTTGAGTATCAGTGGGGTGATCAGAGGAATGGTCACAGAAAAACTCATTAAATGCGTTGTCGATTTCTTCTGCTTGTCCATAGGTGGCGTCTGATGAATGAAGCTTACTTATTGGTTTAGCCCGATGGGTTCGGTTTAAGGAGGAATTTATTATATTCCACTGCCGTTTTGAATCCGCGCCGGCTTCGTCTATTCCGAATTCATAATACTTTCTTTTGGCTGTCCTGAGCAGCCAGTTTAGCAAGTTACAATAGATATTATAGCGAGTTTTCAGTCGAATGTTAAAATGGCGTTGTGTTTAACTTTTCTGTACAGGTTATCTTTTTTACGTAGGTTTGGTAGCAGACCATCGGTTAACAAAGGGCTTTGTATAGCTGGGACATGTCGTGTGCATTTTGCAAAGCTTGTAGAATTAGCGATACATTTCTTTATGTTCTCTGAAAAGTCATTAAATGCAAATTCTGCGTTTGACTCTGAAAACACAGAACACCAATTTAGCTCACCAACGCGAGCGATGAGGTCTTCTTTATTAATCACGACTTTAAGAAGAGTGATAGCAATGCCGCGGCCGGCAGCGTCTTTTCCTTTCGTTTCGTACTGTAATATAGCCAGTACCGAATTTCCTGTATATTGCTGTTTAAATATTCAACGATAGCTCAACTAAATACTTTTAAGTAAGATGTCGCACTACGCGGTTAAGCATTATTGGCGCTCAAGAACGAACCCACAATCGCAGAGCCAAATTTGCCGTTCATAGTCGTCTGATTAGCGCTAGACTGATTAGCGCTATCTGATTAGCGCAAGAGAGACTGATGTTGGACTTTTCGAAATGTGAATTGCGCCCTCAGTTGTGCTATCTGTGCATTTAGTACGCGTAAATCATTGTCTTAGGACGAACAATGAAACATTGCAGCAGCAGGCAGCAAGAAGCGTCCAGAAAGGTACGCTGACTTCCAGCAAGCAGCGACTGATATGCAGAAGTCACCTTCGCTGAAAATTTGTAGCCGACACACCTGCACAAGCAAGCAAACAAGCGTGCTAGTGCGTCGAACTCAGCAGCTGGACTAGCCCAGGAAGAACATAGCGGACGGAAGCAGCTTCCAGCCGAAAGTTGGTGCTGCCCAATAAAGTGCGTCGATTTTAAAGCTCATAAAGGTGCTTTAGGGCAGGCTGACGGTGCGCGCGCAGTGGAATTGCCGTACTCAGGGGGGGGGGCGGGCTGATCCACCGCGTGAACAGTTGACAGGGTGGATCCCCAATCTGCGGTGGACGGAGAGCTGTTTGGTGCCTCTTGAAGCTTCGTTGACCAGCAGTGATGTTTTGGCGAAGTATCGGGTGGTATCAGGTGTCTCAATAATCCTAAGTTAGTCCCTGATTTATTAGTATTCCTCGCATCGGCCGTCTCGGGCTGATGTCGACCAATTGTCGTGCCCAGGTGTGATCCGACTGGTCAACATCCCTGCCACCTAATTGTCTCTACATTCTTTTCGCATTGGTGTCAGCATCATTCCTGTTGCGCTTGTGCCTACAACTGGAAGTTTGATGACTCACGGACCACCGAACTATCCAGAAGGAGCTTAAGGCTTTGACCAATCACTTCCAGACCCTCACTGACGTGCGAGCGTTCGGACTGGGAGATATAGCCTGTTGTCTAATTTTTTATTGGTTTTACACACAAAATATTAACAGCTCTGCCACTGCCGGGTTCTTCACAAAGAATGAACTTTTCAGTGAGTAATGCATGATAATTTGACCAAACACCGTATGTTCTGAGCACATTGCACTTTTTGAAAACGTGGCTGAAGAAGAGAAAATAAAAACTTGTACGTTAGCAGCACCTCGTCTGATTTATGTAGTCATTTGAAACTAAATCCAGTACCGCACAATAAGTAAGTATATGCTAAAATAAGGCAAGAATAAATAAGAACATCCTGGATAATCGCTCCCTGTGACTGTTGATGGCAATGCGATCAGTGTCTTCCTAACGGCTTCTCTCAGTCTTCGGCGCTCACAGCATGACAAATCATATCGTGACGATTGGCACTCCCATGTTTGCTCTGGGGGTTTGTCGCCCCGCGACGGATCGTCTACCTGTCGCCGCCAAAGAAGAGTTTCAACACACGCTTGACCTTGACTTAACCCATCCCTCCTGCAGTCCTAGGGCCTCGCCACTCCATGTTGTGCCCAAGAAGACAAGTGACTGCCGCTCCTGCGGTGATTAGCGTGGTCTGAACAAGGCCACTGTGCCGAACCGGCAGCCTATACCTTAGATTCAGAATTTTACGTCGTCCATCCACGGCTGCATCATTTTTAGCAAGGTCGTCCTGGTGAACGCCTACCACCAGATCTTCCCTCACATATTCCCAAGACCGCGATTATAACACCCTTCGACCTATTCGTATATCCGCTCATGACTTTCGGTCTTCGTAACCTGGCCCATTCCTTTCAGCCTTTTGTTGACCACGTATTACGTGGCTTGGCGTGCTGGTTTCTCTGTCGTGACGACATCCTCGTATACGACAGCACCACCGAAGCTTTTAAGCTACATTTACGTCAAGTGCTCGCAACACTGAGCAAGCTTGGTCTTGTTAACTGTCTGAATAGCGAGTTCAGTGTTATGGAGTTGGATGTCCCCGGCCATCGCGTCAACGCAGATGGCATTCGCCCACTCCCGACCTGCGTCACAACCATCCGTGGCTTTCCTCAGCCATCTACCAACAGGGAACTCCGCAAATTTCTAGGCCCGGCCAACTATTACAGCCGCTTCATTCCTCGCTACGCCAATATACTTCAACCTTCCCACTAACTTCCCACTACCTTCCCACTAAGACACCAAATACTCCCTTGGCCTTACTCCCCCGAAATACTCCCTTGCGCGCTTAGGGGCATCAAAGAAGCCATTGCCGGCGCGACGCTCCTCGTCCACATCGAATACGATGCCCCAACGTCTGTCATCGTTGGCGAATCGGAAACCGCTGTCGGTGCAGTCTTGCAGCAGTTCGTTGCTGGTGCCTGGCAGCCCATCGCTTTCTTTTCATCGAAGATTGCGCTCCCTGAGCACCGCTACAGCACGTTTGGCCGGAAGCTGCTCTCCATCTATTTGCCTGTGAAGCACTTCCGAAAATTTCTCGAAGGACGCTCCTTCCATGTTCTTGCTGCCCATAACCAACTCACTTCCACCCTAGCGTCCAGCGACACCTCCTATGCTCGCCGCGAAATCACACAGCTCGGCTACATTTTGAATACACCTACGACACTTGTAAGACCAGTGGAAAATCCAACGCCATTACCGAAGAACTTTCTTGTGCCCCCATCCATACAACGCACCATTGTAGACCGATCATCTACTTCATGGCAATGGCTACCGCCCAGAGTGCCGACGCTGAGCTCCAGCTACTTCGCACCACCGGTACCTCTCTGGTGTTTAAAGATATCTTGTTTCCTCACTGCGACGTGCGCCTTGGTTGTGATACGTCGACCGGACGTGGCTCGCCCATACCGACGGGCCATCTTCCATACACTCCATTCTTTGGCTCATCCTGACCTTCGCGCAGAACAACGACTCCTCACATGCGGCCCAGAATCAACGAAGAAGTTCACCGCTGGACACTCGCGTGCCTCGAATACCAACAGACTAAAGTGCATGGCCGTACTACGACTAGACACATTCCCGTCTCCGGACGCTCGCTTTAGCCATCTGCCCGACAGTATTGCTGGCCCCCTTCCTCCCGGTGGGAACCATCGCTACCTGCTAACCTGCATTGACAAGTTCACCAGATGGCCTGTAGCCACGCCCTTACAGGACATAACGGCGGAGTCGACAGCTCTAGCATTCATCGCACTCTAGATTACACTCTACGGTGTCGCTTCCACCATTACAAGTGACTGTTGTCATCAGTTTGACATTGTTCGCCAATCTATGTCAGCTTGTCAGCATCAATCATATCAATACTATCTCTTAACGCCCGATATCCAGTGGAATCATCGAACGTTTTCAACACGAATTGAACGCTTGACTCATGGCTTCGAAGTTTCCTTCAACATGGAATGAGCGCCATCCTTTCGTTATGCTTGGAATCCGCACAACTTTTCCTCCAGTGCCACCGAGCTTACGTTTGGCATGACATTACGAGGCCCTGGCGAATTCTTGAAAAACTCACCCACCGTACCTCCTGACGTTTCTGACTACGCCTACTCTTTACGCAGCGCTATGCCTACGGCCATCCCCCGGCAACGACGTTCTTCCCGGCGTGTATACGTCAACGTGGCCTGGACAACTGCACGCACGTCTTTCTGCGCCACGATGCCGTGCGTCCGCCTGTACGGCCCACGTATGATCGCCATTTCAAAGTACTGAGGCTTGTACCTAAACGCTTTCGATTGCTCATCAATAACCTGGAAGACAAAGTTTCGTCGACCGTCAGAAACCTGCCTACCTCGGCTCTGATACTTGAGCCACTTCCGCTGACACGTTCGCTCCCGACAAAGGCAGCTCTAAGCGGCGCGTGCGTTTCGAACCACCACCATCCACTCTTCGCCATTCGTCTAGCTCACTGCTTCCTCACTAGAAGGCGCCCTGGGCACGCTGATGGTGCGTAATCAGTGGAATCAGCGAACCAGGCCCCCGCCTGTTTGAGCGGGCTCTGTTAACATATAACTTGGAAACTCCAGGCACCAGAGAGTGTGTGTAGGTTTTTCTTTCGCCTACTGTATCCTAACTGAATTCGCATGTGCTATGTTTTTGCATTTGTGCGATTATTATTCAGGTGAGCTACTGCTGAAAAGTATAGATCCGCGCATGAAAAAGCAGCTGGTCTGAGCTCCTTTAGCTGGCAACTCTGAGAAATACGTTGTCGTATAGGAAGTAGGTTCTATAAATTATAGCAAAACAAGACGTCGTAAATATATATTTTAGAAAGACCGTCATGAGAATACAAGCACAGGGAACGAGAACGAAGAAGGAGAAACACTGCAAAACTCCTACAGATGCCGCCGCAAGTCCGTGTCCGGACGTCATTCGAACAGCGCTTGCAGGGCCCCTGTAGGTTATTCTTCGTGCTAAGACATACTGCGCCACAACCTCCTCTGTTTTCCGCTCATTGTTCCGCAGCACCCCCTCTCCTCTTTTCTCTTCTCGTATTTCATAAAACCCCGGGGAATCCCGTGTAGGCTCTTCAATCCTCGCTTGTTGGCTCAATAAAGCCGCCAGACAACGCCGCCGCCGATTCTTGCCACAGGAATATCCGCCTAGGAGCTGCGCTGTTAACCTCTGTCCTTAATCCTCTCTCCTCAGGATTCCACTGTGATAGTAAAAAAAATTATGCTATGGGGTTTTACGTGAGAAAACCACGATCTGTTCCCTGAAAACTTCGCAAAATTTCAAGAAACCAAACTTGACGCATAGATCTTTACCTGACGAACTAAAAACGATATCGCACTTCTGTAAACTGCACATAATAATACAATTAAGGTGGACAACAATGATATATCATGCGCAACCCTGAAATGTACCACTAATTTGTGAATATCGCATTCAAACATCGTAATAAATTCGCACAAGTTGTATACTGATCCACAGAATTTGTTCGTTTTCGATGCTCCAACGGATGCAGTTCATATAAATGCGTATTTGTTTTCGTGGCTATGTTGCGGATCTGTAAACTTCGTGGTTCTATATTTTTTGTTTACCAATTTCCTGTAATTGTTCTGAATGATTACATGGTCTAAATTAAATTATACTTGCTACAGTCACTGTAATTTAACTTCCTCTCCTAAATACAATATATTTCATTCAAATCGGTTTGGCCGTTTTATCGTAAAAGCATTCACGCATTTTCTAATATTTCAGCCGCCAACATTGTAGATACGCCCGTGCTATAGCTTCCTATTCAACAATGGATCATGCCGGTTCTATCGGAAAGCCTAATGAAACAGACGCCTGACGTATACGCAAGCGCGAGGCTACCATTTTCCCGAAAGTTTCGTAAAAAAAAAAGTTTTGTAAAGGAAACTGCTCAAGAAAAATCATATTCAACGAAAGTTTCGCGGGAGCCGTCATTTCACTGAAAGACATCTCTCCTGAGGGCCGACGAGCTTTCTGGCCACGCGTCTAGTAAAATTGTCGATTAATTTCAAGTAGGAGAAGTAGCTGGCCGTCTTCGAGATAACGCTGATACGTAAACGCACTCGTCTCCATGTGCGGTGTGTAGCGACAGTCGCAAGGTGTGCTTCTTTTTACAGTGTTTTCTTTAGCTGTGTGTCGTGGCATGCTTCATGATGCTTCGAATTTTGGAATCGTTAAGGTCGATACACGGCGTGGTCGTGAAAGAAGGAAATTGAACGGAATGTCCTTTATTGCTGAAAATGAGGCGAGTTTCTCAGTATTCCCACCCAACAGCGCGCCGTGTATTTCAGAAGGCACGCGCAAGCAATGCGGCAGTGGCGCTGGATGGCACGTAGTGTCCCCAGGAAGCCGCAAAAGAGAAGTCCCGCTGCAGCAGACGCCTCACACATAACACGTTTCTATGGTGGCAATGCGATCAGTCTACCCAGTGATAGAATGCTAACTCATTACCGCCGATAGCCATCGGAAGACGTGTTCAGCCGCCATTTTTTTTTCACTCATACTCTAAACGTATCTTGTTTAGTTCTACTGCTTACTGCTTGATGGATCACTCCACTGACATGATTTCTAAAACTTCGATCGACTGCCTGTGCTACGATTACGCGCCATCTAGGAGAGGTAGCGAAAGTTAGCAACTTCTCTTTGCAGGTGTGATCGACGAGTTGCTCTCGTGGTAAAGAAGGCAAGTTCATGCTTAAAAACTTATTCTGCTTGTTTTCAACGCTAAGATGATGAAGGAAATAGAGTGAGCTTAGGTGTACAGTTACTTTTGCATTGACCTTTTTCGCATGGTTCCTATGCCAGAAATCCGCGACATTGCAACGAACTTGTTGCTGGACATGTTGGTGCTTTAGAATATTCCGTGCCAGCTACTGATTGTTTACATCATACAGATGCCAATGGGAATAATTTTGTGCATGCACAGTGCAGTGAATGCGTCGCAAAAATCTAGCATCGCAAAATCTCGCTCTTGCAAAAGCACATTTGTGAAGAAAACAACGTCATCAATGTAACTGACACAAGTTGGCCCTTAATTTCTCATAGAACAGCTTCTAGTGATTCTCTAGCCACATAATTTGTGGTTTTTCTAGGAATCTTAGCTTTCTCAAAGCCGGGCACGCATAAGTGTGCTTTATAACGTGCAGGATGAATTAAACTTGCATACGCCATTACCTCGTTTGAAGCACAGAAAAGTGTGCGTTGTTTCGCGCCATAGCCGCCTATTCTTATCCGCTTAATGTACTGCTTATACTGCTTTTTCACTGTTGTTACAATTGAAACATCGAGACAAATATGAAATGCACCAAAATGGGCAAAATTAAGTTCGGAAATAGGCGTGATGTTATAAAATACTGAAGATTCAGAGTTTTGCGATAAACCTACAGGAGAAATTTTTATCAAGCGGATCTGGCAACCCACATTCCGTGGTACAAATCTATAAAAGGCATTAGACAAACGCTCCTCTGTACGTTTTAGCGTCTTTGAACGAACCTCCCGAAATGGCAGTAGCATCATTATTAATGATACAGCTGCAGCTGCACCCGTTCCGAAGGTTTGTGGCTGGCCTTTTAATTCTCTAAGTGTTTACAGTTTGAATAAATGATTTCAACTGTCAAACAGCAACTGCGCTTATCTTCCTTGATACAGCTCGAAAAGACCAACGAAACTAAAAAATTTTCCGTAGGGCTACTGCGTTAGGTTTGATGCCGCTAACGAGCACGGTTTTGACAGTAACATCATGATATAGTTCAAAAATAATGACGCATTCTATATAAAAAAAGACAGATGAGTTTCAACAATTTAGCATCACCAGAGCGATGGTAGGGAAGCCAGCGTAAGCTTGAACGTCTTCGCGCAGTATACCATCTCTGCTATCTACATCCTAGAATGGGGTTCCGCTGGCGCAATCACGACAATGCCTAACTTCACGTCTGCTCTTAGTCTTTGTATATTTGATCAATAGCACACGCGATAAATTGAACACGGCGTAATCTTTCCGATACACACACTCACACTCTCTGCCATCTGACACCTAAACAATCGCACGCTCTCGCACTCGTCTTCATTGTGAACAAGAGACGCGTAAATTTTGGTTTCTCTCAACCTTACACGAGCGCTCATTTTATTTTGATCATGCACCATCCTCGCCTAACCATTGAGTTGTCGAACGTTGATTTACGCGAAAGAATACATGACGTCTTACGTCCAAAGGATGGCATGCCACTTTTGCCTTATTGACACATGAAAATGGGCTTCATAATAAAGCAACTAATCATTAAGAAAATCGTCCTAAACGCTACGTGCAAGCCGTGAGACCTATGTTCTAGTATATCCAAATAACTATGTTTCCCCACCATGCTGTATGGTATAAGGTCATGTTGTGATATTGCTTATTCTGAAGCTTAGTGCTTTCTAGTTTGCACTATGAATATGTATACATAATCACTGGAAATACAGCTTGTAAGATTGTCGCTGAGAAATAGTTTCATATATCTTTAACAAAGAAATCAAACGACATCGTTGTGTCCATCCTTTGATCACGCAGTGACCAATGTGCATGGTGAATTCTAGTTTTGCATAATGTAATAAAAAGTCAACTTCAATATCTGAAATACTTCTATTCACGTGCAAATATATTTTCTAACGACGCAAACAATTTCCTGTCATGATTATGTTCAACGGCTGCGTGATTTAGGTACGGGTAAGGTGTTCCGCTCCTTACGCATGAAATAATGGTTCCAGCGTAGTCGCTTTCGCTATGGCTTTGGCGGAGTTAGATTGTGACATGTGATTTGTGGAAAGCACTAAACACGCTCCAGTTGTAGACATTCACATGCACTTCCTGGAACTCCAGTGGAAGTACTCTTGCTTACACTTTTGCAAGCATACACCGATGCCCCATTCAGGTGTCTCATGAGCTGCTACTGATTCTTCATTTTTTGAATCCGAAGTCCTGCTCCCGGAATCCAGCATTTTCTAGGCAGAAGCATATGCAGTGATGGCGGCTGTGAAACATATAAGAAAAACAAAGCTTCAAAAAACCATTATATTCACAAGGGCTATATGTGTAGTGACAGCTTTATGATTACGACTACACTAACGTAAAATATAATATAATCAACGATCTTTACGCGCTGCTATGCACAACCAATATAGCTAACCAACGTGTCATTGCTGATGGCGCCTTACGAACAATCCATTAAGAACTGCCTAAATTTGAAAAAAAAACTGTCCACATAGATAGGAAGAATGTCTTTTGCAGCTGCGGAAGGAGTTATGGATTTTCGCTACATATTCATGCTAGCCATTCCAAACAAATTATCGCATTTGCTTTGCCTACTCTCATAAACCAGTGCCTTTACGCTTCATTTTTCTATTCTGGTTTTTATATATTGAAGAAAAGTACTGAAGAAAAGAAAAGTACTGCTCGTCCTTGTTCACAGACAGGAAGGGTTGCTGATTCTTTTTATTCTCACCTAAATTTTTCTATTAGCCATACCAACCTATCTACGTCTCCGAACTGCCACTACTTTCCAAAAGACATTTCCTTTGACACACAAGTAACCTTAATTGCGACAAGGTGCGAAAATACCCTTATCGAGTTGCAAAACATCGTAAAGAAATAAAAATCACGTGGCATCGAGAACACAGTTTTCTAAAGGGTAACTCGTTCATTCCACCATCTATACCATATCTCACACGGAATTAAAGAAAACTGAATTTAAATAATCTTCGCCCGACATTAGGCGGCGAAGTTAGAGGCTCATTCGGACCTTTTACAAGGCGCCGTGATTTAATGGTTCAACTTCAATTTTTATTTTCCTCCGTAGTTATCTAGGTGCTCAACAATTTACGAAACAGTGTGCTCACCAGTGTCTTTTTTCTTGAAACTGGATGGCAAATTATGAAATGAGATCATCAAGTGTTAGCTTGGCGGCCTATGTTTTTAATGAAATAAAGATAGATTGACAGCCTCTGTAAAATTACTTGACGACGATCGCTTCATGACATTCCTGCAAAAATGAGTTGTAATACTCTGTAGCAGCAATAATATTCCCTGTGGACTAGGAATTTTTATCTGTTTCACTCTTGAATGTGTTAGATAACTTTGTAGGTAAACGGGGTGCTTGAATTCTATGTTTGGGCACCGCAGTACCTACAACTAATTTTCTCAGACATATTTTTTTCTTTCACACATGCGTTATCAGAATTCTTTGCACCCGCCCGAAACATTTCCACTTTTTTTCATGCGTTCTTTGAAGGCTTTTACCTCATCTTTTTTCACTTGCAATAAGAAAACGATTTCAAGTCTACGATCTACAATGGTCACAATATGGCTTGCGCATTGAATGAACAGGGTGGCTGCATCAAAGGCTGTGCTCCTGAATATTGTAGTCATACCCAAAGAAAAAGCTGTGTTGTGAGCCGCGTTCCATCCAAGCACGTACGATACTTGTGGTTGCATCTTTCCTTCTTAAACTTTCATCGAAATTGATTTTATAACACCCCGTACCTGCGTTCTATATTTTACCTTGTTGTAATAAAATCAACGTTGTTAGTCAGTGCTTGTGTTGTCGTTCTTTCGCGTACATTTCTCTTGCGGGGAGTTTACCCCGTCCAAATATGCTACCGTTAGGCAGATTCCAAAGAAATGCCCAATAATATTTCGTGCCTTGAAAACACAGAAAAGATCGAAACAGTAAGTAACCTTTGAAATACTGAAAGATAGCGAATTGCCACCTGTTTCGCTGCAAATATACAGCCAGGTGACCGAAGTAAACGTATCAGATTTAGCGCATTTGTTAGCCAAAATAATGAACATTTATTTCTGAAAGATACTGGTGATTTTAGACATCATTTGTAAAGGCCACTCCAATGTCACAATTGTATGAGGCTGGGACACGTGAGCTCTGTGTGCGAGAACAAGAGATTTTGCTCGCGCTGCGTTGAGCCCCCCGCTGCAGACTCCTGTGCAGCCATGGTTCTCAAATGCCCCAACTGCATTGGATCCCATGATGCTGCCTCAAAGGAGTGTCCCAAAATGAAGGAAAGGGAGGTCTTGAAGCAGATGACGGCAGACCGTTCGTCTAGTCGGAAAGCAGGTGCAGCCCTTAGTAAGCGACGCTCCCGACATCGTCGGAATTCAAAGAATACAGATGCCTACCTGGACAGCACACCACATCGTCCTCCTCCTCTACCCCTAGGCCTGGAGGGGTCGAGGCGGAGGTCGTGCCACACACCACCAATACTGAAGATTGACCCGCGCTACCAAAGCGACAGCCCCCGTCGCAGCTGAAACCACAGTCGCAGAAACCGCCGGGGTCACAGCCGATGGTACAGCTGAAGCGACAGTTGAGGTCACATCCGGAGCCAGAGGGGAAGCCACAGTCAGAGCCAGGACTGATACCGCAGCCAGTTCCTCAGCAGGTGCTACAGCCGGAGCCACGGTTGGACCCCAGTCACATCAAAGATGCAGCGCACCGGTATAGACTCGAGAGAACCGATAAATTGTCCGAAGAAGACCAGCAAGTGGTTCTGATGCTTCGGTCCCTCATGAATACGCTACTTGCGATTTTTAGCAAGTTGTATGCTCCGTCAGCGCGAAGTAGAGCACAAGTACTGGATGCTCTTAATCCAGTGCTTGCCACTCTCTAGTAAGCCACAGCCCGCAGCCTCCTACTCGCGCAACGACCACTGGTCCTTTGGTCGTCACAGATGCGAACAACGCAGACCGGTAGCTATGGAGCTCCACTCTGGTATTGCGATGCTTTACTACACCCTGTCATCACTTCCTTCCTCTTTTTCTAATTTCTGTTCCCCCTTTCCCTCCATCACCTCCATCGAGGAGCAGTGATACCGTTACGTGTCCCATACTACTATTCAATGAGTCTTCGGATTCTTTCTGGCTGCAGTCACAAGTTCCAAATGGCGTATTTCCCCTCAAAATTTCAGGTGCATAAGCCTTTTTTAGTTCCCCAGACGAACTCGTCATGTCATTTCTTTAAGAAACAAGCACTAGTAAATTTCTGAAGTGGGCAAACCTGTAGCACGGAAAGGGAAAGAAATAAAGGCGTATTCCTTACTGTATGCCGCAAACAGCATTAAGCCTCAGTTAGCTTTACTTCAAGTTACCACCACGTCAATTTATTCGGTGAAGAATGGCCTATCTTTAAGAAGGAGTTAAAGAAGCAAATGGTGTGGACAGAATTCAAACTGCTGCGTTGGATAAGTCTTCATGTTACTGCCGATGTTTTCTGTGAAGAAAAGGAATAATTTGGTTTATACTATGAACTTACCCGTCGTAGCAAACATGTTTTATCACTTTGATGTCAAGGTAAATGATCTAGAAGTCATATATAGCCCACATTTGTGATATCCTTGTTGCATCACGGCAGGTATAGTATCCTAACCGAATTATTACGTGCTGCTTTTTTCCGTTTGGGAAATTATTATTCAAGTGAAATACCGCTGCAAAGTATAGATGCACGCATGAGAAACCCGCACTGCGCTCGTCTGAGCTCCTTCGGCTGGTACCTTTGAGTAATAGGTTGTCGTATAGGAAATAAGCTCTCCAAATAAATTTTAGCGAACGAAGGCGCCGTAAAACTAAATTTGAGACGACCATCATCAGTACACAGTCATAGGAAACAAGAGCGAATAAGCGGAAACACTGCAGAACTTTAGCAGACTATAGGCGCGAGTTCGTGCTCTCACGTCATGCGAGCGGCGCTTGCAACGACCCTGTAGGCCGTTCTCGGGGCGAATACCAACTACGTCATAACCTCCTCTGCTTTCCGCTGATTCTTTCGGCGCAGCCACTGCCCACTTTCCTTCTCGCATATTTCCTTACCCCGTGGTACTCCGCGTGGGCCCTTTCGTCCTTCGCTCGTTCACTTGTTTATGGCGCCAGACAACGCCGTCGCCAACGCTTACAGTAAGAACGGGCGCTTAAGAGCTGAGCTTTTCTCCTGTCTCCTTACTTATAACTAGAGGCTTCCGCTTTGACAATAATTTTGTATAGCACAGGCGTACACTTCCTTGCATTTCAAGGGTCCTTGCATTTCAAGGCAGTGGGGCTTCTTGAAATAGATTGCCTTTGACATATTTTAGTATACCATCATCATCTCGAGATGTGTATTTCGTGTGTGTGTGTGTGCGAAAACGTTTATTGTGATGAGGTCCGGAGGCTCGACTTCTTAAGCCAAGGCGGGCCGCTCCCACGTTGGCACTGTCAGGCCAAGCCTTTAAAAAAATAAATTATGGGGTTTTACGTGCCGAAACCAGTTTCTGATTATGAGGCACGCCGTAGTGGAGGACTCCGGAAATTTTGACCACCTGGGATTCTTTAACGTGCACCTAAATCTAAGTACATGGATGTTTTCGCATTTCGCCCCCATCTAAATGCGGCCGCCGTGGCCGGGATTCGATCCCGCGAACTTGTGCTCAGCAGCCCAACACCATAACCACTGAGCAACCACGGCGGGTGCCAAGCCTTTCAGCGACATCATGGTCCCTCTGGACTGCCCTTAGTTGGTGCATTTGGTGTCCATAGTAGATTTTATTACCCATTGCCGTACTTTCAAATCGTACTAGTTTTACGCACTTCACAGTGATTGTTCTTTAAGCCCGTCTACAGCTGCGTCACATCCACCTCGCCTTTTTCCTCGTTCCACTTGGAACTCATTATAACTGGCCTGGCGCATTTAGGCCATACTTGACCCTTGCGCCAGAAGACACTGCATTCATAATCTTAATTGTTACTGTAGATCGAACGCTAAAGAACATCACGAAACCCAACTTCCCGCACATCTTAAGAGTTGTTTCGAAACAGACACCGTCATTATTCCACAATTATTTTTTGTATATATGAGCCTGTTTCAAATCCCACTCGTTGGAAAAATTTGACGGAGTGGTAGCAGAATGTTTAAAGAAATAGTTGAGTATAAACTTAAGTGTTATCGGTACTGAATTTTTCGGAGGTGCGAGGGGACTATGTCAGCTTGCGGTGACGTTAGCAGAGTTCGAGGAAATTACTTTACGCTACAAGAGCGAACGGTGTAAAAATGAAATAATTGAGTTTTACGTGCCGCAACCACTCTCTGATTATGAGGCACGCCATAGTGGAAGACAACAGAAATTTAGACCACCGGGGGTTCCTTAACGTGCACCTAAATATAAGTACACGGGTGTTTTCGCCCCCATCAAGTAGGCATCCCGAAATACGACGGCCGTGGCCTAGATTTGATCCCGAGACGTCGTGCATAGCAACCTAGCATGATAGCCATTGAACAACCAGGGCGAGTAGCGAACGGTGTGACCATATCAGAGTACTATGCCGTCCACGCGCTCACTCGGCCAGTTACACATTTGAAGCCCAACACGCGATTTACGCTCGCCTGTCGCACGCGTGCGGTCGTACTAAGACCTACATATGAAATCGAGAGTTTGACAAAACTCGTCTCTTTGGGATTTCTCGTGTTTGATGGTAAGAAACAGACGCCGACCAAAATACTTTAAGAGAAAGAAAACATCTCTCGGCTCCCACACGGGGGCCGCGTTAACAATGAAACCAAGCTGATGGGGGACATGGCTATGTGCGTGTGAATAGATGGCGCAATTAGTGGGCATGAACGGAACGAAGGCTGCCGTCATCACGGTTCAGCGTAGAATCAGTAGTTTGAATTAGTAATGACTCCAGATGCAAACGCGAGGCTGGATTGCTTTAAGTGGCTAGCACATGCGCCCTATCACAGTAAGTTTACATCCTTATGTTACAGAATGCTTAGTAAGAGCGTTAAAAGACACTTTTTATGTTTGGCATAATGGCAGTGTTCCTTGATGCGCCTTTGAAGTTTAGCAGCCTCACCGAGGCAGCTGTAACTGCGCTCGGCACAAAGGACATTGCCCCCAACACCTGGATACCTTTCTTTGAGAAGCTTTCCTTTGACATTACCAAGCACGTTTTGCAGTTTTCTCGCTGCGGCATGTGCAACGTGCACATCAAAAAACGAAATACATGGGCTGACGCCTCGCTAGTATAGGGAGTATAAGGTATCGCAACAGGTTGACGAGGAATAAACGTGGCGGAGGAAGTACTAAGCCGGCGTGACAAGTGGCAGTGCACTTAAGCCACGAATGAAGTAGGATAGATATGTGAAAGTTTAAGATGACAGGCTTCGGAGTCTTTTTCTAAGTCTTCAGGGCAAGTGCAGGTTTTTGGCGAACGTTCTATGAGCGATGCGGCGATGGAACGTTTGTAGCAAGAGGGATGAATTGAGATGAATTTCAAGTACGCATCCCATATGCGTAGGTTTGCAGAAGGCATTGAAAAGAAGTTCAACCCCCTCCAATTCAACCGTAAGATCTATGGCGTGTTCTGTTGTGTTTAAGCGCAACGAAAAGGAACCCAGGGTATCCTTCTTAATCACGAAGTAGCAGTCATTCGAATATCTAAGGAATATTCTAGGTTGTGGCACGAACGTCGCTAAAGCCCGGCGTTCCGCTACTTCCATCTTTACATTTGCAGTGGTTACGAACAAGGCCTGTAGTTTCCTGAAGTTGCTTGTAGAAGCAGCCTTGGAAAACAAAATAAGCATTTTGTGGGCAAAACTGCAAAAACTCGCGCAGGCCGCTACTTTCGAACGATGCCCACTCGGATAGCGGAGGGCAATCTTTGCAAGCACATCTGAACAGGGAGGTCGATCGGCACGCAAGTAAACGGGGACGTCACTCGAACGGTACCATAGTGTTATCATCGTCAAGCCTACGATCGCGTGCTTTCTCAATGAAGTCGCTCGAGTTACGGACATGTGTCGAGCCTCTGTCGACAAGTGGCGATAAGACGTGGTGCAAAAATACTTGCGTAGGCTGTGAAGAGGAGACCGTCTGTAATTCACGGTTGGCCGCATTGGCACAGCAAGCTTGCTGTCTGGGATAGCCGATAGAGAGCAGGAGCGGAGCCATTGTGGCAAAAGACTCTGTAGGACAGGTGCTTATACCTCGGAGGAACGTAAACGAAACGCATCCGATAGAAGCTTTTAACAGTATTTCTGTTCTTTGCTGGTTGGGTGCTTGTCAAGATGAGAGTAAGTGCTCGCTTCTCGCGGCAAGGGCAGCACCCTGTCGATGTAATCACTGCGATTTAGAAGCACTGGGGCGTTGCATTTATCCGCTTGAAGGATAACCAGGTTTTGGATTGCCTTGCTCTGTCTGAGGTCAGACGTGACATGAATTCTCAGGAACAAAATTTCGACAGCAGACTCACGGCCCGTGTCCGGGATTCATCGCGTCGAGAAGGCTCTAACTTGGTTACGGCATTTTCCACAGCACAAACCAAGCGCTTGGTGTCGAATGTTGGTAACTAGCTCAGAGGCGGTTGGACTGTAGGATGATAGGTTGTGCACAGTGGTGATAGTCAAGCGTCTGGTTGACGTCGTGTGTGAAAAACGGGGGTGATCCAGCTTATTCTTGCGGGTAGCTTCTCTTGATGAGAATGTTCTGCTGCCTAGAAGTTCGCGTGATGTTTGTCTGCATATTGTCTCTTACCGATTCATTGTAGTTAAATAATAATAAAGTGAAACTGAAAGCGAGATGCTGGCACGTTCATCAAGGTAACGGAACACTCCAAAAAATGACGACGAGAGAAAAAGGGTTCCTTTCGAGCCATCGTATTTTTTCGTTCATTCATTTATTGATACTGTGAATCCCATCAGGGATTGAAACAGGAAGGGCTGTATGTGATACAAAGGAACGTGGTATAAGGTGCTACTTACTAAATCTTATACAATAAAAAACTTGGGCATATAACAATTTGATTACGTGATTATACAAGAGAATAAATAGAATGGAGAGGTTATGACAACAATAACTGCAGAGACAGAAACCAGTTACAGGGTCAGTATTGAGGTAATAACAGTCTCGCAACAAACAAGGTTACAATATTGACAACAAGAAAAGAAATATATTGCATCATTGCCCTAATTATAGTCAAGCACAAACACCGTTAAAATAACAAGGCAAAAAGGAACTGCGTAATTAATGTGAAGAATTATTGCTGCAGTGCGTATAGTTGATCCGCAATCAATGTACCCAACGTATCTGAGGATGAGCTGTCAGTGTTACTTGTGTTAAAATTATTCCATTCGCGTGTCGCCCTTGCAAAAAATGAGTATTTTAAAATATCAGTGCGGAATGAAAATTCACCTAATGTGTGTGTGTGTTTATGACGAGTTAATCTATTCGAGGACGTTGATATGTATTTCATAATAGGCAGATTAAGTTGATTGTGTATTAACTGATACATGATATTTAGTCTAGCAAGCTTGGCTCTGTTATGCATGGTTAGAATTTCTGCCCGTTTCAGTAATGCTGTTAGTAAGTCTGTGATGGAGTGTTTATTACATATGTGTCTCGGCACTTTTCGCTGTACCCCTTCAAGTTTTTTAATCAGCTTGTTAGTAAACGGGAACCAAACGGTGTTGGCGTACTCTAGAACCGGTCTTATAAGTGTATTATATGCGAGTAACTTTGTTTCAGATGGTGCTAGTTTAAGGCGTCCGTTAATGAAGAATAGCTGTCTTATTGCGGTTGGTGTGATATTGTTAACGTGAGAAGCCCACCTGAAGTCAGATGTTAGTGTCCCACCGAGGTACTTATGCTCATGAACAAATGCAAGAGGAATGTTGTTGAGGGTGTACTGGAAAGCTGATGTATGTTTTTTTCTGGTTATAGATAATAGAACGGACTTTTTTAGATTGATATCCATCTGCCAGTCCTTGTACCACTGTGAAACTGCTGTTATGGCGTTATTTAAAGTTCTATGGTCCTCAAGGCAGTTAATTTCCTGGAAAAGAACGCAGTCATCTGCAAAAAGTTTGATATGCTGTGAAGCATATGCTGGTAAGTCATTAATAAAGATTAAGAATAATACTTGGGCTAAGACACTTCCTTGGGGTACTCCTGATGTAATGTTAGTTGTCGCGGACCTCTCGCTGTTAATTTCAACAAATTGTGTGCGATTACTAAGATAGTTTTTAATCCAAGTTCTAAGATAGTTTTTAACAAGTAACCTCGCTTGAAAAAGCGAGCGTTCAGCCTTTGCAACAAGGCTCAGGCCAAAATTCAAAATGACGGGTCGGCCGAGGTGAACGGAACGAAAAATGGAAGCAGGAGACTTTGAAGGCCGAAATCCAGAGGATGAGGGAAAAGTAGCGCCGAATATCAGTAACGATAGCTTGACTTTAAGCCGTAGGAAGATTAATTAGGTCAAGAGTTCGACGAAAACATGTCTGGTCGGGAGCGCTCAAGTCAATGGTAAAAAAAAAGCGGACGCCAACCAAAAATAATAATAAAGAAACAAGGCATCTCGGCTCTCATACGGGGGCCTTGTTCACAATGAAAGCACTTAAAGAGGGAGAGGATTGTATACGTCTGAGTAGATGGCGCAAACAGCGGGCATCAATTGAATTCTGTAGGTTTATGGGCCAAAACAATAATTTGATTATGAGGAACGCCATACTATGAAACTCCAGATTATTTTTTTCAAAATTTTAAGAAACAAACCTTACCTCAGGAACTACAAGCGATATCGCACTTCTGTAAACGGCACATAACATTACATGTAAAGCGGACAGCAATGATATATCATAGGCCATACTGAGATGTTCCACTAATTTGTAAATGTTGCATCCACTCATTGTACCCGTTTCCAACATCCAAACCCCGTTGCCTGCAATCGTACCGCCTGGTTGACTGATCTAAATTAAAGCTATAGTTACTGACGTCACTGCAATTTCTCCCTCATGTATCATAAATTTCTTTCTAGTTGGTTGGGCGGTTTCGTTATAAAATCATTCACTCGTTTTAAATGTATTTGAGCAGCCGCCATCGGAGATAGGCCCGTGCTACAGCTTCCTCTTAAACAATGGATCATGCTGGTTCTATCCGAAACCAATGGAAGAAGCGCCTGACGTATACGCCAACACGTGGCTACCCTGGTGAAGAAATAAAAAAAAGAAAACCACTCGAGAAAATTATATATAACGGAAGCTTCACGGAAGTTATCATTTCGCCGAGAGACATCTCTCCTGAATGCCGACGAGCTTCCTGCCCACGTGTCTAGCAAAATTGCGGATTCATTGCTGTAGTAGAGGAAATAGTTGACCGTCTTCGAGATAACGCTGATACGTAAACGCACTCGCTTCCATGTGCTAGGTGATGCGACGATCCGAAGATGTGCTCATTTTTACTGTGTTTTCTTTAGTTGCGCGTCATGGTTTGCGTTATGGCGCGTATTTTGAACACTTTAAGGTCGACACACCGCGTTGTGGCTACAAACCTAAACTGAACGAAATGTTCCTTACTGCTGGGGATGTGGCAAGTTTCTCAGCGTTCCCACCATGCGGCAGCGGCGCTGGATAGCACATAGCGTTCCAGGAAACCGCAAAACAGTACACGCCTGATACATGCAACGTCCCAATGGTGGCAATGCGATCATCCTATCCACTGATAGAATGCTAACGCACTACCGTCGATAGTCATCACAAGACGTGTTCGGCGGCCGCTTTTTTTTTTCACCCATATTCTAAATGTATCTTCCTTAGTTGTACTGTTTACTTACTGCTTGATGGATCAGTCCACTTAGATCATTTTAAAACTTGAATCCACCTCCCGTGCTACCATTCGGCGCCATCCAGGAACAGCAGGGGAAAGTTGGCAACTTCTGTTTCCAATGGTGATCGACGAGCGGCTCTCGCGGTGAAGAAGGCATGTTCATGCTTAAAAACGTATTGGGCTTGTCTTCATCCTTGAGATGATGAAGGATATATAGTTAGATTAGGTCAGCGGTAACTTTTGTATTGACGTTTTTGGCATAGTACCTATTTCACAAATTGGCGACATTGCAACGAACTTGTTCCTGGGCAAGTTGGTGCTTTGGTCTATTACGCGTCAACTAATGATTGATTACATCAGACAAACGCAAATGTGAAGAATTCTATGCGTTCGCGCTGCAGTGAATGCGCGGCAAAAAAAAAAAAAAAAAGACAGTGCATCCTAAAATCTGGCATTTGCAAAAGCACATTTCTGAAGAAAACAACGTGATCAATGTAACTAACACACGTTGACCCTTTATTTCTGATAGAAGCCCTTCTAACAATTCTGCAGCGACGTGATTTTTGCTTTTACTCACAATCTTAGCTTTCCCAAAGCCAGGCACAAATATGTGCTCTTTATAACGTGCAGGATGGAGTAAACCTGCACACAACATTTCCTCGTTTCAAGCACAGAAGAGTGGGCATTGTTGCGTGCCACCGCCGCCTATTCTTGTCCGCTTAATATCACAATAAGGCGATACCGTGAATGCCCCGTTATCCATCCACACACTCGGTGCGAGCCGCTTGCCATACTCTTTTCGTGCGTATAACTTACGTGTCTCCTCTTTCGCACATTTTCTGTCTATCCGCCGTCAAATGCGAACAGTGCAGGCGCGGCGCATTCTCAACCCAATTCGTTGTTTTCTTTCGAATACGCTAAAAGGTATTTTTTTACATGTATGAGCATTTCTATGTTTACTCAAAAGAAAAAATAGTGCCTCAGCTCTTCCGTTCTTCCGTTTTTGAAGACAATCGCTTTCGAGATGGGGCCCTCAGCAGCTATTGAATTCACCTTCGTGCTGCTTCATGCTTCAAAGCGAACGAAGCGGCGAGAAAAGACCGCTCACGAAGCTAACAGCACTCGGCGTTCCCTTTGCCCCATTCCAGACTATTTCAATATTGGGTGGCCCCGCGTCTCGCCTCAACGCGAACTAAGCGGTGAGAAAAACAGCCAAGACGAAGCTGTCAGCATTCACTGCTCTGTGTCTCCATCGCTGATCGCTTTCAAGATAGGCTTCACGCGGCTGCTCCATACGCAGCCGCCATTCATGACCATTCCACGGACGGATAAGGAGCTAAAAGGCGATAACGAATTACAATGGTGGGAAAGTCAACAGCGCACCTGGCGCCGCGAACTTTAGTAATTCTCTTTCGTCATCGATAAACTTTGCGCTGCTTTCCACCGCAATTCGTGTCGCCGCTGCGCTGTCGCTTATAGTGGTGGGATCAAGTTCGATAACGTATATAGTGACACCGGGCTGAGTGGAGATGAGCAAGCGGCTTCATGCTTACGCATACTTAAGCAACTCCCTGAGGAGTTTATGCGTGACTTTATTTTTCTGGGTGCAGCGATAACAAATGAAAGAAGGCAACGGTGGCTTGACCTCGTGTCTTCTTTTTTGGCCACCCATGAGGTAACGCCCAAACAAAAGATAATGTAATCAAACTGGGGCTGTGCCAATGTTAGAATCTTATGCTTTCATCGCATAAGCTTACTCATCTGAGGTCATCGTAGAGCTCGCAGAGATTCCGTACTTTGCCAGAGTCGGGTCATCTTGCATAGTGCCACATATTTCAATCTCAACGTATTGCTGTGGTGCCAGAATCTCGTTCCAACAGCAGGACCTGATCGTACGGCAGCAAAATTTGCAGTAAAAGAAAGCGCACTCCAGGGTGTAGTACGTGAATTTATTTAGCAACATTGTCTGGCTGCGTGTTCTTAAATAGGCACTTCTATGTGTCATTCACTTGCGGACATGGACCCAGAGGTTCTGATTTTCGCGCTACTGCGCTTGCATCGAGTTAGACTGTTCAGTGCCCACAGATGACGAAGCCGTGGCATCTTCCTACTCATCTGGTGGGCAGGGGAGCGGGCGAAACAGCACGCACGTTCCATTTTTGCAAGCAGTCACTTCTCGTATAGCCGGAATATGCTGCAAATTGAAAACAAATTAAAGAGTGAAATAAATGCTTTCATTTCCACGAATTTAGCGCTGGAGAATTTACTCCAACGAATCATCATAAATACTGCTCCTACAGTTTCGTTACATTTTAAGTTTTGTCATATATATAAAACAGCGAAATGAAAAAAAAAGAAATTTGGGATATAGGCTTCAGCCTATGAAATACGCGAGCTGCGCACAATTTCTAGAAAATTCAAACAGAAATCCAAATTAATGGCATTTGGCAAACCATATTCGATGGAACAAATCTATAAAAGCATTACACAAACGGTCCACTGCCTTTTTCAGTGTTTTAAGCCGAACCTCGCAAAATGGCAGTGACATCACTATTAGTGACACGGCCGTAGTTAAAGAAGGTTTGTCGTCCGGCTTCCGAATCTCTTAATAAATGTGAGCCGGCGTTAGAAGTGCATTGTCTATATGATTAAAACTTCGAGGAACAACTGCGCGTATCTTGTTTAACGCAACTCGAAGGACAACCAAAATGCGCAAGGCAGAAAAAAGAAAAAAAGCGAGGGGACGCGGCAACAAAAAAAAAAAGAGAGGAGGAGGAGGGTAGAATCCACCGTCTCCCTCAAAAATTTGTCGAAAAATTTGCCATAAGGCTATTAGGGTACTTGTGATACCGCCAGCGAGCACGGTTTCTAGCTGTAACTCGCATGATACCACTGAAAAAAAAATTACGCGTTCTATGTGAAAGAATGTCGTTGAGTTTAAACAATTCAGCGGTACAAGAACGACGGTAGGGAAGACAGCTTAAGCGCGAGCTTCGTCGCGCGATACATCTGTACTATCCACTTCATAGAATTGGGTTCCCCAGGCGCAATTATGACTTCACGTTTGCTCTTAGACTCTTCCTATATTTAGTTAATAGCCCACGCGATAAAACGAACAGCTCGTAATCTTCCCGAGACATACACACATTCGGTGCCACCTGACCCCTAAATAATCTCACGCGGTCGTGTTCCTCTTCGTTGTGAAGAAGAAACGGGTATATTTTTTGCTTCTTTCAACCTTACGCGAGCGCTTGTTTTATTTTAATCACGCACCATTGTCCCCTAACCATTCAGTGGTCGAACATTGAATTAACGGGAACGAATTCATGACGTCCGATGTTCAAAGGATCGCATGCCCCTTTTGTTTCATTTACACACTGAAATGGGCTTGCTAATGAAGCAACCAATTAATAAGGATATTGGCCAAACGCTACGTGAAAGCTGTGAGGCCCATTTTATACATTGGCCAAATAACTATATTGCGCACTCTGCGGTATGCTATAAGGTCGTGTTGTCACCTTACTTATTCTCACGCTAAGTGTTCTGTAGTATGTGCTATGAATATATATACATAATGATTGAAATTACCGGTAGTGAGATTGCGGCTGAGAAATATTTTGATATGTCTTTAACAAAAAAAATCAAACGACGTTGTTGTGTTGATTCTTTTGACATGCAGAGCCCAAAGTCAATGGTGAATTCTTGTTTTGCATAATGTAAAAAAAAAGAGCTATCAAGTTCAATATCTGAAAGACTTCTATTCACGCACAAATAATTTCTCGTATGATGCAAACAATTTCCAGCCAAGATTATGTTGAAGAGCCGGGCGGTTTAGGTACCGGAACAACGAAACGCATCCACGGGCCGTATAACGTAAAACTATTCCAATATGTTTTTATTCCAATCTCCTGACATGAGATTTGCGCAACCACCGACGCAAGCATCGGGCGGTCACCGACAGCGTTGTCTAAACAGACCAATCAAACGCTCTCCTCGTTCATAGGATGTCACTTTTGTTTGCTTGAAAAACGAATAACATTGCTCACTCTGAGCGGCTTGCCTCATCCAATTGGCTGAGAAGAGGCGAGGAGCACGCTCAAGTAGAGAGGGATTCGATGGGGCCGAGCCACTGCAATGAAAATTGATAACCGGAGAAAGAGGGTTGTGCCGGCGTCTGCGATGGGTCCATTTTTCCTTACTTAGCTTGTGGTGGCTGGCTGAAAATCGCGGCGGCATGCAATGGAAGCTTAAGAATGGCGCTAAAACGGATCCTCAGCAAAGAATAGTTGACAGCACGAGGTCGTAAGCATGCCGAAAGTGCTCGAAAACGTTACATGGAAACGCAAGAACGTTTATTATAAGCAGATAAGCATGCTCTCCGGCAGGCGCGAGTAGCCAGTGCCTGAGCGATCAGTGGCAGCCGGATTTTATTCCTTTCGGAACGGGGCAGCTTGCGGCTATTCAGAAGAAAACTGACCTTTGTTCGGCATATTAATGCGTCTTTAACGCATACACGTCACTTTGACGCATTGAGTTTTTGCGGTTTTGTGACGTTGCGTGACGGGCAGGTGAAGTCGGTGCAGCCCGAAAACTTTTCACTAATAGCCGAGGGCTAATGGGGGAAAATTGTCGAATAAGAAATAACTATTTTTCTGTTGTTCGGTCAAATCATGTATACTCACTGTGCCCACGTCATATCAGATGGGAAGCTATCGTGGTTTTCGTGACGTCGCGTGACGGACACCTGAAGTGGGGGTGGTCCAAAAAGGCTTCTGACTAATCGCAGAGGGCTGATTGCAGAATTGGAATAGAAAAGTTTCGAATAGTTTTGCGTTATAGCACCCCACATAACTAACTGAACCCAGCGCGGCCAAAATCTTGTGCCTCCCTTCGCCCCCACCCCCCGCCCCATGGCACGATCACCTCAATTTTCGCAATTATCATGCCAGCTTCTTTCATGTCCACCTGTGTTTTTCGTCGTTTTGTGGAGGAGTGCTTTTTCTTGTTTTTCCGACTATGAGGCAGCATTTCATTCCGAGATATTATGACGACTAGGTAGCAAACGGTAGCGCAGTGGGATTTTTTTCGTCATCGCTACGATATACGCCTCTTTCTGAGCTTTACGAGGATGCAATGAATTGATGAAGTTGAGGGATGAGATATTAAGGACGTTACAATGCCGTCTGGATACCTAACATTAGGATATGCGAAAGCGTCACAAACATAAAGCAAAGCTCCGATACTGTTTCTCAATAGTGTTGGCATATCCATTTATTAGTACACGACAACTAGGATCATATAGTGGAAAATATAGTCTATAACATATAGTTTTAGGGTAATGCAAGCAGTGCCCACACGTTTGTGTACGCCAAACACCGGGCATCCAAAGGCCCAAAGCAAGCTGAAAACAGCCCGAAGGAACCACAACGAAGTTCGCCTCCCACGAGGGTTCGGTGCAGCTTGCGTCGCCTAGTCTTAAACTTTCTAATTACGCTCATTAGCAACAACGCCGATCAATGTACACATGTGTCGTATTAACGGCGTCAAAGCTGTTAGCTCAAGGACTGAAGTCGATGCAATTAGGCAGTCAATGCTACACAGAGAGAGTTCCCCAACTCACGTCATCTTCGAAGAATGGGTTCTGAACTTACCCCACAAGGGATACCGTCTGGTTCATCTTCAAAGCGAGAGGGATCGTCCTTGCACCTGTACGTGCAGGTCAGCCTGTACGTTTCCTGCGACTGCACGTATCAGAAAAAAAAAATATGAACGTCGATTGTAAAATATTTTTGGGTAACATTTGCTATTCAGTACATTTTCTTTAATGTATGGCTAAATGTGTTCTTCTTAAATGTTGAAGTTAGCAAAAGCAACCTTCGTTAATCGTTCCCTGTGTGCTTAAGGTTGCTCAAGAATACAGTTAAAAAATAACAAAACAGGGAACCACAGTTCTTAGGCGCCTCTTGCGGCGAGCATTCGGCGAACCGCGCGAATGAGCGCCGCGAAGGCGAACGCAGAGTGAAGCGGGAGATGAAAAAAAGGCGAAAGTTCAGGAAGAGGGTGCAGCGGAACCTTACGCCGGAAACCGGAGGAGGGGAGGAGGGGAGGTGGCCTGCGCATGAGCAGAGCAGCCGGCGGCTTAGGCATCAGCAGATGCGCGGGCGATCTAATTTGTGTTTCCAGGGGGGAGGAAGGGAGGCTGCTGTGAGGTCGGCAAGGCTATGCTTGTCCATGTCGTCCTCTGCTGATGTGAGTCCGCAGTACCAACGTGTGTGATGGGGATCACTGTTTCTGCAAGGGGCGGTGGCGAACGACTACGATTAAAGCTCTATGTGACACTGGCTTTAAGTAGTCGCCGCTGGTAATGCTGGCACGTCTTCGCCGCGACGAAGGGCCGCTCTTGTCGTTGATGTAACGAAGGCGAGGGAATCGTAGTGCTTCGCAAGGGAGGCTGTGCGACGAGAAGGCTACAATATTAGGGCAGAGTTGCGCACGTCGACGGAATGGATAAAAAGCGCTACATGAGCGGATGTCTGTCTGTAGCGCCTCCTGTGAATCGCACTCATGTGACGCCCAGGCGCTGACTCTCGCGATCTTCCATTTAGCGAGGCAGTCGTGCCACGCTTCGCTTCCTTTGGAACGTGCCGCACGAGATAGATTGTCCGTACCACCGAATATATCGCGAAATAAAAGCAAGAAAAATGCTCGCTCAAATTTTGCATTGTGGAGTGCTGTAATCATCCGAGAATTTCTTTTTCTTATGGCACACATGAAAACACACGTGTTTTCCAGATGTTTCCTCATTGATAATCTGGCGTGTTCCATTACGATAACTTCGTAATGTACAGAATTAACTCTTAATGGGAGAAGAGGCTTCTTATATGCCATATATTTATTAACCTGGTTGATTTAAAGCTTTCTGGGTTCTTTTTTTTACTTTCTTTCGAGGAAAACTTTACCGGTGGCAATGGAACAAGCCTTTCACATTTGTCCTTTCTGGACTGGCCCTTGGTTTCATCTGCGAAACAGAAAAGACAAACAGCAGGCGCAATTATTAAACCGTTTTTGTATCATTTTCCTTTTTTATTGAAAGGAATAACAGGGGTGGTTTGCCCCTTTATGACGGCAACGGCAACTCATTGTCACTTAGCAAATGAAACACATATGCGCAAAAAAGGTGGATAATGTCCCAAAATATGGCACTCAATAAAACACCGGATAAATAAAAACTTTGCAGCCCAACACTACCTAAGTCGCAAAGTTTTGTGCATGAGTTCAGCACACATACACATACACATAGTCACTGTAATTACACAGTGACTGGGAACACAAGAAATTACAGATTGCGTGAAAATCACGATCACCGCACAAATCAATTTTGAACAAAGAACAACATTTATGTCACTCATTTAGCTTATTAGGATAAACTGAAAGTGATTATTTCACCAAAATGTTGGTGCCCTCGAAAAATTTTTAACGCAAGAAGTGCTCTTTGCTGAAGAGGCGCTCTTGACCATGGGACAAAAATCTCCTTTAGAGTGAATGGTCTTTTATCTGAAAGTAACATTTTCTTGCAATTGCTTTCGTTGTGAATCATGTTTAGCGCACTCGAGCAGGAGATTATGCACATCTTAGTCTTAATGGCCACAAGAACACTGTGGACAAGAGCCACCTTTTATCCCGAATAAAAATATCTAGTAAATGCAGTACCAAGTCGCATACCGTACATTGACGTTTCTAAATTGCTGTTTTGTCAAATATTTTAAGGAATTTATAAGTTTATGCATTGGTCTATATAGGGTAACTCAAATTTCTTAGATTGCTGATGAAACCGGGTAGTTTTGTTGAGACGACAAGATATTTGTCTCAAGAGCAGGCGGACTTCATTGCGAAGAAGAGAATCACTCATTCTCTTTTCGTTACTGTGCGCCCGATTCGGAGCTGCGTCCGATGCAGTGTTACCAGGAATATTGCAGTGCCCGGGTATCCGCTGAACTGCAATTACGTGATTCCTTGCGCTTACGTTTGTGTGCTCTTTGAGTCTCATCAAACGAAAAAGTTTTCAAAGAATTTTACTTATTCCTGCGTAGTAATGCGAGAGTGGCTTGCGAATTACTAAGAATGTCATTACTATATAATAATTCATTCATTTTTGCCCAAATTACGTGGGAAACCTTGTGTACTGAAGAGGTTATGCGGTAGTTTTTCGCTAGCAAATTTTGTATGATTTCTTCCTATTCTAGTAACGTAGTTTGTTTATAATATTATTTCATTTTTTTATTTCCCGAAAAAGCAAGAAAAGAAAGCCACTTCACTAATATCGGATTTCATGTTATAGCTCGCAGCGAATAAAAACTAGCTGACGTTGCGTGCACATCTTTTTTAATATTTGATATGACTTTTGCATTGACCTAATTCAGTTCCGTTTCACAGCATTTGCCACCTAATAAATTATGCAACAAGTTAGCGTAATTGCGGAATTCCTTGTTTTGCGCAGCTTTTTTTGTCCTTGTCCTAGTTTCCACGTGATCAAGTTCACAAGCATAGCAAGAGGAGTATCAGTATTTTCCACCTTCACTTTTGCGTGTTGACAACGCATTCAAGGAGCAACGTCCATCTCGTTAAGGGTTCGGAGAACTTGCCGTCGAAGAGATACTTCTGATGGGGCGCGCGGCATCTTTTCCACCAAGTTCGCTCCTAATCCGAAAGCGAATGAAATTACACTGACAATGAGAGGCGAGAAAGTCATGATATAATGTAAAAAAATAAGACCATATATATTTGATGTTTAGGTGAAAGCTTGGCGAGCGCGCAATGTATATATATATATATATATATATATATATATATATATATATATATATAGAAAGGAGCCGGTGAAGACCAAGCGCCGGAATAAAGTCTTCCCGTATTCACGCAGATAGCTTTACATTTCTAATACCTAAGCAGAAGTCGCAATTTCCGTACTCTGTTTATTGTTCCTTTCGTGCAGGCATTTGCTTATTTAATACATTATACGTCTTCTGTAGGTTTATATCGGACTCTCAGGTAAATGTGTGCCGGATATTTCGGCGGAGTAATGCCATTTTTGCAACAATTGCATGGCTCAACTATTCCGAGAGCAAGTATATGGAAAAATACGGTTGCTGTTAACCTGAGATTAATATGTGCGTAAATGCGCAACTCTCATTCTTGAAATTAATTTGTTATGCGTAATTTATGACGGATTAGAAATGCTTTTTCAAAGCATCATAGGTTTGCTTTAAAATCTGTATAGTAGCGACCAAGATGCTGGCTTGTGAGCTTGGACTACTGTTTCCTCTTTTGTGCTTAGATAATTGGGAAAAGGCGCCAGTAGGGATTAGTCCTTCGCGGACTCTCTGGTGGACTAGTGCACACGTAAGCATAAGGGAAGTTACTATATATTTTTAGTTGCTATTCACGGAGAGAATGCATTCATGAAATTCAAGATGAGTAAAACACTTACGCTATAGAAAAGAATGGATGAGCCTAATAAATAAACATACCTTCAGAAGAAAGAGCGAGGGTTGCGCATGCCGCAATCACTAGGATTGTCGCTACCAGAAACCTCATCTTCGATTTTGTTTCGTCCAAACTTCAGGAAACACTGAATGTAAGGGCTGCTGGTCTCCTCATTTTATATAGATCAATACTTTCATGTTATCGATGCAACCGGGAGAGATATTTCATCAAGTACTTTACCGTATTTCCGTTTGGGTTAGTTGCCTAACTGGTGTTTCTGCCTTTTTGATTGGTGGACAATAGCACGTGAAAATGGCCTTTTTTCTATTGTGCAATGTCTCTGTGATGTATAAGAGGGAACTGGAGATCACAGGAAGTGACAGCCTATGGGGTACTCAAGTGTCACTTATCGAAGCCATTTCCGGCCACGCTTCGTCAATTCACATGTATCAGTCACAGATTAGCTGCTGTGAAGCCTGCTATGAGTGCTAAATCCCAAAAGCACAATCATATGATTACATAAGTGTTACGTGAGCAGTGTGTTCAGCACTGTCTTTTTCCAGCTGCATATTGCTAATTTACCTTCATCATCAAACTTTTTCCGGCTTTATGCTTCTTCTTAAATGTACCTTGTGCCCCAATAAGAATAACAATAAATTGCCGGTGTAGACAATGGCTGGGAAAAGCACCCTTTCGCGCTGACGACAGCGCTCAAACGCAGCAGTAACGCAGCATGTGCATTTTGATAATGTGTTGGTGTGTGATTGTGTCATGTTTGATTCTCTAGAAAGCGGATGCATAGTTTGCTAACGCCCTCAAACTCTGAATACTGCATCCACGCGCGCTTCAACCACACAAAACTAGTTGGACTTTATTTTGGCAATGAATGAAATATGAAGGATTACAGCAAGCTTTACCAAATTATGCGAATGTAAGTGCCTCCTTCACCATGGCAAAATTATTTTGAAATTCCATATTTTGTCGTTATATTATTATTTATTACGTTCTTGTTTCACAATTAATGCAAAGTGGTGTATTTTTTAAATAATAAGATATAAATTTTTGCCTTAGAAATGTACCCTCAAAAAGTGAGCACTGCCAAGAATTTCTTCAAAGGAGGCTCGAGCCGAGCCCAGCATGATTTCGGTTCCAAGAACGAATTGAGGAAGGGCTCGTCTGATCCTCATCTGGACATCGTGAGTAAGAACGAGCATTTCACGTTGCAAGAAATGTTAGTTAAATGGGGTTTAGTGGGGCATAAGCGGCTAAGACTATGCTGCGCCAAGCACTAGGTGTTTTATAAAACCATTTGAGAGGAGAAAGGCTGTGTTAATCTATATTTTGTGTAAAAAGCCAGTGTCGTCAAGGAATTTACGCACGTCAGGTAATAAGACTATCGAACCATTTCCTAAAATTAAAGCAGGATGTAAAGGCATGTGTAGTTGATATAGGTTGGGCAATAGGTTTCGTCTTTCTACTTCAATATGTGTGCATGTGAGTAATATATGCATAACTGCTAGGGGTTCTTCGCATTTCTCGCACGTTCGTAGGTCTTCTTTTGTTAGTAAATTATTGCGTGTGGGATGTGTGTGCCCAGTGCGTAGTCGGCATAGAACTACTTCAAATAACCGTTCCTGGTGGTTACACGACTTCGACTCACCAAGTACGCGTGCAGTGAGATGTAGCTTGTGTCTGTGTAATGGTCCCATGCTTTTTGCCACTTGTACGTTAAGGTCTTCCTAATTGCACGGATACTATCTTTATATGAAAGTGTTGTGTTTATTATGTCTATGTACACTGCCATCGATGCACATCTATCACCTGCTTCTTTACCCGGTATCTCAACATGGCTTGGTATCCCAACACACCAGAAACGAATTGATCTCCTGTAGTTGTTAAGCGCGACCATGTTTAGTATAACCCCTAGGAGGGGGTTCACACTCAGATTTCAGATGTAGAGCCTTCAGTGTACTTAAGGAATCCGTGTATGTGACTGCATTTTTATGTTTCTCAGTGATCATCTTTTTGACTACAAGCCATACAGCATAACTTCAGCCGTGAAAACAGAGGCATGATTTGGTAGACGAATACTTTTTCCCCCAATTTCCTGTTACGGCCCCTACACCCACGTGTTCTATTGCTTTAGAGCCATCAGTGAAGGTTGCCATATTATTTTGATGTTTTTCCTGAAGAGCACGGAATTCTTGTATGATGTGTTCGTGTGAGGTGTCTCTTTTCATTTAATGTGCTAGTGTCCAGTCACATATCTGTGGGAAATCGTAACGCGGGTGCAATCGCTGTGTTTTTTTGGCAACCTGGAGGACTTCGCGAGGGATGTCATACCCCCAACAATATTCCTCATATCGCAGCGCAAGCTGCTTGCGATATGTTGGAGCATATGTGTTGTGGGGAGGACTGAACTTTGAGCACATAGGAAAAAGTGAGTAATGCTCTGCGCTGCTGTATGGGAGGTTCATTACTCTCAACCTATAAACTTCAGACAGGTGATGTTCGGTAAATATCACTGCCAGTCGCAGTGCGAAGTTATGTGCTGGATCAAGTCGTCAAATGTAAGACTGTCTGGCTGAGCCATAAACCGTTCAATCGTAATATAGAATGCTGCGCACGAGAGACCGCTAGATAAGTAAAACACACGTTCGGTCCGAGCTCCAATGCTTATGAGATAAAACCTTCAGGATATTTAACGCTTTATTCGCTTTAATCTTTAATGGTTTTATGTGAGCTAGGAATGTTAATTTGGTGTCAAACGTTATTCCTAAAGAACTTATGTGCTTGTTTCACCGGAAGTATGGCGTCATTCAATTTTAGGACTCGATGGCTGTGTAGCCCTCGTTTCTGAAAGAAGAAAACAGTAACTGTTTTCTATGTGAAGAAATGGAAACCATTTTTGTTAGCCCATTGTGTAAGGCTATTTATTGTAATTTGAAGTTGCCTTTCACAGGTTGGCATATTTGAGGCGCTTCAGGCCACTTGGAGATCGTCTACGTATACAGAGCGCTTAGGAAACGACTGTATAATCTTATTAACTGACTTCATTTTTACTACAAAGAGTGTCGTGCTGAGAACACAGCCTTGTGGAACGTCGTTTTCCTGTGTAAATGTATGAGAATGTACTGAGCCACGGCCTACCTGAAATGTTCTATTAAGATAAAATCAGCTAGGCAGTTGAGCATTTTACCACGGATGCCGAGGTTAGCCAGGTCTTTTAAAATTCCATATCTCCATGTGGCTTATTTTTAAATGAAAGAAAACTGCAAGACAGTGTTGTTTGTGTGAAAATGCATATCGAATTTCATGCTCTAGACGGACAAGATTGTCAGTAGTTGAACAACCTTTTTTATATTCACACTGCTGGGGGTCTATAACGTTTATTGATTCTAAAATAAACGAGTCTTATGTGGACAATGCTTTCATATGATTTTGCCAAACAACTTGTGAGGGCAATAGGTCTGTAGCTGCTTGCGGATGTTGGGGATTTACCGGCTTTTAGAAATGGAACTACTATTGCTTTGTCCCACTCTTCCGGCATTATACCAGATTTCCGGATTATGTTGAAAAATTTTAGGTGAGCATCTACAGATGTTTGAGATAGATGAACCAGTATGGCGTAGCGAATACGGTCGTGACCTGGCGCTGTTTTTTTTTCTGCAGAAAGGACTCTGTTTATTTCTTGTTGTGTGAGGGTGGAATTGTACGGTTCATTTGACGCGCCAGTAGTGGGCAGCTTCTGTTTTTCAGCAGGCTGTTTGAACTTTAAAAATACCTTTGTATAATTCACTGAACTGGATACATCCCAAAAATGTTTGCCAAGCATGTCAGCATATTCTTGTATTCTTGTTTGTTTGCCTGGACTTGGATGTGATGGTATTGTGTAAGATAAGTGACGTCCCGGAAACTTTCCAACCCATTCCCCCATTCGTTTAGACGTGAGTGAACTGTTTATTGAAGATATGTATTTCTTCCACGATGATTTTTCTGCCTGCCTCCGGATAAATCGTGCTTTGGCTTGGGCCTCTTTAAAGCATAAGATGTTGGTATAGGTGGGGTGTCTTCTTAAAATTGCCCAGGCCCTGTTTTGAAGCGTTTTTTGCTTTTGTACACGCAGGAGTCCACCAGGAATAGATTTTATTGCGCACAAGGCCAGATGTTTGTGGAATTGCTTTTCTTGCCGCTGAAATTAAAACTGCCGTGAACTTTTCATTAATTCCCTTTACGCTGAGTTGATGATCTTCACCCAAAGTTTTCCATAGGCCAAGGTACTGCATTTCCTTCTTTCTTGGAGCTTCGATAGTGAAGGCTAGGTGGAAAATGTCTTGACTCAGAACCTTCAAAGCACTGTCTACAAAGTTCGACAGATATCATCACAAAAAAAAAACCTCAAGTGTCGTCCATATAAAGGAAAATACACAAAAATGCTATCGACTTCACGCTTTATAGGCCTGTCAACATATTCACGCAAAATCTGTGAAGAAATAGTCGACGCACTAGAAAATATACAAACCCTTGATGTTATGAACAAAGGTTTCTTCACCTAGATGTCAAACTGGAACCAAGTAGAAAGATAGAAGTTCAAGAAGAGCTGCTGCTAAAATATCGCGACCGTGTCTCAAACCTTGTTTATTATTCTAGCAGCATATACACTCCGTTATGGAAATTCCTTTCGCGTTTGAAGCACGTTCGCTTCCGGCTTTATTACACGTTCAAGAGGCACAACAGACTCACCTAGCCATTTTAATTATAACGTTTGCGTAATGAGCATGTGTTCATCCATCGTCATATAGTTTTACCTGCGAATAAGCTACCGTGTTCATTGAGAAATTGCAAGGTCTTAGCAAACTTTAAACAGTTTCCTGACGACTAATTGGAATAGGTCTCAGTGCAAATATCATTTTACATCAGAGTCAAATGCAACCGATATAAGGTCAATTAAACAAATCGTAAACCGACAAGCCCGTTCTGGCCACGCTGTATTTGCTTAAGAGACCCGAGTTCAAGCTTTGCCTGCGCGCACCCCTTGAATTTTAACGTGTGAATTTGCCAGCACGGCACTCAATACGTTTGTCGCCAGCCCTCAGAACGCCATTGGGAGTTTCCCGATGAGTCTATAACAGCAAGCTTTCGTTGTTCACCACAACATTTTATCGCGTCGTTCAGTCGGTCAGTCGGTCGCTGGTTGTGTTTTCGACGAAGTAGATTAGCACTAACTTAATTCAAAAAAAGTCGCAGCTTCGCTTGAAAGGCGAAGCGTTGTTTGCGATAGCAAATTAGTGGACAGGTACACGAAGTATTGATGGTATAGTTTTTCTCGGTCTTAAGCACTTAAATACATAGGCGCACTACCTAAATTAACAAGTATGCTGTCATGCGCGCACAAGCAAACATGAAAACATCTTACTCGATGACCGCGGAAACTCGCTGTCAAAACGCTGGCGTGAGGAAACGCGGCAGCAGCAGCGAACAAAGTTACATTCTTGTTTTCTATCGCTTCTATGGAACCTGAGTGCCGAGAAAACACAGTATGCACAAAGCTACGAGCCGACGACTCACCTAGACTCTGTCCCCAACGCAGATCGCCCTCGAAACACGGCCGGGCAACCGCGCGGCCGCCACATACGCATTTGCAGCCGGCGTCGACCGCCGCCCCCACCTCTCATCCCTCCCCCCGTTGCCTCGAAAGGTTGAATGATTCCTGCAGTGCGGAAGACGGCGCGCGTCCTGCGCGCATTCGTTTCTTTCGCGGATTGAGCTGCGCTCGTCGGTTCCCCTCGAACGCCTTCACTCGCGCATACAGTGTAGGGTGCGCGGCCACGGTGTTATCGCCCTTGGACTTCACGGCGATGAAGGAAAAGCGCTTAGAGTGTGTAGATAATTGCAATTGCAGTATAAATTAGCCAGGGTCCACCGGCGGGGTGCTAACTTTCGGCCGCCAAGCGCAGGAACCCGATGCTCTAAGCATTACACCTCAGTATATTTTTTATTGCGATAGCAATTATATCAGCGCTCCAGGCGCATGTTTGCCTTCGGCGTTGCCGTGAGGTTCCGTAGAAGGTCCGATGGCGATAACACCGTCGCCGCGCGTCATATGCTGCATGTGCGAGTGAAAGCACCCGAGTGAAGTCGACAATCGCGCTTCATTCTGCCGCCGGGAAGGAACGAAGGGAAGAGCAAAGCCTTCTGTCAGGCGAAAGGCCGGCGAGGGAGGGGAAGGCGGGCAGCAGGGAGGCAGGAACTAAGGAAGAACGGTGCGCGTTCAGCTCCGCCAGCAACCGCGCATTTCGCGACGGTGCGCAAGGTCAACGGATGATCGCGGTTAAATCTCGCGCGCGATATATGGAGAAAAGCAGAGAGGCATTGCGGCAGTGACTCCGTCATGTGCGTACTTTGCACGGCCTCGTGAGGTCGCGCGCGCTGTGTCTTGAAAGGGATCTGCAAACTGTTCATTCCTTTGCGCGCGATGTTTTCTCTTCGCTGCTGCGTTGAAGCGATAGACTGCACATCAGTCACATTGCTTTCAGCTGCAACCGCGCTTGCTCACGTGATCACAGCATCGTTTTGACAGTGAGTGTGCCCGCCGATCGAGTGGGATGTGTTCACGTTTTGCTTGTGCTTGCTGACACCGTGCTTTTTAATTCAGATAGTAATCGAATGTTTGAAAGTTTATACGGCCGATAAAACTAGTATCCTTGCTTCGTATGGGTGTCTACTAATTTGCTATCACAATCGATGCTTCGCCTTTCGGGCGAAACTGCTACCTTTTGATACATGAGAGCAAAATGTTCAGAAAAAGAAAGCGCTACAGAAATTTAATGGTGTTGAGACTTTCGAAAGTCAGGAAATCAGGTACAAGTGTCGAAAGTGGCATTCAGTCCGGTCGTGTTTCTTGTGCAGCGTACGCACTAAGAACGCAAGCAGCAGATTCCCTGTAACACGCCTGCTTCGCAATGATTGAGCGTGCTGTCGCACATTACGATACGCCAAATGCTATGTAGACGAAGTACCATGAACATGTCATATTGTGGGGCACAGTTATTTTTAAAAGGTAAGAAGCCAATTGTGTAAGGCATTATATCTAAATTTGGTACAGAATATTTTCTTTACCTTAGATTCGGGAACCCTTCACTGTAAACGGAAATAACTCCGAGGTGGGAGTATACTGCTTGTCCTATAGCGACCCCCCGGTTCGGAGTTTTTTTTGCTCCGTATGATCGGAGTAAAATTTTTACTCCGTACGAGCGGAATTTTCGCGTGGAATTATGGGAGTTTTTTTTTCTGTCTTTTCTTTATTTTTTGCTTTGCTATTGACGGAGTTCTTTCGAGGTGCAATGGGAGTATAAAAAGAGCCATCGCGTGAGTTTGCGCGAACATGTTTACATGCAGAGGCTGCTGGTCAAATTTCGATATATGCACACGAGACCGCGTCGAATTCGACGGAACAAGTCAATGAAAGCACATATATCATGACATACATAAACATTTCAGAAACACCCAATGCAGAAATTTGAAAGACATCACACGTACACGCGATACTCAAGAAGCAACGGTGCCAGTATATATAGCCACGATATTGTGTGCCTCGAAACCGCCTAGGGAGCAGCTGGGCTGTTTTCAGAATTACGACTCACATGCTCGTTCATACGAGATCTCTCTCTCTGAAATTAACAGAATACCTTAAGCAACACAAAACTGTTAATTCAAAATAGTGAGAGAGAAAAAGTTAATGGCGTAATTTTTCAAAATTATCATGCCATTCTGTGAGTGCTGAAGCGACTTCGCACACTGCCGGCGTTCGCGGCCAAAAAGTAGTGCGTTAGTTACAGTAAGCAAGAAAAATGTAAGTGCATGTGTTGCATAGCAAAATTAAATTTTTGCGATATAGTGGTAGCGTAGCAAGAAATTATTACGTTTGAGCATGACCCGCAGCAGCCGACATAATTAACACCGAGAAATGCGCAGTCATACATTTTATACACCGCACTACTTGCTCTGCGTCCGAGCAATCTGTCTCGGTTGCGAAAAGGAGCTACATCGCTGATCTGTCGAGTGAATCCCTAAACTCGGAGCCAGCAGGCATGCGTCTAAATCAATGTCTCGGATAGAGCGTAATGTTAATGCAATATAGGAAGCAACGACGTGACCAAAACATATATGCGCGATAACAATTCGATTCACATCGCTCAATAAGAAGCTTTATTTTCAGTACGCATACTTATGTCCTACCGTTTTTCTTCGGGCGAGGATATCCATTCACAGATACATAAAAACAGTTGCTTGCACTCCGGTCTTTCTCACTGGCAACACAGCACCGCAACGAACTTGGGTTACGCCATTCATGCGCGACTAGCACGGATGTCGTCGCTCGAACAGTGACTACTGTTGCCATTGCTACGCGGTCCTTTCAAACACTACACTGGACGTTATCAGCATGTACTAAAAGGTCATAGAAGTCGCATTTCACGTACTGAAGAACACAAGACAGGGTGACGCAGCACGAAAACACAGCCAGAACGTGAGCCGACATCACGAGCCAGTGAGCAGCTTCGAGGTATACCTAAGCCTTTTTCCGTACTTGAAAACGTGGTTCTTGCAATCATCGTTGTCAGCAAAGCGATCACAGCTAATGTACTTGATGCTGAGATACAGTGAGCTTCAGGCATGCCAATAACACTTTCTGGAAGGAAATACGGGAAACAAATTGACGAAGCGCTGTCGCGGAACGACACTTCACAGACGTAAACAAACCGTCAGCCATGAGCACTGCCCGCTCCGCCGAACGCGCCCGGTCGCTGGCGAGGCGCACAGCCTCATGGGAAGCGCCACGTGACCAACCTGTATCGGCGGATGGGAGTTTTTTTAAAACTCCCTGTCGGAGTTTCACGGGAGAACAAGATTTTTAAGCGGAGTAAAATCGCGTCATGTCGCCTTAATACTCCCACAGCTAGCCAGCGGAGTGAAACGAGGGGATGGCGCTGTTTTGCTCCCAATACATCGGAGTAAATATTTGAGAGGGGAGGTTTTAGGGCACATCACCTCTTAAAAACTCCCAGGTGGGTTTATTTTCGTTTACAGTGTTCTTTTCAAAATACGGTGCGAGAAAAGTGCGAGAATATGGTGACTGTTCGTCCCGTATTCGACAAACGGCATTTGTGTCCACATGCTGAAGCAATTGATCACTGTTTTGTAGACAGTAGGGCTTCCGCATTGCTCTAGGACATTTATCAAAGGACACTTTTAAAATAGGCCACATCCGCACCTATACATATATCATATCAATACACGCTAGCACTTTGCAGTTATTGCCGCGTATTGATTGATTGTAGTTGCCGAACCATGGCACATACCTACAAAGAAGGAGTGGCAGAGAAAAACGTCCAGAAGTTGCCTATGATGATTATTTGATGCTATGGCACATACCCACATTAGGGGTTGGCCAAGTAAGGCGTTTTCGCGTCATGCTAACGCCAGCTAGATATTTCAGATGATCGCCGTGTGTACATAATGGTTTTTGCCGCCATGCTAAGGCACATAACCGCAACCGAGGGCTGCCGAAGAAGCGGCCACTACACTTAAATAAGAATAAGCAAAGGAAAACATACCAGTATGAGATTCGTAAGATAGCGTAGCACGGGTACGTGAGTGAACATGAACGCGGCAGTTTCCCTTACGCAGAGGATGCAGGAATGAAATGAGCAATGTGGTAGCACTTCAACAATTGCTTTACAAAAGCACTTCATCAGATACACTTTCCAACATGCTAGTAGAATGTGCGTAATATCTTTCAATAAGATGCCTTAAGATGCCGAAATATTAATTTATCTTTTACACGCACACGTCATTTTGACGCGTTGAGTTTTCGCACTCTTGTGACGTCGCGTGACAGGCAGGTGAAGGGGGCGGAGCACGAAAACCTTTGACTTACAGCCGAGCGTTAATGGCTAAAAGGCGTCGAATCAGAAATAACTATTTTTTGGGTTCCGTCCAAAGACGCTTAATCATTGTGTACACGTCATATCAGACGGGGACCTATCGCGGTATTCGCGACGTCACCTGACAGGCAAAGTGGCGGTGCTTCAAAAAAGGTTTTCCTAAATAGCTGAAAGCTGATTCCAGAATTGAAATCGAAAAGTTTGGAATAGCTTTACGTTATAGGCACCCAAGGGCTGTTTTGTGCTGTCATCTACAAACAGCCATTGGGCCCACATGCTGTAACGATTGATCACTGTTGTGTAGACTGTAACGCTTCCGTATTCCTGTAAGATATTAACCAAAGGACGCTTTTAAAATATGCCACAGCCGCACCCATAGATACATCACGCCAATGCACGCTACCACTTTGGAATGGTTGCAGCGTGTTGACGATTGTCTTTCCCGTACCATGGCACATACCCACAAACAAGGAGCTGCCTAGAAGCATGTTCATAAGTTGACTATGATGGTGATTTGTTTTGTGGCATTTGTTTTGTGTACTTGTTTCTTTAGATTTCATATTCTGACAAAGTGATGATGCTTACATCACTTTCATATAAGGTGGGGTGCTGTAAAGACGCAATTGTATGCTTCAAGAAAAATTCTGCGTGCCTCTTCGGTAAAAGCCTGTTCTCTTGTTTCATTACAGGTGTTTCCATAGTGTTTCACATAACAGAAAGCAGCTTTTCTTTTACGCACAATGTCAACCGTTCTCCAGACGTATATTTGAGCGTGATATTACATATGAGCCTAAAATGTGTATCAATCTCATTTTTCTACTAGGCAGACTGCGCGCAAACTTCATGTTTAAATTTGTGCAAGAAGTTTGAAAACATTGAACATTTGGTTTGGTATTCGGAGGTCGTTGCACTCGAACATTCGTGTTCGATCATTCACTAATATTAATGCTCGAACACTCCTTATTTTATAGCGTGCATCTTACAGGACAAGACTATGAAACTAGAAGAATCTAGGCGGTTAGCATTAGCATTTCTAGACATAGGATGAAATGGATCTCTCGATTGTTCTTGCTCTCCGAAATTTCGCCTATTACCGGTGGCAGCAGAAATGCTCGGCGACACTTCCCGTAGACCCCGTCTTCTTCTCCTTGACCTGAAACCAAAGAAAAGCATAAACGCAGTCACTTCGTTAGCCGAATAGAACGCTGGCAGCGTAATGCCATGTTTACCAATACGTTTCCGCTAGAGAATATGGCTTCAGTTGAAGTTTGCCGATTACCGTAGCGAAAATGAAACGAGGTTACTCTGGCAACTTTGCTTAAGCAAGGCGCCGAATTCGAGTGTTCCATTCTATAACGCGAGGTTGAGTAGAAACACTGCCTTCGTGCTTTCTTTTAGGTCACGCTGCTTCATTTTCTTTATTCACACTAATCTCGAGGTTCATGATTGTTGCTGAAAGTACGCACGACGAGGTATAAATGCGTCAGTGGTTTTTCAGCAAGCCGAATTATGCGCTTGATCAAAGTCTGCAACATTGCTTAGAGAACGTTCCGAGCTGAGCTATTCATTCTTGTAGGCCTGTATAAGGACCGAGAAATGGCATCTCTGGTTTCACTGTTAAGGATACTGGAATATACGCACGCTAGAAAAGCGGCGATATCGTGCTCAAGTAGCATTTGAAAACATATTTAAAGAACTATTTCAGCAGGAAGTGCGCCACTGGAATCAAATAATCAGATTCGAAAATTGGCAGTGAAATAATGGCTGAATACAGTGGTATATTTCTTTACTTCTTATAACAGTTTAGGTCGGGGAATATATTCCCTGACTTAAATCTTTATACCTTATCAACATTTTAACGGTGATTTGCTATAATGAAGATATGATATTAAATCTTTTATTTTTAGTTTTCTCGATAGAGTTTCAAGGGCTAGTATAGACCAATATTTGCTTTCTCGTCGTTTTTTTTCGTTTCTGGCGCTGCCCTGAAATAAAAACCTAAGTGATCTTATGGAATTGTCGGCTCTTTTCTAGTTTCAATTCTATCGATGCTCCTTAGCAATGTCTACTTTTCATTTGCTTTTTTTCTCACAACAGTTACGACTGGGAGCCAACGTGTTTGTTATGATGAAGTAAAATATTATTCATACGGGAGTACGAAATCTTAAAGTCTTGAAAGTTTCAAAACTATACTGCGGAGGGTATGGCAAATTTTGTTTTTGAGAAGAGCAGCCGAGTAGAGGTCTCGCAAGTCAAACCTCCTAGCTCTCCCTCTTCAAGAACATTGCCTGTTTATTTCTAGTTTGATGTCTTATGACATAACGGAGGTTTTTTTCGCGGGTTTCAATAGCCGTATTTTCTAAGCCACATGCACACTTTCATTTTATGTGATGAAATGTTCGACGCATAAATCATACATACTTAAATAAAATTGAGGCTAACAGCAAGAACCAAGAAATGTCTGCAGCGGCCGCTCTTTAAAGAAGTAAGAAGAAAGCTGGCCTAAGCTAATTGTACTCAAACATTTCAATTAATAATGCATCAATTCAAGGCAAACGCGAAAATACAATGTCAGCGTGGTAGGTTCTCGTTTCCTTGTAATCTTGTTTCTTCTAATTTCAAAGAGAACAAGCATCAGAAAAAATTAGTACGACATTTAATCATAAGAAATAAGGGCAGGAAGAGACCCAAAAACAAAATTTATTCTCTCTAATGAAAGATTCCGCTCAATTAGAAGCGAATTAAGAAGTGTGTTAGGCGCCAATATGCAAAGGCAGTGAGCTAGATATCGAATTGCCGAATGAATGTTGCGAAATTATGCACACATTCAGTATAAGCGCAACATGAATATGCGTTATTATTCGTCAGTAAACCTGAGCCTTGTGTGGTCATATGCACGGGCGAACTTGTACATTACGAGTGTGAATGCAACGACTCATTTAAACGGTTTACTCATACCTGTGGAAGATGCTACAAGGCTTGCGCAGGTTGTGACGAAAAGGGCTAACGCCACCTGGTACTTCATCGCTGGTGTTGTTCAGTCGATGTATTCAGTGACAATGATGCGGTGGCTGCAGCATTCTCTTATATACTTGAACGAAACCTGACCTATGCACAGTGCGTGCCCTTGTACCTAATCTCCGGGTGCAACTATTGAATTGTGCAGAATGTAGCTTATCTTAAGATGACCCAGGCTTCAGATTAGTTTCCACTGAAACCTGACACTTCCCCGTTCCGCCTTCTTGTTCAATGCGTCGATAGCCGAGGTTATTTCATTCTGTTTGTGTAATCATTTCATCTCGTGCCATATCGGTGCGGGAAACTCCGTTCGGAAATAACTCACTCCACAAAGTGAATTTGTAGGTTACTTAGAATGGTAGTTGTTTGGACTTGATGTTGCGACATCATTGTTCGTGCTTCGCACAACTGCTCTCCCCGATATTTCTGCGTTACTGCGCGAACCTGCAATTCACATTTTATTGCGATGCTTAGAATAATCTTCAGGCACCTTGCGCTATAGTCGTTGGCGTCGCCGTCGTCATGCCGTCATGAAATCGACGTGCATGCTCGGCTCGCGCGTAGAAGTTTAGAAGCTCTCCAGTGTCGTGAAATGGGCGCAGTGCTTGCGGCTGCAAACCCAAAAAAAGCCATGAGCGCGCACCATCATGCTCCACTCAATCGTCTCTGCAGCCGAGCCATAACAGTGTTCTGCCTCTCACTGCTGGCATGCGCCTTGCACGCACAAATTTACGCGTCCCTGCCGTGCTTGCGTGTGCATGCCACGCCGTCGTGCATGCGGTAGTAGGAGTGGAAAGGACAGTAAATTCCATGCTATAAATTGCAACGGTTTTCTTTCGGTCATATCGCGCGCACCACCGAGGAGCGATGCCTTAAAGCATGTGGCCCCATTCCTCAGCGCACTAGCGCCGTTTGACATGTAAGAACTGCCTTCGTGACGCTTCCGATGCAACGTAGCCGTCGCCTTGTTTGCTGTGTAGCCCAAAAATGCCATTACCAAGTACTGGTAGAATACTGTCCGAGTAGCTTCAGAGACATGCTAAACCTAGCTATAATTTCCACTGTCACGTCTCTATGGCGGAGATGTACAGTTTTTTTCGCAAGAGAAACTTTATGAGCTTCTCCATGTGGTTCCGAGATATATATACATAGCCACTATCGACTGAGCAAGTGCAAACTGACGACAAACGCTTAGCTTCCACAACTCATGAAAACGAAGCCGCAACATCTCGATGTTATCTATCCATATGAATAAGAAGAAAGAGACCAGAGAGCCCAATTTTTGTTAGTGATAGCATCAGGAGCCAACAGGCAAATATACCAAGGACAACATAGGTGAAGGCTTGTACGGATTCATTCAAGAAATTAAAAAAATATATAAATGAAAGTGGATGAAAAAATAGGTGGCTTCATTGGGATACGAAGACAAGTCTGCGCATTACGCGTGCGATGCTCACTCCCATTCACAAACCCCGGGCCTCGATATGTATATATACACGCCTACATTGTGCAATATTTTTCTTCCGCCTCGGATCCGCGGAAGTAGCGAGGAACCAAGACCTCGAGGAGCACAATGCACGAGACTGACGTAGTGGCCGCGTCGCGGTAAAAGCTTGTCCTGCCTGCGTGGAGGGAGCCTAACCGACTCTGCAGGCATTTTCACTAAAGTTGTTCTCTCTCTCTGTAGTGTTTTACCGGCTAAAGACTGTTCCACGGGCTGCCGCTCGCTGAAAAACACGGATTGATATGTCTCAGACTGTCGCCATAGGTTCAACAGCAAAAACAATCGGCTCCAATCAGAGTGCATGCGCGACGCGAGCAGTGGTGTAGATACCCTAACGTGCGTCAGAAATGACGATTAGTCTGAAAATAAGAATGAGCCACTTATAAACAGACGAAGCAGTGGACCCGCATATCAGACTTTGACGACCACCTATTGTGCTCTCTGTTATCCTTTTGCTTTGAAGCTTGTTTTTCTGGCCACAAGTGGGATCAAAAGAGAGCATTCGTGACTCAGGTTTGCGCAAGACCGATTCGTCACTGGCACTCCAATGTGAGCAACGATTTTCCTTGCTCAAGAAGGGCCCGCAGAATTTTCCGAATTATAGGGCAATCGAAAAAAAGCTAATTTGACTTAGAAACCAATTAATTTTGTCGAATTTGGGAGTTGGTAGCGAATGATATGGTTGGTTGTCCCGTCAACGATATCTTCACATCGGTGGTTCCAATTAAGTGAAGTCCGCCACGCTTCCACGTGCACTCCGCCCCCGCGGCTGATAACGTCGCCCGCATTGGGACGCTGCTATCATGAAAAGCGCTGGCAACGGGCAGCAAACGTTTGGTCTGCCTCTCGCTCCAGCTAGTCACTGAAACTATAGATTGCGGGCGGGAAGACAGCTTACATGGTTCCACGCCATGAGACGTTCATTTGAGGGATCGCCCGCCATTTCTGAGCAGGTGCGGGTACGAGCGGGTAGGATAGAGAGAATCTATGGGCTTTTGCTCCTTCAGTACATGACTCTGCTATGCACTACGGCGGAGATTTCTTAGCGCGTGTAGTATCCGTTTGTCCCCTTGGCATGCCGGCATTGCGGAGTGGGGTCCAGTTTCTTTACGCTCTGAAGCTGCGTGCCCGTGCGGCGAGGCAGTGGGCAAGAGCGTCCCATTTGGCGATCGCAGTGTCTGAAGCTATGTCGGATAGACTTTCTCACGCCTGCGGAGCCGGTGCCGAGTCAGTCATGTCTAATTAAAGCTTTCTTGCATCTTACGGTGCTCTACCTTTAAAGAAACATCACTGATTTTCCGGGGGAGCACTAGGGGCCGCAGTAGATGCTCGGCCTTCTCTCCTGGTGCAGAATCTTCGCTCTTGGAAGCTTTTCGTATACTGCTGCCCAAGGCTTTGCAGGAGCATTTTTCGGCGTTACCTTCTGAGTGAAATAAACGCACAGCGCCTTAGCAGCCGCTGTTCATAACCACTAAGTGATGTCACGCCGTGAGGATTATTGGCTTTGCGTCTCGCCCACGTTTGGTTAGGTTAGCTTAGGTTAGCTTACGTTAGCGGCCACATGCTTAATTTATAAGACATGAGAGCAAACACGCGTTCACAAGTGAAAAAAAATCAAGTTAACATCAGGAAACAAAGACTATACAAAATTGCGAGAACGTAATCATGATTCTCCTACAATTATACACCCGCTTTATAAACCTACTTAAACAGAATAAGCTACTTCTGAGGACGCTAACACTCAACCATGGCAAGTCAAGTCTTCACAATCCCAGAGTCCCTAATAAGTCTAAGGTCTGTTTGCATACGATGTTTTTTGCACCAAAATCCCATACACACGAGATCTTCCGCACATCTAAGCAGCTGTTGAGAAAAAAATGCTCAGATGCCTTCTCGTGTGATTTATGCTTTGCAGCCCCTTCATTGGCGTCCCACACAAAAGCTCTGTGTACTACCAGAGTATCTTCGCCAGTCTTCATGGAAAGGTCGGGTCTCACTCTGTTTCCATAGCAGGAGGTTAAGCGAAGTTCTTCCCGAACAAGCTCTTGGGATTCTTTTGCCGTACCGGACCAGCTATCTGGGAACCTACAAATTTGGTGCGTGCAGTGCGTGCGAGATGCAAAGAATCGTATTCCTACAACATGTCGATAGCGGTTTCTGGTTTCTCCTTGCATCTGCGGCATAATGGCGATTTTGGGTCTCGACTCTATTTGTTAGTGAGGGCTCCTATTGTATAAAGATTCGTACAAAGACGAAGATCTTGGAAAGAGCTTGGAGTCATGGCATAATAATGGAGACCGAAATAAATATTGGTGGATTCCTTTACGTACGCCGCAAACAGCTTTACGCCTGAATCAGTTTCAGTTTCGGTTTAGTTTATTTCTTTAATAAGGACGAGACATATATGTTCACACAAGTACACAGAAGAAGGTCCCAGAGCATGTGGCTGAAAGGGGACCTCCTGTCAAAAAATATATACATTAGAGGAAATACAAAGCATAAAACAGGAATACAGTTGTCACTATGAGGAAGATTATACAAAGTAAATGTAGTAAAAACTGTGAAGTAATATAAGGTCAATAGCTAGTCGTAGAATTAAAACAGTAGTCTAAGGCATTTCCAACAGAACAAACCAAAATACTTATAAAGGCTATAAATGAGAAAGAAACTAAAGAAAAAGGAAAAACGGAAAGGAAATCAGCAGGATGGAAGTGAATAGCTTAGATATGTGGATTATTTTGGCTATCTAGTAGAAAAGGAAAGAACGTTTTCTTGAATAAATCTAAAGACGAAGAGCGCTTGACATCTACTGGGAGGCTGTTCCAAGTGCATAATGCCGCGAAATATCCAGATTGTTTTCCATAATTAGTATGTATTAGGGGTAACAAGAAATTGTAGTTCGCTGCAAACCTTGAGCGGTTCAAGTTAACTAAAGTAGCCGCAGAAAATATATTTACTAGAGGAGGATTACGTATTACCTTAAATAACATTGCGGCTAATTTATATTTAACAAGATTTTTTACTGAAAATATTCTATGATTGAGAAACAATCAGAAGCACTGCAGTTGAATGGGCTGAACGACAATGTCCGGATGGATTGATTCTGCAAATGCTGTAGTGGTGCTACATGAGTTGGATATGTGCTACCCCATGCTGTAATGCAATAATTGTGATGGCTTTGAATAAAAGAATAATACAAGGTCAGCAATGTTGGTTTACTAAAATAATATCTAGATTTAAGCAAAATTCTAATACTGGGAGAAATTTTGCGCTTCAAGTAGGGGATATGCTTCGTAAACTTTAAGTTGAGTCAAGAATTATTCCAAGAAATGAGCATTCATTACATGCACTGATGTTAAAGGAGTTTAGGTTGACAGTGGGAATGAATTCTGTTATCGAATGATTCGAATGAAAAAGCATAAAATACGTTTTGGTAGGATTTTTGCTTAGCCAGTTAAGCTGGCACCACGTTGAAATATTTTTCAGATCAGTGTTTAGCTTTGTAGACAGAGAAGTTAGTGAACGATCGGTTGCATGTAATGTAGTGTCGTCAGCGTAAAGAAAGGCCTCAGTTTCTCTTAAACAATCGGGTAAAACATTTATATCAAGCAGGAATAGTAGTGGGCCAAGTATAGACCCTTGCGGGACCCCATTATTGGTTATTTTGAAATTATAATGTAAGGAACTAAAATACACAGCTTGTCGTCTGTCTGTTAGGTAACTTTTATAAGTGCTAATGCTGGGCCATCGACGCCTACTGCTCGTAGTTTAGCAAGAAAGAAGACGTGCTTTATGCATTGAAATGCTTTGGATAAGTCGATAAAAGCTGATCCTGCGTAGAAAACAGCATCTATAGCGTCTCTTATTTTATCCGTGAAAGAAAGTATAGCACAATCGGTCGAGGATCCTGCCCTGAAGCCAAATTGATTTGACGAAAGAATGTCAAATTTTGAGAAGTATTTGTTTAAGCGTTTTTCAATACCGTTTTCGATAACCTAGCTACATAAAAGAAGAATAGCCATAGGGCGATAATTATAAATGTAGGGGCGGTCACCATTTTAAAATACTGGAATTATTTTTGCTTTTTTAGGTGACTTGGAAATACTCCAGTATAAAGATCAAAGTGATAACATTAGACAACGGGAACTGATTTCGTCCAGACCTGCTACCGTAACCTTTAATTCATGTATGATATTAATTATTTCATCTGGGCCAGCTGGAAATAGGTACAATGATTCTAAGCATCGCTGAAATGATAGTTGAGTATCAGTGGGGTGATCAGAGGAATGGTCACAGAAAAACTCATTAAATGCGCTGTCGATTTCTTCTGCTTGTCCATAGGTGGCGTCTGATGAATGAAGCTTACTTATTGGTTTAGCCCGATGGGTTCGGTTTAAGAAGGAATTTATTATATTCCACTGCCGTTTTGAATCCGCGCCGGCTTCGTCAATTCTGAATTCATAATACTTTCTTTTGGCTGTCCTAAGCAGCCAGTTTAGCAAGTTACAATAGATATTATAGCGAGTTTTGAGTCGAATGTTAAAATGGCGTTGTGTTTAACTTTTCGGTACAGGTTATCTTTTTTACGTAGGTTTGGTAGCAGACCATTGGTTAACAAAGGGCTTTGTATAGCTGGGACATGTCGTGTGCATTTTGCAAAGCTTGTAGAATTAGCGATACATTTCTTTATGTTCTCTGAAAAGTCATTAAATGCAAATTCTGCGTTTGACTCTGAAAACACAGAACACCAATTTAGCTCACCAACGCGAGCGATGAGGTCTTCTTTATTAATCACGACTTTAAGAAGAGTGATAGCAATGCCGCGGCCGGCAGCGTCTTTTCCTTTCGTTTCGTACTGTAATAGAGCCAGTACCGAATTTCCTGTATATTGCTGTTTAAATATTCAACGATAGCTCAACTAAATACTTTTAAGTAGGATGTCGCACTACGCGGTTAAGCATTATTGGCGCTCAAGAACGAAGCCACAATCGCAAAGCCAAATTTGCCGTTCATAGTCGACTGATTAGCGCTAGACTGATTAGTGCTTTCTGATTAGCGCAAGACAGACTGATGCTGGACTTTTCGAAATGTGAATTGCGCCCTCAGTTGTGCTATCTGTGTATTTAGTACGCGTAAATCATTGTCTTGGGACGAACAATGAAACATTGCAGCAGCAGGAAGCAAGAAGCGCCCAGAAAGGTACGCTGACTTCCAGCAAGCAGCGACTGATATGCAGAAGTCACCTTCGCTGAAAATTTGTAGCCGACACACCTGCACAAGCAAGCAAGCAAAGTGCTAGTGCGTCGAACTCAGCAGCTGGACTAGCCCAGGATGAACATGGCGGACGGAAGCAGCTTCCAGCCGGAAGTTGGTGCTGCCCAATAAAGTGCGTCGATTTTAAAGCTCATAAAGGTGCTTTAGGGCACGCTGACGGTGCGCGAGCAGTGGAATTGGCGGACTCAGGGGGGGGGGGGGGGGACTGATCCACCGCGTGAACAGTTCACAGGGTGGATCCCGAATCTGCGGTGGACGGAGAGCTGTTTGGTGCCTCTTGAAGCTTCGTTGACCAGCAGTGATGTTTTGGCGAAGTATCGGGCGGTATCAGGTGTCTCAATAATCCTAAGTTAGTCCCTGATTTATTAGTATTCCTCGCACCACCGGTACCTCTCTGGTGTTTAAAGATATCTTGTTTCCTCACTGCGACGTGCGCCTCGTTTGTGATACGTCGACCAGACGTGGCTCGCCCATACCGACGGGCCATCTTTTATACCCTCCATTCTTTGGCTCATCCTGACCTTCGCGCACAACAACGACTCCTCATATGCGACCCAGAATCAACGAAGAAGTTCACCGCTGGTCACTCGCGTGCCTCGAATACCAACAGACTAAAGTGCTTGGCCGTACTACGACTAGGCACATTCCCGTCTCCGGACGCTCGCTTTAGCCATCTGCCCGACAGTATTGCTGGCCCCCTTCCTCCCAGCGGGAACCATCGCTACCTGCTAACCTGCATTGAAAAGTTCACCAGATGGCCTGTACCCACGCCCTTCCAGGACATAACGGCGGAGTCAACAGCTCTAGCATTCATCGCCCTCTGGATTACATGCTACGGTGTCCCTTCCACGATTAAAAGTGACTGTTGTCATCAGTTTGACTCAGCATTGTTCGCCAATCTATGTCAGCTTGTCAGCATCAATCATATCAATACTATCTCTTAACGCCCGATATCCAGTGGAATCATCGAACGTTTTCAACACGAACTGAACGCTTGACTCATGGCTTCGAAGTTTCCTTCAACATGGAATGAGCGCCATCCTTTCGTTAAGCTTGGAATCCGCACAACTTTTCCTCCAGCGCCACCGAGCTTACGTTTGGCATGACATTACGAGGCCCTGGCGAATTCTTGAAAAACTCACCCACCGTACCTCCTGACGTTTCTGACTACGCCTACTCTTCACGCAGCGCTATGCCTACGGCCATCCCCCGACAACGACGTTCTTCCCGGCGTGTGTACGTCAACGTGGCCTGGAGAACTGCACGCACGTCTTTCTGCGCCACGATGCCGTGCGTCCGCCTGTACGGCCCACGTATGATCGCCATTTCAAAGTACTGAGGCTTGTACCTAAACCCTTTCGATTGCTCATCAATAACCTGGAAGACAAAGTTTCGTCGACCGTCAGAAACCTGCCTACCTCGGCTGTGATACTTGAGCCACTTCCGCTGACACGTTCGCTCCCGACAAAGGCAGCTCTAAGCGGCGCGTGCGTTTCGAACCACCACCATCCACTCTTCGCCATTCGTCTACCTCACTGCTTCCTCACTAGAAGGCGCCCTGGCCACGCTGATGGTGCGTAATCAGTGGAATCAGCGAACCAGGCCCCCGCCTGTTTGAGCGGGCTCTGTTAACATATAACTTGTTAACTCCAGGCACCAGAGAGTGTGTGTAGTTTTTCTTTCGCCTACAGTATCCTAACTGAATTCGCATGTGCTATGTTTTTGCATTTGTGCTATTATTATTCAGGTGAGCTACTGCTGAAAAGTATAGATGCGCACATGAAAAAGCCGCAATGCGCTGGCCTGAGCTCCTTAAGCTGGCAACTCTGAGAAATACGTTGTCGTATAGGAAGTAGGTTCTCCGAATAAATTATAGCAAAACAAGACGTCGTAAATATATATTTTAGAAAGACCGTCATGAGAATATAAGCAGAGGGAACGAGAGCGAAGAAGGACAAACACTGCAAAACTCCTACAGACGCCGCCGCAAGTCCGTGTCTGGACGTCATGCGAACAGCGCTTACAGGGCCCCTGTAGGTTATTCTTCGTGCTAAGACATACTGCGCCACAACCTCCTCGGTTTTCCGCTCATTGTTCCGCAGCACCCCCTCTCCTCTTTTCTCTTCTCGTATTTCATAAAACCCCGGGGAATCCCGTGTTGGCTCTTCAATCCTCGCTTGTTGGCTCAATAAGGCCGCCAGACAACGCCGCCGCCGATTCTTGCCACAGGAATATCCGCCTATGAGCTGCGCTGTTAACCTCTGTCCTTAATCCTCTCTCCTGAGGATTCCACTGTGATAGTAAAAAAAATTAAGCTATGGGGTTTTACGTGAGAAAACCACGATCTGTTCCCTGAAAACTTCGCAAAATTTCAAGAAACCAAACTTGACGCATAGAACTTTACCTGACGAACTAAAAACGATATCGCACTTCTGTAAACTGCACATAATAATACAATTAAGGTGGACAACAATGATATATCATGCGCAACCCTGAAATGTACCACTAATTTGTTAATATCGCATTCAAACATTGCAATAAATTTGCACAAGTTGTATACTCATCCACAGAATTTGCTCGTTTTCGATGCTCCAACGGATGCAGTTTATATAAATGCGTATTTGTTTTCGTGGCTATGTTGCGGATCTGTGAACTTCCTGGTTCTATATCTTTTTGTTTACCAATTTCCTGTAATTGTTCTGAATGATTACACGGTCTAAATTAAATTATACTTGCTACAGTCACTGTAATTTAACTTCCTCTCCTAAATACAATATATTTCATTCAAATCAGTTGGGCCGTTTTATCGTAAAAGCATTCACGCATTTTCTAATATTTCAGCCGCCAACATTGTAGATACGCGGGTGCTATAGCTTCCTATTCAACAATGGATCATGCCGGTTCTATCGGAAAGCCTAATGAAACAGACGCCTGACGTATACGCAATCGCGAGGCTACCATTTTGCCGAAAGTTTCGTAAAAAAAAGTTTTGTAAAGGAAACTGCTCAAGAAAAATCATATTCAACGAAAGTTTCGCGGGAGCCGTCATTTCACTGAAAGACATCTCTCCTGAGGGCCGACGAGCTTTCTGGCCACGCATCTAGTAAAATTGTCGATTAATTGCAAGTAGGAGAAGTAGCTGGCCGTCTTCGAAATAACGCTGATACGTAAACGCACTCGTCTCCATGTGCGGTGTGTAGCGACAGTCGCAAGGTGTGCTTCTTTTTACTGTGTTTTCTTTAGCTGTGTGTCGTGGCATGCTTCATGATGCTTCGAATTTTGGAATCGTTAAGGTCGATACACGGCGTGGTCGTGAAAGAAGGAAATTGAACGGAATGTCCTTTATTGCTGAAAATGAGGCGAGTTTCTCAGTATTCCCACCCAACAGCGCGCCGTGTATTTCAGAAGGCTCCCGCAAGCAATGCGGCAGTGGCGCTGGATGGCACGTAGTGTCCCCAGGAAACCGCAAAACAGAAGTCCCGCTGCAGCAGACGCCTCACACATAGGACGTTTCTATGGTGGAAATGCGACCAGTCTACCCAGTGATAGAATGCTAACTCATTACCGCCGATAGCCATCGCAAGACGTGTTCAGCCGCCATTTTTTTTCACTCATACTCTAAACGTATCTTGTTTAGTTCTACTGCTTACTGCTTGATGGATCACTCAACTGACATGATTTCTAAAACTTCGATCGACTGCCTGTGCTACGATTACGCGCCATCTAGGAGAGGTAGCGAAAGTTAGCAACTTCTCTTTGCATGTGTGATCGACGAATTGCTCTCGTGGTAACGAAGGCAAGTTCATGCTTAAAAACTTATTCTGCTTGTTCTCAACGCTAAGATGATGAAGGAAATAGAGTGAGCTTAGGTGTACAGTTACTTTTGCATTGACCTTTTTCGCATGGTTCCTATGCCACAAATCCGCGACATTGCAACGAACTTCTTGCTGGACATGTTGGTGCTTTAGAATATTTCGTGCCAGCTACTGATTGTTTACATCATACAGATGCCAATGAGAATAATTCTGTGTATGCACAGTGCAATGAATGCGTCGGAAAAATCTAGCATCGCAAAATCTCGCTCTTGCAAAAACACATTTGTGAACAAAACAACGTCATCAATGTAACTAACACATGTTGGCCCTCAATTTCTCATAGAACAGCTTCTAGTGATTCTCTAGCCACATAATTTGTGGTTTTACTAGGAATCTTAGCTTTCTCAAAGCCGGGCACGCATAAGTGTGCTTTATAACGTGCAGGATGAAGTAAACTTGCACATGCCATTACCTCGTTTGAAGCACAGAAAAGTGTGCGTTGTTTCGCGCCATAGCCGCCTATTCTTATCCGCTTAATGTCGCAATAAGGCGATACCAGGGCGGCCCCGTTATCCATCCACACACTCGGAGCATGCCGCTTGCTATACGTTTTTCGTGCGTGTAACGGGCGTGTCTCCTCTTTCGGGCATTTTCTGTCTATCCGCCGTTAAATATGAACGGCGCAGACGCGACGAATTCTCAACCCAACTCTTTCTTTTCTTTCGAATACGTTAAAAAGTGATTCTTTCTAAATGTGTAAGCATTTCTATCTTTACTCAATGGAAAGAACGGTCCGTCCGTCCATCTGTCCATCCCGTAAGACCATGGGTTCAAAACAGGGTTCGCAGCAGCGAGCGAATTCACCTTCGTGCAGCCTGAAGCCTCAACGCGAACTAGGCGGCGAGTACACAGCGCAGACGAAGCTATCAGCGCTCACTGCTTTGTGTCTCCATCGCTGATTGCTTTCGAGATGGGGCTCACGCAGACGCGCCACACGCAGCAGCGGTTGATGACAGTTACGTGGATTGATAAGGAGCTAAAAGACGATGACGGCATAACTTGCGTCATCGATTCATCTGTCACCGCCGTCCAGCGCAATTCGTGCCGCCACAGTACTGTCCTTTAAACTGGTTGGATCAAGTTTCATACCATTAATAATGACACCCGGCTGCTTGGAGGTAAGCAAGTGGCCGAATCCTTACACACACTTAAGGAACTCCCAGAGAAGTTTAGGCGGTACTTTTTTTTCCGGGTGGAGCAATAAAGAAAGGTAGAATACATTAAACGGCTTGATCACGTGTTTTCCTTTTCGGCCACGCATGCTGTAACGCCCAAGCATAACATAATCCAGGGAAACTAGAGACCCGCCGAGGACTGAATTTTACGTCTTGATAACATTAGCTTATTCTTCTGAGGACGTCGCCAGAGCTCGCAGATATATCGGACTTTGCCAGAGTCAGGGTCCTGTTGCATAGTACCCCATATCTCAATCTCGAAGCATGGATGTGATGCCAGAATCTGGTTCCAACGACCAGAGCTCATTATGCGGTTGCAAAGTTTGCACCAAAAGAACGCATACTCTAGGGTGTAGTATGTGATTTTATTGAGCAATATTTTCGGGTTGCATGTTCTTAAACAGGCACTTCTGTTTAACACTGACGTGCGCACATGAATCCAGGGATTCTCATTTGCGCACTGCTGCGCTTGCGTCGAGTTAGACTGTTAAGGGCTCACAGCTGCCGAAGTCGTGGTGCCTTCCGACTCATCTGGTGGGCAAGGGAGCGGGCGAGACAAAACGCACGTTCCATTTTTGCAAGTAGTCACTTCTCGTATGGCCGGAATATGCTGCAAATTGAAAAGAAATGAAAGAGTGAAATAAATACTTCCGTTTTAATGAATTTAGAGACGGGAAATTTATTCCAAGTAATTGTTGTAAATACTGCTCTTTTTCACTGTTGTTACAACTGAAACATCGACATAAATATGAAATGCACCAAAATGGGCAAAATTAAGTTCGGAAATAGGCGTGACGTTATAAAATACTGAAGATTCAGAGTTTTGCGATAAACCTACAGCAGAAATTTTTATCAAGCGGATCTGGCAACCCACATTCCGTGGTACAAATCTATAAAAGACATTAGACAAACGCTCCTCTGTACGTTTTAGCGTCTTTAAACGAACCTCCCGAAATGGCAGTAGCATCATTATTGGTGATACAGCTGCAGCTGCACCCGTTCCGAAGGTTTGCTGCTGGCCTTCTAATTCTCTAATAAGTGATTACAGTTTGAATAAATGATTTCAACTGTCAAACAGCAACTGCGCTTATCTTCCTTGATACAGCTCGAAAAGACCAACGAAACTAAAACATTTTCCGTAGGGCTAACGCATTAGGTTTGATGCCGCTAACGAGCACGGTTTTGACAGTAACTATCATGATATAGTTCAAAAATAATGACGCATTCTATGTAAAAGAAGACAGATGAGTTTCAACAATTTGGCATCACCAGAGCGATGGTAGGGAAGCCAGCGTAAGCTTGAACGTCTTCGCGCAGTATACCATCTCTGCTATCTACATCCTAGAATGGGGTTCCGCTGGCGCAATCACGACAATGCCTAACTTCACGTCTGCTCTTAGTCTTTGTATATTTGATCAATAGCACACGCGATAAATTGAACACGGCGTAATCTTTCCGATACACACACTCACACTCTCTGCCATCTGACACCTAAACAATCGCACGCTCTCGCACTCGTCTTCATTGTGAACAAGAGACGCGTAAATTTTGGTTTTTCTCAACCTTACACGAGCGCTCATTTTATTTTGATCATGCACCATCCTCGCCTAACCATTGAGTTGTCGAACATTGATTTACGCGAAAGAATACATGACGTCTTACGTCCAAAGGATGGCATGCCACTTTTGCCTTATTGACACACGAAAATGGGCTTCATAATAAAGCAACTAATCATTAAGAAAATCGTCCTAAACGCTACGTAAAAGCCGTGAGACCTATGTTCTAGTTTATCCAAATAAATTTGTTTCCCCACCATGCTGTATGGTATAAGTTCATGTTGTGATATTTCTTATTCTCAAGCTTAGTGCTATCTAGTATGCACTATGAATATGTATACATATAAACTGGAAATACAGCTTGTAAGATTGTCGCTGAGAAATAGTTTCATATATCTTTAACAAAGAAATCAAACGACATCGTTGTTTCCATCCTTTGATCACGCAGTGACCAATGTGCATGGTGAATTCTAGTTTTGCATAATGTAATAAAAAGTCAACTTCAATATCTGAAAGACTTCTATTCACGTGCAAATATATTTTCTAACGACGCAAACAATTTCCTGTCATGATTATGTTGAACGGCTGCGTGATTTAGGTACGGGTAAGGTGTTCCGCTCTTTACGCATGAAATAATGGTTCCAGCGTAGTCGCTTTCGCTATGCCTTTGGCGGAGTTAGATTGTGACACGTGATTTGTGGAAAGCACTAAACACGCTCCAGTTGTTGACATTCACATGCACTTCCTGGAACTCCAGTGGAAGTACTCTTGCTTACACTTTTGCACGCATACACCGATGCCCCAGTCAGGTGTCTCATGAGCTGCTACTGATTCTACATTTTCTGAATCCGAAGTCCTGCTCCCGGAATCCAGCATTTTCTAGGCAGAAGCATATGCAGTGATGGCGGCTGTGAAACATATAAGAAAACCAAAGCTTCAAAAAACCATTATATTCACAAGGGCTTTATGTGTAGTGACAGCTTTATGATTACGACTACACTAACGTAAAATATAATAGAATCAACGATCTTTACGCGCTGCTATGCACAACCAATATAGCTAACCAACGTGTCATTGCTCATGGCGCCTTACGAACCTTACGAGCACTTAACAGTCTAACTCGACGCAAGCGCAGCAGTGCGAAAATGAGAATCCCTGGATTTATGTGCGCACGTCAGTGATAAACAGAAATGCCTGTTTAAGAACATGCAACCCGAAAATATTGCTCAATAAAATCACATACTACACCCTAGAGTATGCGTTCTTTTGGTGCAAACTTTGCAACCGCATAATGAGCTCTGGTCGTTGGAACCAGATTCTGGCATCACATCCATGCTTCGAGATTGAGATATGCGGTACTGTGCAACAAGACCCTGACTCTGGCAAAGTCCGATATATCTGCGAGCTCTGGCGACATCCTCAGACGAATAAGTTAATGTTATCAAGACATAAAATTCAATCGTCGGCGGGTCTCTAGTTTCACTGGATTATCTTATGCTTGGGCGTTACAGCATGGGTGGCCGAAAAGGAAAACACGTGATCAAGCCGTCAATGTATTCCATCTTTCTTTATTGCTCCACCCGGAAAAAAAAGTACCGCCTAAACTTCTCTGGGAGTTCCTTAATTGTGTGTAAGAATTCGGCCACTTGCTTACCTCCGAGCAGCCCGGTCTCATTATTAATGGTATGAAACTTGATCCAACCAGTTTAAAGGACAGTACTGTGGCGGCACGAATTGCGCTGGACGGCGGTGACAGATGAATCGATGACGCAAGTTATGCCTTCATCGTCTTTTAGCTCCTTATCAATCCACGTAACTGTCATCAACCGCTGCTGCGTGTGGCGCATCTGCGTGAGCCCCATCTCGAAAGCAATCAGCCATGGAGACACAAAGCAGTAAGCGCTGATAGCTTCGTCTGCGCTGTGTACTCGCCGCCTAGTTCGCGTTGAGGCTTCAGCCTGCACGAAGGTGAATTCGCTCGCTGCTGCGAACCCTATTTTGAACCCATGGTCTTACGGGATGGACAGACGGACGGACGGACCGTTCCTTCCATTGAGTAAAGATAGAAATGCTTACACATTTAGAAAGAATCACCTTTTAACGTATTCGAAAGAAAAGAAAGAGTTGGGTTGAGAATTCGCCGCGTCTTCACTGTTCATATTTAACGGCGGATAGACAGAAAATGCCCGAAAGAGGAGACACGCCCGTTACACGCACGAAAAAGGTATGGCAAGCGGCATGCGCCGAGAGTGTGGATGGATAACGGGGCCGCCCTGGTATCGCCTTATTGCGACATTAAGCGGATAAGAATAGGCGGCTATGGCGCGAAACAACGCACACTTTTCTGTGCTTCAAACGAGGTAATGGCGTGTGCAAGTTTACTTCATCCTGCACGTTATAAAGCACACTTATGCGTTCCCGGCTTTGAGAAAGCTAAGATTCCTAGTAAAACCACAAATTATGTGGCTAGAGAATCACTAGAAGCTGTTCTATGAGAAATTGAGGGCCAACTTGTGTTAGTTACATTGATGACGTTGTTTTGTTCACAAATGTGCTTTTGCAAGAGCGAGATTTTGCGATGCTAGATTTTTCCGACGCATTCATTGGACTGTGCATACACAGAATTATTCTCATTGACATCTGTATGATGTAAACAATCAGTAGCTGGCACGAAATATTCTAAAGCACCAACATGTCCAGCAAGAAGTTCGTTGCAATGTCGCGGATTTGTGGCATAGGAACCATGCGAAAAAGGTCAATGCAAAAGTAACTGTACACCTAAGCTCTCTCTATTTCCTTCATCATCTTAGCGTTGAAAACAAGCAGAATAAGTTTTTAAGCATGAACTTGCCTTCTTTACCACGAGAGCAACTCGTCGATCACACCTGCAAAGAGAAGTTGCTAACTTTCCTACCTCTCCTAAATGGCGCGTCATCGTAGCACAGGCAGTCGATCGAAGATTTAGAAATCATGTCAGTGGAGTGATCCATCAAGCAGTAAGCAGTGGAACTAAACAAGATACGTTAAGAGTATGAGTGAAAAAAAATGGAGGCTGAACACGTCTTGCGATGGCTATCGGCGGTAATGAGTTAGCATTCTATCACTGGGTAGACTGGTCGCATTGCCACCATAGAAACGTGTTATGTGTGAGGCGTCTGCTGCAGCGGGACTTCTGTTTTGCGGTTTCCAGGGGACACTACGTGCCATCCAGCGCCACTGCCGCATTGCTTGCGGGAGCCTTCTGAAATACACGGCGCGCTGTTGGGTGGGAATACTGAGAAACTCGCCTCATTTTCAGCAATAAAGGACATTCCGTTCAATTTCCTTCTTTCACGACCACGCCGTGTATCGACCTTAACGATTCCAATATTCGAAACATCATGAAGCATGCCACGACACACAGCTAAAGAAAACACAGTAAAAAGAAGCACACCTTGCGACTGTCGCTACACATCGCACATGGAGACGAGCGCGTTTACGTATCAGCGTTATCTCGAAGACGGCCAGCTACTTCTCCTACTTGCAATTAATCGACAATTTTACTAGACGCGTGGCCAGAAAGCTCGTCGGCCCTCAGGAGAGATGTCTTTCAGTGAAATGACGGCTCCCGCGAAACTTTCGTTGAATATTATTTTTCTTGAGCAGTTTCCTTTACAAAACTTTTTTTTTTACGAATCTTTCGGCAAAATGGTAGCCTCGCGCTTGCGTATACGTCAGGCGTCTGTTTTATTAGGCTTTCCGATAGAACCGGCATGATCCATTGTTGAATAGGAAGCTATAGCACGGGCGTATCTACAATGTTGGCGGCTGAAATATTAGAAAATGCGTGAATGCTTTTACGATAAAACGGCCAAACTGATTTGAATGAACTATATTGTATTTAGGAGAGGAAGTTAAATTACAGTGACTGTAGCAAGTGTAATTTAATTTAGACCGTGTAATCATTCAGAACAATTACAGGAAATTGGTAAACAAAAAAATATAGAACCAGGAAGTTCACAGATCCGCAACATAGCCACGAAAACAAATACGCATTTATATAAACTGCATCCGTTGGAGCATCGAAAACGAACAAATTCTGTGGATGAGTATACAACTTGTGCGAATTTATTGCGATGTTTGAATGCGATATTCACAAATTAGTGGTACATTTCAGGGTTGCGCATGATATATCATTGTTGTCCACCTTAATTGTATTATTATGTGCAGTTTACAGAAGTGCGATATCGTTTTTAGTTCGTCAGGTAAAGTTCTATGCGTCAAGTTTGGTTTCTTGAAATTTTGCGAAGTTTTCAGGGAACAGATCGTGGTTTTCTCACGTAAAACCCCATAGCTTAATTTTTTTTACTATCACAGTGGAATCCTCAGGAGAGAGGATTAAGCACAGAGGTTAACAGCGCAGCTCCTAGGCGGATATTCCTGTGGCAAGAATCGGCGGCGGCGTTGTATGGCGGCCTTATTGAGCCTACAAGCGAGGATTGAAGAGCCAACACGGGATTCCCCGGGGTTTTATGAAATACGAGAAGAGAAAAGAGGAGAGGGGGTGCTGCGGAACAATGAGGGGAAAACAGAGGAGGTTGTGGCGCAGTATGTCTTAGCACGAAGAATAACCTACAGGGGCCTTGTAAGCGCTGTTCGCATGACGTCCGGACATGGACTTGCGGCGGCGTCTGTAGGAGTTTTGCAGTGTTTGTCCTTCTTCGCTCTCGTTCCCTCTGCTTATATTCTCATGACGGTCTTTTGTAAAATATATATTTACGACGTCTTGTTTTGCTATAATTTATTCGGAGAACCTACTTCCTATACGACAACGTATTTCTCAGAGTTGCCAGCTTAAGGAGCTCAGGCCAGCGCATTGCGGCTTTTTCATGTGCGCATCTATACTTTTCAGCAGTAGCTCACCTGAATAATAATAGCACAAATGCAAAAACATAGCACATGCGAATTCAGTTAGGATACTGTAGGCGAAAGAAAAAACTACACACACTCTCTGGTGCCTGGAGTTAACAAGTTATATGTTAACAGAGCCCGCTCAAACAGGCGGGGGCCTGGTTCGCTGATTCCACTGATTACGCACCATTAGCGTGCCCAGGGCGCCTTCTAGTGAGGAAGCAGTGAGGTAGACGAATGGCGAAGAGTGGATGGTGGTGGTTCGAAACGCACGCGCCGCTTAGAGCTGCCTTTGTCGGGAGCGAACGTGTCAGCGGAAGTGGCTCAAGTATCACAGCCGAGGTAGGCAGGTTTCTGACGGTCGACGAAACTTTGTCTTCCAGGTTATTGATGAGCAATCGAAAGGGTTTAGGTACAAGCCTCAGTACTTTGAAATGGCGATCATACGTGGGCCGTACAGGCGGACACACGGCATCGTGGCGCAGAAAGACGTGCGTGCAGTTCTCCAGGCCACGTTGACGTATACACGCCGGGAAGAACGTCGTTGTCGGGGGATGGCCGTAGGCATAGCGCTGCGTAAAGAGTAGGCGTAGTCAGAAACGTCAGGAGGTACGGTGGGTGAGTTTTTCAAGAATTCGCCAGGGCCTCGTAATGTCATGCCAAACGTAAGCTCGGTGGCGCTGGAGGAAAAGTTGTGCGGATTCCAAGCTTAACTAAATGATGGCGCTCATTCCATGTTGAAGGAAATTTCTAAGCCATGAGTCAAGCGTTCAATTCGTGTTGAAAACGTTCGATGATTCCACTGGATATCGGGCGTTAAGAGATAGTATTGATATGATTGATGCTGACAAGCTGACATAGATTGGCGAACAATGCTGAGTCCAACTGATGACAACAGTCACTTTTATTGGTGGAAGGGACACCGTAGCATGTAATCCAGAGTGCGATGAATGCTAGAGCTGTCGACTCCGCCGTTATGTCCTGGAAGGGCGTGGCTACAGGCCATCAGGTGAACTTGTCAATGCAGGTTAGCAGGTAGCGATGGTTCCCGCCGGGAGGAAGGGGGCTAGCAATACTGTCGGGCAGATGGCTAAAGCGAGCGTCCGGAGACGGGAATGATCCTAGTCGTAGTACGGCCATGCACTTTAGTCTGTTGGTATTCGAGGCACGCGAGTGACCAGCGGTGAACTTCTTCGTTGATTCTGGGCCGCATGTGAGGAGTCGTTGTTGTGCGCGAAGGTCAGGATGAGCCAAAGAATGGAGGGTATGAAAGATGGCCCGTCGGTATGGGCGAGCCACGTCCGGTCGACGTATCACAAACGAGGCGCACGTCGCAGTGAGGAAACAAGATATCTTTAAACACCAGAGAGGTACCAGTGGTGCGAGGAATACTAATAAATCAGGGACTAACTTAGGATTATTGAGACACCTGATACCACCCGATACTTCGCCAAAACATCACTGCTGGTCAACGAAGCTTCAAGAGGCACCAAACAGCTCTCCGTCCACCACAGATTCGGGATCCACCCTGTGAACTGTTCACGCGGTGGATCAGTCCCCCCCCCCCCCCCCCCTGAGTCCGCCAATTCCACTGCTCGCGCACCGTCAGCGTGCCCTAAAGCACCTTTATGAGCCTTAAAATCGACGCACTTTATTGGGCAGCACCAACTTCCGGCTCGAAGCTGCTTCCGTCCGCCATGTTCTTCCTGGGCTAGTCCAGCTGCTGAGTTCGACGCACTAGCACGCTTGTTTGCTTGCTTGTGCAGGTGTGTCGGCTACAAATTTTCAGCGAAGGTGACTTCTGCATATCAGTCGCTGCTTGCTGGAAGTCAGCGTACCTTTCTGGGCGCTTCTTGCTTCCTGCTGCTGCAATGTTTCATTGTTCGTCCCAAGACAATGATTTACGCGTACTAAATACACAGATAGCACAACTGAGGGCGCAATTCACATTTCGAAAAGTCCAGCATCAGTCTGTCTTGCGCTAATCAGAAAGCACTAATCAGTCTAGCGCTAATCAGTCGACTATGAACGGCAAATTTGGCTTTGCGATTGTGGCTTCGTTCTTGAGCGCCAATAATGCTTAACCGCGTAGTGCGACATCCTACTTAAAAGTATTTAGTTGAGCTATCGTTGAATATTTAAACAGCAATATACAGGAAATTCGGTACTGGCTCTATTACAGTACGAAACGAAAGGAAAAGACGCTGCCGGCCGCGGCATTGCTATCACTCTTCTTAAAGTCGTGATTAATAAAGAAGACCTCATCGCTCGCGTTGGTGAGCTAAATTGGTGTTCTGTGTTTTCAGAGTCAAACGCAGAATTTGCATTTAATGACTTTTCAGAGAACATAAAGAAATGTATCGCTAATTCTACAAGCTTTGCAAAATGCACACGACATGTCCCAGCTATACAAAGCCCTTTGTTAACCAATGGTCGGCTACCAAACCTACGTAAAAAAGATAACCTGTACCGAAAAGTTAAACACAACGCCATTTTAACATTCGACTCAAAACTCGCTATAATATCTATTGTAACTTGCTAAACTGGCTGCTTAGGACAGCCAAAAGAAAGTATTATGAATTCAGAATTGACGAAGCCGGCGCGGATTCAAAACGGCAGTGGAATATAATAAATTCCTTCTTAAACCGAACCCATCGGGCTAAACCAATAAGTAAGCTTCATTCATCAGACGCCACCTATGGACAAGCAGAAGAAATCGACAGCGCATTTAATGAGTTTTTCTGTGACCATTCCTCTGATCACCCCACTGATACTCAACTATCATTTCAGCGATGCTTAGAATCATTGTACCTATTTCCAGCTGGCCCAGATGAAATAATTAATATCATACATGAATTAAAGGTTACGGTAGCAGGTCTGGACGAAATCAGTTCCCGTTGTCTAATGTTATCACTTTGATCTTTATACTGGAGTATTTCCAAGTCACCTAAAAAAGCAAAAATAATTCCAGTACTTTAAAATGGTGACCGCCCCTACATTTATAATTATCGCCCTATGGCTATTCTTCCTTTATGTAGCTAGGTTATCGAAAACGGTATTGGAAAACGCTTAAACAAATACTTCTCAAAATTTGACATTCTTTCGTCAAATCAATTTGGCTTCAGGGCAGGATCCTCGACCGATTCTGCTATACTTTCTTTGACGGATAAAATAAAAGACGCTATAGATGCTGTTTTCTACGCAGGATCAGCTTTTATCGACTTATCCAAAGCATTTCAATGCATAAAGCACGTCTTCTTTCTTGCTAAACTACGAGCAGTAGGCGTCGATGGCCCAGCATTAGCACTTGTAAAAGTTACCTAACAGACAGACGACAAGCTGTGTATTTTAGTTTCTTACATTATAATTTCAGAATAACCAATAATGGGGTCCTGCAAGGGTCTATACTTGGCCCACTACTATTCCTGCTTTATATAAATGTTTTACCCGATTGTTTAAGAGAAACTGAGGCCTTTCTTTACGCTGACGACACTACATTACATGCAACCGATCGTTCACTAACTTCTCTGGCTACAAAGCTAAACACTGATCTCAAAAATATTTCAACGTGGTGCCAGCTTAACTGGCTAAGCAAAAATCCTACCAAAACGTCTTTTATGCTTTTTCATTCGAATCATTGGATAACAGAATTCATTCCCACTGTCAACCTAAACTCCTTTAACATCAGTGCACGTAATGAATGCTCATTTCTTGGAATAATTCTTGACTCAACGTAAAGTTTACGAAGCATATCACCTACTTGAAGGGCAAAATTTTTCCCAGTATTAGAATTTTGCTTAAATCTAGATATTATTTTAGTAAACCAACATTGCTGACCTTGTATTATTTTTTTATTCAAAGCCATCACAATTATTGCATTACAGCATGGGGTAGCAAATATCCAACTCATATAGCACCACTAAAGCATTTGCAGAATCAATCCATCCGGATATTGTCGTTCAGCCCATTCAACTGCAGTGCTTCTGATTGTTTCTCAATCACAGAATATTTTCAGTAAAAAATCTTGTTAAATATAAATTAGCCGTAATGTTATTTAAGGTAATACGTAATCCTCCTCTAGTAAATATATTTTCTGCGGCTACTTTAGTTAACTTGAACCGCACAAGGTTTGCAGCTAACAACAATTTCTTGTTACGCCTAATACAGACTAATTATGGAAAACAATCTGGATATTTCGCGGTATTATGCACTTGGAACAGCCTCCCAGTAGATGTCAAGCGCTCTTCGTCTTTAGATTTATTCAAGAAAACATTATTTCCTTTTCTACTAGATAGCCAAAATAATCCACATATCTAAGCTATTCACTTCCATCCTGCTGATTTCCTTTCCGTTTTTCCTTTTTCTTTAGTTTCTTTCTCATTTATAGCCTTTATAAGTATTTTGGTTTGTTCTGTTGGAAATGCCTTAGACTACTGTTTTAATTCTACGAGTAGCTATTGACCTTATATTACTTCACAGTTTTTACTACATTTACTTTGTATAATCTTCCTCATAGTGACAACTGTATTCCTGTTTTATGCTTTGTATTTCCTCTAATGTATATATTTTTTGACAGGAGGTCCCCTTTCAGCCACATGCTCTGGGACCTTCTTCTGTGTACTTGTGTGAACATATATGTCTCCTCCTTATTAAAGAAATAAACTAAACCGAAACTGAAACTGATTCAGGCCTAAAGCTGTTTGCGGCGCACGTAAAAGAATGCACCAATATTTATTTCCGTCTCCATTATTATGCCATGACTCCAAGCTCTTTCCAAGATCTTCGTCTTTGTACGAATATTTATACAATAGGATCCCTCACTAACAAATAGAGTCGAGACCCAAAATCGCCATTATGCCGCAGATGCAAGGATAAACCAGAAACCGCTATCGACATGTTGTAGGAATACGATTCTATGCATCTCGTACGCACTGCACGCACCAAATTTGTAGGTGCCCAGATAGCTGGTCCGGTACGGCAAAAGAATCCCAAGAGCTTGTTCGGGAAGAACTTCGCTTAACCTCCTGCTATGGAAACAGAGTGAGACCCGACCTTTCCATGAAGACTGGCGAAGATACTCTGGTAGTACACAGAGCTTTTGTGTGGGACGCCAATGAAGGGGCTGCAAAGCATAAATCAAACGAGAAGGCATCTGAGCATTTTTTTTCTCAACAGCTGCTTGGATGTGCGGAAGATCTCGTGTGTATGGGATTTTGGTGCAAAAAACATCGTATGCAAAGAGACCTTAGACTTATTAGGGACTCTGGGATTGTGAAGACTTGACTTGTCATGGTTGAGTGTTAGCGCCCTCAGAAGTAGCTTATTCTGTTTAAGTATGTTTATAAAGCGGGTGTATATTTGTAGGAGAATCACGATTACGTTCTCGCAATTTTGTATAGTCTTTGTTTCCTGATGCTAACTTGATTTTTTTTCACTTGTGAACGCGTGTTTGCTCTCATGTCTTATAAATTAAGCATGTGGCCGCTAACGTAAGCCAACCTAAGCTAACCTAACCAAACGTGGGCGAGACGCGAAGCCAATAATCCTCACTGCGTGAGATCACTTAGTGGTTATGAACAGCGGCTGCTAAGGCGCTGTGCATTTATTTTACTTAAAAGGTAACGCTGAAAAATGCTCCTGCAAAGCCTTGGCCAGCAGTATACGAAAAGCTTCCAAGAGCGAAGATTCTGCACCAGGAGAGGAGGCCGACCATCTACTGCGGCCCCTAGTGCTCCCCCGGAAAATCAGTGATGTTTCTTTAAAGGTAGAGCACCGTAAGATGCAAGAAAGCTTTAATTAGACATGACTGACTCGGCACCGGCTCCGCAGGCGTGAGAAAGTCTATCCGACATAGCTTCAGACACTGCGATCGCCAAATGGGACGCTCTTGCCCACTGCCTCGCCGCGCGGGCACGCAGCTTCAGAGCGTAAAGAAACTGGACCCCACTCCGCAATGCCGGCATGCCAAGGGGACAAACGGATACTACACGCGCTAAGAAATCTCCGCCGTAGTGCATCGCAGAGTCATGTATTGAAGGAGCAAAAGCCCATAGATTCTCTCTATTGTGCCCGCTCGAACCCGCGCCTGCGCACAAATGGCGGGCGATCCCTCAAATGAACGTCTCATGGCGTGGAACCATGTAAGCTGTCTTCCCGCCCGCAATCTATAGTTTCAGTGACTAGTTGGAGCGAGAGGCAGACCAAACGTTTGCTGCCCGTTGCCAGCGCTTTTCATGATAGCAGCGTCCCAATGCGGGCGACGCTATCAGCCGTGGGGGCGGAGTGCACGTGGAAGCGTGGCGGGCTTCACTTAATTGGAACCACCGATGTGAAGATATCGTTGACGGGACAACCAACCATATCATTCGCTACCAACTCCCAAATTCGACAAAATGAATTGGTTTCTAAGTCAAATTAGCTTTTTTCGATTGCCCTAAAATTCGGAAAATTCTGCGGGCCCTTCTTGAGCAAGGAAAATCGTTGCTCACATTGGAGTGCCAGTGACGAATCGGTCTTGCGCAAACCTGAGTCACGAATGCTCTCTTTTGATCCCACTAGTGGCCAGAAAAACAACCTTCAAAGCAAAAGGATTACAGAGAGCACAATCGGTGGTCGTCAAAGTCTGATATGCGGGTCCACTGCTTCGTCTGTTTATAAGTGGCTCATTCTTATTTTCAGACTAATCGTCATTTCTGACGCACGTTAGGGTATCTACACCACTGCTCGCGTCGCGCACGCACTCTGATTGGAGCCGATGGTTTTTGCTGTTGAACCTATGGCGACAGTCTGAGGCATATCAATCCGTGTTTTTCAGCGAGCGGCAGCCCGTGGAACAGTCTTTAGCCGGTAAAACACTACAGAGAGAGAGAACAACTTTAGTGAAAATGCCTGCAGAGTCGGTTAGGCTCCCTCCACGCAGGGAGGACAAGCTTTTACCGTGACGCGGCCACTACGTCAGTCTCGTGCATCGTGCTGCTCGACGTCTTGTTTCCTCGCTACTTCCGCGGATTCGAGGCGGAAGAAAAATATTGAACAATGTAGGCGTGTATATATACATATCGAGGCCCGGGGTTTGTGAATGGGAGTGAGCATCGCACGCGTAATGCGCAGACTTGTCTTCGTATCCCAATGAAGCCACCTATTTTTTCATCCACTTTCATTTATATATTTTTTTAAATTTCTTGAATGAATCCGTACAAGTCTTCACCTATGTTGTCCTTGGTATATTTGCCTGTTGGCTCCTGATGCTATCACTAACAAAAATTGGGCTCTCTGGTCTCTTTCTTCTTATTCATATGCATCGATAACATCGAGATGTTGCGGCTTCATTTTCATGAGTTGTGGAAGCTAAGCGTTTGTCGTCAGTGTGCACTTGCTCAGTCGATAGTGGCTATGTATATATATCTCGGAACCACATGGAGAACCTCATAAAGTTTCTCTTGCGAAAAAAACTGTACATCTCCGCCATAGAGACGTGACAGTGGAAATGATAGCTAGGTTTAGCATGTCACTGAAGCTACTCGGACAGTATTCTACCAGTACTTGGTAATGGCATTTTTGGGCTACACAGCAAACAAGGCGACGGCTACGTTGCATCGGAAGCGTCACGAAGGCAGTTGTTACATGTCAAACGGCGCTAGTGCGCTGAGGAGTGGTGCCACATGCTTTAAGGCATCGCGCCTCGGTGGTGCGCGCGATATGACCGATAGAAAACCGTTGGAATTTATAGCATGGAATTTACTGTCCTTTCCACTCCTATTACCGCATGCACGACGGCGTGGCATGCACACGCAAGCATGGCAGGGACGCGTAAGTTTGTGCGTGCAAGGCGCATGCGAGCAGTGAGATGCAGAACCCTGTTATGGCTCGGCTGCAGAGACGATTGAGTGGGGCTTGATGGTGCGCGCTCATGGCTTTTTTTGGGTTTGCAGCCGCAAGCACTGCGCCCATTTCACGACACTGGAGAGCTTCTAAACTTCTACGCGCGAGCCGAGCATGCACGTCGATTTCATGACGGCATGACGACGGCGACGCCAACGACTATAGCGCAAGGTGCCTGAAGATTATTCTAAGCATCGCAATAAAATGTGAATTGCAGGTTCGCGCAGTAACGCAGAAATATCGGGGAGAGTAGTTGTGCGAAGCACGAACAATGATGTCGCAACATCAAGTCCAAACAACTACCATTCTAAGTAACCTACAAATTCACTTTGTGGAGTGAGTTATTTCCGAACGGAGTTTTCCGCACCGATATGGCACGAGATGAAATGATTACACAAACAGAATGAAATAACTTCGGCTATCAACACATTGAACAAGAAGCCGGAACGGGGAAGTGTCAGGTTTCAGTGGAAACTAATCTGAAGCCTGGGTCATGTTAATATAAGCTACATTCTGCACAATTCAATAGTTGCACCCGGAGATTAGGTACAAGGGCACGCATTGTGCATAGGGGAGGTTTCGTTCAAGTATATAAGAGAATGCTGCAGCCACCGCATCATTGTCACTGAATACATCGACTGAACAACACCAGCGGTGAAGTACCAGGTGGCGTTAGCCCTTTTCGTCACAACCTGCGCAAGCCTTGTAGCATCTTCCACAGGTATGAGTAAACCGTTTAAATGAGTCGTTGCATTCACACTCGTAATGTACAAGTTCGCCCGTGCATATGACCACACAAGGCTCAGTTTTACCGACGAATAATATCGCATATTCATGTTGCGCTTATACTGAATGTGTGCATAATTTCGCAACATTCATTCGGCAATTCGATATCTAGCTCACTGCCTTTGCATATTGGCGCCTAACACACTTCTTAATTCGCTTCTAATTGAGCGGAATCTTTCATTAGAGAGAATAAATTGGGTCTCTTCCTGCCCTTATTTCTTATGATTAAATGTCGTACTAATTTTTTCTGATGCTTGTTCTGTTTGAAATTAGAAGAAACAAAATTACAAGGAAACGAGAGCCTACCACGCTGACATTTTATTTTCGCGTTTGCCTTGAATTGATGCATTATTAATTGAAATGTTTGAGTACAATTAGCTTAGGCCAGCTTTCTTCTTACTTCTTTAAAGAGCGGCCGCTGCAGACATTTCTTGGTTCTTGCTGTTAGCCTCAATTTTATTTAAGTATGTATGATTTATGCGTCGAACATTTCATCACATAAAATGAAAGTGTGCATGTGGCTAAGAAAATACGGCGATTGAAACCCGCGAAAAAAACCTCCGTTATGTCATAAGACATCAAACTAGAAATAAACAGGCAGTGTTCTTGAAGAGGGAGAGCTAGGAGGTTTGACTTGCGAGACTTCTACTCGGCTGCTCTTCTCAAAAACAAAATTTGCCATACTCTCCGCAGTATAGTTTTGAAACTTTCAAGACTTTAAGATTTCTTACTCCCGTATGTATAATATTTTACCTCATCATAACAAACACGTTGGCTCCCAGTCGTAACTGTTGTGCGAAAAAAAGCAAATGAAACGTAGACATTGCTAAGGAGCATCGATAGAATTGAAACTAGAAAAGAGCCGAGAATTCGATAAGATCACTTAGGTTTTTCTTTCAGGGCAGCGCCAGAAACAGAAAAAAACGACGAGAAAGCAAATATTGGGCTATACTAGCCATTGAAATTCTATCGTGAAAACTAAAAAAGAAAAGATTTATTATCATATCTTCATTATAGCAAATCACCGTTAAAATGTTGATAAGGTATAAAGATTTAAGTCAGGGAATATATTCCCCGACCTAAATTGTTATAAGAAGTAAAGAAATATACCACTGTATTCAGCCATTATTTTACTGCCAATTTTCGAATCTGATTATTTGATTCCAGTGGCGCACTTCCTGCTGAAATAGTTCTTTAAATATGTTTTCAAATGCTACTTGAGCGCGATATGGCCGCTTTTCTAGCGTGTGTATATTCTAATATCCTTAACAGTCAAACTAGAGATGCCATTTCTCGGTCCTTATACAGGCCTACAACAATGAATAGCTCAGCTCGGAACGTTCTCTAAGCAATGTTGCAGACTTTGATCAAGCGCATAATTCGGCTTGCTGAAAAACCACTGACGCTTTTATAGCTCGTCGTGCGTACTTTCTGCAACAATCATCAACCTCGAGATTAGTGTGAATAAAGAAAATGAAGGAGCATGACCTAAAAGAAATCACGAAGGCAGTGTTTCTACTCAACCTCGCGTTACCGAATGGAACTCTCAAATTCGGCGCCTTGCTCAAGCAAAGTTGGCAGAGTAACCTCGTTTCATTTTCGCTACGGTAATCGGCAAACTTCAACTGAAGCCATATTCTCTAGCGGAAACATATTGGTAAACATGGCATTACGCTGCCAGGGTTCTATTCGGCTAACGAAGTGAAAGCGTTTATGCTTTTGTTTGGTTTCAGGTCAAGGAGATGAAGACAGGGTCTACGGGAAGTGTCGCCGAGCATTTCTGCTGCCACCGGTAATAGGCGAAATTTCGGAGAGCAAGAACAATCGAGAGATCCATTTCATCCTATGTCTAGAAATGCTAATGCTAACCGCCTAGATTCTTCTAGTTGCATAGTCTTGTCCTGTAAGATGCACGCTATAAAATAAGGAGTGTTCGAGCACTAATATTAGTGAATGATCGAACACGAATGTTCGAGTGCAACGACCTCCGAATACCAAACCAAATGTTCAATGTTTTCAAACTTCTTGCACAAATTTAAACATGAAGTTTGAGCGCAGTCTGTCTAGCAGAAAAATGAGATTGATACATATTTTAGGCTCATATGTAATATCATGCTCAACTATACGTCGGGAGAACGGTTGACATTGTACGTAAAAGAAAAGATGCTTTCTGTTATGTGAAACACTATGGAAACACCAGTAATGAAACAAGAGAACAATGTTTTACCGAAGAGGCACGCAGAATGTTTCTTGAAGGATACAATTGCGTCGTTACAGCACCCCACCTTGTAAGAAAGTGATGTAAGCATCATCAATTTGTCAGAATATGAAATCTAAAGAAACAAGTACACAAAACAAATGACTCTGTAGGCTACTTAGAAGCAAGGTAGTCTTACGGGATAAATGAGAGACAAATAGGAGGCTTAAGCTGGCTGCCCTGTGTGTTGGACGAGAAAATTAATACTTTGGTGGCTGCAAAAAAATAATACAAGCTAGGAATAATTATCACGCTTCTGGTACTCTCTCCCTTGACACTCTAATGCGTGTTCTTCTCCCTTATATTCAAAATAGGCCTATATTTGGACATTTCGAATAACGTAATTGATAACCGCATTTTTTAAGCTCGAGGCTTGAGGCACATTGTCCTTTTCCGACGGCTATATATAATGTTTTTTTTTTCACTGTTTTCATTCAATTTGTTCTTGGACATCGATGTGCTAGATTTAAGGCATCAAGGCTGTTATCTCTACCTTAATTCAGCCTGCTGAAAATCAATGCAGGTGGCAGCGGAATTGAATAGAAATGGACCCAATACGTTCGCTTGGGGCGTTACTTGCGCTGGTTGAACAAGCGCGAGCAAAAGGGTGGAGTACTATCTATTAAAGGACACTTTATTTGTCTTTCGATTTTCAATACTTTACCGGAGCTCCGTAGCGTCAAGTTGGTGAATGATTTGCGCAAGTTAATGACAATAATCCGCACATATTGCGCATGATGAAAGGAAGGGAGATGAATTATTATATTGCTCTAAATTTAGGCACCCTGAATGGGCTAACATGAGCGACCACATTTCGGTTGTTCTGCGTAGCAGAAATGTTGCAAGACCTCTAGTGCGTCACCAATATTTAGAACAGCAATACACACTGACATACAGACAATGTTCTTGCCAAATACACAATTTTTTTATATCTACCTAATTGGACCCTTGCAAACATTCACCAAGAATCTGTGTTGGCCATGTGTTACGTAGATTCCGACGGTTCTTCTCTTGTTTTCTTTTTGCAATGAGAGTTAACACACTCTCAAAAGGTTAACGGCGATTTAAATGACATAAAACATATCAGTCGTGCTTAAATTTTTCTTTTTTTCGCGCGCACAGGGGCAGTCGTCCTACAGAGTAATGTGCACATACATGTGCAGAGGTTGGGCAATACGGTATGAGAACGAGCCCGACGGAATTCCATGCGGGGTGAGTTGTAACATTACCTTGAAGTAATTACTGCTACAGAAAGAAGTTGATCATGAGCAATTTAGTTTCTGGGCCCTCCCCACAGTATGCATGCATACTGAAAAAGTTTGCGCGGAGACGCGAGGACATTGCCGAGAAAAGAGAGGGACGAGCGCTACATTGGTAGCGCGTTGTCCTCGTTTCTCCGCGCAAACTTTTTCAGTACGTATTTCAACCAACTAGCCCACCTGTCTGCTATACTATGCATGTTCTTGTTGGCGCAAAATACGGAGCATGAAGAAACTAACACAGAGAAGCTCCAACAAATTCTGCTTATTAGCAGACCCAGCTACATAATGACGAAAATTTCTACGCACGTACAGTGAAGACATAGCGGCACGTAGAAACGCATCTAGAGCATCGGGAAATTATATATGCATGTCTGCATTTGCTTGGAGTTTCCCTGCTAGAATCGACAGATGGCGGTTTTTTCGCTCAATGGGCCGTTTGACTCTTTCGCAAAAAATATATGTGTAACTTACGTTACTTAGTGAATCTCGTTTTACACTCATCAAGAGCTAACCACAGTGAGGTAGTTGGCTACCATCCAAGCCGCGTTAATGTAAATAAATCTTCACTGTTTCCCTCAGCCATATTTTACTGCAACGACTTACCCACAGCTCTGTGTGTTGCAATAATGTTTTATTACAACACACATGAATAATGTAATAATTTAAAACTACAGATTTCTGTTCATGATTGCTCTTGTTTTATCTTTGTATCCACTGCTGCAAGGGCCGTCAAAGCCTGTAGTATGTTCATTAAAAGTAAAAATATTAAATGTGTTTGTCTCGCCTAGGCACTCAGCAACACCTCCACGTTCGCTAGGCCCATAGCCTTATCAGAAATATCTGTATAACCTGCAAAAACCACCTTGTATATTAGAAAGTGCCTTGGTAAGCTAGTAATCTGAACGAAAAGTTCTCGTTGAAGATGATAGAGTGGCACATTCCATTTCCAGCACCGGATAAATTCTAAAGAAGTATTTTCGTTATTGAAGAGTCGCACATACATAGTGACCCAAGTCAGCTTCCCACCCCTACTCGGCACTCGGTTGCGCGAGAACTCACGTGTGACAAGCAGCGCCTGCACGCCCTCCCCGCACGCATGCGCGGACAAACACTCCTTCCACCCGCCACGTATCACAATTCGGCTACACAAGCACGCACGTCATTTCCGTCAGCGCGTGGGCTCCCCTTCCCTGGTAAAAGTGCAACCACCATCGAATCACGGACCTACCACGAAAACGGCCGAAAGAAACAAAGAAAGCTGTTCCCTTAAAAACAAAGCCAAGTATAATTTGCATGCACACTGTCACCAATTGTCTGCTTTCACGTTTTGTATACAACAGTCTCGTCGGCGCCCCAATCTAGAAGAAGTACGACTCGTCATAAAACGAGAATCAGTCCACCCTCTTGCAGACCAACAGCGCAAAAGATACAATGTTTTCCAAAAGCTTTGCGCACCGACCCTTCTCGCTCGTCAGTCTCATCACGATTCCTTTCCGAGACTAATCAATCTATGTGCCAGTGTGTGTACCGAAGATGGCACGAAGCTTTTGCTAAATGAGTTAGTTTGGCGTCGCTGATTTCACTCGCGTTATTGTGTATTTCTTCGTCATTGATCCCTTTGTACTTTGTGTGACGACGCGCTCTCGCACTTGAATTCTCAGTGGGCTTCTGTGTTTCTGGTTTTTCTTGTACCATTTTGAGACGATATTTATATACTTAAGAGTCTTGTGCACATCACTGTGTTCATCACTGCGCTAGCGGAAACTTCCTTTGCGGATATTTTTTTCTATTTCATGCAGGCGCTTGCAGCATTTGTCAAAACACACGTCTGCAGTGGTGGAAAATGTGTGAGCGCTCCATCCGTCGAAAGCACGACAAGTGGGGAAGATTACGTCACGACTTTGCCACCAACAGTTACCGAAGCGCAAGCGGCAACCGAGGACCCATACACGTCTGAGGAGGACACCACTATATCACCATCCGTCGAAAGCATGACAACTAGGGAAGATTACGTCAAGACTTTGACGCCAACAGTTACCGAAGCGCAAGCGGCAACCGAGGACCCATACACCTCTGAGGAGGACACCACTATATCTCCATTCGTCGAAAGCACGACAAGTGGGGAAGATTACGTCACAACTTTGCCGCCAACAGCTACCGAAGCGCAAGCGGCAACCGAGGACCCTTACACCTCTGAGGAGGACACCACTATATCTCCATCCGTCGAAAGCACGACAAGTGGGGAAGATTACGTCAAGACTTTGCCGCCAACAGTTACCGAAGCGCAAGCGGCAACCGAGCACCCATACACCTCTGAGGAGGACACCACTATATCTCCATCCGTCGAAAGCATGACAAGTGGGGAAGATTACGTCAAGACTTTGACGCCAACACTTACCGAAGCGCAAGCGACAACCGAGGACCCATACACCTCTGAGGAGGACACCACTATATCTCCATCCGTCGAAAGCACGACAAGTGTGGAAGATTACGTCAAGACTTTGCCGGCAACAGTTACCGAAGCGCAAGCGGCAACCGAGGACTCATACACCTCTGAGGAGGACACCACTATATCTCCATCCGTCGAAAGCACGACAAGTGGGGAAGATTACGTCACGACTTTGCCGCCAACAGTTACCGAAGCGCAAGCGGCAACCGAGGACCCATACACCTCTGAGGAGGACACCACTATATCTCCATCCGTCGAAAGCACGACAAGTGGGGAAGATTACGTCAAGACTTTGCCGCCAACAGTTACCGAAGCGCAAGCGGCAACCGAGGACCCATACACCTCTGAGGAGGACACCACTATATCTCCATCCGTCGAAAGCACGACAAGTGTGGAAGATTACGTCAAGACTTTGCCGGCAACAGTTACCGAAGCGCAAGCGGCAACCGAGGACCCATACACCTCTGAGGAGGACACCACTCTATCTCCATCCGTCGAAAGCACGACAAGTGGGGAAGATTACGTCAAGACTTTGCCGCCAACAGTTACCGAAGCGCAAGCGGCAACCGAAGACCCATACACCTCTGAGGAGGACACCACTATATCTCCATCCGTCGAAAGCACGACAAGTGGGGAAGATTGCGTCAAGACTTTGCCGCCAACAGTTACCGAAGCGCAAGCGGCAACCGAGGACCCATACACCTCTGAGGAGGACACCACTATATCTCCATCCGTCGAAAGCACGACAAGTGGGGAAGATTACGTCACGACTTTGCCGCCAACAGTTACCGAAGCGCAAGCGGCAACCGAGGACCCATACACCTCTGAGGAGGACACCACTATATCTCCATCCGTCGAAAGCACGACAAGTGGGGAAGATTACGTCAAGACTTTGCCGCCAACAGTTACCGAAGCGCAAGCGGCAACCGAGGACCCATACACCTCTGAGGAGGACACCACTATATCTCCATCCGTCGAAAGCACGACATGTGGGGAAGATTACGTCACGACTTTGCCGCCAACAGTTACCGAAGCGCAAGCGGCAACCGAGGACCCATACACCTCTGAGGAGGACACCACTATATCTCCATCCGTCGAAAGCACGACAAGTGGGGAAGATTACGTCAAGACTTTGCCGCCAACAGTTACCGAAGCGCAATCGGCAACCGAGGACCCATACACCTCTGAGGAGGACACCACTATATCTCCATCCGTCGAAAGCACGACAAGTGGGGAAGATTACGTCACGACTTTGCCGCCAACAGTTACCGAAGCGCAAGCGGCAACCGAGGACCCATACACCTCTGAGGAGGACACCACTATATCTCCATCCGTCGAAAGCACGACAAGTGGGGAAGATTACGTCAAGACTTTGTCGCCAACAGTTACCGAAGCGCAAGCGGCAACCGAGGACCCATACACCTCTGAGGAGGACACCACTATATCTCCATCCGTCGAAAGCACGACAAGTGGGGAAGATTACGTCACGACTTTGTCACCAACAGTTACCGAAGCGCAAGCGGCAAACGAGGACCCATACACCTCTGAGGAGGACACCACTATATCTCCATCCGTCGAAAGCACGACAAGTGGGGAAGATTACGTCAAGATTTTGCCGCCAACAGTTACCGAAGCGCAAGCGGCAACCGAGGACCCATACACCTCTGAGGAGGACACCACTATATCTCCATCCGTCGAAAGCACAAGTGGGGAAGATTACGTCACGACTTTGCCGCCAACAGTTACCGAAGCGCAAGCGGCAACCGAGGACCCATACACCTCTGAGGAGGACACCACTATATCTCATTATGCTACGACCGTAGAGGAAGTTTAACCTTATATGTCCGCAGGAGACTCTCCATCTCAATGCAATGCCTGAACCATGCAGGGTAACTTTATCTGCACAGGGTTGGATGTAACAAACTTCGCGGCAACGCCCCTGTGATAAAAATTACCGAAAGCTACAACAATAACTGTCTTCATAGATAAAGCAGTAAAAAATATGGTTTCATCAGACAAGAATTGGTGGATAAAATATTTGCCCATTGTCATCATATTTTTGCTCACGACACATGCCCCAAATAAGCGTGCGGATATCGCTTTTATTAAAATAAAGTTTAGTTTTGTGAAGGCCTTGTGTAGCGGCCATTTCGTTGTACTTTAACATCACACCTTAGCTCAGTTTTCCTACCGCCATCAGTAACGGATCTCTTTTATCGATGATGCCCCAAGCATGCGGATAGAGCAGTTTACCTAACTACCCAATCCATCGCAAGATGCGTGGTCAGAGGTAAAACATGCTTTGATCTCAATAATACCATCTTGTGCAGGACGCATAATGCTAAGCCAGACGAATAAATCACATATAGGAGAGGTGAGAGCGCATGACGTCACGTTAAAACATGCGCTGAAGGAATTCTGTAGTGTCACGTGCAAAAACTACCATTTTATTATGAGGCCCGCCGTAGTGGGGACTCCGCATTTACTTTACGTGCAGCGGATTCTTAACGTGCTCTGAATGCACAGGACTCGGGCGTTCTTGCATCTCGCCCCCGTCGAAATGCGGCCACCGCGGCCGGGATTTGGTCGCGCGACTTCGTGCTCAGCAGCGCAACATCATAGCAGTTAAGCCAGCGCAGCGGGCGAAAACATGCGCGCAGAACACAAGCAGGTGCGGTGCATAAGCTACCCCGACGACCACGGCGTAAGCACATCCGGTGACGTAACTCAACAACGTGTCACGTTAAAAATATCGCGAAGGCATATTATTAAAATAAATGACGCATATTCAACGAACCTGTTGAAAACTGTAACTGAAGCGAAGCTTTCGTAAAGCGCTTGTTTAAATGCTGCAAATTTGCGAATTTCATTGCTGCATCCTCAGCGTAAACTGCCGCGCGCATGTTTTCTCGCGTACCCGTGCCGTTACAAATCCCATACAGGCATGTGTTCTTTTGCTTCTTCTTATTTAAGTGTACTGGCCACTTCTTGGCCAGTCCTCGGTTGCGGATATGTGCCGTAGCATGGAGATACAAATCAATGCACACGCGGCGATCATCTGAAATATCTAGCGGCTATTGGCATGACCTGAAAACCCGCTTCTTGGCCACCCAGCGTTGTGCGTATTTGCCATAGTGTGAAATAATCATCATAGTCAACTTATGAACATGCTTCTTGGCAGCTCCTTCTTTGTGGGTGTGTGCCATAGTACGGGAAAGACAATCATCAACACGCTGCAACGATTCCAAAGTGGTGGCGTGCATCGGCATGATGTATGTATGGGTGCGGCTGTGGCATATTTTAAAAGCGTCTTTTGCGAACATCTTTGAGGAATACGGAAGCTCTACAGTCTACAAAACAGTGGTCAATCGTTACAGCATGTGAGCACTAATGGCTGTTCGTAGACGACAGCACGAAACAGCCCTTGGCCGCCTATAACTTTAAACTATTCCAAACTTTTCTATTTCAATTCTGGAATCAGCCCGCAGCTATTTAGGAAAAACTTTTTTGGAGCACCGCCACTTCGCCTGTCAAGCGACGCGATGAATACCGCGATAGGTCCTCGTCTGATATGACGTGTACACCATGATTAAGCATCTTTGGACGGAACAAAAAAAATAGTTATTTCTGATTCGACGCTTTCTAGCCATTAACCCTCGGCTGTTCGTCAAAGGTTTTCGTGCTCCGCCCCCTTCACCTGCCTGTCACGCGACGTCACAAGACCGCGAAAGCTCACCGCGTCAAAGTGACGTGTGCGTGCAGAAGATGCATTAATATGTCGTCATCTTAAGATATCTTATTGAAAGAAATAACGCATATTCTACGAACATGTCGGAAAGTGTTTCTAAAGCGATGCTTTCGTAAAGCAATTGTTGAAATGCTAACACACTGCTCATTTCATTCCTGCATCCTCTGCGTAAAGGAAACTGCCGTGTTCGTGTTCACTCACGTACCCGTGCTCCGCTATCTTACAAATCTCATACTGGTATGTTTTCCTTTGCTTCTTCTCATTTAAGTGTACTGGCCGCTTCTTGGGCAGCCCTCCGTTGCGGTTGTGTGCCGTAGCATGGAGGGAAAAACCATTATGTACACACGGCGATCATCTGAAATATCTAGCTGGCGTTAGCATGACGTGAAAATGCGTTATTTGGCCAACCCCCATTGTGGGTATTTGCCATAGCATCAAATCATCATCATAGTGAACTTCTGGACGTTTTGCTCTGCCACTCCTTCTTTGTGGGTATGCGCCATGGTTCGGCAACTATAATCAATCAACACGCGCTAATAACTGCAAAGTGCTAGCGTGTATTAGCATGATATATGTATAGGTGCGGATGTTGCCTATTTTAAAAGTGTCATTTGGTGAATGTCCTGGAGCAATACGGAAGCCCTACTGTATACAAAACAGTGATAAATTGCTTCATCATGTGGACACAATGCCGTTTGTCGACTACGGCACGAAACAGGCACCATATTCTCGCACCTTTCTCGCACCACATTTTGAAATGAAGGGTTCCCAGCACTATCTTCCATGAAGCGTGGCTCGGCCCCAGGGCCGGACGGGTTACCCGTTGCGTTTCATCTAACGTTCTGGGAAGATATTGGTGCCACTTTCGTATCTGTTATCAGCCAATGCTTTGAGAACTTTGATTTCCCGTTTAGTTTTCGGGACGGTCGTATTGTGCTGATACCTAAGCACGATCCATCATCAGTTCGTCCAGCGGAATGGAGGCCAATCACGCTTCTCAACGTTGACTACAAAACCTTCACAGCTGTTCTCACCCGGCGCTTAAGAAGCCTGTTGCCTTCCCTAATAGGACACCGTCAGGCATGCTCAGTCCCTGGCAGAGAGATACACAGTCTTTCGTTTGTTACGCGTGACATAATGACACACACGCTGACCAGGTCGGTACGTGGTCTCTTAGTTTCACTAGATCAAGAAAAGGCATACATTTTTAATGTACTGACCTCATTCGGCTTCTCGTCAAATTTTGTTGAACTTATTTGGAATACGTATTCAAATATCCGAAGTACATTGTTCCTTGATGGTCGGTAAAGTGCACCGTTTCCCGTTACTCGTGGCGTTCGTCAAAGGTGCCCTCTATCCCCGGCACTCTTTGTGCTCAGCCTTGAACCATTTCTGCGCTCAATAGTGAGAGACCCTTACGTATGCGGTCTCCCACTGCTTGGTAGCAGTGTTGTGAAGGTGACAGCCTTCTCCGATGACATCACATTATATCTCAGGAATGAAGATAGCTTAACCCGTAGCCTTCGAATTTTCACAGAGTACGGAAATATTTCAGGTGCTGCGCTGAATTTTTCAAAATGTCGTTATTTGTTCATTGGTTCACCACAGACACGCCTAAGTCCCCTTTTCTGTCTTCAAAAGAGCAATTCTCTTCGCATTTTAGGCCTTGACTACACCTCTAATGACATATCAGACTCTGTGTGGCTCTCAATTCTTGAAGATGTAAGGCGAAATATTGAAGATGTTCAAGGGTATGATTTACCCCTATCAGAAAGAAGGTACTTAGCGCAGTCTGTATTTTGCGGCCGAGTGTGGTACGTTTGTCACGTCGTACAGTCACTATTACGGGTTACTAGGTCCTTGCAGTCCCTTCTTGGTGCCTTCTTCTGGTGGGGCCGTAGAAAACTGGTCTGTCGAGCGGCGCTTGGGCAACCACGCTCTCGCGGTGGGTTCGCCTTCCCATCCGTGTCAGTCCGCTGCCTGCTGCTTGCTCTGCGATTTCTGCTCCGTCTGTTACAGCATGATCAGTGTCCAGCGCGTGAACTCGCTTGCTATTTCCTTGGCACGATAATTCGCTGCATGTTAACGGGTGTACACTTCAATCACGGACCACAAGTGTTAAACGCACCTACATTTTACTGTACGGCCGTGGCAGTTTATCGCCACATACAACAGGTATGTCCTGATGTAGATGTTCTAAAAAACCGTGTAGTAGATACTATGTCAGCCTTACTGCTTCCTCTAGTTCCCCCAGCGCGCCTCGCACGTTCAAATGATGTGTCGTGGGATGCGAGAACGGCGTCATTTTTGCCTGGCCACCTACGAGACTTCATGTGGCGTCTGGGGTGGCAAGTGCTTCCAACTCGGGACAGGCTTGAGCGATGGGGCGTTGTCCCATCTTCGCAGTGTCCCAATTGCCCCCTTCAAGAATCCAATAAGCATGTACTGCTGCAATGCGTCGTTGCCAGGATATTTTGGAGGGCCGTGCATACTGGATTTCGTGGCCTTGGAGTTAACCTCTTTATTACATCTGGTCGCTGCTCACGTGGCCGCTTCGCGCGACCTTTAATTGCTGCGGGGGCCTTCTGTCTATGGCGTAACCGGTGCGAGGCAGTTGCCATGGGACGTCGTCACCGCGCTCTGTTTTCACTTATGGGGAGGCTCTACTCTGAGCTACTGTCGTTTCTGTCGGAGGAGTTGTTCGTCCTCGGAGAAGAAGAGTTCCTTCGTCAGTGGTCATGTCGTTTCCTGTCGGTGGCTGATGGACGCGTATGGCAGAATTTTCGTCCAGCCTGGCTCTTATAGCCAGACCATCAGAAGTATTCATTTATTGCACATAGAATGCAGGTGCCCGTGATTGCTGTGTGTGTGTGTCCTCTCGCATACATGATCATTTTTGTATATACACATCTCGTGCACATCACTCCAAAATTGTGTTAAGTGTTCTATCACATCAACATTGTACATAACCATTGTGTACACTGTATATATGGAAAATCATTTTGTACATGTGTCATTTAGTTTACGTGTAACTGTGCCTTTCCGTGGGTGTACGTGTTTATATGTTGGTGTGTGAGGACTCGGACATTACTTACGTTGAAAACGTGTTGTGTTTCGTTTCTTGCATGTTATCGTCCAGGTGCAATTGTGCCATGATTATGACTCAGTGTTCGTATCGTCTCTTGTCGAAATAAACTTTTTCTAAACCAAATGTAATGTAAAGAAAATATCCTATACCATATTTAGATATAATGCCTTACACAACTGGCTTCTTACCTTTTAAGTATGCCTGTGACCCACAATATGACGTGTTCATGGTACTTCGTCTACATAGCATTTGACGTATCGTAATGTGCGACAGCACACTGAATCATCGCGAAGCAATCGGGCGTGTTACAAGGACCCTGCTGCTTACGTTCTTAGTGCGTACGCTGCACAAGAAACACGACCGGACTGAATGTCCCTATTCGACGCTTGTACCTGATTTCTTGACTTTCGAATGTCTCAGCACCCTTAAATTTCCCTAGCGCTTTCTTTTTCTGAACATTCTGCTCCCATGTAACAAAAGGTTGCAGTTTCGCCCGAAAGGTGAAGCATCGATTGTGAAAGTAAATTAGTAGACACCCATACGAAGCAAGGATACTAGTTTTCTCGGCCGTATAAACTGAAATATTCGATTACCATCTGAATTAAAAAGCATGGTGTCAGCAAGCCCCAGCAAAACGTGAACACATCCCACTCGATCGGCGGTCACACTCGCTGTCAAAACGATGATGTGATCACGTGAGCAAGCGTGGTCGCAGCTGAAAGCAATGTGACTGATGTGCAGTCTATCGCTTCAACGCAACAGCGAAGAGAAAACATCGCGCGCAAAGGTATGAACAGTCTGCAGACCCGTTCCAAGACACAGCGCGCGCGACCAGTACGCACATGGCGGAGTCACTGCCGCACTGCCTCTCCGCGTTTCTCCATATATCGCGCGCGAGATTTAACCGCGATCATCGGTTGTCCTTGCGCACAGTCGCGAAATGCGCGGTTGCTGGCGGAGCTGAACGCGCCCCGTTCTTGCTTAGTTCCTGCCTCCCTGCTGCCCGCCCTCCCCTCCCTCGCCGGCCTTTAGCCGGACAGAAGGCTTTGCGCTCCCCTTCGTTCCATCACGGCGGCAGAATGAACCGCGATTGTCGACTTCACTCGCGCGCTTTCACTCGCACATCCAGCATATGACGCGCGGCGACGGTGCTATCGGACTTTCTACGGAACATCACGGCAACGCCGACGACAAACATGCGCCTGGAGCGCTGATATAATTGCTATCGCAATAAAAAATATACTGAGGTATAATGGCTTAGAGCATCGGGTTCCTGCGCTTGGCGGCAGAAAGTTAGCACCCCGCCGGTGGACCCTGGCTAATTTACACTGCAATTGCAATTATCTACACACTCTAAGCGCTTTTCCTTCATCGCCGTGAAGTCAAAGGGCGATAACACCGTGGCCGCGCACCCAATATTGTATGTGCGAGTGAAGGCGTTCGAGGGGAACCGACGAGCGCGGCTCAATCCGCGAAAGAAACGAATGCGCGCAGGACGCGCGCCGTCTTCCGCCACTGCAGCAATCATTCAACCTTTCGAGGCAACGGGGGGAGCGATGAGAGGTGGGGGCGGCGGTCGACGCCGGCTGCAAATGCGTATGTGGCGGCCGCGCGGTTGCCCGGCCGTGTTTCGAGAGCGATCTGCGTTGGAGACAGTGTCTAGGGGCGTCGGTGGCTCGTAGCTTTGCGCGTACTGTGTTTTCTCGACACTCAGGTTCCATAGAAGCGATAGAAACCACGAATGTAACTTTGTTTGCTGCTGCTGCCGCGTTTCCTCACGCCAGCGTTTTGACAGCGAGTTTCCGCGGTCATCGAGTAAGATGTGTTCATGTTTGCTTGTGCGCGTATGACAGCATACTTGTTAATTTAGGTAGTGCGCCTATGTATGTATATAAGTGCTGAAGACCGAGAAAAACTATACCATCAATACTTCGTGTAGCTGTCCACTAATTTGCTATCGCAAACGACGCTTTGCCTTTCTGCCGTGCTAATCTACTTCGTCGAAAACACGCCCAGCGACCGACTGACCGACTGGACCACGCGATAAAATGTTCTGATCAACAACGAAAGCTTCCTGTTATAGACTCATCGGGAAACTCCCAATGGCGTTCTGAGGGCTGACAAGCAAATGTATTGAGTGCCGTGCTGGCAAATTCACACGTTAAACATCAAGGGGTGCGCGCAGGCAAATATTGAACTCCGGTCTGTTAAGCAAATACAACGTGGCCAGAACGGGCTTGTCGGTTTAGGATTTGTTTAACTGAACTTATATCGGTTGCATTTGACCCTGATGTAAAATGATATTCACACTGAGGCCAATTCCAATTAGTCGTCAGGAAACTGTTTAAAGTTTGCTAAGACCTTGCAATTTCTCAATCAACACGGTAGCTTTTAACAGATTAAACTATCTGACGATGGATGAACACATGCTCATTTCGCAAATGTTATATATAAAATGGCTAGGTGAGTACGTTGTGCCTCTTGAACGTGTAATAACGCCGGAAACGAACGTGCTTCAAACGCGAAAGAAATTTCCATAACGGAGTGTATATGCTACTAGAGTAATAAACAAGCTTTGAGACACGGGGGCGATATTTTAGCAGCAGCTCTTCTTGAACTTCTGTCTTTCTACTTGGTTCCAGTTTGACATCTAGGTGGAGAAACCTTTGTTCATAACATCAAGGGTTTGTATATTTTCTAGTGCGTCGACTATTTCTTCGCATTTTTTACGAGAATATGTTGACAGGCCTATAAAGCGTGAAGTCGAAAGAATTTTTGTGTATTTTCCTTTATATGGATGGCACTTGTGGTTCTTTTTTTGTGATGATATCTGTCGAACTTTGTAGACAGTGCTTTGAATGTTCTGAGTCAAGACATTTTCCACCTAGCCTTCACTATCGAAGCTCCAAGAAAGACGGAAATGTAGTACCTTGGCCTATGGAAAACTTTGGGTGAAGATCATCAACAGAGCGTAAAGGGAATTAATGAAAAGTTCACGGCAGTTTTAATTTCAGCGGCAAGAAAAGCAATACCACAAACATCTGGCCTTGTGCGCAATAAAATCTGTCCCTGGTGGACTCCTGTGTGTACAAAAGAAAAAACGCTTCAAAACAGGGCCTGGGCAATTTTAAGAAGACACCCCACCTATACCAACATCTTATGCTTTAAACAGGCCCAAGCCAAAGCACGATTTATCCGGAGGCAGGCAGAAAAATCATCGTGGAAGAAATACATATCTTCAATAAACAGTTCACTCACATCTAAACGAATGGGGGAATGGGTTGGAAGGTTTCGGGGACGTCACTTATCTTACACAATGCCATCACATCCAAGTCCAGGCAAACAAACAAAAATACAAGAATATGCTGACATGCTTGGCAAACATTCTTGGGATGTATCGATTTCAGTGAATTATACAAAGGAATTTTTAAAGTTCAAACAGCCTGCTGAAAAACAGAAGCTGCCCACTACTGGCGCGTCAAATGAACCGTACAATTCCACCCTCACACAACAAGAAATAAACACAGTCCTTTGTGCAGAAAAAAGAACAGCGCCAGGTCACTACCGTATTCGCTACGCCATACTGGTTCATCTATCTTAAACATCTGTAGATGCTCACCTAAAATTTTTCAACATAATCTGGAAATCTTGTATAATGCCGGAAGAGTGAGAAAAAGCAATAGTAGTTCCATTTCTAAAAGCCGGTAAATCCCCAACATCCGCAAGCAGCTACAGACCTATTGCCCTCACAAGTTGTTTGGCAAAATCATATGAAAGCATTGTCCACATAAGACTCGTTTATTTTAGAATCAATAAACGTTATAGACCCCCAGCAGTGTGAATATAAAAAAGGTTGTTCAACTACTGACAATCTTGTCCGTCTAGAGCATGAAATTCGATATGCATTTTCATACAAACAACACTGTCTTGCAGTTTTCTTTCATTTAAAAATAAGCCACATGGAGATATGGAATTTTAAAAACCTGGCTAACCTCGGCATCCGTGGTAAAATGCTGAACTGCCTAGCTGATTTTATCTTAATAGAACATTTCAGGTAGGCCGTGGCTCAGTACATTCTCATACGTTTACACAGGAAAACGACGTTCCACAAGGCTGTGTTCTCAGCACGACACTCTTTGTAGTAAAAATGAAGTCAGTTAATAAGATTATACAGTCGTTTCCTAAGCGCTCTGTATACGTAGACGATCTCCAAGTGGCCTGAAGCGCCTCAAATATGCCAACCTGTGAAAGGCAACTTCAAATTACAATAAATAGCCTTACACAATGGGCTAACAAAAATGGTTTCCATTTCTTCACATAGAAAACAGTAACTGTTTTCTTCTCTCAGAAACGAGGGCTACACAGCCATCGAGTCGTAAAATTGAATGACGCCATACTACCGAAGTGCTACCGGTGTAAGCAGCGCGTTCGTGTTTGCAAGATGTGTCCCGGACAAGCAGACAGCAGAACGAGGGAACCGTTCACGTGGCCACACCAGCAAATTAATGCCGTGCATCCGTCAGCAGGAAACTGCAACGATCCGGGATCAGAAGCTCTGTTCCTCGTTGAAACGGCCGATAATTTCCTTGGAAACATTCAGACCGTAAAGGCAATAATGTGCACACTACTTTGGAATGGAATAGCGATCAAGATGGCAGCTGGACACAGGGTCCCCGGTTTCTATCATCACTTGGCCCACCTACGTACAGCATCAAGATGCCTGGCCGAAACTGGAAGAATCACCGCTCAAGTTGGCATGCTTCCTTGGACCACTGCCGGTGCGAGGACAGTTACAGCTCTACGTTTCCTTGGGTTCGAAGACTACCAAAGCCCCATTAGCGGTGCTGAGTTGTTCCGGGCCGAACCTGTGTGGCCGGGGCGTCATGACAGCGCTGGACCTTCTTGGGGAGCCGGTGCTCAGCACAACGCAGGAACGTCAGAGTGCAGCCATTCGTGAAGTTAGGAATGGCGTTCAAGTCTTGTTAGAATAATTTTCCGACGTGTTTCGACCAGAGTTAGGGCTCATAAAGGGACCACTCGCCCGTTTGCCATTGCGAGATGACGCTGTTCCTCGGTTCTGTAAAGCGCAGCCTGTGCCGTACGCGTTGCGCTCAAAAGTGGAGGCTGAAACTGATCGGTTAGTTGAAATTGGAATTCTTGCCCAGGTCGCACACTCGGAGTGGGCCGCACCCGTGGTGGCGGTGGTAAAGCGTTACGGAAACACTCGCTTATGCGGCGATTTCAAAGCTACTGTCAACCAAGCCTGCCATACGATCCAGTATCCTCTCCAGCGCATAGAGGACATCATGGCGACGTTAAACGGCGGTGAAGTTTTTACAACTATCGATCTCCGGGACGCCTACAATCAAATTGCGTTAGATGAAGAATCGCAACTGCTCACGACGGTGAATACACAGAGGGGCCTTTTTTGTTTCACACGCCTTTCGTTCGGAGTAGCCTCTGCGCCAGCGCTATTTAAGCAACGCATGGAAACAATTTTGCAAGGACTGCCCGGAGTACAGGTTTATTTCGACGACGTAATCATTGCAGAAAAGCGGAGTGATGCCGCCACCTTACGCCGAGTTCTTGGAAGGTTTCGAGAGTTCGGGGTGCGGCTGAATTCGGAGAAGTCAAGATTTCGTGAGAATGAGGTTGATTTTTTGGGTTACAAAATCGACGATAAGGGCGTGCATGCCAAAAGCGAAAATCTCGACTCTATTCTGGACGTCGGCACACCCACGGGAGTGCCCAAGTTAAGGTCATTTTTGGGTCTGGTTACCTATTACCAAAAGTTTCTACCGCAGGCAGCCACGATCCTTGCACCTCTGTACGAACTATTGCGCGCCAGGACGGAGTGGAAGTGGGGCATTGCTCAGCAGCAGGCGTTCCAAGAGGTCAAAGCACTGATAAGTAAAGCAGAATTTCTTGCCCATTACGACCCGGACAAACCGTTGGTACTAGAATGTGACTCGTCATCAGTCGGCATAGAAGCCATCCTTTCTCACGGCATAACTGAGGGGATGAGGCAACCCATTGGCTTCCGCTTTCGCATACTCACAGACGCAGAGCGGAAGTATTCCCAGCTTGAAAAGGAAGCCCTGGCATTAGTGTTTGGAGTGGCGAAATTCCGGGCATATTTGTTGGGTAGGAAATTCACACTTCCGACTGATCACAAGCCATTAGTCAGTATTTTCAATCCAGATAAGCTGGTTGCAGCCATAGCGGCCGCCCGCATACAACGGTGGACCCTCCAGTTGAGCATCCACACCTACATCGTCAAGTTCAAGGACGGCAAGGCGAATGTTCCGGCTGATGCACTCAGCCGCCTGCCATGGGCAGCGCCTCCCGAGGAGTTTCCGGAGACGACGACGGCGCTGATGACTGTGAGTACGTACTTCTCACCGCCTGTTTGGACAGTAGTGTTGTCTGCCAAACAACTGGCCCTCTATACGGCCGAAGATGAGGAGTTACTTGTAGTGCGGAAGTGGGTGCAGGAAGGCTGGCCTCGGCATTTAGACGCAAGCAAGTCACTCTGAAGCCGTATCTAGTCCTAAGGGACGAACTAACTGAGAGAAGGCCTGGTGTTCTGGGGCCACCGAGTCGTCGTGCCTAAATCAGCCAGGAACGCAGAGTTCCAACTTATTCATGAGACACATCAAGGAATCACCGCGACGAAGAGACTAGCTCGCTCGCTGCTTTGGTATCCCGGCATTGATAAACAGATTGAGCAGCTCGGTAAGACGTGCCACTTATGTGTTCAAGCCGCACCAGGTACCAGTCCCGTGACCGGAAACCAGACCGCCGTGGTCTCGTCTGCACATTGATTTTGCGGGCCTGGTGGATGGCTACATGCTATTAATTGTGGTCGATTCCCCCAGTCAGTGGTTGGAAGCTGTGCCTTTGCGAACTTCCACAACTGGGACGACCGTAGATGCCCTGCGCATCCTCTTTAGCACTTTTGGGTTGCCGCACAAAATCGTCACAGATAATGAGCCGCAGTTTGCAAGCCGGGAATTCCTGACTTTCACAACGGTGAATGGAATAAAGCACATGCGCACTGCACCATATCACCCTCAATCGAATGGGTTGGAGGAACGAGCGGTGCGTACCATAAACAAAGCCTGCAGAAAAACAGGAAAGGGTTAATGCAAACGCGGCTGGCCAGGATCTTGCACAACTACCGACGAATGCCGCTGTCGGGCGGAAAAACGCCGTGTGTGTACCTAAGACTTTCACTTAGGTGTTCCCTCGCAGACCTTTCGTCTACGCGGGCATTCCTGATATCCATGCGCGTTTTCCACACGCTGCTCATACACAAAAGCAGTACCAAGTCAGCCGGCACTCCCCCTGTGTCTGCACACGGTAAGAACCGAATACCGAAAGCACTTAACGGCAGTTCTTTCTTCAGAGTTCGTTTGAGAACATCCCACAAGAAAACTGAGTCTTGGCAATCAAAGAAGATGTGCTCAATAGTTTCAGGTTTCTTACATATGATGCAGTTAACAGACCATGGAACAAAGAAGCCCTTGCTTTGCAGCCATGGCTTCACAAGGAGAGTGCCCGAATGCAACTGAAAAAAAGGTTTTCGCTGAAGATCTAACCGGCATTTTTCTAACACATTTCAGCACATTGCGTTCAGGTCCTAAGTTATACATCATGCGGTAAACAGGATGCGGCAAGAAATCATCAACCAGATCACTGTAAAGTTTCTTACACGTCATTGAAGTCAAAAGTTCATTCGAAAAATGCGCTTTCAGTAAAGAAAAGGACATAACAACTTCCCTCAGAAAGCCAATTGGTGTTCGAGTACGTTCATTTGCTGATGAGAGAACCCACTCAGGCAAGGAAGAACTCAATCTCACCTGAATAACAGTACGCAGAAATATATCACTTTGGTGCCTTAAGAAAAACAACCTACTAACAATCTGTTTCAACAACAAATGTGTTAATCCTAGTCCTCCATTCTTCACCGAATGAAACAAGTTACACCGGCTAGTTCTCTCCCAAGTGGATCCCCATATATATACCGCAAACACTCTGTGAAGTTTCTGCACCGAAATCCTTGCCATGCATAACACTTGTAGTACATAATACACCTTTGTAACTAAAAACAAATTGCAAACACTAGCTCTTGAAAACATCGAAAAATTATGCCCGCCCCACTTTTCTGTCTGACCTTTATCACTTTCTTTAGTTCTTCGATCCAATGCGCGGCACTGTCACGATAATGTTGTAATGGCACCCCAAGATATCTTACAGGGGTAACGCTCCAGTTCATATTGCAAAAAAACTCGGGTACCTGTGGCCAGCTGCCGTGCCATAAACCTAGGCACTTAGTCCAGCTGACAACACTTCCAGTTGCGGCGCAAAAGGAAACAACCTCTTTCATAGTGTTATTCACGCTTTCTGTATCACGGCGAAAATTGCCACGTCATCTGCATAAGCCAGAACTCTAGTGTCAATTCCTGCGTAGATAAACCCACGAATAGATTGGCTCTTAATTATTTTCAAACAGAAAGGCTCTAAATACAAGGCAAATTGGCTGTTTAGCAATGATAACATGACAGAGACATAGACACCTATAATGGTGTGGCATTTATGCTCAGATCACGTCAGTACCAATGTATATCTCGCTTATACCTGTTCTGTACCTATGCAGAATCTAATCTTTGTCATGTGGTCTAAATTCACCTCGAACGGCCACATTATAAAAACAATGCTATTGCCGTCATTTGATAATCATCACCGCCATCGTAGTTCTGCTCATGTTTTCCCACAAACGTCCAATCGCTTCACGCACACAACTATTTGATTTACACAAATGCGTTAGTACACCTGCTAAGGCTTTCAGGAAGAATGCTAAATTGTCAGTTACCTCCCAAATGCTTCTCATCTGATTGGGAACCACAGTGCGAGGGATGTATGCAATATCTTGTAAGTACATGCGGTATCAATCTTAGAACTATTTAATTCCTTCAAATCCGATGATTCTGCAGTGCTGCTATATTTAAGCTGACAGCTTAGCAGAAACGGCAAGTGTATATAGTTACCCAGAAATGTCCTGCTGATGTCAGCCAGTCAATAGTGATGGAGGCAGGCAGTTTATTAAGGTTTATTAAATCTTTCCTGTTAGTGAGATATATCAAAATGTCAACTATCATATATTTTTATTTATTTCAACTAAGCAGCTGAGTAAACGAAAAGGATATTGTAATCAGACCTCAAATACGACTTACGCGAACTTGATGTTTGGTGATAAGGAGAAATGAGGCTCCTTTTTTATTCCGGCTGACTTTACAGATATTGCACTAACTGGTTTGGAAGATGTGCGCGAATCTCTGTAAGCATCATTGGCTGGAAAAGCAATTTGAATCTCAGAAGCCTGTACTTTTGGTGACTATCAGTCAATCTCTTAGATAATTCAACGCTGGATTAAGGTGAGGCGTGCGTTACGCAATGCAGGAATTTGCACGCACGAATGGTTTCCTCATACGCTATGATCAACCACTTGCACGGAGATGGTAATATGGGTAAATTTCCGCGGAACAGTAAAGCAAATCTAGACCTCCGTCATCTGCCATGTTACCACGCCATCGTGAAAGCTTTCAGCTGAAGCAATTTCAAAGCATTTTATCAGCACGCCTACTCAACATCATGCGGCTAACAATAGTAATTTCTGCTTCTTATCGCACCCATTGTGTTCAGATAAGTTTACTGATTTGCACTTACTCTGCAGCTTCGTAAAAGCAAAAGACAGCCCTATAAAGCCAATGGCGAGGACGTCAATTGAAGCTAACTGACTGGCAATGCGGGCCGCATTGGTGCTCGTGCTCTTTACTGTTGTACTATTTGTTTCATTAAGTTCGTCATTGGGTAAGTGCACTATTTTTCTTATTTGGCCGTGTATTAGGCTGTACCATTCCTGTACACTACCATTCTTGAGAAAGGAAGAAGCTTGTGAAGAAGGCGTACAACGTGACAGTGTGAGAAGCAAGTATGACAATGTACGCACCGAGGCCCCGGTATAATGTTTTTGATGGCTATATTCCCATTAAAATGATACATATGGTTGTTTCAGGTATTGGCTTCTTTCGGTTGTTCGATTGGTCCGTCATCCAAAACTAACTCTGCATAAAATGTGCTTGTGAGCATTGGCTTCTAGGTAGGTGTTCTAACCATCGGGCAACGGCAGTTTTACTGAAATGAGGGATTCGTTGGGGTTTGTAATGAAGGTCTCCTCAAGTGCAACGAGACAATTGCGCCACTTTACGCATGATTCACTGAGGCAGAGAATTGTGCATTGCAAAGGAATATATTCTCGGTAGAAAAGAATGTTCCGAAGAATGAAAATTGCGAAAACGGTCGCAACATTTTTTCATGTCTGAGGAAGACGCACCTAATATGTGGAATATTAAGCTTCGAGCAGTTGATATTGGAAACAGCATTAAATCAGCAGAATCGACTGATTGCAGTATGGTTTTAGTACATCGTATTTGTATTTATTTAAATTCATTCCTAAGAGAAAGTGCAGGCCATCCTTGACTATAGCTTTTTACAAAAGGATAGCACAGGAAATTGAATAGCCGCCATTTGTTTTAGCACGTGAAATGTTTCGCGAAGGCGGATGGAGCCATATGCTTTGCGATGGGCTGACGACAAATGTGGCCAAACTATCTTTCTTGCGGGATTGTAGCATTTTGACTGAATTGTGACAAGATTACATACCGCATGTATTTATGGCATTCTGATTTATAAAAAATCTCCTCACCTATTGCAGCAGAGGGATCGCTTTATGACAATTACTTGAAAGGGCACATATTTACCAAAGAAACTACTATACCCAGTTAAGTACCTGTTAAACGAGGGCTGGTTTTCTTTTGAAATGCTTACTGTAGCGCAAATGCCATTATTTCGCAATGGCAAGGCCACCAATAAAGTTTTATAACCTTGAGTGAAATTTTGATACTCTCAGTACCTTCGAAATAATTGTCGTGCTATTCTGCGAACGGTGCTTTTATATCGGCTTCGAGCCTTTCGAGCCAAAATTCTGCTAGTTATGCTGCTGAGAAAAATTGATAATTTGTTCATCTTCACTAATTACGCGCAGTACTGTAACAGGGAAGACAAAACAACATACAACAGAAAGGTGCCACATGCTGCCATATTTGTAACATGTGATACATGGTATAAGAAATGTAGAATGATTTTTTTAATTGCTTGGCCACGTACGGTACAGGCTCACGCAGGTTGCACCCAAGAAGGAACGGCTAAATTATTATGTAAGGACGTTGTTTTTTATCGTATGTTGTTATGGTTCAATTTCTCAAGGATAAATTTGCCCTAATAATTCAGCAAAAAAATTTGCTTGGTTATGCGCGAATTACTAAAAGCTAATTTCACCGCCTATTATTAGGGTAGCCTTTCTTGTGCTTTGATGGAATAACTTTCGGAAACACAGGAATTCGTTTCTGAATAACATGTCTTTTTTTTCTCCGCATTTGAACGCTGACGTATTATTGGCATTCCATCCTCGCCTTCCAGCCCACAGAAGAGGCCGACGACGGCAAGGTGATGACAGCGTGCGTCTTGGCGCAAGGCGACTGGTGAGATAACAGCGTACTCGGGAAACGGGGTGATAAAAATGAAGAGGGCGAGATAAAGACGCGAAAGGCAGCAAGAAAATTATAAGAAAGAACGAGAAAACAAATAATTATTACGTAGCTGTGCTAGCAGTTAAACTTGAGGTATTCCCATATTTTATTGTTATTACTTTGCTTCCATTTTTAGTGCTTATCACTACTCCAGAGTGCAAACAATCTTGGCCGTAGGTCTGTTTTTGTATGCGGAAGTTGTCCCGATCTGCTGAATGCCTTTCAGTCACTTACGTGTGAAAAGCCAAGATAACAGGGTCAGTGCATCATCACTGCGACCGGACTGCCCCTCACACGGAACCGTCGGCCCACGCGTTTAAATAAGTTCATTGCACCGTTCTAGCATGTGCTACAGATCAGACGTTAGAACACTACATTAAAAGTATTGTAGGAATAACGCAATAAAAGTAGTTATACGTCTCACCAGGCTGTGCATTATACCTCGCTGTCAAGCGGCCGTGGCTGAGCGTTGCTCGCTATTGCTTGCCCTTATTATATCAAAGTCGCGAAAACATTCGCCACTGCAAAGTCATTACCGGAAAAAAATACGAGAGCAAAAATCTTCCGCTCAAAGAAAAAAAACTTCTGATGGGGCACAGAACCCTGGAAAGCAGAGTGCCTTGCATAGACGGTACCTCAAAGCCACCGTGACATTTTGTTCTTTCATGGTGTTTATTACAGTAACGAGTAATAGTAACAGTAATTTTTACACTATAAAACATTCATTCAATTGTGCATAGTGAAAGAATGGTAGCGCAGTGACTGTCACCTACAGAAGACGCACAATTAGAAGCACAGTTGACAACTTAGGTGAAAATGGAGGTCCCACTTTAGAAGGATCGTAAGGATATGCACATCTCTGAGATTTGGTACCAGTGTAGTTGAATATCAATTTCATCATAAACATGCTTTAAGTGCACAGCCATCTCAACAAAATGAAGCCTTCTGGGTGTAGTCAGATTGGTGTGGCCGGCTGTCATTTGCGCCTTCCACAAACTGCATTCCCAAGAGAAAAAAAAAACACGTTTCAAACGCTGCATTATCATCTAAAGTCGCCAGCAGCTATCGCAAAGTTTCAGGGTTTATTTCAGAGTGTTTGTATGGAGTCCGTTGGAACAGATATTAAAATAGAACGCGGTCTTTGCAGCTAATAAAATATTGTTCAGTTTACTCGAGAACATCGCAATGACGATAGTTAGCAGGAGATACATACATACCCTTCTATTTTGCAAGGTATTACGGGTAACATTACACTATGAAGCATGAAGTTAATAAAATAATGCTTTGCAGCAAGGGGGTCTATACACTTCACGAACCTATTTTAGTTCATAGTGGTCTGGTCAGTGAATGGGTGGTGTTCGCTAAAAGGGAAGCCGATAAAGCTCGCGCCCCAAATCTCTTTCTTGCTACACCGAGCGCAACTATTTAGCGAAAAACTGAACTGTGTAGAAACAAACCGCAAAGTGAATCTCATAGATGAACCTTCACATCCATACATGGTACGAAAAATTTCTGCAAGATTGTCAGGTGAGGCATTACCATGTGTGACCAGCATGACTGACGAGAATATATGATACCAAGTGTCGCGAAAAAAGGAAGAACAATAAATTATTCCCTGCACTTAAAAATTTGTTCAGCCATGCCCGCCTACACGAACTGGCATAAAAATTTTGTCGCGCCTCATCGGCTCAAAAGCTGAAGATCATATGAAAGTTTAAAAAAAAATTCGCAGAAAACGTTCGGTGTAAAGCCCGGCACAATGAATAACTTTCAGTACACAGCAAATATTCTTTGCCCAAAACCTAGTGCAGAGTTCAGCTCTTCGGATAATGGAAAGCCGACGTCAAACGAATGCCTGAGCGTAACTTTGCAGGGCCTTAACAAATTGTTTCCAATAGTCCGCTCCTAATTGGTATCCATCTAGCGGCGCGCTAAGATACATTGACGGACCATAAGTCCCCTTAACGCCTGCGAACTGTTCTGGCCTGTAATACCATAGGCCAAATCATAAGCTTAAGCTTTTTAAGGAGACTCATCTGTAATCCTGATCTGCAGCCAAATTTCTTGATTGTATATACGACCCTTGGAATACTCGGCTTGTCCGTGCAGAAGAACTCTAGATAATTTGTGTAATCTGGCACTTTACCTCATTACCCCGTATGCTGACGCCATGGATGCAACTCTACTGAAATGAGCTTAAATGTAGCGGTTTAAGGTAAAGTGTGAAGCATAGCGAGGTCTTCGGCAGCAATTTTTTAGTGAAGAGCAAAAAAATGGGTTCAGAGACATGATCAACCACAACTATAAGCTAGTAGAACACAGTGTGTAGCAATACCTAGCACCGTGATGCACAACCGAGGCAATATTAGCGTGTTCCAGAAAATAAAATAAAAACCAAGGACTGAAATGATCAAAAACTTTAACATAGTTGACCAGCAGCACCACAAGTTACTCAGTGGAACCGTAACAGTATTGAAGAAGGGTACAGGTGATATGCATGTTGATGTGAATGGTTCGGCACCTATATCCGCAGGTGTGATGGAAACCAATGAGAAATGTCATCGCTAAATTGATGTATGAAATAAAAGTATACCACACATTTTATAATCAACGTTTAAAAATCAGATTTTTTGTAGATTTCAATAGAACTGAGTTTTTCTTTCTCACAACTTTTTCGTATTAATCCACTGTGGCACTGGCAGAGAGAATAGGGAGGGCGCCCACATCTAGACTTGTAATTAAAATAGCCAATAGCATGGCACTTATAGTTCCTTTGAAAGCTTTCCAAACTTCACTTCCAAGTCTATCAAGGCCAGGTGTTTCAATAAAGGCTGATGATCAATAGGTTGCCCATGTTCTTTGATCGTAAGGGTCCCAGTGATGACTGTACACTCATCATCCTGTAAAGGCTGAGAGAAAACTATCTCAAACTTCCGCGTCGCAACTGTAAGAGGGGCGCTAAAACCACATTGCATTAGCTTCCAGCTATGTAATTTTTATTTGTTTCCGGACTACCGTTCGAGTATACTTCTGGATGAACTTTGCGAAAGTCACCGCTGAAGGTGGCCGACTTTTTGCCAGTTGTCATACTATCCACACGCTAAATCTTTTAACATCCTTAAGAGTGTAAGTCAGTTTGTCGTCAAACGGACACCGGTAGGATGCTGTTACGTACACCCTACAGATGGGGTGCTATTATAGCACCCTAAAGAAAGGGTGCCATGCAAAAACAAACTTATGGTCTTAGGGTGCTAGTCTACATTACTATCCATATTCATCGGTGATGGAGAGGTGCACACCCTTTTATTTCTAGAGAGTGCACGGAAGTCAGGTGCGGTTGTACAAGCCTTGAATTACGACGGTGTAGAGCGATCCGCGCGTAGTACTTGTTTGGCTAGCAAACCTGGCATCCGATAGCCGAGTTTGCAGCTTCGATGGGCATGCACAACATTTACGCGTTTATATCACAATAAACGTTAGTAATTCAGGGTGCATACGACGAAACCCGTCTTCACTGCACAAGGACAACCTAGTGAATTCTATGCGTCTGAGCATGTACATGCAATGGTGATCACAATTTCCACATCCGTATAATAATTTATTTTTCTACTTTATATCAAGCTACTTTATTTTTAATCAAAATGTAAACACTTATTCCATGCTAGAATACAGGGTACGAGACATAAGTAATAATAACAAAAACATGCCGATTCACCAAAGGAATTTGTAAGTACAATAAATTTTAATTTCCTACACAACTATGTTAAATATAAGAACTGATAAAATTTGTGCTTTATAAAAGGAGTAACTATATGGTAACACTGACAGAGCGCGGGTTTGCCTTGAAGTGCTTTGCCACATAAAGAAATCAATTTTCAGTATTAAATAGCAAGAACAAAAATTCAAGCTTTGATGGCCTTCAACAAAGCGGTATACTGTAAATATCAATTACAAAAATATACAAAGTGCAGAATCAGCATACGACAAGATACACAACTGGTGTTTTTTGCACCATTGTCATGGCAATGCATTGTGGAAAGTTCATTTGAAAAGCCAGTGTTTGAAGCTTGACTGCCCAGAACTTCTTATAGACGTAAACAATATTTTCCAGACATGAACCTGCTTTAAATAAGGTTTGAGCCAGGAACATCGTTATGAATTTTTAATGTTCAAGATTGGAGCACGAAAATATCAAGAATTTTTTTTGTACCTAAATCATTTTTTTTCATATGTGTGTAGGAGAGTTCTCTGGGCTAAAATGGCTGTATAACAAACTTTTCAATTACAATTCCGCTTTCGTAATTTTTTTTTACTGCGAAGACACCGCATAGTTACTTACAAATTAGATCGCTTGCAAATTGGTGCTTTTCCTACTGCAAAAGAAAAGCTCCTATATTCCATGTTTACCAATGTTTAGGGGCAAAGTGTATGATTAGTAAGGGCTTTATAAGAACAAGCCATTTTTCAAGAATGCTTTCTTCTGGAGGCACACGATGGATGAAATAATTTAGGATACATTCCCAGTTTCTGAATTACTTGCACTAGGTGCGCCAATACAAGATTACGGCTTGTAGCATGTGAGTGAATAAATGGGAACGTAATATGTAATAAACCAGCTATAAACTGAGTACTGAATGAAGCTTCAATTGTGTGCGTCATATTCTTTAAACAGATGCAATCATGCATAAGTGCAAATTAAACATCGCGCCTAATAGTCTCCAGCAAGAAATTATTGCATCAACAGCAAAAATATATAGTAAACAGTGCATATAACTTGATTAAATTTCGAACAAAGTGTTTGCTTTTCAGCATTCGCAACATAATTTATGCAGCAAATCACCTTTAACTTTTATAATAGCAAGAATATGGTTCACGGTTAACCACGACGAACAGGGACTCCATTGTCTGAGCATCTTGACCAATAAAGTAAGCGCATGGCTGTGCTGTAATCTTGCTTCCTGCGCACCGAAATAACAACGGAATCACGAGAATGCACTCTGTACCATTTATTATAATCTTGTACACTGCGGGAAGTTTTATAAGGAAACAAGATTCTGGAAACAACAATCTCAATTAATGTGAGCGAACACAACGCACAGCTTTGGTAACTGGGCCTGACTAATAAAAAGTAGGGGGCCTTACTAGTTTTAATGAATACACCACTGAGTCATTGTGAATAAAAAGTGCCATACACAGAAGAAAAAGTGAACAGAAAATTTTCTTTGGTTTTTTATCATAGAAAAGTAAGAGCATAAAACGTTAATGCACTAGCAACGATATCTGTCAAAAATTTTCATTTCTCCAGGAACATGGAAGTGACCTAACTGTAAAGCTTACATTAAAAAAGCTACATTATACATATGCATTACGCTTTAGAAGTACTGCATCTGAAGTCATCATATGAAAAGGCACAATAAGACTGCTATAGACAAGATTCGAGAGAATTGTTCTTTTTAACGATATGTTTATATACTAAGCGACGAAAAACACTGTTGTAGAGAGAGAGTGCGCAACAAATGAAAATGAAGAAACCCTCACCTGCATTCTCATCTGCACTGCAATAGTTGCATCTAGCCCGACAATCTCCATTGCTCGAATATAATCTATAAGAGTCATTTCTGTACACTTGAAATATTTTATTTATTACTGTGTACTTCATTATTGATTCAGTGAGAATCGGCGTTTCGGCATATTTCCCTGGACAATTTAGCACACGACGTTACCTCCATTGTACACCTCCGTTGATTCGACGTACTAGCTTGGCAATACATTGACAAGTGGCATTCCCTAATTTAAATTTACAGTACTTCCTCGTGCTCCTAATTTCTTTTTCATACTCTAAACAGTGACGCCCTTGCTATTCAGTTGATGTTGGTCTCGCGCTATTTACATGGTCCTTCATACTACCGCTATTTAGCTAGAGCCTGAAATTTTCTTCTGTCTCCTAAAACCATCCTCTTTAACCCACAACATATTTTAGATATTTTCCCCTCACTGCGGGGGATTTTATATAAGTGCTGACCGGTTCACTAGACGTCAGTGCCACAACCATTTCTCATTATGTGTTGCCAACCCATGCACAATTCACAATGGCTGCAAATCGGCTACCCGCCCCACTCAATGAGTCAAGGTCACTGTCTCTCACTGTCTTAAATGTTTATTTTTTCAATGTTTGTTTCTTTTCCCACCTTGAGGAAAGGGCTCCTGCATATCTTTTTTTATCTTGTCCTGTAATGGGTAGGTCCAACACGTTCAATTTGCCTGAAAACTGTCTAACCCCAAACAATACTTCATGTAGGTTAAAGATTATGAAACACTCGATTTCACAAAACTTGTCCCAGGAGAAGCAGTACACAGATTTTGACGATGCAAAAGACGAAAGGTTGTGCTTAGAGACATTGAAACGCCTGCTATTTGCTGCAAATCTGTGTTAAATCAAGCATATTTGCGATTTTCATGAGCAGCACAGTAAAGGAAATATGCGCATGATGTGCTGTAAAAAAGTTTTTAACTGCCATGAGCGGTCAAGGTTTCTTGAAAATTCTTGGGTTGCCTCGCAGCTTAGATTGAAATCAGGTACGTTGTGATTTGTACAGTGTTTTCAAAACAAGTCCAAGGGTTTGATGCAATGAGCAAGAAGGTCAATTCAGTGCATAAACAAGTATTGTTTTCCCGCAAATAAATTGGTAGGAGGACGGTCATGTGATATTAGCACTGAATGCACAAAAGAAAATATGTTGCTGAAATTCCTCAATCTGTGAATATCCTTTTACAAAAGAAAATACTGATTATGAAAGGTCATCAGCAAATTGCAAGTCTATACTTCTGATCAGCATTCATATTTGCAGCATGCGCATTACCGTCGGAAACATACAAAACTGCACAGATGCACATAATATCAAAGTAAGGCCACCAAAGGAGGCCCGCACTCTTAAAATGAAACTTGCCTCATTATATTAAACTGCATGCCTATATATACTTAAAATCTTGTCCTCACACCTGCGTTGAACATAAAATTAACCACGTGTCTGAAGGCAAACTTAAGTGGCTTGCCCCTGATGGCTTTCTGATGGAGAGCGCGAAGGTTGGGCATCTGAGCGCAAATGTTTAGACTTCTGGTGCCATCTTGATGACCTGCAAGAAATTGCACTTTGAATTCTAGATAATGAAACGCTATCACAATGTTATCAAGGTAAGTTGAATGTCATGACTAATCTTAGTACCACATTGCAAATCTGTACTCATTCACACTAATGAGTTGCATTGCTATGCTGGTTACAATGGTGCGAATCAAACAAATTTGATTCATAATGGTGTTTTGTTGCCAATTCTGGCCAAACAGCACCAGTGTGTAAAAAAGAATTAAGTGGCAGCTCAGGGGTAAATTCGACAGGAATGCGTTAACGTAACGTCACATCTCTTTGGGGTCTCAAATTCATTATTTAAAACCACGTTCACCAAATTTCGAAATGTAGCTTAGCAGGTCACGTGACAGAAGTCCTGCCTTTACGGGGAGCGAGGGCTCTCTCACACTCACACAGACACACGCAAACATACACGCACATGCGTGCTGACAAACACACGCGCACAAAAACCCGCACATATATATCCCTGTACCACATCACTCGCTTCCAACACTTTTCTCCCTGTCCTCTTTCTAATCCCTATCTCGCAACCCTAGTATAGGGTAGCAAACTGCAGACTAATATCTGGTTAACTAACGTGCCTTTCCTCTTCATCTTTCTCTCGCTCTCTCTCCAATACTTCACACACATACGCTGTTTTTACACATTGAAACTCCTGCTGGCAAAGCATAAGCAAACCTTTAGGTGACTAACTGCAAACTTCTCAATCTAAACCTCCAGCCTTCTCAGACACATCTTCGAGACATAAAGCTTAGCAATTGATATATTCATATTGTTCCCAAATTGTTAAAAACTCCTGAGACCAAATGGTACATACGCAGAACATACGAATTAACTAGCTTATGGCAGTTTGAGCAGTTGTAAACTTGAACTTAGGGATTTTACGTGACAAAACAAACAAAGGTTTGATTATGAGCCACGCCGTGATGGGCGAAAAACCAGGCGTTTTTCAACGTGGCTCGAATGCAAGGGACACGGGCGCTTTTTCATATCGTCCACTGCCGCCTTCATAAGCAGTTGTCTACTTAAATTGAAATACGGGCTAATGGGAAACCCAAGGTTTTAATATGGAAATTAGCGTAATCGTGAAGGACACTACCAAATCTCTTATTCGTTTATTTATGTTGTTCAAGAAACGTTTCTTTGTTAATACCAATCATTAAAATGGATTTATCAGGGCAGAGGGGAAAGAAAGAAGCAAGATTACACTTCACGCTTTCCCACTCACTATCCCCAGCACAACGGTGCTGAAGTAGGAACGACCGCTCCGAAAGCCGCGCTGAACTCGAAAGAACACCATATTACTGAAAGTCCAACATCAGAAAGAATGCGGAACTATGCAGGCGTTCTACGAGCGCAACTGCTTTTGCGCTTACGTTATGGTGATTTCCAATGGCAGATTCAGAGCATTTCCGGTAGCAGCTTGTCTGCTCCTTGCGCAGCCAATATACGCCATTCGTCGGTTGAGAGTGCCTTTCGTATCTTTCATTGGCGAATGGGCAACAGCTCCGCCGCTAGATCCACTCCATGCAGAGGCGCTCTCCGCGAAAACTGGCGTGGTCGACCGGATGTACTTTGATATAAGGCCACCTAGAGCCAATGTACCGCTATGGCGCGCGTGCACGTGAAGGCGAATCGCAATCTTTCGCCAGCAATTAGGGGTGTTTCGCATTGTCAACTTACGCTTTTATTACTAGCGGGGAGCTATGATTAATCTAGCTCAAGTTCCGAATCTGCGAACGGGGACTCAAGACACGAAGCTACGGAAGAAAGCGTATTGAAGGAAGCTTTCGACATCATGTTTCGGTAATGAACCAAGAGGCCGAAAGTTGCGCGTTTCGTGCACGACGTGGTGTGCCATTATTCGGATGAACCGGTAACAACGGCTCCTTTTCAGAATTTCACATGTTAGTAGCATCTACCGTTTGTTCTTAGAATGCAGTTCCGAATGTACTTCAGGCTGTCTCGATGTGTTCCCACGGAACTGATCGCGGGCCTCGCTGCGTCCGCGATGTTTCCGACATACAATCATGGCGGACGATAGAAACAGACTTACATGTCGTGTGACTTCCATAGGAGCGAAGGAGGCTAAGAAGAAACACGAAACCTCTAAACACAACACGCACGAGAGTTCAATTCTAAAAGGCCGAAAACGACGAAAAACGTGAGGAATGCTAGGCGCTTTGGGAAGCCGATATACCCTGGTGCCCCCTGCCACTTGCTCTGGCGGGAGTGCCTGTGTTTCATAGCAGATTTCATTCTTTTGCCCTCCGCCGTAGCGGAGTGATCCGGCGCAAAGTTCGCCGGCGAATCCGAACCCGCCATTTGAATTGACTACTAGTGATATTTGCTATGGCCGACCGTCGACACAGGGCACATTTCCACTGCTTGCCACTGCTGCCATCGTGTGCCAGCGCTTTCCTTAGAAGTGGAGCATGGTTAACTCACAACGCACGGGCCACATCTCTGTATACACCGCGCACAAAACCAATCGCACGTTTAAAATTATGTCGCAGAGCACGGCACCCGAACAAAGGCAACAAATACAATGCATCATCCAACGCAAAGGCCATACAGCAACGAAAGAGCTGACGAAACAGCTTCCGCCTTCCCGCTCTTTTGCACGCCAGCTTTTCTAGGAAGCGGTACTTCTGGTCATTCTTTCATTCGAGAGGGAGTAGAGGCGTAAATCGTGCTGCGCCGAACTCATTCTAACTATAAAGCATTATCTGCCGCTGCTTGTTTATTATCACAGGTTCGCTTGCTTGCGTGGGTGCCGGCTTGCTGCCACTTCGTTGTGGTCTATACGCCTAATGCACCGCCTATGGAGGCACCACTGATAGCCACCTAGCGGGCGTTTCCATCAGTACGCGCGGGAACAGTAGCAGACGAGAACCCTTTGTAGCAAGGATAGCTGAAGTTCGCGGCTGCGATTTCTCCTTTGTTCGGGTGCCACACTGCTTCTTCTGCGGCGACAGCTGTAGGGAAGACGCTGACCTCTGTGGGAGTGGGTATGAACAGGATGTTACCTGTGTTTAGGAAAACATGGTCCGCATACGTGCCAGGTGCGTCCCGCAGGCAAACGCGATGAACCCCATTTACATGAAGTTGAGCGCTCATGTTAACTAGCCGATTGTTTCTTTTGTTGAATAATGCGATGTCTCGATAGTTTTTTTCTTAATTCTACTTTTGCCGCAATGCTGCTTCTGTACCTCAATAATAAGCGCCCGTCGTTAGTGCAGACTTATATCAAACAAATCCGCACGGTGCGATGTCTTCATATGCCGCTGTGATGTTTCTGCCAATGGATACATGTGACATCGCCGAATAAGTGCAGTCAAAGTCGCTTCAAGAAGAGTAATTGCGAATTTAATGATGGAAACGCGTACACTAGTCAACGAAGTCACCAAACGCACGGGTTAATAAAAGCGCGTGTTAGCTCTGTACTGCCGATGCCATGCTGCTGCATACGCTAATGAAATGCCGTTCCTGCTGCGGGTTTTGCAACATTAAATTCCCCAAGGGAGCTGCTTGGAAACGTGCACAGCTAAAGCCCGACTAACTTTTCAGTACTTTTTTTTAAATGTTACCAGAGAGAGGTACCACATAATATATCTAAAGGCTGAGCAACGCCAGTCTAAGTAGATAAGTGCTGTCGGCAAGGGCCGGGTTTAGTCCTCTGTGGCATAAGCATAATAAGAAAGAATTGAGTTGAGCACAAAATTCACATGCAAGAAGGGACTACGTTGTGAAACAAACAAATCACTTTGTGTGTTAAGTCTGCTCAGACAGTATCGAGGTGTGATGACTTCCCAAACGTGACGCGAACTTTTCAGCGAAAAATGGAACAGAAATACCATACGCAGACTCTATTAGCAATTCTCACCCCCTGAACTACCTACTTTCTAAACACATTAACCCCCCCCAAAAAAACAACATCCAAGACGCCCTCAGGAGAAAGGAATAAAGCTGTTAAAGAAGCACTTGTTTGGTATCATACCAATAAGGGACAGCGTGATTTCATACCCTTTACAAACGAGGCATGGTGAAGACGTCGCAGCTCAAAAGAATCAACAAGAGGTATGCATGAAGCAACTGGCAACAGTTTAGCATGCGCGAAGCCACGCATAAAATAGATCTAAAAACATGATGTGCGCGACGGCTGGTGCGAGGATTTACCGGGCCACATAAAACCATCCATTTCAGTTCTTGCAAGCTTCAGTAGCTGTCACATACAACACAATGCGCCCATGCAGTCGTGCTGCCTAGCTAGCCCAACGCGGTAAAGAAGCGGAAAACAATATAAGCGGCAAACAGCATTCTGAACTTTAGCGAAAGCCTTTAAACCGCATGCTGCACTCCAGACGAACTTCGTCGATTACGCGTCTAGCTATGATCGAGTGGAAAAAAAACGCCGATGCGACAAAAAAAAAAAAGGATGACAAGGCATTTCCCGCGAAGCGGCGATCCATTGCTACCGTTGCTCCCGCTGATGAGGCTTTGCGGGGAATGATTAGAACCGTACCGCGGACACGTTTTCGCCAGCATTTGAGCACCCCACCCTGCGACAATTCTTCTACATTCCTTGAAGCTTTGGTCACCCCACACATGCGAAGGGTGTTGCCTGTTTTGCTTTGAAAACGTGAATAAGACAGAGAAGCACTATGGACGACACAACGAACTACGGCGCGCGGCTGGCTCCTCTCCCGTGTGTTCTGCGCAAGGCCGCCACCATCGGCGCGTCCATTGGCGCGCACTACGCGTATAGCTGTATCAGTGAGCTGGTAGGCGCGAACACGTTTCGTGCCGGCCTTCTTTTTTTTTGTACGCTATCCGTACAACATCACGGTGGGTACAGTGCGCAAATTGTGACCATGGGCGAGACCATCGGCGCTCTTCTACAGGTGCGATCAAATTAGCCGCTGCGTCCTAACGAGGCGACCATGCGAATTCATGAAGTGAAGGTTATGCGAGATCGTGTCTCGATACGGGTGCTCACATATTTGTCGTGCGAAAGTGAGGCGCAAGCATTCACGTCACTCATACGCATCTGCTAAGGAAGTACAACTTGTGCTCTTCCGCAGTACAGGTTTCTGTTTCCATAATTGTATAACCTGGAATTAATTAGGATAAAACAATCAGTGGCATCAGTTATTTGCATTCGTAGAATTATGTATGAACTTTTTCAATAATGGCCTTCAAGTTAGTCATTAGGGTCAGTCGTCTTAGTACGTCGGTTGACAAGAAAATTAGCCCAATTTTTATGCTTGCCTGTCTATTTGCTATCTTGAATCCTTCAAAAAGATATGTTATCATGGTTAAATAATCTCGAGGAAGTCACCTAACTTTTGCATCATTCCAAATTTTATGGATTTACGAACGTATTTTCTGAAATCAACGTTACCATGTCTCAATAGAGTTACTGTAGGGCGACATTCTCGCCCACAGATCTCCATAAAGCCCTACCTATAATAGCTGGCACCATCTTATGCCTGCAAATATTCTCATTCCAGCACACCACCTAGTTCCTTCAAATGCCGTTACGTTTGTGGAAGCATTCGATGAGACTGAAGGCTGCTTTTATAAGAGCATAAGCTGTGGATCAGCAGTTAGAGTTGTGACGATGACAGCTCCGAATATATGTGCTGAGGCTGACCAGTGGTGTTTGAGGACGTGCTGAGAGAGCACATGAGAAGCTTAGTGAAGCTCTAAAGCACTTGAGCAGGCTACGCCTATATTCTGGAGGAGATAAGAAATCCCAACGTGACCTCGCCGCTATAAATGTCTTCATTATGACTTCTCGAAGCAAATTATGTAGTTGATACTTTTGGATAGCAGAGTATCGTACGCTCCTGTTTGCTTAGCAATGTCTCCAGAGAGCTTCTCCAGGTTCACCACTTCTTCTTGCGCTCTTAAAGGGACACTAGAGGCAAATATTAAGTCAAGCTAAGGTGATAGATTAGAGTTCGAGAAACTCTAAGGCGAAACTATTATCACATAGAGAGCCTTAATACTCGAGGAACTGAGGTAAATGCAGGACATGATTAGAGACCCCTCGGGAAATTTCAAGCACTTGCCCGATTACTAAAGCACTCCTGAGTTAAATTTTGTCGCTAGTACTCAACCACTCGCTGCAAGAAACGTCCTTGTATTGCATTAAAAGACGAAATAAAATGCTACTTGTCCAATTATATTTCACTTTAGAACAAAGAACTCACTGAAATTCCCTTGACAACGACGCGAGCGGTCGAAAGATTTCGTTTTCGCTCGACTCTACAACGCCCACGCAGTCGCGTTTCAGTAGTTTCATCGTCGCGTGGCGCTACGATAGTTTTGCTTGCTCCCGAAACTCGCACAAACTGCAAGCAGCAGAGAATTCAACTTCATTGTCAAGTCGCGGGATGCCCGAATGGTCTACGCTACTTGGCCAAAAAGCAGCTGGAGCGGCGAATCCGCAGCTCTGACTTTATCTGTGTTTCTTTATCTTTATCTTATCTTTATCTTTATCTGTGTGAAGACAAAAAAGATTGAATCATCGCGACAGAACATCACAGTCACCGTAGGCGTCGAAGTCTCTATACCAAAATTATTTTTGAACAGTTCTGATAGCATCCACAAAACAATGGTTGCTAGTATCCTGCCAGGTGCTCATATGCTGTGGCCTAAAGCTCACGGCATGGTGCTAACGTGCTCACAGCGAAAGCAAAATATTGTGCGCGGACATGCATGCAGACGCGCAGAACCCGTGCGATCGCTGCATTGAGGCTTCATTCTGTTATGCCCCGTTTGGTTATACAGACAGCCTGTCTATAAGAACATATTTCACATGGTTTACTCTCAACGTTTGCCTACATTTCACACGAGAAACCGGTTCGGGAGACATCATCTCGGCGACCGCGGACAGTGGCGTTCAATCTACGTATTCGGTAAAGAGATTGTGTGTAAACGAGTTTGTGCTTTTAGTTTGCCCTAGATTATTATATCGACAGTCAGAAACTTCCCTCGTTTTGAAAGTACCTACATAAATGTTCAGGAGGGCTGCCGCGTGGTTCTAAAGCGAAAGATTTACTGGCCACGAACTTGCAATTTTGCCGTGGCCTTGCTCCGAGGAGGCACATGACGTCACAACGCGTTACTCTTCGTGGCTTTCGCCTCCGCTCGCTTCGCCAGCTGCGTCGCATGCATGATAACATGTTGGAGGATTGAAAAGGAGAGCTCGCGTGCGCCACAAACACAGTTGATGCGGCAGTATGGACGGCGACAATTCTGATAAGCAAGAGGAGGCCTGGAATCGACATCTGAACAAGATGAAGAGGAAACGAATCGCCCAGGGAACAGACGAACAGGGCGCCGAACGAGTGGCTAAACGTCGCAACATAGCTAGACAACCAGACTAACCCGGACTTGCAATAAAGATTAACCAAGGCTAACCATGCTATGCCTTACCTTTCGCTACGTATATCATGGCGTAGCCGAGCTACGCCACTGCCAATGTTTTTTTTTGAGCGCCATAAGCGAAACCTATGAGCAGCGCGCCGCGTGGTTCTTTCTACTACGCAAGAGAGGCGCTTCCGACAGATGGCGACTCCGTAACCCCTCGCCCCCAACACTTTACTTTGTCTTAGAAGCGCCTAACTGCATTGTGGTATCACAGTGAGCACTAAAGCCTATGATAATCAATGAAATTGTAAATGAGTGTGCGTACTTCTTAGGGATCATATATTTTAGAGTGGCCGTCATTCCAGTAGCAACAGTCGTCATTGCAGCAGCAACAGGCTGGGACAACCTGGCAGGTAAATTCGTGAGGACATTTTATGATAAATCAAGGGAAGTGTCTACACAAACAAAACGCCAAACATTCTGATCGGAGCATCTATAAGCAAACAAAGCGCATATTTCCTCCGAGACCACTGCCCCGAGCTCACGTCCGTGGTAGTGATCCATGCCTTAGTTGTTTTGTTACTTCTAAAACAGTAGGAAATATTTACACGTGCACGAAAACACCTTCCTAATTTCCTTGAGCAAGAAATATTAATGAGACCTGTGATTTTAATTGAATATGTTAACGGATGATCTCCAAAAATCACCTCAATTTAACACAGGTATCGAAAACTTATATTTGGTTTTGCTACTTTTCTCAACTCAATTTCCCTGAGATGGTGCAGTACCCATTACAGTGGCTCTCTTAGATTGTTTTGCTTATTTCTGCGGTGCACTAAAGGTAAGCTTCCTAGAAGCTTGGCGTATGACAAAGGTGCGTAATGTGAGCGGTGCTCGCAGCGCACCTGTAGGTCGCGCTTGAGGCAAATTTTGAAAACGCCATATAGTTTCAAGATCCATACAAATTCGTTTGTTTCACTGCCGCCGGCCTTGAAGCGCACGCTGGATTTGGCAAGACGGCGTGTTGTTTCTTCGCCCTCTGTTTGTTTTGTATACGTATATTGTATATCTTCCCTGTGAAACCAAAGTAAGAAATATCTATACAACTGCATCTGTCATTTTTTTGCAGGGCCGACGTTTCAAGCCAAATAAAAATGATGTCTGTTCCCTTTACAAGGAATTCCGGGTTCCTGACGGAATGTCATGCAAGGTATATATTATCTTTTTGGCTTGCATTTTGTGCGAAGTCTCTATAAATTATATTCAATTTTGAGACATTCTCCTTGTGGGGAACGTAGATGTAATACACGTTATATATTTCGGTCTTTGAAGACTGTTACAAAGCAAAATTAGACCCACCGTTTCGTTTCATACTTGCCGCCTCGACGCATAGCCGCACTTAGGATGCCGCGTGATGAGCGTTACACAGATTTTATCCACAATCAGGGCATTGGATAGTGTGATGAATATATTTTAACGAAAGTCGGAAAAGGTCTGAGTACTAAGGTATCACCACAGGGATTCAGTTTTACCAATAAATATTCCATAGCACGATGCATAATCAAAATGTATTAGAGCATTTACGTAGTTTCGGATTTCTGCCAGCATATCGCGAAACTTGCTATGTGCTGTGTACGGAGACGCCAGGAAATTTCCCTGTAATAACAATCCAATTACTCATTTGTTGCAGGGTTTCATTAAAAACAAAGAGCATCGCATAAAATGAATGGGATAGTCTCTAACAAAAAAAAACTTCAAAGAGTATACAAATATACCGTCTCTTATTTTTATCAATGATGGAGATGTAACACTCTAGGCTGTGCCGGGTTCTGTCAAACTGTGATGTCCCAGCGTACAGTTACTTCGTCAAGATTGATTTCGTCATATTGTTTTTCATTATCGGCAATTCAACGAACATTTTATGATGAACAGGAACTGTTATGAAAACTCCATTCTACCACGCACGAATGAAGTCGCGTTTAAAGTCCTTTACCGCGAACTAATGCTACCGTAGTTCTTTTGCAGCATAGGGAATTTGATAATGGTCGTCGCCTGTTAATTGACCTTGCAGCTTTTCCGCTGCCAGCGGCCTCTTGAAGTTTAGCTTCGTGATACTGTGTGCTCGTGATACTGTGTGATACTGTGCGCGACACCCTCCTAGTCTCTCTTTAGCAAGATGAGGAGCTTCATGTTTTTCTGCCGTCGTTTACTTTACGATACAAAGTTCACAGCGGAGCGCCTTTTATTCTGCTATTGTTGTATCCTGACGAACGAAACGGGGGATTTCACGCTGCGACTTGTCGCCTATGTGATCGCCTGTCCCCACCTCCTCTCCCCCTTTTGTCGCATTTATGGATTTTGTTTGACCTCTTTTACAGTGATAGCTTGCATGACCTTGTTCCCCAGTCTTATTTAGAGCACAATTCTTCAGAGCCCCCTCTTTTGTTGAGCGTTGGCGTAACCGAACGAACGAGCAGACCGAAGGATGAAAGAGCGAACCCGGAACGCATTGGGAGTTGAAAAGCTAAGAGAGAGCGAGAAAGAAAGTGGAGGTGGAGGCTACAATGGAAGCCTAAGCCGGAAGGTCGAGGAGGAGGGTACGACGAAAGCGTGGGAGGAAAGCGTGGTATTGCTATGTGGCGACGATGGCTAGGGAATGACGCCAGACTAGCGCGCATTGTCTTTTCATTGATGGCTGCGGCGAGTACGTCAGACGAAACTACATATAAGCGGAGGGCGGTTGGTGGCGACTGCTATGAATTGCGCCTACGCGTCACCCATGCGCGCTCTCTCGCGATTTCCCGATCAGCGATTCAGTGGCACCATACTTCGCTTCGTTTGCAACGTGCCGAACGAGAACGGGGGTCCATGCAAGCCCCTACCTCATGAAATAAAAACACCCCTAAAGCGTGGCTCTATAAGTAATAGGGAGTATCGTAATAGTCAGGGAAGTTTCGAGTGCCGCTATCTGTCACAGAGCAAAACGAGAAAAAGATAAAACCGAAGGTTGAATACTGGGCATGTTGGTATAGCATATTAGAAGTTGTATTGCGCAACGTTTTGACAAGAGACACAGAAGAGAAACACACACCACAGAGCGCTACTTGCAACGATCATTTTATTCTCTTGTCAATGGAATATAAATACGGCAAGATACTCTCGGGGGGGGGGGGGGGGGGGTAGCGACAAGAACAAATAAACAAAAACATTTTTACAAACATGACCCTCTACCAGTGCCATGCCGGCTTTGTCATGTGATCATTTCTGCTGCACTCGACAGCGCAAAGAAGGAACGGGATACAAAATTTCACATTAGCGCGTGAGGAAATCTATTTCGTTTGCACTAAGGGAGACTAATGTTATGTTCACGTACATACTTCCCAAACATCGTCAGTTTCTCCGATGTCCAAGAGAGTGGTATATTCTATTCCACTTCAGTGCGGCAGAAAGTACACCGGTCAGGCTGGACAATGTTTGAACGAAAGATGAAAGGAGCATGATTGTAATGTTTCAAAAGCAGACACCGGACACCTTGGGATACGTTGTAGATATTGCGGATGTCCGCCATTCTTTAAGGAATGCAAAATTGTGAGCAAAATGGCAGCCAAATGACACGAGAGATAATCGAAGCCGCTGAGATGGCGCGCTTGTGAAATATGTGCGTGAGCATGCCATCTGTCTCCCTTAGCGCAGAGGAAATAGATTTCCTCACGCGCTAATCTGAAATTTCGTATCCTGTTCCTTTTTTGCGACGTCGAGTGCAGCAGAAATGATCACATGACAAAGCAGACTTGGCACTGGTGGATGGCCATACTTGTAAAAAAGTTTTTGTTTATTTGTTTTTGTCGCTACCCCCTCCTCCCCCTCCTTCTATCTTCCTGCATTTATTCACTTGACAGGAGAATAAAACGATAGTTGCAAGTAGCGCTCTGTGGTGTGTGTTTCTCTTCTGTGTGTCTCGTCAAAATGTTGCGGAATCCAACGTCAAGAAGGTAAAAGCGGGGACCAACGTTTCGACAAGTGAACCTGTCTTTTTTAAAGCGACATATGCTTTCACGGGCACAGTATATATAGGTAGGGTTCCTCTAAGGGGAGAGAGGCTAAGGCAGCTGGACGAAGCAACGACCGAGGGTGTGTTCGCGGCGAGGGTGTAGCACTGAAAACAAGTGGGTGGAGGAAAGCGAGGTAGCGCCGTGTGTCAGCCGGTAGACGTGTCACTGCAGGTTCCTTTATTTCGTGGAAGAGGCTGCACGACGTGAGGCGGCAGGGGGCTAATCTGCTCCGCTGGAGGCTAGTGACCTATCGTCTCTCTGCAAGCGAGAATAAAAGAAGCGGCAGAAAATTGTGCTCGTGGAAAAATAAAGTAAAGTGCAATATGACTCAATGACAAAAGATGATACAATGTGACAGTGACGCGCCCTAGCCGCCTCCTGCGGTGGGAACTTGTGGTCCTTTCGAAGAAGTAAGCACTTTCTTCAGTGTCCTGGCAAGCTCGCTAATTATTACTGAGTAACCTGCACCTGTATCTACTAACGCATTCACTTCGTAACAGTCAACAAACACATGTAAATCGCAAGCAACGTCCCTCTTACGCCACTGGTTTCCGAGTCCCTCATCGTCGTTCCGAGTCATCGATGGAGGTTCTCTTTTCGCGTCGGTAGCCTCCTCACCTCCTGAGGTCGCTGACTTTAGTTTTCCCTACGCGGACTGTGTGAAGGGCGTCTTGGGGAGCTTGATGACGGACGGGGGCTCGGTCACCGATACCTCAACGCAGCTGTTGATTGAGGTCGGTGTTGCAGAGGGGTGCATGGTGAGCTTTCACGAGTAGACAGGTACTGTTGGATTTCGAAAGGATGCTCACACTTACGAGGGCAAGGTGCGCTCACCAGAAAACCACGAAGTCCTGCCTGGCGATAGTGTCACGTTCTGTAGAGGTGCCCACAGTGGTAGCAAAGAGGTATTCGGTCAGGAGTGCCCCATATATCAGCCTTCTTAAATCTTCTCTCGGGCGGCAGTGTATTTGGAGGCATCTAGCTGTTCACAGAGGTAGTAACTGTGACATCAGCACGCCCGGGAGTCTGCCGCAGCACGTCGGCATATGAGACGCTCTGCTGGTGCAGTAGTGAGCTGCGGGTGCGGGAAATCCTGTATTTCTTCTTCGCGTACCACGTATGCCAGCGTAGAGTACGGTGGGATGTTCTGGTAAAGCCGCAGCCTCTGAAGTTCTTCTCGCACGAGCTCCAGTACGACCTCCGCGCTGTTTCCGAAGACGGCTGGAACAGCATCTACAGAGGTGATGATTACTTTCCGGTTGTACATCCTTGATCGCTGTTGCAACGTGCTTTAGACGGTTGTCGCCTCAGAACGACACTCAGCGACGGTGTGCGGCGGGCTCCGAACAAACCATGCGTATAGCTCCTATTTCACACCCCGCATTAGATGGAGAAACTTCTTATCCTCGCTCATGTTCGGATCAGCTCGGCGGAATTAGCAAGACATGTCTCCTACATACATGGCCAAGCTTTCATTGTTCTGCTGGTTTCTTGCTTGCAGGCAGATTCGGCCCGCTCCCTACGGTCTGTACTCGGATAAGTTGCAAGAAACTCCCCTCGGACAACATCCGATGACACAAATGTGGCTTGGTGATTTACAAGCCACGTTTGTGCACTGTGCTCTAATGTGAAGTAAACGTTTCGTATTTTGCGCTCTCGGTTCCATACATTGAACTCCGCGATACGCTCAAAGCGTTCCAGCCAGTCCTCTGCGTCTTCAAATCTGTCGCCGTGGAAAGGCTCTGGCGTCAATGGTGAGTTCAACACGACATGTACATGCTTGCAAAAGTCAGGCAACAGCCTTCGTAATAAATCCATGTTGACGCCCCAGGTGAAAAACCCGCAGGTGCCGTCAAAGTCAATAAAATTAAAAGCACGGGAAATAGTTTACTCACGAAGTGCAAGTAGCTTTACTTGCAATAGTTCCGATGTTACCTACATGTCTGAAAGCTTCTTCTGTAAGAAACAATATACCGGTGAAACGGGACAATAAATGAACATCAAATTATGCGGGGAACGTGCGGACACAACTAAAGAGCTTCCCGAAACCATTGCCGACCATTTCAACCAACCAGATCATAAATTTGATGAACCTAAACTCTACATCCTACAGTCAAATTTCCGCTACGCGCGAGATAGAAAACACAGAGAATCAAACATGCTTGAGTTCCAAAACATTTCAGCCAATATGCATAAACGTTTTAAAAGACCTTTAGAATCTATTACGATCCTAAATTTCGTGCTGTAGACAACATCACTTAGTTATATTTCGCTAGGTGGCTTAATGTTTCGTTTTTCTTTCTTCCTTTTCTTTTGTTCGTTTATCTATATGTTTATTCCATCTTATTTTTTTCCCATGGGCATCATTTTCTTCCACTTCTTTTATTCTCTCTTGCAGAGAGACGAAAGTGTACTGACCTTCAGTGGATCGGATAATCCCCCCCCCCGTCGCCCAGGCCCCTTCCATAAAATAAAAGAAACCTACAGTGACCCGTCAACCGGCTGACACATGGCGCTAGCTCCCATTCCTCCCCCGACGTTGAATTGCACAACTTTCTTTGCAATTGTACACCCTGGGTGCTAACTGACCCTTGGTCATTTTCTCACCCACGTCTCTTACCCGCTCTCCACTTTAGAAGATCTCTACCTATATGTACTGTGCTGAGGAAAGCATATGTTGCCTTGAAAATTACAGGTCCTCTTGTCGAAATGTTGCCTCCCCTTTTACCTTGTTCTCGTTTTTCTCATCGTCTTGAATTTCCATCTACCTCCTTCCACTTGTTTTTTTCTGTATATCTGTCGCTGGAAGCCCAAAATACATTGAGAAGTCTACAAAGAAGGCAAAATTTCTATTATTCCCGGCAAACCAGCAGATTAAAAGACAGAGTAAATAATCTATTTCTTGATAGATCTGTATAAAGCAAGAATTATTACATTTTTTAGATTATTTTCTGATTATTCCATGTAATTAGTATGACGCTATTGTGTTGTTTTGTTATGCATTGAAATGTCTTATTGCTCTCGTTTTCTTATTATGTACGTATTGAATTTCATCAATTGTATGCCTTATCAACCAGTTCAGTACTAATCGATATTACCTGCAATTTTTTGTGGGATACGTAAAAGAAATTAACATCATAGTACACATCTTTACATTGCGATATTTACATTGTGCAAAGCCATATTTAAGTGCCAATACATTTCCTGCCTTGGTATGCTGTTGCAACGAAAATGTTGGGCCTAAAGTTAACATTCAGGAAGAGCGGAGTGCGGATTAGAGAGCAAACGGGGATAGCCGATATCGTAGTTGACATTAGGAGAAAAAGTAGAGCTGGGTTGGCCATGTATACCAGAGGGTAAATAACCGGTCGGCCAGTAGGGTTACAGAATGGCAACCAAGGGAATGTAAGCGCAGTCGGGGATGGCAGAAAATTAGGTGGGGGGACGAAATTAGGAAATATTCAGACGGAATATGGATTCATGCAGCGCAAGACAGGGTTACCTGGAGTTGGCTGGGACAACCTTTCGTCCTGGTGGTGTAGTGTACATAAATATGGGATGAAGATGATGATGAGGACGATGATGCAGATGAGCATATTTCCTGTATTCGTGAGGCTCCACAGCATAACGCTGTGCGTTGCACAGCGTCGTGGATATTTAAAGTATAGGACTGTGGACTTCCCCGTCATCCTATCTATGCTGAGACTGTCGAGCAGCCAGAGGCGATATTGTAAAATAATAAATGTTAACGCTCTGTATGCGACACAAAATTTGTTCATGCTTCCTGCATTACCATGCCCAATAAGAATCCATCGCCATGATTCATTTGGCAGATACTGGCAATTTTGTTATTGCTGATTTCCTTCAAGGACTAGGAATTATTTGTGCCCTTAAAAATCTGACCACATTGGTTCCATTAAAAGTGAATGCATTCTGAAGTGACCTAGTACCTTTTTGGGAAATAACTTTTATCCCTCACCAGCAGAGGTGCTAAGAAAAAATAATTTCCATTAGATAACAGTTTATATGTCAAACAAGAATTCAATTCGTAGAATCCTTCGTAGGATTCGTAGGAACAAAGATCTCAATGAAATACTTTAGCAGACTGTCTGAACAAAGTTTAAGACAGCTTAACGCATTCCAGCAACAAGAGAGGCGAGCTCTGTGGAGTAAGTATGCATTCGTAATAACAATACTTGGTGAGGATTTCCATGCGAAGATATTGCTTTTTCTGCAATCTTTTTCTCTAAAAACTTCCAATGATGAAAAAATGGTGCTATAAAGATGGATAATGAAGACACTTTTCAATTACAGCTCAAGAGAAGAAAAATGGGGATGTGCCATAAAGGAAGATGTGTGACCATCGAAGAATATGAAGAATTAACCAGTGCCAATCGCAAACCAGGCAATGCACATTCGCTGGGAACACGTGCGCCATTTAAGACTAGTGATATTTACACTAGTGAGGCCCCTAGCAAGGCTCGCTCTCCCGGCACAACAAAGGAGAGCTTCACCTCCAAGAAATATCGAACCACTCGTGACTCACACATCACATACTCGGCGACAACAAATCTGGCCTTCAGGAACCGTGACACTTCAACAACAGAGGCACTTAGCAGCACCCGATATCCAGGCACAACAGAAGGAGGCTTATCTAAGCACAAATATTCGACTACTCCTAAATCAGGCAGCAAATACTCCGGGACAACAGGTATGCCCTTCAGAACCAGTGAGACTTCCGCAACGGACGCACGTAGTAGCACGCCCTATCCAGGTACAACAGAGGGAGGCTTATCCACGCAGAAATATCAAACTGGTAGATCAGGCAGCACATATCCGGGGACAACAGGTGTGAGCTTTAAGACCCGTGACACTTCCGCAATGGATTCACCTAGCAGCACTCACTATACAGGAACAGCAGAGGCAAGCTTATACACGCAGAAATACTCAACTCGTGAATCAGGCAGCACCTATTCGGGTACAACAGGTGTGCCCTTCAGGAATCGTCACATTTATACAAAGGAGGCACCTAGCAGCACCCGCTATCCAGGCACAATAGAGGGAGGCTTATCCACGCAGGATTATCCAACTCGTGAATCAGGCAACACCCACTCGGGGACAACAGGTGTGCCATTCACGACCCGTGACCCTTTAACAACGCTGGCACGTAGCAGCACCCACTATCCAGGCACAACAGAGGGAGGCTTATCCACAAAGGAATATCCAACTGGTGAATCAAGCAGCACATACCCGGGGTCAACACGTATGCGCTTCAACACCCGTGACACCTCCACGACGAATTCACCTAGCCGCGCCCACTATACAGACCCAGCTGATGCAAGTTTATCCACGCAGAAATATCCAACACGTGAATCAAGCAACACCTACTATAGGATAACAGGTGAGCCCTCCAGGACCCGTGGCACTTCGACAACGGAGGCACCTAGCAACACCCGCTATCAAGGCACAACAGAGGGAGGCTTACCCAAGCACCAATATTCAACTGATCAATCAGGCAGCAAATACCCGGGGACAACAGAAGTGCGCTTCAAGACCCGTGACACTTCCGCAACGCATTCACCTAGCAGCACCCACTATACAGGAACAGCAGAGGCAAGCTCACACACGCAGATATACCCAACTCATGAATCAGGCAGCACCTACTCGAGCACAATAGATGTGCCCTTGAGGAATCGTCACATTTCTACAAGGGAGGCACCTAGCAGCACCCGTTATCCAGGAACAACAGAGGGAGGCTTATCCACGCAACATTATTCAACTCGTGAATCAGGCACCACCCACTCGGGGACAACGGGTGTGCCCTCCACGACCCGTGACACTTTAACAACGGTGGCACGTAGCAGCACCCACTATCCAGGCACAACAGAGGGAGGCTTATCCACAAAGGAATATCCAACTGGTGAATCAAGCAGCACATACCTGGTGTCAACACATATGCGCTTCAACACCCGTGACACCTCCACGACGAATTCACCTAGCCGCACCCACTATACAGACACAGCAGATGCAAGTTTATCCACGCAGACATATCCAACACGTGAATCAAGCAGCACCTACTTGAGGATAACAGGTGAGCCCTCCAGGACACGTGGCACTTCGACAATGGAGGCACCTAGCAACACCCGCTATCAAGCCACAACAGAGGGAGGCTTACCCAAGCACCAATTTTCAACTGGTCAATCAGGCAGCACATACCCGGGGACAACAGAAGTGCGCTTCAAGACCCGTGACACTTCCGCGACGGATTCACCTAGCAGCACCCGCTATACAGACACAGCAAAGGGAAGTTTATCCACGCAGAAATATTCAACTGGTGAATCGGGCAGCACATACCCGGGGACAACAGGCATGCGCTTCAACACCCATGACATTCCCACAACGGAGGCACCTAGCAACACCAGCTATCAAGGCACTACAGAGGGAGGCTTACCCAAGCACCAATTTTCATCTGGTCAATCAGTCAGCACATACCCTGGGACAACAGGTGTGCGCTTCAACACCCGTGACCCTTCCAGAACGGATTCACCTAGAAGCACCCGCTATACAGGCACAGCAGAGGGAAGCTTATTCACGCAGAAATATCCAACTGGTGAATCAGGCAGCATCTACTCGGGGACAACAGTTGTGCCATTCAGGACCCATGACACTACCACGATCCGCTACCCAGGCACAACAGAGGGAGATTTCGCTATGCAGAATTAGCGAACCAGTCACCAATCAGGCATCACATGCTCGAGCACAACAGGTGTGCCCCTGAGTATCCGTGACACTTTCAAAACGGAGGAGGCACCTGGCAGTGCCCACTATCCAGGCACAACAAATGAAGACTTCACCAGCCAGAAATATCCAACCACGCGCCAATTACCCAGCACATACTCGGGCACACCAGATGTGTCATTCAGGACCCGTGACTGGTCCACTACGGAGTCATCTAGCATTACGGTCTATGCTGGCACAAAAGATGGAGACTTCCCAGTGCAGTGACGTTTCAACTACCGGGGTAGCTTGCATAAATCATTATTGTCACACATCATGCGGAGAAATTCTCGTATACAACACACTGCAAGCTGGCCAAGGGGCAAGCATAAAGGTACTGCAAAAATAGATTTCGGAGTGACAGAAAACTGTTCTACTCATGAGATTTCAACGCACCTACACATGATATAAGTCAGTCAGCAGCCTTATATAATGCATACAATCATGCCAGAAGATTAGGTGCTCTTACTGTATCGCGCACAAAACTGCTTGACTGGTTTCTTTGTTCGCTTGTTTGCCGATTAGTGAAGGTGACAATTCCATTATCCTGAATTTGCCACTATAAGGAGGTTGAATATTTCCACGTGAGGAAGATTCACCTAGTCACGGCGTATGGCGATGCTACACATTCAGCCAGACATCTCGTCCCATCAGTGTGCATATGAGCTCGTTAGATGCCTACTACCTTGCCAGTAACTATATTTAGCAGTAACAGCCAGCAAACTTCCCTTCTAAATGATTTTATCTCTGCATTCTAAATTTTTGTAATAGGTAATGTCATAATCGAAATGGGGGGGGGGGGGGGTTGAGCGCTTTTTTGTTTGCAGCAGAAATAAATGTATGCAGGTCACACGGAAGGTTGACACAATTCTGTGGGAAAAAATTTGACAGATTTTTACATTTATTGCAACAGCATTTCTTTGTCAATGTGAGCACTTTCCTAACAAATAGTAATTGCAGCTTTCAGATAATTCCACTGTTAACTTCAAGTCATCTTCCAATGAAAGCCTTTTTTTGAGAACCACTTTCATATCGTTAGATTTTCCATTATTTACGCTGATTTGTTAGACGCTCCGCATTGTTCCCAAAATTGTTTGAATCATGCACTTTTTATCCAGTATTGATTGGTGTATATTGTACAATATTTAATCGCAAATGTAGAAATGTGCATCAGTGCGCCATCCAACACATGTTTTGATTACTGTAGGTGTTTTAGTGGTATGAAAGAGACGTCGTAAAAGCAATCCAATATTTCATATGAGTAAATACTGCGACGCGTTGCCTTACGAAGCATTGATTCTTCTGAAAGTTATATGCTGTTCGTGTAAGGCGACTGCTGAATAAGTGTGAGATATCCTTGTTATCTGTATTGGTCAATTGGGACTGCATTTTTCGATTATTTATGGCTGTTTCTTTTGGTTGTGTCTGGCCGTATGCGTGCACTGATTTAATAAACTTTTGTAGTAAGTTTTATGACAATGGGTCTTCTTTTATTTACCACTGATTGATAGATGAACTTGTTAAGGTATTTACTAGTGGAGACAATCGTGAATATATTGTTACGCGAAAGAACAGTAGGTAAACTATTTATAATATGTAGCTACAAGAGATAGCAAGCACTGGCCAACATGGTGATGATGATGATGAAGCCTTAACTAATGGCACAAACCTACTGCGGGGGATAGGCCACGAATCGGGTGGTAATATGAGTCAATAAATAAAATAAAATAAATTGTTTAATGAATAAACAGCACACGAAACAAAAAGGAAAATAAACCAGTCTTGCGTTGATAGGAATGTTAAAAGAAAGAAAAGCAATAAAAAAGGATATGCTTAAACTTGAGTAAGGTAAATTATGAATAATAATAGTAAGATTAAAACTGTGAATTTGTGCTTTTACTTTTTGAATTTTCTAAACTGAAGTAGGAAAAAATCAATTCTTGAAACTAAAAGCTATTAACAAGGCATTCTTTTTGTGCCACATCGAAAATTACAAAGGGCTAGGCAAACGTTCCTGTGGCTATATCCGAGAACTGTTGCTCCAAGGGAGAGTATAACAGTACTCCTTAAAGGTAATCCTAAATATTGAAGTGGAGTTTCAAGACATAGTTTTCGATGAGTAGAAAACCGCCGACATGATACTAAAAATGATTTATAGATTCCGGTTCATTGCAGAGGTAGCATAGAGGGGATACCGCCAGACCACATCTGTGCAAGTGAAAATGAGGTGTTGGAATACGGCAACGCAGCCTAGTAAATGAAACTTCGAATTTCCCGTTAGGACACCATTGCAGGTTCCAAGAATAATTTGGGTGCAAAAATCTGAAGATTTGCATGAAAGCGAGCCAGCATCAAACAAGGCACGTCGTCGTCATCATCTCATCAAGGAGGCCGATTATGGTTACATCCCACTAAATCGAAGGGTCGACATCATCTTCTTCGAATAGCACGTAGCACGAACTCCTGCTTCAAAAGCGCCAGCCCAGCGCGACTTAAGACCCACAGCAGAGGAAGCGTAGTAATTAGCGAGTCTCGAAATGTAGACGACGTCGCTGGACAACGGAACAGAAGATGCAGTGGGACTGGCGGACGAAATCTCGTACGCCATGTTAGTCAGCTGTCGAAAGAAGCGGTATGGGCTCATGTAGCAAGAAGGAGCGTCTCAGAAAGGCGCACACGTCGATAGGGTGTCCACTGTAGCAGGAGGGCACCCGAGCAAAACTTCCGTAGTGGGGTCGCTGGTCGTGAAGGTCGTAAAGTGTGCGTGAACCGACATATAATGGTTTTTCAGTGCTGCTAGAAGCTTTAATAGCTTCTCTGCAAAACAAAATACTTCACGCGTGTAAATGCCTCAATCTAAAGAAAAAGTCCAGGTGCTAGGAAGAGTACATAAAAGCAAGAAAGAGCTAGCGCAAAATGGTAAATCACACAATACAGATATAATAAATTAGGGTTCATACAGGGGGTGATCATTTTGAAGTTTGCGGAATTTTTTTTGGCAATAGCCTATCGCAGAAAGCATAGTTCAAGTCTTTAAGCAGGATTATTCTGATAGGTTGGAATCGGTTGGCGCCGCACAGGGGTAATTGGAGATCGTAAAGAGAAGCCTCCGTCCTGCAGTGGACATGAAACAGGCTGATGACGATTATTCTGAGAGGCGGACATTACTTGTACGAGATACCGAAATATATATTCCAAGAATTAGGTAAATCTACTAATTAACTGTCAAATAATTACATTACGGCATATTTTGCAATTTAATAATTGTAGCCTTTGAGATCGCGAGGCCGATGCACTTAAATAAATTAATTATTGCGTATTGTATTGCTAACAGTTGCTACGAGACAACAAATGAGCCACTCCCATGTATGAATCCATTCTTCACACTTTGTATCAAGCACGAGGTTATGGAGGGCAAGGATGTTCACCATCTGTCTTTTCCAGTCCCCCGGGCAAGCCCACTATACACAGTAGCCACAGCAAGAGGTTGACGAAAACGCCCCCCACCATCCTCTCTTACTCATCAGATTGCTCGGCTTACTAGCACTAAAAATCGCACAACGGAAAGCCTTGGATGATGGTTCTAAGTAGAACTATTTTGCTCGTACTTCCTCAATATTCAGCCTTCGCATATTTTGAAAACACGAGTGAAATAAAGAAAGCTTATCGGAAACAAACGGCCGTCTTCGTTCCGTCTGTGTTGTCCAAATAAGTTTCCGCGGTATTCTGGGACAGAATTGGACGCTCCTGAACGTTCATTCCTGAATACGGACGTATAGAATTACCGCACTGATGATTTCTACATATATTTTCACAGGATGGACTACGTAGCCTGCTAAAAACTCTCTCAATCCGAATTATTTCTCAAATCGAGCAGTCCTTCAAATACTCAGGACACAAACAACTCCTAGCGAACGTAGAAGCTTGTCAAGACTCAATACACCGTGAACAACGGTACGAATGAATGCTGAATGCGCGAGGCAAGAATTGCGACAATGACAGCTAACTGAAAATGGGGCTATGTTGATTGTAAATTGTCCAAAGAATTTTTCTGTAAAACACTAGGTTGTGCAACAGTGTCGCAAAACCTTCAGCCCAACATGACTATAATGTGCTACATCCGATGTAGAGGGCAATACTGTAGGCCCAGAGTTGGCTACTCGCGTAGCATGGGCACCAAGCCGTGAAGATGAACGGTGTAAATAGACCGTCGATACATTCGTCTTTATCTCGTTACACTCTAGATCACGTATAGCTACAACAAGGTACATTTACGCTTTGGAAATTCAAGTACCGCAACAACGCTGGAACACAGTAAAAAGAAACAGAAACAGTGTAATCTTCTTTTCGCAGAGACATCCTACGAAGAGAACGACGACAGGTATGATCGCGGAGTAGTTGGCAAACGAAAGTTCGCAAAACAAACATAACATTAAAAAATTATTTCACATCTTCAACAACGTTCCCCAATGTGGCAACGATAATCAGAGGAGTCCTAAATGCTCTAATAGCCTTTCTGGCTTTACTTTTGTTACTGGTTCTCCGACGAACGTTGTCTTTTTTATTTAGTTCGTTTCATTCATTAGCTGGGCGACCGTTGTGTTTCATATATCTTTTCCACTTTAAGATTGTTTTCTTGAATGTAACCACATAGCCCCTAAAACAGAGCTCTTTTTAGGATCTCGATTATGAACCCGCAGCCAAAACGCCACTTTAGGATGAAGTACACCATCACATTATAGTCATCTTTATAATATTCTACACTTGTGCATCATGCGCAAGCTTTGAGCGTTTTTGTGACACGGCAAAGCGTAAGCAGGTATACAAAAGTGCGCTGTGCCCTGTGTGTCTTGGGGCGCGCCCAGAAAACTATTGTCTAATAGCAACGCTGAGAATAACAAAGCGCAGTAGTTCTTCAATTTATTCTTCGCTTATTCTTTACAAAATTTGTTCTGAGTGCGGGTTCTGTGGGCACTCCTTTCTGTTTATATTTTCCTTATTGGCCTACTGCAGGAGATAAGTTACATCCTAGCTCCTCATGCTAAGGTAGCACCTGCTAAGTTGTTTTTTTTTGTCTGTGTTCCCGTGTGCATCCTCTGTGCTTCGATAATTCTGTCCTCTGCCGGATGCCTGGGGCCGCCGTTCTGAGACAGGAAGATTGCTCCCGCCGACGAACTTCCGTTTGCAACGGTATCTGGACGGGCGCCACGGATATCCGACGACTCGTCGAGTTCAGTCTTCCTACGAATAAAAAAAAGAGAATTCCTATAATCACGGTGTATGAGGCCTTGTGAATGAAAAATACTTGGTAAAAGAAAGAGTTGGCCATATGTAGGTTACTTTTCGGTTTCAGTTCTCACAATTGAAGGTAGCTAGAAAAATGACTGATTTCCCCCTCCTGTCTTCTCATGACTCAAATGTAATCCCATGATTATTTACATCACTAACCGGAACAAAACAGCAATATATATATATATATATATATGTGTGTGTGTGTGTGTGTGTGTGTGTGTGTGTGTGTATGAACGAGAACAAAGAAAACCAAGGGGACCTCATTTTTATTAGTGATATCACAAGAAGCCAACAAGCACACACTTATGACAGCATAAGGAAAATTAGCTGTACTTATAATTTGATTAAAAAATCAAAACTTAGTGGAAATGAAAGTAGATGAAAAAATTTGGAAGCTATTTTATTCTGTGAAAGTGAATGACGTGCGAAGCTATAGAATATCACACAGAATTGGACAAGGGTAAATATATTTATTTTCATCATTCTGTAATGGCTTTAACGATAGCTTTGTTAATGCTTTGATATGGGCTGATTGGTTCGCTTATTACCTTAGAATCTTGGTCAAAGTTAAATCTATATACGTCCGTTGTTGGGTTGCGTGACATGTATTGGTGTTCATTTCAAACCAAACTTTCCTAGCACCAACTATGTGAATAATTTCTTCTCTGGTTTTCAAATATCAACATAGAAGCTTCCTACGATGATCACAGGGGTAGTGTCATCACGGCTAACCCATGCCAAGTGCGTCACCATGAACGTCTGGACGTCAAAGTTGGGCGTGCCTGGAGATATATGTACATTGGATATCCCATTTCTATCAAACCTCTCTACGGCACAGACATACATCCCTACAGTCACTGATAGTGTCCTCTTGGGAGTCAAGAGGGCAAACGTACCTGAATGTTGTCCTTTGACTATATGGCAGCGCCTCCTACTAGTGAGTGTCATGTGCTGTTCACAAATGACTTGAATCTTATGGGGTTATAAACATTTATGGGGCTATGGAAAATTTTTTGCTTGCTTACGAGGCTATGAGCCACTACTTCCGTTCGTATGAGCCATTGATGATGACATTTTTAGACACGCTATTCTGTAGGTTTGGTTCGTGATTAGAAAGAATGTAAACACTCTTCGCTTCACCTTCCTGAGCACTTGTAGCCTCTGCCTTACGCAATATGAGACACTGCATTTTTTGCTTGTTTTCGGGGGCATAAGTGCTTACTAGGGAATGAGCCATTGAAGATAATAGTTAGTTTGTTAACACGTATTATTTAAAAAAAAACGTGGTTTTATGCACTTACGAATACAAGTAACTGGAACGCCACTGCATTTCTCCGCAAAGTTTGGGAATTTATATCTCCAAACTGGTGTCGTCCTGAGAATTCGTTCCAAGTGGATCGGCCTTGTGATGTCCCCTGCTAGGATTTCTAAATTGCAATACGGGTCACAAGATAATTAGCTCAAAAGTTAATTAGTGAATTCTCGGTTAACTAGCCGATCTTGAGCTCCAATGTTTTGGGCAAGTAGTGTCCGCCACCTTTAAAAAAATTTGAAAACTTGCGCTGAAACACCCTGTGTACGCACATATATATATATATATATATATATATGCTGCTTCTCGGTGGCGATGTAGAGTCCAATCCGGGACCCACACTTGAAGAGCTGGCCGCTCAATTGAAGCTTATCGCGGGTGAAATAAAAAATGGCCGAGCAGAAACGAATGACAAACTCAATGCGCTTGATAAAAAGCTAGAGAAAATTGCTAGCCTTCAGACTAAAGTGACTGACTATGTCAACAGAGTAGCTGAACTCGAATGTAGTGTGGAAATTATGGCCAAAAAACTAGATGCCCTCGAAAATAGAAGCCGTCGTTCTAATCTGATCGTATATGGTGTCGAGGAACGAGAAAACGAGTCGACTCAAGTACTCGAAACAACTGTAGTTAAGGAAATTTTCGAGGATGTACTTGGCGTAACGATATCGGGAGTCGAACGCATTCACCGGCTTGGTGGGCCAAAGAAGGGCGATGAGCAAAAAACCAAGCCTATCATAATGAAGCTTGTTGATTACCAAGATAAAATCAACATTATGAAAAACTGCTCAAAATTGAAAGGTTCCACAATTTCCGTCGGTGAGGATTTTTCTCAGCCTATCCGAGAAATTAGAAGAAAGCTGTGGGCTCACACGAAAGAAAATCGTGATCGACAGGAAAAAGTTCGCCTTGTGTATATAAGGTTAAAGTAGAGGGAAGGGTCTTTTCTTGGGACGAAAACGGCAATAACATGGTAGCAGTAACAAAAAACGCCAAGCAAAAGGCAATGAAAAAAGATCTACCAAGCGAGCCACGTATCATGAGAAGCCGAAGTCAGCAACAATAATCAGCATAAATGCTCGCAGTCTCGTTAATAAAGTAGATCAGCTATAAACAATACTCCTGGCACATGCACCTGATATTGTCAATATCACAGAAACATGGCTGCATTCCGGTATTTCCGATAAGGAAGTTGCACCTCCCGGATATGCGATAGTGCGCAAAGACAGGGAATCGCGTGGTGGGGGAGTCGCGCTTCTTTTTACGGAAGGAACCACTTTTCTACTATGCCCGACGTAAAAGATAATGAAGCTCTGTGGTGCAACGTGCATCTTCAAGACATGATCGCTAAAGTGGGCGTGTTCTACAGGCCCCCGAATGCTGAAAGCGTGTGCCTTGAATCTTTACTTGACTATATGCAATCGCACGTGCACGGGGGCTCCATTGTACTCGCAGGTGATTTTAACCTTCCCGAGATTGAGTGGTGTTTCCTTGACCCTGAAACAAAAGCTCAAAGCATACTACTGGACATTATGCTTGGCTTTAACCTTGATCAGCTTGTTGCCGCCCCAACTCGTGTAAAGGGAACGTCATCCTCAATCTTGGACCTTGTATTTGTCAGTAACACTCTACTTTTAAATGAGTCGCGAGTAGACATACTTGATGGACTATCCGACCACAAAATCGTCTTATGCTCATTGCCATTCACTAGCCCACCTACATTACGTGGCCAATTAAAGCAAATACCCGCTTTTAACAAAGCCAATGATGACGCTATAATGACGTACCTTGCACACGAGTACCCTGAATTTCATGATTTTTTTACCGATGAACGTTATAGTATCGATGCGGTTTGGTTAAAATTTAAGTTTCATGTCATGCATTGTATGCGTAATTTTGTCCCAACGGTGTACAAATCAACTCGCAAACGCAATCCGTGGATCACGCGTGAAATAATTCATACGAAACGCAAAATCAAGAGGTTACGGAAAACTAGTAAGCAATGGAAGGTTGCAGGCTACCGCTCCCAAGTAAATTCCCTTACTAGATTACTTAAGGAACAAGTACGCAACGCTAAACAGAAATTCTGTGCCTCTACATTGCACGAGTTCATAAAGAACGCGCCTCACAAATTCTGGCAGTATATGAATGCAAAGCGGACTAATTCAGCTCCACCAGATGCGCTAGATCAGGCTAGAGCTCATGATTTTAACGACTATTTTTGTTCGGTTTTTACAACTGATAATGGTACTGCGAAAATGAATCCTTCCTTTTACAATCGGGATAATTGGTTGCTAGACACGCCTACTTTATCGGAGGCAGGTATTCTTTCACTCCTATTAGGCATAAATGAAAAGAAAAGTAGCGGTACAGACGCAATTCCCAACAGCTTTTTGAAACGGTACGCGGAGCCAGTCAGCAAATACCTTTATCTCATATATTCCAAATCTTTGAAAGACTGTTGCCTTGCTACTGAATGGAAAATTGCAAAAATATTTCCCGTACTCAAATCGGGCAATGCAGCGTCTCCTTCTAATTACCGGCCTATTTCTATCACTTGCACTTGCAGCAAAATTCTAGAGCACATTGTATTAAAATGTTTAATAAGTTTCATTGAGTCAAGCAATATCCTCCACATGAATTAGCATGGCTTTAGATCTGGATTATCCACTGTTACACAGCTTGTCGAAACACTGCATGACCTGGCCCTCGGCATTAACGAGCGCATTCAAACTGACGTCATTTTTCTCGACTTCTCGAAGGCTTTTGACCGCGTCTCGCACACTAAACTACTCCTAAAACTTAATTACATATTAGGTGATGGCCCAATTTACCAATGGATTACTAATTATTTAACTGACCGCTACCAATTTGTACAGTACGGCTCTCACTCCTCCGACCTTGCTCCAGTGTTATCAGGCGTTGCGCAGGGATCTGTATTAGCTCCAGTTTTGTTTTTAATATTTATATATGACATAACTTACTATGCTGACGTGAAACTCAGGCTCTTTGCTGATGACTGCATGCTCTATAATGAAGTACGACACCGCGATGACCAGGTGAAATTAAATAACACCTTGAATAAAATAGCTCAATGGTGCGTAGATTGGCAAATGACAATAAACATTGATAAAACCGTATCCATGTACAGGCTCGTCCACTTTAGGGGGGTGAACACGGCTCACCGTGGCCGCGCTCCGCGGGGCGCCAGTGCGTCCGGAGCGGCGGCGCATCGAAGCGAAGCGGCGCAGGCGCACACGGACTTCGGGGAGGCTACAGCGCTGGAGCGCGCCGCTCTGGCTTTGCTGTAAAGTACGCTTCGCTAGACCCAGGTGACTGAGCGACCGAGGCGGCGTGGCGGGAATGCGCACTTCACTTACTGGAGCATTTTCCAGCTGGCTCGGTCTACAGCTTGTGAACAGCCTGCTTAATCAATATACATTAACAGAAACAAGCTTATCACCACATAAATCACTTAGCATGTTTTTAATAAGTGATGAGGGTCAAAATACAGTCATTTCTTCGCGCGCTTTATTAGGCTGGTGCCATTTTATTTTACTCTCACAGTACTTGGTGTAGTGCATACCGAAAAACCTGTTAGGCGCGCTCTTCTTCGTCGGAGTCATCATGTGATGAGCCTAACGCGCCATTTCGCGCATGTCTTGATGCTAGAACGAATTTGCTTAATTGACCTAAAAAAGCGACCGAAACCCCCAATAAATTTCACAGAATGTTAGAGAACGATTGTTCAATCATGCATCATCATGTTTGCCATCGATTTTACCATTAAGGAGGGCAATAATATTACTTCGACAGCAACTAAGAAGTGACATCCGCTACTTCGCGACTTTCTTATTGACGCGTTAATGTCGCTGGTAGGGGTGCATAGAGCGCTTTACGCGATGTTGGAAAGGGCTCTCCCCTGCATAGCAACTGATTTGACGGCAGTTTTAACGCGATAGCGTTAAGGAGCTCGTGTCGCAGAAAAGCCGGTTTCGTCGGTGTCGGTGTCGGCGTCCGCGGCGTTGGCCGTGAGCGATAAATCACAGCAGGCACTTCATAAATAAAAAGCAACTTCCAAGATGGGCTGCGTGGGAATCGAACCAGGGTCTCCGGAGTGTGAGACGGAGACGTTACCACTGAGCAACGAGTTTTTTTTTTTTCTTTATTGCCGACTTCACCACGTCAGTTTACAAAATCAGTCCGCGCGAAGAACACAACACGTATGCTAAAAATACGTCACCCTCACTTGGGGTTACGTGATGAGATTAAAATTCACGCATGTGTAGCAAAGCTTCCATTCTTCGAAGCCACTCAGGCACTGGGTCTTGTATCTTGTATCCTTCAATAGCTCTGCTAACAGATTCACAAAAATACTGTCTTATCGGCCTGGCATCAATGTCTGCGTGGCTGACCGCCATCCTGGATCGCCAAATACTGTACAGGCCCAATATCATAATCATGTCAAAAGGAACCCCGTCTTCACTCTCGACGGGCAGAAATCTAATTCCGAAAGCATCCACCGGTAAGTCTTTTTTAATTGTGCGTTGGAGAATGTCCCAAAAGAAAAGGGCTTCCCAACAATCTAAGAAAACATGTTCGATAGTTTCCGGCTTCCGGCATATGAAACAATGATTTCCCCAAGGCACAAAGAAACCCTTCGCTTCCAAATACGTCTTGACTTCAAGAGTGTTCGTATGGAGCTTAAAGAAGAAACTTTTAACTCCGCCTGGTACAGTCATTCTTTTCACACGTTTTAGAACTGACTGCCATGGACCTGCACAGTACAACGACCTGTACAACGGTACCGGAAGAAAGACCTCACACAGGTCCTTATAAAGTTTCTTTCGCGACACCACTGACAAATATTCAAACGAAAATCGCACTTGCAAGACGCGACATGCCATGTACACCTCTTTAAGGAAGCCAAAAATGCTCCCTTGCATACTCCCCGAACTAACAACCAAATTTGGCAAAACCCTGCCCAACCTAACCTGACACACAGTTCGCAAAAAGGGGTCATTCGTGTCACGAAAAAACATAAATAGGTTAACCAACTGGCGTAGATATAGATGGGCCAAACCTAGTCCTCCAGAACGGACGCGGTGAAACAGATTGGTGCGTCGTGTCCGCTCCCAAGTGCTTCCCCACACAAAAACCGCAAATACACGGTGCAGCTTCTGCACATTGACGCGAGAACAATGAATTGCTTGCAAGACATACCACAGCTTGGTTACAAAAAAAAGGTTACAAATTGTGGCACGCGCGAAAATAGACCAGCTGAAGCCTTTGAGCCTGTCGGCCTTCTCACGCATTTCAGCAACTTGGCATTTCCAATATGGCTCACTGTCGCGATAATTCTCCAGCGGCACTCCTAAATATTTTACTGGGGTTGCTGTCCAAGTCATGTTTGCGAAATTCGTTGGGGTTAAGGGCCAGTCGCCGTGCCAGAACCCCAAACACTTAGCCCAGTTCACAGCACTCCCGCTCACAGAACAAAAGTCTTTCACAATTTGAACCACAACACGAACGCTTTCGTAGTCAGCACAGAATACGGCAATGTCATCAGCATACGCGAGAATGAGGACCTCCGCCGCATGCAAACGAAAACCATGAACGCTGTTGCTTTCAATAACGCTCAAACAAAAAGGTTCAATATACAAACAAAAAAGCAATGGTGACAGGGGGCAACCCTGACGCACAGAGCGTTGCACTTGGATGCGCGCTCCCACCCCCTTATTTACTAACAACCGCGTCGTGCATCCTCTGTACGCCATGGCTACGCCTTGGCGGATGACTGATCCGACATTAACGTGCTCTAAAACAGAGAACAAGAGGTCATGCGGCACCCTGTCGAAGGCTTTCTCTAGATCGAGCTGGAGCATTGCGATGCTTTCATGCAAAGCGTCGCAACACTCGAGCACGGACCGGGCTGTGTGTATGTTGGTATATATGGTGCGACCTTTGATACCACAGGTCTGATGTGGTCCCACTAATTCTTGCATCACGGCTTGGAGTCTTTTAGCCAGAATTTTCATGAAGATCTTGTAGTCTACATTAGTCAGGGATATGGGTCGGTAAGCGGTAACCTGTCGCAGTCTAGCTTCATCTTCGCTTTTTGGTATTAAAATTGTATGGGATGTTAAAAATGAAGGAGGAAGCATATCCTTGTCATAAGCCTCATTAAACAGTGTAGCCAAAACCGGTGCTAAATCATCTTTGAATGCCTTATAAAGCGGTGCTACTAGCCCGTCTGGTCCTGGGGACTTTCCCGGGTTGAGGTCTTCTATGGCTTTCCGCACTTCTTCTGTTGAAATGGGCAGTTCTAGCCGCTCTTTCGTATCATCACTAAGCCGCGGCATTAAAGAGAGGAAACGGGTCTTGAAGTCTTCGGTTCTTACTTTGGTGTAACCAAAGAGCCCGCTGTAGTATTCATAAAAGGCCCTTTCTATATTTCCTTTGTCTACGAAGATTACACCGTTCCACTCTATTTTTGGTATGTCATTCTTGCGGGCGTGCCTTTTTTCCAAGCCGAAAGCACGTTTTGTGGGCATTTCGCCCGCTATCAGCCGCTGTGCCCTCGCCCTCACGATCGCTCCTCGATATCGCTCCGTATCTATTGCCTCTAGTTTCTGCTTGACGGTGCGCATTTCTTCGGTGCGAGTGCCTGGCTGCTTTCCTTCTTGCATTATCAAAAACTTTAGGTCATCTCTCAGCGTGTTTTCCTGCAGCCTTTGCTTTTGCTTTATAGCGCACGATCGTTCAATTGCCATCATTTTCATTGCCTGCTTAAATCTTTCCCACTTCGCTCCCAGAAGTTCGTTGTCCGCCATTGGCAGTTCGTGTATCGCCGACGTAACGCGATCCACGAAGATATCATCGTTTAGAAGCTTCTCAATAAGTTGATGGTGTTGGTTGACACTGAGCAACGAGTTCGAGGCTTCAAAGCGGTACAAAAGCGCCTCTAGTGAACGCGGTGTTGCCTTAGAAACGAGCTGTTTCAAAGGCTCAGGCGTGCGTCGCTTGCTCAGGCGCACATTTCGTTGTCGCGCCGAACGCTGCGTTGCTCGACGCTCACCGCGTCCGATGCGGGGCGCGTAGTCGCTGCGCCGTAGCCCATTGTCTTACACCCCTTGGCGGGTCGACGGGAACGCTGTCGCGTTCCACTCTTGAAGGCGAAGCTTAAGCGTCCTCCAATTTAACTCCCCCTTTTCATCTTTCTACATCATATTTTTGTTGTCACAGATTGGTTAAAATCGCCGAAGCGGTGCCGGTCCTTTGACGGCTACCTGACGTGAGAAGTCGAATTCTTATTTATAGGAATCGTCGGTCAGTTATTTGATTACATTGATTAGGTGGAGTGAAACATGTGGCGCCGTCGTTTATTTGGTTGTTTGTTCTTTTTCTCCTTGGAGTCGATGCACGCCGCATGCGAATGCCCTTTCTGTCTGTTTTGAATAGGTAATTGAATGTATGGATGAATGGATGCAAAACTTTAATAAGGTCCTGAGGTACGCGACTCACCGCGCTGCGTGCCGCTCCCACGTTGGGACAGTCAGGCCTTGCCCGACCGCGTAATTGAACTGGAAAATCTATAACCTACATGTCTGTTTTCTAGCTTAAATTACGTCTTGCCGGGTAATTAAGTCGTTACTCGCTTGTATTTCATTTCAGTACTTCCTCGGTATAGGTAATATGTATATTCTCACTAGCATATAATTGTGCGGTATGCGTCCCGAAGCGGCACATGGCCTCTGCGTTACTCCATATAGGGGGGCATCGGATAAATTTGGAGAAAAGGAGGAATTGATTTCTCTTTTTTTAGGGGTTAGGGGGGTGGCGAGGCTGAGTGGGTAAAACCCAAATATGAATACGGCACAGGAACCCTTGCCTTAAACAAGCGATGCTGTTGCCGTCGTGGGGAAGTGGCCGGTCTGTGTGTTGGACGAACGTGGCCACGATAATTAAACCGGCGGTCATGAGGGCGGCCCGGTGTCGTCTGCCGACAGCATGCCGGTGGTCGGCCAACGGGCTCGACATTTGTAAAAGCCAAGCCCGGCCCAAGCCAGATTGCTATGTTCGGGCCAGTCTACTTTTTAACTGACCATGGGCGTGAGCCGGATCTACCGCCGAGCCGCCCCCCCCCCCCTCTCCCTTCTTTTTTTGGCTTAGGTCATGCTACTCCATTTTAGCTTAACATGGTGATGTGGTGCAGCCAACGGCTGCTCAAGTGAGTGACTGGCCACTCACGAGTTAAATATTCTGGGATGACTCGCCAAATCGATATACACCAGAGGTGTTTCCATTAAATGCATTTCTATCAACTTGCATGATGAATTGCATTTTGTTCGGTTGTCGGTTGCCGGGGCACTTCGGCGACAAAAACGCTGTAATAGTGCAGGATTTTATTTCCCCGGTGCACTTTCGGAAACTGGCCATGTCGCGGGTACCCGAAAAAGAAAGACGATGCATTGTAGATCTGTGCCTACACAACTATTCTCAACGCGTTATATCGTAGATGACAAAAAGGCCACTGAAAACTGTGAATCGAATAGTCCATGCTTACAAGAAGGATGGAAGAATTGCGGATGCTCCCCGTAAAGCCCGGCAAACAGTGACCACTGAAGCTGAATACATGACCATTGTTGCGGCGGCTGCTGCAAACCCGACCTTTATCGCTCGGGAAATTAAGAAGAGCCTCTGGCTGGGTGACGTCTCTCACACGACTATCAAGCGTCGCCTCTACGCCCCAGCATAATAAAGAGCGCGAAAAAATGACTGTATTTTTACCCTCATCACTTATAAAACATGCTAAGTGATTTATGTGGTGATAAGCGTGTTTCTGTTAATGTATATTGATTAAGCAGGCTGTTCACAAGCTGTAGACCGAACTAGCTGGAAAATGCTCCAGTAAGTGAAGTGTGCCTTCCCGCCACACCGCCTCGGTCGCTCGATCACTTGGGTCAAGTGAAGCGTACTTTACAGCAAAGCCAGAGCGGCGCGCTCCAGCGCTGTAGCAGACGACGCGAAGCGCCTCCCCGAGGTCCGTGTGCGCCTGCGCCGCTTCGCTTCGATGCGCCGCCGCGCCGGACGCACTGGCGCCCTGCGGAGCGCGGCCACGGTGAGCCGTGTTCACCTTAAGAGTGGACGAGCCTGTACATTACAAATAAAGCGTCTAAGCATGATTTTCCATACCACTTTAACGATGTGCCACTTCGAAGTGTAAACCAGTATAAATATCTGGGTCTCATAATATCCTCTAATCTCAGCTGGACAGAGCACGTGCGTCAAGTGTCAAATAAAGCATTAAACAAACTGTTCTTCATTAAACGGGCCTTGTCATATTCTACACATGAAACAAAGCTCCTTGCATACGTCACTTTTGTCCGCCCAGTCTTAGAATATGCCAGTATTGTCTGGTTCCCGCACACTGTGCACGATATCGCCATTTTGGAAAGGGTGCAGCGGAAAGCGGTGCGTTTTATTTTTAACAGATATGGACGCCTTGATTCACCTACTGCTCTGTTACAGCGTGCTGGTCTAGCTAGCCTTGAAAGTCGCGCAATGCTTTTTCGGCTCAAATTTGTATACCAACTATTGCATAGATCATTCCGCATAAACTCCGACTCTTACATTAAATTTCGTGATACCAGACCAACCAGAAGACGGCACGCATGGGAACTTGTAGAATATCCGTTTATTAATAATACGTTTCGTTATTCTTTCTTCCCACGCTCAATTCGTGAATGGAATGCACTGGATGTAGTTGCGAAACAACAGCCTACACTAGCACAGTTTATGGATTTAATTGAGCGTGCTGCATGAGCCTAAAAGTTGTCAATATAAATAACTAAATTGCTTTCGCCATTCAATCCATCCCGATTCAGTTTGTGATAGGAAAGCACTTGCCTACACTTGTTGTTCTGTGCATTTTGTATTTGAATGATGCCTTCTACCCTGCATTTTATTTTGTTTTTTTTCCCTGGTTTTCCTGCTGGTTGATGTGCATTGGTTTCGTTGTGTGTATTATTATGTATGTATGCACTACTCCTATTCTTTAACAGTCTCCCATTATTATGTACTCATCTATTGAATGTTTTAGTAGTGTTTCATTGATGTGACTTGTTGCTCACCCCTGTAAAAATCCCCATGAGGGATTGACAGTATTCTATAAATTAATAATATATATATATATATATATATATATATATATATATATATATATAAACGGCAGCACCACGCACTGCATTTCAGCTACTCATGATTTCGGAAGGAATAGCCATTTTATTACTTGCGAACAAGATGTTAAATATGTCATGTCTTTTCCTATTCCGCCATTTGTAGCGCCTCACCATCATCAGCCTGGTTACGCCCACTGCAGGGTAAAGGCCTCTCCCATACTTCTCCAACTACCATGGTCATCTACTAATTGTGGCCATGTTGTCCCTGCACACTTCTTAATCTCATCCTCCCAGCTAACTTTCTGCCGCCCACGACTACGCTTCCTTTCTTTTGGAATCCAGTCCGTAACCCTTAATGACCATCGGTTATCTTCCCTCTTCATTACATTTCCTGCCCATGCCCATCTCTTTTTCTTGATTTCAACTAAGATGTCATTAACTCACGTTTGTTCCCTCACCCAATGTGCTCTTTTCTTATCCCTTAACGTTACATCCATCGTTCTTCTTTCCATAGCTCGTTGCGTCGTTCTCAAATTAAGTAGAGCCCTTTTCATAAGCCTCCAGGCTTCTGTCCCGTACGTCAGTAATGATAAGATACAGCTGTTATACACTTTTCTCTTGAGGGATAATGGCAACCTGCAGTTCATGATCTGAGAATGCCTGCCAAACGCACCCCATTCCATTCTTATCTTCTGATTATTTGAGTCTCATGATCCGGATCCGCGGCCACTACCTGCCCTAAGTAGATGTATTCCCTTACCACTTCCAGTGCCTTTCTACATATCGTAAACTGCTGTTCTCTTCCGAGACTCTTAAACATTACTTTAGTTTTCCGCATAATTTTTAAACCCACCCTTCTGCTTTACCTCTCCAAGTCAGTGAGCATGCATTGCAGTTGGTCCCCTGAGTTACAAAGCAAGACAATATCATCAGCGAATCACAAGTTACTGAGTTATTCTCCAATAACGCTTATCCCTATGTCTTCCCAATCTAGGTCTGAATACCTCCTGTAAACAAACTCTGAACAGCATTGGAGATTTTGTATCTCCCTGACTGACCCATTTCTTCATTGGGATTTTGTTGCTTTGGAGCCGCTATAGATATATTTCAGTATTGTTACATGCGGCTCGTCTACACCCTGACTCCGTGTTGCATCAATGACTGCTGAAGTTTCGACTAAACCAAACGCTTTCTCGTAATAAGTGAAAGCTATATATAGTGGTTGGTTATATTCGGTGATTTCTCTATCACCTGATCGATAGCTTGAATCTGGCCTATTGTTGAGTAGCATTTACGGAATCCTGCCTGGTCCTTTGGTTGACCGAAGTCTAAGGTGTTCCTGATCCTATTTGCGATTACCTTAGTGAATACTCTGTAGGCAACGGATTGCAAGCTGATCGGTCTATAATTCTTCAAGTCATTGGCGCCCCCTTTCTTGTAGATTAGGATTATGTTAGTGTTGTTACGAGATTCCGGTACGCTCAAGGTCATGAGGCATTGCGTATACAGGATGGCTAGTTCTTCTAGAACAAACTGCCCACCATCCTTCAACAAATCTGCTTTTACCTGATCCTCCCCAGCTGCCTTCCCCTTTTGCATAGCTCCAAAGGCTTTTTTACTTCTTCCGGCGTTACTTATGGGATTTCAAATTCCTCTAGACAATTCTCTCTTCCATTATTGTCTTAGGTGCCACTGGTGTTGTATAAATCTCTGTAGAACTCCTCAGCCTCTTGAACTATCTCATTCATATTAGTAATGGTATTGCCGGCGTTTTCTCTTACCGCATACATCTGACTCTTGCCTATTCCTAGTTTCCGCTTCACTTCTTTTAGGCTTCCTCCGTTCCGAAGAGCATGTTCAATTCTATCCAGATTATGCTTCCTCATGTCAGCTGTCTTACGCTTGTTGATTAACTTGAAAAATTCTGCCAGTTCCATTCTAGCTGTAGGGTTAGAGGCTTTCATATATTGGCGTTTCTTGATCAGATCTTTCGTCTGCTGCGATAGCTCATTGGTATTGTGTCTAACGGAGTTACCACCGACTTCTATTGCACACGCTTTAATGATTCCCATAGGATCGTCGTTCATTGCTTCAGCACTAAGATCCTCTTCCTGAGTTAAAGTCGATTACCTGTTCTGTAGCTTGATCAGGAATTCCTTTATCTTTCCTCATACCACTAACTCATTGATCAGCTTCTTGTGTACCAGTTTCTTCCGTTCCTTTCTCAAGTCTAGGCCAATTCGAGTTCTTACCATCCTATAGTTACTGCAGCGCACCTTGCCGAGCACATCTACATCTTGTATGATGCCAGGGTTAGCGCAGAGAATAAAGGCTATTTCATTTATAGTATGACAATTTGGGCTCCTCCACGTCCACTTTCGGCTGTCCCGCTTGCGGAAGAAGGCATTCATTGTCCGCATATTATTTTCTTCTGCAAACTCTATTAATAACTCTCCCCTGCTATTCCTAGATCCTATGCCATATTCCCCCACTGACTGGTATCCAGCCTGCGTCTTGCTACCCTGCCATTGAAGTCGCCCATCAGTATAGTGTACTTTGTTTTGACTTTGCCCATCGCCGATTCCACGTCTTCATAGAAGCTTTCGACATCTTGGTTATCATGACTGGATGTAGGGGCGTAGACCTGTATGGCCTTCAATTTGTACCTCTTATTAAGTTTCAAAACAGGACCTGCTACTCTCTCGTTAATGTCATAGAATTCTTATATGTTACCAGGTATATCCTTATTAATCAGGAATCTGACTCCTAGTTCTCGTATCTCCGCTAAGCTCCGGTAGCACAGGACGTGCCCGCTTTTTAGCCCTGTACGTGCTTCTTTTGTCCTCTTAACTTCGCTGAGCCCTATTATATCCCATTTACTGCCCTCTAATTCCTCCAATAGCACTGCTAGACTCGCCTCACTAGATGTTGCGCCTAAATGATACCTACTACCCGGCATTCTATGTGGAAGCTCTATGTTTTAGTTTATTGTATTGCTACGTAGAACCCAAGAGATGTCATTTGCGCAGTTGTGTATGGAAATTCTCTGCAATATAAGCTACCTTGTGTTCCACAGCTAATAGTATGCAAGAAAAGATTCGCCTCGAAAATTTCTTCACCGGCGACGGTTTAACACACGGTGCACTTGGATGTTCACAGGTTTAATAAAAAAGTGGTTGATTCATGACTATGAAAAACGCTTTGAACCGCGTATTTTAATATTGTTATTACAAAAAGACACGTCTGGAAATCAACTCTATGCGAGATGGTGAACAGAATCTACGGTGCTTGTGTGAAATCGCTGTGTCTCGTTTTAAGTGTAGCAATGTTACGGATATGCGGCACGTTGCAAAGATAGCGAAGTGCGACGTGCCGGCCTCACTAATGTGGAGATGGCGACAGGCACCCTGTGGTTGACACGTGGGGGCGATTCACAACAGCCGCCCAGACAGACCTCCCAAACGGGACGCGCTTCTCTGGCGCCATGTCATAGCCATGATGGCTGAACCCTGCTCTTCTCTTCGCGCCTTCACCATACCTTCCTCCTCGCGTATTTGCGTTCGCTAGTTCATCCTTCCCTGTGCTCGTTCGCTCGGTTAGGCCGACGCCGGCGGCTGCAAGAACGGGTGCCTAGAAGCTGCGCTGTAACATAACTGCTCTTTCGGAGCCCAACGAGCTACTTCACCGGTGGCACGGTGTCAAGCGAGCTTATATGCGTTTTTTAACGCTTTTGCGTAGCCTTGGCGAATAAATGACGGAAAGCGTTCCTGACGAACGATTGATGTTTCCTGGCATATTTTGGATGTGATGGATGTCCAATAATGATGGTTGATCACATGAAAGAAGAAGGTGTTTCCCAGCAAGATTCGGTTGCCCCTGTCATCGATCCACCAACACAGTATACGGTTGTAGATTTTCTGATATTATAGCGATAGCCAACTCTTTATGCCTATAACCGAATAAAGGGCATAGGTCCGGGCATGATCTTCAGCCTTTTCCTGCTGCTCTCAAAGGTCACCGTCACCACATGTTCTACCATTTTTCTTGAAAATGCGAATTACCAGAAGCAAAGCCTTCATATGTCCAAAGATAGCTGAAAGCAAAAGCCGATTACTGATTCCTAAACATAAGTAGATGATCACCGCGCATTAAAAAAGCAGTAGAAAGAACTACGCGCTCTTCCACTCTGTGAAGAAGGATGACCAGCGAAGCTCTGTATGTGGGCTTCTTAATGGCGAACTGTACCTCCGCTGCGGGTCGGCGCGGTATTGCACTATCTTCTGTATCGGCGAACGAATGGAGACTGCTTAATGTCTGCCTCACCTCCGCCGTGGATCGGCCATGCTTTGCACTGTCTTCGGGATCGGCCCACGTATGGGCACTTTTGTATATACACACGGACAATATCATGGGTGAATTAGCCCTTAACAGCTTCGCAGTAAAGAATTGCTGGCTCTGCCGTAATCGAAAACACACGAAGCATAAAATGACAACCGGCAAAGCATATTGGTTATAGATTATACTAGCGACAATGTTAAAATGGACCTAATGCGCGCTCAAAACGGCGCACCCCATCACACCACACCGCACCACACGGTGCACTGGTCCATGCGGACGCTGTCCAACTAGAAGAAGAAAACTGGCTGAATGTGAAACGACAGGTAAAGAAAGACGCCATAAAGACCGAGCTTATTGCCCAGCTAGAAAAAAAGCGCCTGAGGGAGGCACCACGCAGCGTGGCGCCATCTCTCGAGGCGACGCAAAACTTGTCCGTGGAACTGACGTGCAGCTGGCGTTCAAAATAGCACAGGTAACCCTGTCTCAGTGCCAAAAGACGACATTTAACTGTACGGCGTTCTGCATCTGTCTTTGACGCGTTTGTTGCTGGAAATGACAAATAAAATTTCAGCGCACTAGAAGTTGCAGTTCCGGTGATACTGTGAACAAACCTTAGGATGAACTCGAAAACAATATTTTGTAATTTGTTCGGACGGTAACTAGCGTATGGAATGCGGTCATGTACAAGAAGGTGGGGCCCAGGGTCCGCATTTTCATAAGTTTTGACTGGCTGCCCAGATTATATCATTTTGTTTAGGATACCTCCCCGGATAACGGGTCTGGATTTTAGCTCGAGGTCACTTCAATGTCGCCGATAACGCGAGCTAAAAGCATTTCATGCTTGCAAAGAAGCTACTATTTTTGAGACGAAATTGTGGACAGGCTTTTGCTCTCTGATGGGAAAACAACAGCTGCCTAATCGTCGAGTTTGTGTGCACACGAACACGCATTTCGTTTCCTGTTGTTCACTCCAAAGTCCCTCATGTCCAACTGTGTTTTGTGTGCGCAATATGCTCTCCTATACAGTCAGCTGTTACTGAGACAGATATGACGGTGAATAACGTTAGTCCATTGAATCGCATATAGCTGCGTTAAGTTATCGCCCATTATTTTGATCAAACTATTCTGTGCTAACTGAGATCAGAAAATTCCCACAAAATATATTTCTACTCAAACCTTTTCTCTTGGAATTACCATGGTACTTCTTGTTTAATCGTCACTTTGTGGTTTCTTTTTGTTGCATTTTATATGCACGGTGTGCCACGTAACATGAGCCACACGTTAAAAATACGCAAATGCCACGTAGCTGGACAGAACCAAGGTAAGGTTGTTTGCCATCGCTAGGAGATACCTAGATTATATGTTTTTTCATGCCGCTTAATAACATAATTTGTCCTAAATAATTAGCCAACTTCTCAAAAGTTATAATCAGATGAAAAATGTCAATGAGAAACCAGTAGAGTAACATAAAAAACTCCAGATACAGCTTTCGGCTGCTCGATTCGTGCTACAAAAAATGCTTTCGATGTGTGAAAGTTCGTAAATACACGCAAAGTGTCTTGAGTTGCCAGTCGCGCGGTAATTTTGCGTGTATTTGCGGGCTTTCGTCACACTCCGAAGAATGCTTTTATATAACACGTATTAAGCAACAGAAAGCTGTAACCGGAGTTTTTCTTGTTCTTCTACAATTTTCTCATTGATACTTATCATTTTCTTGTAATATTCCAGAAGCTGATATAATTCAGACTAATTATCTACTTAGGCGGTGTTGCGTTTCGCCTGCGACACGTGGTTTTGCCGGCGCGACTGCGGCGGGGCGGCAGACATTTTGGCCCGATCGTCGTCGCCGCAACACTCATCGCCAGGTGTTTCCAGGCGCGACTGCGGCGATGCGACCGCCTAGGGATCATCCTCGCATTCCAGTCATTGTGCCCGAAACAGGCGATGCCAAAGCAGGGATCTCATTCCAGTTATTGGGCCCGAAACAGGCGATGCCAAAGCAGGGATCTCGTTCCAGTCATTATGCCCGAAACAGGCGATGCCAAAGCAGGGACCACCCTCTCATTACAGTTATTGTGTCCGACCGGCAGCGCCACGACAGGGTGCTACGAGATCGTGCTCAACATGGTGCTACGGCAGCGCTACGACAGTGTGCGTCACCATTAGCCCATTGTACATTCACGTGCTCGTCTTTTGAGGGGTTCCTTCTTGCCCTCAACTGCGAGAGTATAAAAACAGCTGCCCCCGGACGCCAAAAGGAGGGCTCCGATTTCTTCTGTTGAGTGAAGTGCTCTCCCGTCTCTCTACTTCGGTCAAACCTGACCGCCAACTCTTTGCGATGTTAAAATAAACAAGTTGTTTCGTTGTTACCAGTCGACTCATGCTTTGCCGGGACCTTCGGATGCTTCCAGTTGTACCCCAGGCCGCCAGGCCAACGCTACCCTTGGGGCTTGCGACCCAGGTACAACCACGGGCGTCAGCGCCGAGTTCCCAACAGATCGTACCAGCAGTCCGATCCAAACATCTGGTTGGCAGCGGTGAGATCGCCTACGACTTCAAACATCTGGTTGCCAGCGGTGAGATCGCCTACGACTTCAAACAACTGTCTGCCAGCGGTGAGATCGCGACAACGGAGGCCAGCAGCGAAGAGATGCAGTTGACTGTATGCTGAGCAGCTCAACGACGATCCGGGAGCAGTGCAACGAGCCCTGTGTGACGACTGGTTGCCTGCAGCGGAACGACTGCGCGGAATTCCTGCCTGCGAGGTTTGGTGAGTGCGGGACTTTCTTCTTCTGAGCTTTGCCAGGCTTTTTGTTAGTGTCAGAAACAGAGCTGGTAATTGTGGTTGTCGTTGCTGCCGGGTTAGTTGCGGCAAGACAATAGTAAGCAGTAGAGAAAGCAGCATTCAGAGCAGCCATGGATTTGAAGTCGTTGCGCAAACCGAAATTGTTGGAGCTTGCAAGAGAGTTGGGTCTGGATGTCTCAGACAAACTAAGAAAACCTGAACTGCTAAAGGCTATTCTTGAGTTAGAGGCTGAGGATGACGAGCTGTCGGAATGCCTTGAGACTATTGAGGAGAGGTCAAAAAGACAGGAGCGCGAACTTAAAGAGCAAAAAGAAAAAGAAGAGCGTGAACGTAAAGAACAGAAAGAAAAAGAAGAGCGTGAACGTAAAGAACAGAAAGAAAAAGAAGAGCGTGAACGTAAAGAACAGAAAGAGCGAGAGCAACAAGAGAAAAAAAAAGAGCGCGAACACGCTTTGGAAATGAAGCGTCTCGAGGTAGAGATGGAACGCGCTCGTAATGGAAGTCAGGCACACGGTGCAGGAGAACGCGTATTGTTCAAAATGACTGACCTGATGCGGCCGTTTAAGCTTGGAGAGGACATTGGTTTGTTCCTGGTTAACTTTGAGCGAACGTGCGAGAAGCAGGGGTTCTCTCGGGAAACGTGGCCACAGCGCTTGCTCACTTTGTTACCCGGCGAGGCGGCCGACGTAGTCGCTCGCTTGGATAGAGAGGAGGCAGAGGATTTCGACAAAGTAAAATCGAGTCTGCTAAAAAAGTACCGGCTGTCTGCGGAAGCGTTCCGTCGGAAGTTTCGGGAAAATGAGAAAGGCAAAAGTGAGTCATATACAGAGTTTGCGTATAGGCTTATGTCGAACATGCAGGAGTGGCTCAAAGAAGAGAAAGCGTTTGGTGACCACGATAAAGTTCTGCAGTGTTTCGGGCTAGAACAGTTTTATAGTCGGTTACCGGAGAACGTGCGATACTGGGTCTTGGATAGGCCAGACGTTTGTACGGTGGCTAAAGCCGCTGAGCTAGCCGAGGAGTTTGTGACGCGTCGGGCTCGCGGAGCTAAGGACGGTCAAAAGGGTGAATTTGGCTTGAAGTTTGAGAGGCCGAAGTTCACACCCATGAGAGCAAAGAGGGACACGCGTAGTGAGGATGCGAGTGAAAGCAGTCCGACCAAACGTAAAGAGACGGCGGCAGCCAAACGCAGAAAGCGGTTCGAGATGAGGCGAGCGCGCTTGTGTTATACGTGCCAGAAGCCGGGTCACTTTTCGGCGCAGTGTCCGGAAACAACACCAAAAGTTGTGTTTTTTTCAATAGGCAGCACTGACGAGAACATGAAGCTTCTCGAGCCTTACATGCGAGACCTCCTCGTGAACGGGAAAGAGTGCCGAGTGCTTCGCGATTCCGCAGCTACGATGGATGTAGTTCACCCGTCTTACGTAGAACCCCATATGTTCACGGGCGAGTGCGCATGGATCAAGCAAGCCGTGGAAGCTCATAGCGTGTGTCTGCCAGTAGCAAAAGTGCTTATTGAAGGACCTTTCGGAGCGCTTGAGACGGAGGCGGCAGTGTCATCTATGCTGCCACCCCAGTACCCGTACCTATTTTCAAACAGGTCCGATCACCTCCTGCGCGAGAAGGGGCTTTTGTTTGGTGAAGCTAGTGTTCAGGCCTTAACCAGATCGAAGGTTCGGGAGCTCGCTGCAAAGGCGGTAGTTGCGGGGCCGACGTTATCAAACAACGAAAAAGGGTCAGAGGCGCAGCAAGCTGATATTCCGAGCACGCCCGAACTGAATAAACTTGAGTCTGTAACGTTAAAGGCGCCAGATACTGGAGAGGAAATGCCCGACACGGGAAAGTTAGAAGAGCTATCTACTGATTTGCTCATCGCGCCTACGTCAGACGGACTTGATAGGTTGCTAAAAGTCAGCCGGTCGGCTTTGATAGCCGAGCAAAAAAAGGATGGCAGCCTGGAAAACGTGCGCTGCAATGTCAAAGAAGGTATCGCCAGGAAAACTGCGCGGTTTGTGGAAAGAGGTGGAGTCCTGTACCGGAAGTATCTAGACCGCCGAGGAGTGGAGTTCGATCAGCTGGTCGTGCCTCAATGCTATCGACAGGATCTGTTGCGCTTGTCACATGGGGGTTCGTGGTCCGGACACCTAGGAGTTAAGAAAACTAAGGACCGTCTCTTGCAAGAGTACTATTGGCCAGGGTATTTTCGGGACGCAGACCATTTCGTGAGGACATGTGACACTTGTCAGCGGGTGGGCAAACCAGGGGACAAATCGAGGGCGCCGTTGAAATTGGTACCTATCATTACGGAGCCTTTTAGACGGCTCGTTATTGATACTGTGGGACCTCTGCCGGTAACAGCCACGGGGTACAGACACATTTTGACTGTGATCTGCCCAGCGACAAAGTTCCCTGAAGCAGTGCCGCTTAAAGAACTCAGCTCAGTTGAGGTAGTCAATGCACTACTGTCCATATTTGCGCGAGTTGGTTTTCCTGCAGAAATTCAATCAGATCAGGGCACAGTGTTTACTAGCGCTTTGACGACAACTTTTCTCGAAAGGTGTGGGGTAAAGCTGTTACACAGCTCAGTGTACCACCCACAGTCGAATTCCGTTGAGAAGCTCCACTCCGTCATGAAGCGCGTGTTGAGAGCATTGTGTTTTGAACATCGAACTGACTGGGAGCTGTGTCTGCCTGGGGTGATGTTTGCTTTAAGGACCGCGCCGCATGCGGCTACGGGGTTTTCGCCAGCTGAACTGGTGTACGGTCGCTCGCTTCGATCTCCGCTTCGCATGCTTCGAGAATCATGGGAAGGTAGGGGCGACGACCCAGTCGTGGTGGAGTACGTACTTAAGCTCCTCGAACGCTTAAGAAGGGCACAGGAGTTGTCAGGTGAAGCAATGACAAAGGCCCAGCAGAGGGCCAAGGTTTATTATGATCGGACAGCCAGGGCCCGTCGTTTTGAGGTTGGCGATGAGGTCATGATATTGCGCACATCGCTAAACAACAAACTAGACGTGCAGTGGGAGGGCCCAGCACGAATTGTTCAGAAACTGTCGGACGTTAACTACGTGGTAAGTCTGCCAGGAAAGCGGAAAGCACAGCAAGTTTACCACTGTAATCTGCTCAAACCTTATAGACAACGGGAAGCAGTGGTGTGCATGATGATAAACGTTCCTGAAGAGCTTCCAGTCGAGCTTCCGGGACTAGGCTCAGTGACGAACAGGGAAGACACCGGTCAAGTCATTAGTGACCTTATCAGTAAAGCACCGCTGTCGCCCGAGCAGAAAACCGAACTACACCAGCTATTACAAGAGTTTCAAGGTCTGTTCTCTGAGAGGCCTGGTAGGACTTCTGTACTTACTCATGATATAGAACTTACCTCCCCAGAGCCAGTACGATCCAAGGCGTATCGGGTGTCACCCCGCCAGAGCGATATTATGGAGGCTGAGGTAAAGAAAATGCTACAGCTCGGTGTTATTGAGGCAGGTGAGAGTGATTATACCTCCCCTTTGATTTTAGTTGAGGTACCGGGCAAGGAACCTCGTCCTTGCGTCGACTACCGCAGGCTTAATTCCATCACTAAGGATCAAATTTATCCGATCCCTAACATCGAGGAGCGCCTTGAGAAAGTTAGTAGCGCTCAGTTTATTTCCACCCTAGATCTTGTCAGGGGTTATTGGCAGGTTCCACTTACAGAAGAGGCTAGTAGGTATGCGGCGTTCATTTCACCAATGGGAACATTCCGTCCTAAAGTGTTGAGTTTTGGTTTGAAGAACGCGCCATACTGTTTTTCAAGCCTCATGGATAAAGTGTTGCGGGGACAGCAAGAATTCGCTTTACCGTATCTAGACGACGTAGCGATATTCTCCGCATCCTGGTCTGAGCATATGACACACTTGCGGGCAGTGCTAACCCGCCTGCGCGAAGCGGGCTTGACAGTAAAGGCTCCTAAGTGCCAGTTAGTACAGGCCGAGGTTGTCTACCTCGGTCACGTGATTGGTCAGGGTCGTCGCCGCCCCTCTGAAATAAAAGTGGCCGCTGTGCGAGACTTTCCGCAACCGCGCACCAAGACCGATATTCGGTCGTTCTTAGGTGTCGCCGGCTACTATCAGAGGTACATCCCTAGGTACTCTGATATCGCGGCTCCCCTGACGGATGCTCTAAGAAAGACAGAGCCTCTAACAGTCGTCTGGGACGAGACAAAGGAAAGAGCTTTTAGCGCCCTAAAGAGTGCCCTAACAAGCCAGCCTGTGCTACGATCGCCAGACTATACAAAAGGGTTCATTGTTCAGTGCGATGCTAGTGAGCGAGGCATGGGCGTTGTACTGTGCCAACGGGAAAATGGAGAAGTAGAACACCCCGTCCTGTATGCTAGTCGTAAGCTGACCAGTCGTGAGCAGGCGTATAGCGCCACCGAGAAAGAGTGTGCATGTCTCGTGTGGGCCGTTCAGAAATTGTCATGCTATCTAGCCGGCTCGAGGTTTATCATTGAGACGGATCACTGCCCTCTCCAATGGCTGCAGACCATCTCTCCCAAAAATGGCCGCCTCCTGCGCTGGAGCCTCGCTTTACAACAATATTCCTTTGAGGTGCGTTACAAAAAGGGGAGTCTCAACGGTAACGCCGATGGCTTAAGTCGAAGCCCCTAACGTAGGAATCAGCCTCAAAATTGTTTGTTACTGATGTTTTTCTTCCTGAGGCAGGATTTTTTTTAACATATTGCTTTTGTTTAGTGTTTCAAAGTGATGATATGCTTTCTAGTGCAATTTTTCAATTTGTGGACGCGTTCTGAGTGATGCTAGACTACTGTAAGGAACTAGGCAGTGGTATAAAAAGGGGAAAGAGCCTGGCAGGGCTTAGTGAGGGTTGTGCCGTGCTTGCTGACTGAGCGGTTGAGTTTCAGCGTAGTTCTAACGCTTGCCGGGAACGAGAACAAAAATGTGAACTCTCCCGAAGTCACTTTGCAGTGTCCCGTGCGAACCTGAACAAGAGAACGAGGCCTTCTCTGTGCGCTGCGCTCAAGAAACGTCAAGGGACGCCCGACTTCGGTTATGAGCATCATCGAGCGACATCCCTCCGGACAGCGGATGCAGTCCCCTGTCCATCGGGATCTCCTTCCCCCGGCGGGGCGGTCTGTTGCGTTTCGCCTGCGACACGTGGTTTTGCCGGCGCGACTGCGGCGGGACGGCAGACATTTTGGCCCGATCGTCGTCGCCGCAACACTCATCGCCAGGTGTTTCCAGGCGCGACTGCGGCGATGCGACCGCCTAGGGATCATCCTCGCATTCCAGTCATTGTGCCCGAAACAGGCGATGCCAAAGCAGGGATCTCGTTCCAGTCATTGTGCCCGAAACAGGCGATGCCAAAGCAGGGATCTCATTCCAGTTATTGGGCCCGAAACAGGCGATGCCAAAGCAGGGATCTCGTTCCAGTCATTATGCCCGAAACAGGCGATGCCAAAGCAGGGACCACCCTCTCATTACAGTTATTGTGTCCGACCGGCAGCGCCACGACAGGGTGCTACGAGATCGTGCTCAACATGGTGCTACGGCAGCGCTACGACAGTGTGCGTCACCATTAGCCCATTGTACATTCACGTGCTCGTCTTTTGAGGGGTTCCTTCTTGCCCTCAACTGCGAGAGTATAAAAACAGCTGCCCCCGGACGCCAAAAGGAGGGCTCCGATTTCTTCTGTTGAGTGAAGTGCTCTCCCGTCTCTCTACTTCGGTCAAACCTGACCGCCAACTCTTTGCGATGTTAAAATAAACAAGTTGTTTCGTTGTTACCAGTCGACTCATGCTTTGCCGGGACCTTCGGATGCTTCCAGTTGTACCCCAGGCCGCCAGGCCAACGCTACCCTTGGGGCTTGCGACCCAGGTACAACCACGGGCGTCAGCGCCGAGTTCCCAACAGATCGTACCAGCAGTCCGATCCAAACATCTGGTTGGCAGCGGTGAGATCGCCTACGACTTCAAACAGCGGAATGCAAAACAAGAATGATCTGAGAATTTTCAAGCGATGGCCAACAACATTACCTTGGTTCTGTCCAGCTGAGTGGCATTTGAATATTTTTCATGTTTGGCTCAAATTACGCGCGCCAACCTTGTTCTCGTTCTTGTGCCTTAGCGAAATTGCGTAAACCAGTTTGGGGGATTGGCCATGAATCAGAAAATGAAGGAACTGCTAGTATTTTTTTCTGAATAAGTTAGGGTGAAATGAAATAAGTATCTTGCAATTCGGATTTAATGGAATGGGATTTATTGATAGAAAAGACAGAGAGGTCGACCTGGAGCTAGTGCGCTCTAGTCTGCTACTCTGCACTGGGGAAGAGGGAAAGGGAGTGAACGTAGTTGGATGGATGATGATAAGAGAAGTGGTGAGTGCTTATGTACGTGAGACAGTTGTCTTGCTAGAGCCGCTCGTCGAGCTTGGTGTCCTGCAGAAACTTCAACAATACTTTTGTTGCACGTATTGAAATTGCAGTGTCAGGCCATGGGCCGAGGATAGCTTCCTCCGACAGTGGTTGCCTGCCAACGCTGGCTAAGAAACTGTCTAAGTTTAAAGTGTCTACTATTACAGGTATGAAGAATGAATTGTCTGGATATTTTAGTTAATTTCATGAGCATTACAGGAATTTTCAAGAATTCTAACGTGCAATTCGTTTTGTCTCACGCAGAAAGATGGAGAGGGCTTCATAAACGGGCCTGTGGCTGTTACACAGTGCGGTAGCCCCAAAGGACAAAGCTATAGAGCCAATTCAAGCCAAGCTTTTGGAAGGGTTCTTATAAAAATTTTTTCTGTTGAATAATGAAACAACGGCACGTCAGAAAGAAGAGTTCCAGAGATTCGCTCTCATTGTATAAAGGGCACAAGGGCAACATAGCCAGACCAGACCTGTGGAGGTAAAAGTTCAGTGGAGGGACTCGGCACCGTAGTCTTGTAATAGTTACTTCAATTTTTCTAGAGGAGCACCATACGTTATTCCAAGGAAAAGTGAGATACGGGAAATCAGAAGTTGCCAATGATGATTGCGTGTACTTATTCGCAGTAGTTTATTTTGTGAATCGCGCCACAGTAATGAAAGCTGACGAAGGTAAAATTGGGATTATAGGACCATCGGTGGATGCTACTGTGAGTGTATCTGCATATTAGTTTAATTCTAGGCCTTTGTGACCTGGCACCCTCACTAAACGAACGAGGCCTAAGTGTCTTGGGAGAAGAGAATGGTAAGATTTTAATGCATCTGACAATTTGAGTGCTGTTATTGAAGAACAAACAGAAAGGCAATCAGTTAAGCTTATGGCTGATGACAGAGACGGTGGCAATTTGCGTAAAGCTAAGGAAGTCTGAAAGATAGGCATGAAGTCAGGTAGCCGAATTGAAAAAGACCAATTCAGATGAGGTGATACAATGCCCATCCCTGCCTTTTCTTCACAGACGGAAGCATCAGTTGCTATAACGGTCTTTGTATCCAGGTGTGCTAGGTGGTCTTTCAGAATACTATTCAGATGTTGATAGGGAAGATGTTTAGCGCTGTTTGGAAAAATGTCATCAAATTCAATTCAAGCATCTGGAACAGAGTAAGACCACATCAAATAGTAAGACCACTTCGAATAGTTGAATATTTAATGGGTCGAACAGCTTTTAAGCGAACATAACTTGAGAGCAACGTGACCGATTCTATTGACAGTTTAAAACAGTAGGCCGCTTCATTTCCGAAAACATATTGTGATATCCTCCGTGGTGATCTTAATATTTTTAGAAAAGCTTCTAGTGATAGGATATTAAATCGCATGAGAAGAGAAGGCAGACGTGCTCCTTGATATAAGATATCGTTAGCGACAAACTTAGGAAGCCCAAGACATAAATGCAACGCCTCTCGTTCTAATAGAATCAGAGGCCGAATTTCGTATGCAGGTCCGCAAGAAGACAAAATGCAGTCCAACTCTATTATCGCGCAAACATACATGTAATAGATCATAATGAGAATATGCCGATGCAACCCTGATCGAATGCTCCTGAGCCTACGCAACATTCCTACTGTGCGTGCTCCCTTTGAGCTAATATACTCTACATGTGGACTCCAATGAAGCTAATCCGTGTACAGTACGTCCAAATATTTAAGTGAACTCAGCTGTGGGAAACTGTCTTGTCGATAAAGAGTCTAAATTTGTGCAGGAACACTTTGAGGCGATACTAGGATGGCGCCTTTAGTGATATTAATAGAGAGGGTTTTTCCATCAACATTTCTACGCAGTACATATAAGACTGTAAATTTTGACACGAGACATGTAAGTGTACTGATTCAGTAAAAATGTAATGTCGTCGGCGTATAGGTACACATGCACATTTTTTTGCAAAGATGCAGTACACACTAAAATATTAAACACCAATGGAGATAGGAATGATCCCTTTGTTTGACCTCTCGACTACAGATAAGTTGATGAAGACAATCAGCGTAGACAGCAGTAAAATTGCCTACCGTTTCAAAATTAATAAACCCACGCGAAAAATATTTTGGCAGACCAGCATTCTTAATCGCGTTTATTAGGCTTACATGTTCTACGCTGTCATATGCCTTAGTTATTTACAAAGTGACAAAGGCTGCATATCTTTTCTGACATCGAGCAAGTTGAATACGACTTTCTAGGTCGACATGCGGCATGGGCACACCAATTAGAGCACCGACGTCTGAAGCCAATCTAGCATGGGCTAAAAATCTTGTTCTCTGTCAGACAATAACCTATGCGGTGCTGTAAGAGTGTTTCGAGGAGTTTTATTTCATAACATGTAAGAGATATTGGCCTAATGTTAATTCTTAACTGACACCTTGCTTTTTTAATATTGGGATAACTTTTGCAAGTCTCCAATCCGAAGGAATCCACGAATTTTTAATAAGATGGTTTACCATGTTAAGTAATGCGTGTGATGATATCTTAAATAAAGTTTTTTTATTATTGCCGTAGTAATGCCATCGGGGTCGGGAACCGAATTAGGCAGCTGGCTTGGTACATTTTCCAGCTCTGAAATTGTAACTTCTTCGATGTCTTCACCATGAGGTAGGCGGCATAGCGAGATTGGACAAAACCAATTTAAAGCGACATTCTAGACCTTTCGCAGTATCTTTCAGTAATTCGCCCGATTCGCAGGGTGTGGGAACCACAGAGTCGGCGTTTATTTGTGCCGGAAGGACCTGTTTATTCCTCAGAAATCGAAAAAGTGCTTTTTTGTTGGCGGCCTTTGAAGGAAATTCGAAGTGCTCACTATCAAGTTTGTATTTCGCATTTGCAACTGTTCTTTTAAATGTTGCTGTGGCGAACTCATAGTATCTCCAACTGCTAGGGCACTGATTATAAAGTAGTCCTGGCAACGCTGCTTTTTTTATCCTGTAATGGCGTGAGCACTCTGTGTTCCACGAAGGGTTAGAAGACCCGCTTTTAGTGGAGTGCACAGTGGTTAGAGATCTTTTTTTACGGACTCTTTTAAAACAGACAATAAAGTTATGCCTTTTTATTCTTCATTATCCAAATGCTGATTCGATAAAGTAATGTGCAAGACCTTTTTGAATGTGCTTAAATTAACGCGAGTATTTGAATGCGTAGTAATTTGAGTCAGTGGGTATACGAGCTCAAGAAGAATAGGAAGGTGGTCACAACTTGTGCCCGAGTTTACTGCAGACCAAGTGGATATATACAAATTAGTACTAGCGAAGGTGAGATCTATAGCGGAAAGAGACTTACTACTAATAAGCTCTGGTGTTCGTGCGTTAACCGCTGGTAACCAATGGCATGATAAATTACTAGCAGCCCAATCCCACAAGCGTTTATCACTCCAATCCGTCTTATACCGCCCCCCCCCCCCTCCCGATGGATGGTGAGAGGTAATCTCCGGCAAAAATGATTTCTTTTATGCAGGACATAATTGCTGTATTTAGGACAATAATATTCAGAATCCTCCGTGGGCGGAAAGGCGCGGCGCTGCGCAGCCGCAGAACGCCTGTGGCTTGGTACTACTAGTGGCGCATGCGCAGTAGTGACTAGGGAGCGAGAGATGGACAGAGAGAGAAATGTATCCGCGGCGAGGCGACGTCGTGACGTCATGTGCCTCCTCGGAGCACCGCCACGGCGAAATCGCAAGTTCGCGGCCCGCCGTTTGGTATGACGTCACACCGCGTTCCTCGTCGTTGCCTCCGCTCGCTTCGCCAGCTGCGTCGCATGCCTGACGTATGTCTCCACTTCGTACGGAGCGGAGGGCGAAGAGGAGATAGAGACAGGTTGGCAGCCACCGCAGAACAACCCTCTTCCCTTGCCTGACCTCTCCCCTTTGCTTGCTCTCCTTGCCTCGCGCGCCATAGAAGAGAGCACGCATCCGGGACGCGTTACTCGGTCGCGCACGGGAGATTCAGCAGCGTTTGCCGGGTCACCCTCGTTTGCCGGCTCACCCCCACACACTATCACTCATACGGAAGCTCACGGTGACGGCGACGTCGACGCCAGAAATGGATCCGGAATGTCTATATAATTGCTGTGCCAATATGTTGGCTCTGATATCGCAAGCACCAGAGACCAGCGCAGCTGGAGGTAGGCCAGCAAACTAGTGCCAAACTGCAAACAAGACACACGAGAGCCGGCAACGCGTCCGTACGGCGTCCGCTAAAGGCGTCAACTACAGCGCGCGCGATTCGCGTGTCCAACACCGTAGAAGACGCCGCGGTTGTTTCCATTTTGTACGCAGTGGCGGGTGCACATCGGACAGGAGGACATCGAGGCATCCTAGCAGCCGCCGGAGAAGAATGCCCCTCCTTCCTCTATCGCCTGATCCCTCCTGCCTCGCGCGCCACACTAGAGGGCATTCATCAGGGCTGCATTCCTCGCTCGCGCGCGCCGCTGCTTCTCCTCCGCTAGGCTCTACCAACAACTCGCCGCGTCGCTTTGCTACGCGATGCTATTTTTCATAAGGTTATAAATTGCACTGGAACTGACGCCCTCTAAGCACCTGCTACAACGCTAGCCACTTTACTGAGGACTGCCATTTGTCGCGCTTAGTGGAGTCTATTAGGCCACATCCTGCCTCCTTTCTCTATTATCATTCACTTCCCACTGCCTCTCCTCTGACGACCCTTCGCCGTGCTCCCTCACGGGTTCCAGAATCAAGCGTCTTTCTTTTTCTCTAGATCACTATCCTCATTTTTATACTCTGCTTTCACTCTCTGTCAGTTCTCTCTCCCGCAGCTCGACGAAGCTAGAGACGCAATGAGAAACCCAGCAATGTTCTAGCATCTCTATTTTAAATGTTGCTTTGCACTATAACGTTGCCCTGTAGTTCCTCCCGTATGCATATCGCGACGCGAAATTTTCTTCACTGAGCATCCGTTTGGGCTGCATTTCTAAAGCCCTGTTGCCCGCCGCCGCAGTGGTCGACGATCCAGACCACAATAAATGGCTAAATATAGTCCGACGTAGCGTGAACGAGCGCATAGGTTGGGTGGCGTTAACTATAACAATAGTGTCTATATATAGCACGGCCGATGGTTCGACGCACTGACGCAGCCAACGTAACCGGACGCGGCCAACGTGATCCACAGAAGCGCCTTTGCAACACGGCAGCAGTTTGCAGCGATATGAAAATCGTCAGTTTGTTTTAGCCATCCAGTGAACAACAAATAAAAACATCTGGTGAACAAAATAAAGTAACTTTCTTCTTTTTTGTGCAAGTTAGGATGATGGCACTTTTTCGATTACGAATCTACCCTTAGTATATGACAGGACTAGCGAGGATATACTCTCCGCAAGCGGTTTATGTTGCATATATACGCCATAATTATAGTGGTCAGCTGCTAATTTAGCTACCGCCTGAATTACGCCGCTAGTTGTTACCTTGCAAGCAGGTACTACGGAAACAACTAATTTACCACGACGAAGCAGCCTGCGAATAGAGTGCTATAACCATTTAAGCAAAACCTAGGGCGCTAATGTAAATCGATTGTCAAACTTTTCAAAAATCTAAGCTAATCTGAAGCTTCATTTGGGTACACACGTCTACATTTCCTTACGCATATAGGCACCAAACACGGCTTTCGGTAGCAGTAAAAATGCTGTATGAAAAGCTGAAGAAAATGCCTGAAATACAGTCAGTAGTCTAACTGAAGACACACCTTAATAATACGACCGGTTCAAAATTAAGCGACCGTTCTGGGTTTTTTGGGAGGAGAAACAAACATAGCATGCAGTTAAAAAAGAAGTCGCTAACAGATACGGAAATTTCTGGCTCATGTCTTACTTTTGCACATCATCATACCGATCGCCAAACTAACTCTTTCATATTCCAGTGTCTTACCAGTACTCACCAACGGTGCAGAAACCTGGAGGCTTACGAAAAGGGTTCTACTTAAATTGAGGACGACGCAACAAGCTATGGAAAGAAGAATGATGGGTGTAACGTTAAGGGATAAGAAAAGAGCAGACTGGGGTGAGGGAACAAAAGCGAGTTAATGACATCTTAGTTGAAATCAAGAAAAAGAAATGGTGCACGGGCAGGACATGTAATGAGGAGGGAAGATAACCGATGGTCATTAAGGGTTACGGACTGGATCCCAAGGGAAGGGAAGCGTAGCAGGGGGTGGCAGAAAGTTAGGTGGGCGGATGAGATTAAGAAGTTCGCACGGACGGCATGGCCACAATTAGTACATGACCGGGGTTGTTGGTTATGGGAGAGGCCTTTGCCCTGCAGTGGGCGTAACCAGGCTGATGATGATGATGATGATGATGATGATGATGATGATGATGATTATTCCAGTGAGAAGGCCTATTCCACATTTGGAGAACTACATCTGTAAATCGTCAACTGTCGCCTGAAGTTCTCTTAATTTGGTGATGCAATGTAACTATCTGGAGTCTTGGAATGCGAACCTCAGCCATTGCTGTGCATTCTGAATTTATTACGATACGACGATTATATGCTCTAACGATAGCAAAAGGTATCCAACTTTTATTCTTTCTAGCAATCTCAGCTAGAATATCAGCTGCGTGCGCTTTCTTTTTAGTGCATATATTCGCTCTCTCTCACTCAGCATCGCGCCAATATTTTTTTTTTGTTTCGTCGCTTATAGCAGGCACCTGGGCTTATTGGTCATTTGATTTAGAGTGATCAACATTTTTGTTCGATAAGTTAGCAGTGCAAGAATTTAATACAAACTCTGATTATTCATGTCTTAATAATGTATGCTAGGCCACGCCTTTCTGTCCCGAAGTGGGAGCGACCCCCTACGTGCCAGTGCCCCTTCTGGTGGACTTCAATAAAGTTTTTTCCATCCATCTATCCATCCATCCATCCATAGCCACTGCATCATGTTATTAGCCTGGAGATTTAATTCTCCTAACCTGCCTCCCCGCTCCCAACTTTGGTTAGCTGAACATGAAATTGGGGCAATATTTTGTAAATGATTTTTACCGATAATTATGTTCCATTCCTAACAGCTGTTACGTTGAGCAGAAATCCTGGCGATCATGGGGAGCGGTTTTAGTGCGAGGAAATGACTAAGGCAGCAAAACATTAAAAAAAATTAAATACGGCCTTTTGAGTGCTTACCCATCAAGAAACTAGTTTCCTTTAGCTGGCCGAGTCGAGTTTCAAGCGACAATAATTTCTTCCTAGTCGTCTCCTACGCTGGTGAAAAATATCTCACTCCAAACTTCATGTGGACGAAGCAAACTTGATTGGTACACAGTCAGATCGTTCCCGTCTAATGTCTTCAGCAACAATAATTATTTAGCATCTTCAATTATTGTTAGCGTACAGTGAATTACTGCTGAGAGTGCATATTTATGCCCGACGGCCTCCTTCAAAGACAATTTTTTTCTTCGTTGTCGAGAACCCACAAATCGCACATGTAGAATTCAGTAATGCGACGTCGCGTACGAGCAAGTACGTCTCTAGATGTACGCCGGAACGTTGCGGGGAATTATGCCTACCTGTATCCGCCGTCAGCTGCAGTTAGGTGTGCAGTCACGGTTACCGTAATGCTGCTCTCGCCACCTAGAACAAATAGAGGGCCGAGTAACCATCCTCTTTCTCCTCGAGTAGCCAGTTTCCCACGGGCCGTCGGCACGAGAGTACGTAAGCGTGAGCAACAGAAGGAACGATTATCTTCATCCCTCGGATCCCGCGTTATCGCTATACAGCACTCGTGAGTCTGTAGATATTACAGCTTTCGCGTCTGTTTAATCGAATACAGTCCTCAGAACTTTCCAAAAACAGTAATTTTTTATACATATCGATGACCACTGCTACACTGGGGGACCTTTGTGCGGTTCCAAAATGTGTATGTATAATCCAATTTGAAGTGTCTAAACACTCAGCGTTTCTTTTTTATTCAACGGTATAATTCGGACTTGGGCTCTTATGTTAAATGCCTGGGAACTCGAACATGTTTGTTACACATATGCTAAACATTGTGTTATCTTCACTCGCCTGGTGTACATCATTACTTTTTTGAGCTGACCACACTTTCTCAAACAACGTCGAAATAAAAGAAAGAACTTTATATGAAACAGCTATAGTGAGGTGTTTAGAACGCCATACCACTAAGAAAAGCCTCATAGCCCATGAACCGGCAAACCTGTATTCGCAATCAAAAGCTGTAGTTGGCAGACAAATCGCACTTTCGGTCAAATGAAAAGTTTCAGTGCGTCTGAAAAATTCCGAGGAATAGCTTTGTGAAGAATGAAAGACCAGGTATGAGCCACCTTGGTGGTAGAGAAGTACTTGGGTATGCATGATTCGGAAAGTGATTCGAAATTCTAATTCTCGAGGCGGCGTCCGACGCTGGATGCCGACGCGGGACGCCGTCGCTGACGCCGGATTTTCTGCGACACGGGCTCCTTAACGCTGTCGCCTTAACAGCGGTAGTTTACTACACACAATAAGGCGTACCAGCTGCATTATGTGCACTTAGGCACCACTGTATGGCTGAAGAATTAGATTTTGCGGCAGCCCGTGTAGCGTTCAATTAAGCTGTTCTTTTCATGGCAGCAGGTCCTGTGACAATTTCAGCGCACCTCGTTATCGTTAATAAGGAAGTTAGTATTTCGAATATGTCATTATCATTGTATCTTCATGTCACATTTTCCTACTTGCGCTTCATTTCTGTGGGAAAATGTCTTTCTGCCTATACCAACTAGTTAACAAGTCTAGTCAGGCACGAAGGCTACACACAAACCACAGTTAACTGCAAAAGGAGTGGCCGTGCCTCTGTGCAGTTCGACTTCAAAATACCAAAAAAAGCAAAACTAGATGTTTCGAAGAGATGCAATGCCATTATCAAGAAATTGTGTTTTGACAGAAAATTAGAACGATGGTAAGAAAATAGCACGAGCAAAATGTAATAGCGCACAACACTGCATACGCTGAACCCAGAAAAGAATATATTTCTGAACGCAGATTCAGTTACATTGATTCCAGTTGGGCAGTCCACATATTCGACATGCAGTTTCACCAGAAGCTATTGCTGCTGATGCTAGAGGTTGCAGGAAATTATTAACGCTTTTCTTTCAGTTCTTTCAGCGACATCGGAAAGCCATGAAAACCAGTGCCTCAAGAAAACTTCGGGAACTGCGTGCAAGACTGAAAACACAAAAACCACGCAGGTAACGTCCGCTGTGACATCGAACATGTCGCAACGCGCTTCCAGGAGATCGCCACGCATTGAAACATCCAGGGCACATTTAGGACTTACACAGTGCGTCCGACCTATAGTGTTTGCAGATATTATCGTCTGTCCGGAAGAGAAAAGGGTGGGCGCCTACCGTAGCTTCCCGTAGCGAATACCGGATGTCGCATCCACGAGACGTGCCGTATAAGTACCGACGGCACTCCCTCCTTCGTTCACTCCGGACAAGGATTTCCCACCATGAGCATTCCTCTACTGCTCGGGCTCCTGCTGGGAGTAGTAGCGACCACCTACTCTGAAGAATCGCACAGTGAGTAAATTTTCATCGTTTTAGGTATTGCTCAGAGGGAAACGACTGTTCTCACTCACTCGCCTGTTCCTTTCTGCCCGCCTTACTGCTTATTTGGGCATAATCGCCTACGGTACTCAAAGCTCGTCTGCGAATAGCAATTCTAAAAAAATCAAGAAAAAACGCAAGCGAGCCCCGATTCCTTAAGGGTAAGCGCACCCCTCCCCCCTATCCCTCTCTGCGTGGTACGCATATACATGTTTGGCAGGTATCGTATAAAATTCCCTTTGTGTACACAAGAAAGTTGAAACTCATTCACAGAAAGACAGTAACCTTAAATTGTTCATGTCTGTCACTATCGCGCGCTGTCACTCACTGCCCATTCTTTCTTTCTCTCTCTAGTTCTTCATTGGTTATATAAAAGATATCGTGAAATGGTTATCTCAAGTTCTGCATTGGCGAGACACGCAATCTTTTTAGATGGATTAAGGCAGATCTTCGCGACAATAGGAAAAACAAAACAAGTTAGAACGACTTCATGGAGCAATACACTGTAGCACTTGCTGTGTTTACTTAAACCCTGCAGGTGTATCCGGGACCGAGAAGCGCTTATCATTGCCATTTCTTTTGGGCCGTGTGCAGGATATACAATACTGACAACAAACGCATTGCGACAATCCTACTGTCTTACTTTCTCGCGTTGCTCTCCATTCTGAACAGGAGACCCGTGGGGGCCCCAATGTGTAGCGTTAGGTTCATTTCTTTTACCCGTAGCATTTAAGCGATTGTTTGCTTTCATATGGCAGTACATTTTCTTTTAATAATCTCTAGTACTACGCCGTCTCAAAGAAAATTATGCAGGTATAATCCGCTGTCCGTGAGGCCCCTTTTAACACTAATAAAACGTTTATTGAAGTATGTCATTGCATGAAAGGAAGACCGAACAATGCACGTTGTATAAAAAAGGCAGAAAGCAATCACTCATTGGGGTGCACTGCAAGAAAAAAATTTTTTTTCTGGCAGGCTCTATTATTACCAGCAACGCTGACCTCTTAGATGCGCCTACTTTTTCATGAAGGAGACACTGCTGAAATCAAATAATGATTATGTATCTCTTGGCGTAAGCTTTACATGGAAAGCCAACCTATTAGTGCATTTTATTTCCAATGCGAAACCTCAATTGTTGATGTAACGTTTCTAATAAATCTAAGCGCTAGTACATTCCATTTGGTAGGCTATCCACAGTTCTTCCGTTGTACGCTGCAGAAACCTGTATCATCACGCGCTGAAATTCGGTTCGTTTAGCGGGTTAGGGACTTGTTTTGTACACAAAGCGTCTTTGAAAATGTGGAGCAGACGGGGAGGTTTTGGGCGCTCCAAGCAAATGTTCCCAAAAATGGTCAGAATTTTTAAGCTCACCTTATAGAACTGTATTTATTGCATGCTCTTGTGGAAACAAGCAAAAAAGTGTCCTGGAATCATTCACGACTGCTTGATGTGTTACATCTGGCCGCACATAGTCCTCGTCCTAACTAAAGAATGTTTCTATAAGTAAATAAGACTCCGAAGTGCGCTAAAACAATTTTATCATGTGTATAACGTTTTTAAGTATTATCATTATTTTGACTCTGCATTTCTGTCGTTGCAGAATGGCCGAGCTGGAATAACTACGGCAAAAGCGATGCAAGATGTGAAAGAGCGTTCAATCTCCAACTCGTACGTAGCGTTGCTCCGGACCCATAAAACGTGCATCCAATATCATGCACGTTTTGATATATACCATCATTTTTCAACTACTGCCTAAATCTATCGTAAACACGTACTTAGCTAGGTAGTACCACTTTGACGTCTAAGTAACGTGTTATCATACTTATGCTTCAATATGTTTCAATGAAAAACGCACTTGTCAGCGCCCTAGTATGGTATTTGGAAAGTATCGTTGCATCAAATGACATACCTTCTCTCGCAACATTGTACTATTTAGTTATTATGCAACTTACGTCATAGACAGAGAAGCTTGCATACATTAGACAATAGTGCAAGGCTCGTTCTTGCGATAAGCCCTGCTGACATTTGTTGGTGTAGTATTTCAACTTTCAGAAAATAAATTTGTGCGGTTTATTCACATTCCTTCATTAAAATTTGTGCAACAGTGCAAATCAATGTACAATAAATGAATATGTTTCCATGCATATGCGGATCCGCATATGACGTCTTCAATAACAAGTGTGCGTCTTTGTTCCAGCCCTTCCGAGTCCGGTGCCGGTACCTCTGCAAAGGATGGCCAGTCCGTGCTGTTAACGAAGCTGACGGCGAGCCCTGTGCTGTAAGTGCCCGTTGTTCCAGGGCCAGTGAGGAGTTGTACGTAATGCAACCCTAGTACAAGCTGTACATCCTCCTCGGTAGCTCATCGGTTATTGCATTTTGCTGATGACCTTGAGGTTACTGCTTCGATCCCCGGCACTGGCGGTCAACTATTTATGGTGTCGAAATAGAAAGGCTTTCGTGCGCTTTGCCTTAGTTAGACGGTAAAGAACCACGGCTTTAAAAAAAAAATTTCCGAAGTGCTCCAATCTGGTTTCTCTCATAGCCACGCTGTCGCCTCGGCACGTTCAACCACATGAATCAATCTGTATGACCTGTGCACTGGCATAAGCAAAAGAGGTCAGAGCAGGCAACGCTGTTATCTGTGGCATGGGTATCGCGCTAACCAAACAGTTGCTTTCCAGTGACCAAGCCTGATTGCAAAAGGGATAGTGAGCCAGTGAACTTAACTTTTTTTAATGTAAATAAATATTGTTTGGATTGATCAATGGCAAACATGGTCATGCATTATATGCGATACACTTTATTCCCACCAGAACTCGTATATACTAAAACTGCCAATCTACGACACATTGGTTCACATGCTGCTTAATAATTTTACCTGTCCTTGTGTCCTTGTACTGATTATTATGGTATCATCAAATGCATGACCTTATTAGACGATACATTTTTTTTGTTGTAGAGAAATGTTTATTAATTGTTTTTGTTTTCATTGTGCTACGTGCTCAGTTGCCTATCCCAGAAGTAGTGGTGGCGCAGTGCTGTAGAAGTCAATAATTAGGGCATACAATAAACACATTAATTTTTATCTGCTAAGTATGCTAAGAGCCCTGATGGGAATTGCATAAGGGGTAATGGTGGAGGACGGCGAAGGTACACATCTGAATTTATTTTAATGCATGCGCCTAAATAATTTATTATGAAGTAGCTAACGGAACATCAAAGCTCTGGTCACTTGCTCTTGAATATTGAACTTGAATACAAATATAGTACAGATAAGGCCCATATAACACGGGATCGGCCTTATATCTTCCATACAATACCGCGTTGTGTTAAAAATGACGGTACCGAAATAATTATTCGACACATTACGATACCAATGGAAAGATACTGGCTTCTACATCGTCTTTAAGTGACTGAATACTATTTTATGCTGCCAATTCTGGATCAGTATGAGTCCCGCTGTGTAAGTAATAAAGCTAACGGCGAGTTTTGATATTTATTCGTCCGTGAAAATATCGGGCAAACATTGTAGCAGCTGTCAACGCTTCTTGTGAAGTGCGATCACGTGCCAGTAGAATATGCGCCATTAAAAATATATAGTTACTACGGAATATGGAACAATGAAATTGACAGGCGTGAGAGCTCTCTCCGTACAGCAAGCAGGTTAAGAATAAACCATTAGTTCAAAGCTTAAACGTAATGCGTTGTTGCGCACTGACTCGAGGCTGTTCCTAAGATTAGTTTGTGGGGATGCCATATAACCCTGGTGGGACTTGGCGAGAAATATAAAACTAGGTGAGACCTTCAAGGCTTAAGTAAACAATAAAGTTCAGTTGTTAGACCAACATCGTCCCGTGAAATCCTTCGTTCCGGCGTATGCGTTTCTTTCGATGGTTTCTCTCCTAGTTCACCATGTTCCAAATAGCCTAGCAAATATGCCCTGCTGTTACACGATCAAAGCAAAGTTCAAAGACCGGATTATGGTGATCTAAAACTGCTCTCTGCTTTACTTTCGCACAAATTACTTCCTGCACTCTGAGTGGTGTAGAACAATCAATATGGAGCAACCATTGTAAAAAGAACTGTACACAACTAATTCACAAATAATAATTGGGATATTATATGCCTCATTCTATGGCCGAAAATTCCTTTGCACGAACACAACTGAGCAGTCAAAAGCTGTTGAAAAAGATATTTTCTTATTAAAGAAATAAAAGTACCTTAAATTGTTTGCATGTAATAAAACTGTGCTACACTGCTGATTTGGCGGGGGTTTATACGTAGTTAAACATAAGGCAGGAAGACAGGCGATTATTATGTGTCACCGCTGTAACTGTCACACAAAATTATTGTTTTTGGTCACTTGCATGACGTGGCTTAACATTCCGTTGTGTTGGCAGTTTCCCCTCGAAAGGTTCTCCGTTATTCTCTACTTTGGAGTTCGATCATTTTATTTTAAATATGGCCAGTTGTGAGACATACCATTCCGCATATTCTCCGTAAGAATTTTAAAATGAAGAGGCGTATTGCCAGAGGTTAGATGGTTATGTTTACGACTTCTCCAACACTATTGATAAACTCGTAGGTTCGCATATTATTTCTATATGAAAGAGAGCGAACTAGAGAACCGGCAACCCATATGATTGAAGCGTGTGTGCGTCGCTGATAAATTCAGTATTCTTCGTAAAGCTTGCGACAGGAACTGTCACAATTTAGGTACTCCTCTGGAAAGTCGGCCAAGGGATAAATGTCATGAAGAAATTAAGACCTAAATCACGCAGTAAACAATTATGCAGTGGCCTCCGCACCTTGCGGGTTACTCGTATTCGTTACAAACTTTTTTCGTTGTGGAACCTAGGCGGCAGTAGTGGAACCTTCTGCTTAATGTGCAGCAGTAATTTAGGCCCGAATGTTTGTCTCCTAATGGTGGGACCAGTTTTAATGTATCTAGCAGTGTTCAAGTAACATGGAACTAGCGGAAATAGACATAGATGATGGAGGATAGCCAGCACGGAAATATTAATTCCCATCCGGAAGATGCTGTCGGAGTTTTTCATTGCTCCAGCAATCTACAGACGCCGTACCTTCTTCCACTTCGTACAGGCTCTCTTCCGCGGTACTGGAAAGTGCCAAAATGGACGATGCGTGGTAGGCAGTTCAACGTGGTCCGTCTCGCGGCCAGACACGGAATTTGCCGGAAGGGGCCGACCCGAACCGACGCCAGAGACAAGCACAGAGCCTCCGGCATCCCAGGGTGGAAGCGAAGCCGAAGGAGCACAGCCTGTCACTGAAGCCGAGCCCGAATACCCAGTTGCTACAGAAACATCTGCTGCGCCCGAACCTGCCCCGGAACCTGAACAGCAACCTGGAGTGGAACCCGATACACAACCTGAACCGGAACCTGCACCGGAAGGTGCGGCAACGGAAGGCGGTGAGGCACCTGCCGAGTCACAGCCTGAGGTAGAGCCGGAAATTCAGCCCGAAGCGCAGCCAGAGCCAGAAGCGCAGCCACAGCCCGATGCACAGCCTGAGCCACAACCTGACGCACAGCCGGAGCCACAGCCAGAAGCAGAGCCTGAACCACAGCCTGAAGCACAACCAGAGGGACAGCCAGAGCCAGAGCCACAGCCTGAACAACAGCCAGAAGCAGGACCTCAACCAGAATCTGAAGCACAGCCGGAACAGCCAGAGCAGCAACCTGCTGAAGCCCCACAAATCCCCCAAGTTGGAGAAGAACAGAATGTGCCAGAAGAACAAGGCGGCGCATCCCAGCCCGAGCCGCAACCAGGCGGCTATGCTGAAAATGAGGTGCCTGAATAAAAATGGTGTCGTGAAATAGTATTTATTCTTTATTCATTCCTGGTTCACTGTGTTTCTGTTCCACTTCCACATTAGTGGGACTTGATTGGTTACAAATTTTCGAGCCAGTCCCTCCTCGCTTGTTTGTCCTGCGAAATCAGGAAAACGCTATATAAAAAAAAAGATTATACAGATCCCACGCGCTGTAGTAATAGATGTAAGCGAATCTTTCTGCGCTGAATGCTTTGACTATATAGAGCGGTGATATTGACGGCTAAAGCTTAATTTCTTCAACATTTACGCCAATATTTACGGCTAAACTTAATTTCTTCATCATTTGCGCAAACACGAAAGTGATGACTTGATGTTAAACGTTACCTTGCGCGCACCACTGCTGTTTGTCTACGTAGTACACAGGACACACTGGGAGAGGTGTTTGCTTAAGACGTTGTTGTGCACCATATTTTATAACCTCTGAGAGGGTTGAGCATTGCCATTTCCTTACATGGCACATCGCATTGTGGCAGAAGTAATAAACTGGAATTGGATTATGGGGTTGTACGTGCCAAAACCAGACTAAGATTATGAGGCAAGCCGTAGTGGCGGAGTCCGGATTAATTTTGACACCGTGATGCCTTTAACGTGTCCCAAAATCTAAGTGCACGTGCGTTGCCTATTTTTCCCCCGTCAAAATGCGGCAGCCGCGATTGGCATCAAATCCGCGACCTCTAGCAATATCATAGCCGTAAACCTAACCCGGCGGGCACAGAAGTGTTGATCTGCCAGTCGAGCGCTTCCGCAGTCTCTCCTAGACCCTGCGGAGCGCTTTAATTAATGCGGCACTGCTTCTGCACCCCCTGCGTAATTTTCCCAATTCACATATATGCATGGCGTTCGTTTTTCAGAAATAGCACCAACGTACTGTACCGTACCTTGATCTTAAGCTTATCCTGTTTCTTCGGAACCCCTGTGAAGTTTCCTTGCCTTCTCACGTCACCTCCCCCCTTCTCTTATATGGAAACTGCCTCTTCTCCTTCTCCTCTTCTCCTCCCTACAGTTCTATCTGCGTCCCCTCTGGCCTCAGATGTTAGTAGAAAGGCAAGCGCTGCAGTTTCTGCACTGCTTCTGTGGGAGCCACTTATAATTACAGCTGGCAAACGTCTGATGTGGCGACGGCCAGGGAGCACCAGAAGATATTATGCGCATTCGACGCGGCGGGGTGAAAATTAGTTTCTCCCGTCGCCTTTGCTCTCGAACTCGCGTGTCTTATATATATACAGGCTGTGAACCACCCCCGAGGCGGTGTGCGCGACAGCAGCCCGCAGCAACAGCAGCAGTGGGAAAGTCAAAGGAAGAGGCTAAGAAAGCTTCCCTTTAGTAAGACGTACAGGTAGCTGGTGCACGAATAAGCCGAACAAATGAAAATAAATTATTTTTGATTCTACGTAATGTCGTAAGTAGCCCTTCGTTAGTGGTGCAAGATTTTCGTAGCCGCGCCCACGTAACCTGTATGTAAGGAAACCGTGAAACTAAACATTTTTTCGGACATGCGCAACTGGCCCACCAGTAAAAGCAGCTATGATAAGTTTGCTAAATTAGTTCCACTAACGACTACAACGATCTCAACGCTAGTCTGGACAATATACATCAATGGTGTTTTGTAAAATGGGGATTGACCCTTAACACGAGCAAATGTGTCTGCCTTCCAATAAGTAGCCAAAAAATCCGCTGTCATATACCTACATATTAGGGCCTCCATCATTACAAGGAAGTTATAAATATCTCGGTGTAACGCTAACTTCAAACCTGTCTTGAAATCTTCATACTGATAATGTTTGTTCATCCAACTTTCGCGAGTTTTGTGTCCTTAACCATAAACTTAAAACTGCTATTACTAATGTTAAGCTGTTCTGCTATACTGCTCTTGTACAGCGAAGACTGGTATATGCGTGCATTATATGGATACCTCATACGAAGCGTAACATTGATTGTCTTGAGCGTATTCAGAGAAAGGCCGTAATATTTATTTTTAATAAATTTTCAGCATTTCTTTCCCAACCCTTGTAAACGATACTGGCGCTAGATGCATCGACATATTTGTCACCCTTAACTAGCAGACCCACCCGACACCACAATGAAAATGCCCACCCTGCTTGGACCATGAGTCCGCAGTATTGTATAATTAAAGAAACTTTAAAAAAAACGCGAAGGAGGCGAACGCCGGAGTAGGAAGGCGGCTGGGTGGAGGGGGAGAAGAGAATCCCACGCCGGGAAAAGCAGGAAGGTGTGCGCAGAGCGTGCGGAAAAGCAGCGCCACCTAGGAGAGAGAGAGATTCTTGATTGGGGTACAGTGCACTAGAAAATATTGGGGGGTTGAATACTTCTAGTTCACTGTAATTGGGGTTGAAAGGGAGGGGGGGGGGGGTGTTCAGTGCAGCGCGGTAACCATGGAGGAAGAAAACTGAGAGGCCCTACCCCCTCCGCGCGCTAGGAGAAAAGTGTGGAGGAAGTGACGTAGTGCGCTCTCCTCTTTTTTTGCTGATTTTTTATTTCTTTGCCGTAGCGGCCACGCCTTTCGGGCCACAATGGCGGCTTTGTTTTGGTCCTGGGCGCTCACACATGTTGCTCCGTAGGTTTCGTACCGTGGCAAAGGCGCCGTGCGGGCAGGTTTGCGTTGGTCTCCGCGTTCTGTTGCGCTGCGTTATCTGGACCGTGCTCTCCCGGATGTTGCTGTGCCCAGGTGGGACAGGATGAACTAAAGTTCGTGAAATGAAGGCGCATGCGACGCTGTACGCAATGTACCGCGCCACGGCAATGGCAACGGACGCAGGAATGTCCGCGGGAAATATTGCCCTTTTTGACGGAATCACGCTAAGGTGCCATCGCTAGCCGAAACCGATGGGTTTCAGAATCTGTACGATTAACGCCTTGGAGGTCAGTGATTCCTGCTTTTGACAGCGCATTTGGTGCATTCGCGGCACGTAGACGTACATTCTGAATGCATAGTTCGTGTTCAGTTGCAACTTGCTTTAGTGAATATTAAAACACGTTGCTTAACTGTTGCTTGTTCCTCGCAGTACTCGCGACAGCACGAAGTCTTTTAAGCAGAGCGCGTTCGAGGTTCATGCAGACCTGCAGGTGTACCTTAATACACGTGCTGATAGAGCGTTAGGCAGGATATGTGCATTTTGCTGCCCTCGGCACCGTGCGCCTGCCAGCCAACGCTTCATCCTGGAAGATGGGAAAGAAGCGTCTGCTTTGACTTAAGGAACGAATCCTCCCTACGGCAGGCGTATCTTATCTGTGCGCGCGAGAAGCGCAGGGAAGTGAAGATTTACGGATGCGCTGCAAGAGTGAGCAAGGCTCCACAGAACGTACGCCTGCGAACACATCAAACGGCTGTTCCATGGTCGCACGTAGTCCGGTTCTACGCGCGTACTGTTCTGCACCGTGCGCCGGCTATCACAAAAATTTGGTTACGTGATGCTTCACTTACCAGCCGTGGTAAGAAGCACCTCAGGCCGCAGTCGATGAACCTAAACGCGGAGTCAGAAATGACATTCTGCCTCCTCGCCGGCGCGCTGTCATAGTAATGCGCGGCCACCCGAACTTTGTTCAATAAAGCACGACCTTTCCTCAAGCGAGAATGTGTTTGTGCTCATAAACTCCGAATGGATCGCAAATGGGTCGGTGTGTCGTACCTGTCTCCAGTGCGTTCTTGCAGTGCAGCGAGAATGCGTACATTTTTTCGTATCGCCAGACGGCTAGCTCGCAAGACCGTCTGAGAGCCCCAGGAAGTCCAAGCAGAGAAAAGCAAGTAGAAGGCAGCGATAAAGGTGACCTTTCTTTAAGTTCGCGCAAGAACTGGACAGCGGCCGGTACCAGTTGTTGATGAGAATAGCTAATTTGGATGGCCTGATAAAGCATGCTTATTTTCATAAAAGCCGGTAAAAGCAGCTGATTCGACCCACGGCCCAATTTGCGAAGATCATTATGAACTTCTTTCAACCTGACTTCGGCAGCGGTAATGCATTAAGACATCGCGATTGCATGATTTTGTTTAGTATTGCTGCAAAGCGCGCACGTCCGAGCAGCCCTGTTCCGCGCAGCGCGGCTGAGTTCGAGAGAAAGGTAAACAAGAGGGGAGAGCTGGGCCGAGAGGCGGAACAACGGCATGAGCAACGGCAACTTCCGGCTTCACTTTAGCTTCAGAAAGAGTGACATCAGGGCCTCTCCTGAGTTTCCTTCCTCCGTGGCGGTAACTGCTTCTCACTAGAGGACATCTCAACCTTGTGTAGTAACAACTCAGAAGGGGGCTAGGGAAAGCCTAGGTGGCATTGAGCGCACCGAGAAAATAAAATTCCTTAATAATTCCAAAGTACAGACAGGCTTTGGTCCAGCCGACGACGCCAGCGATAGGGTGATCAGTGACATGTGACCTTGCTCCGCCCCTTTGCCGCCATGAAAGTTCCTGCGTGCCGGGCGAAGTGCGCGCGTTTCGCCTGTGGAGCTACGCACATTGCTGCCATAATTACGTTCCGGGAGGGCCGCATAGCCTTGTTGCTTTGCGGTTGGGTGCCGAAACCGGACGAACGATGGCAAGAAGTTATTTTGCATCCCGCGAGGCAACCAGAACCTAACCAGAAGAAAAGTATCCTTGCACAGAATTAGACGGAAGGACTTTGAACTGCCGGTAACTGCACGGTTATGCGACGCAAGAAACACAGAACGATACAAAGGTGCGATAGAAAGTATACACGTGCATGCGTCGAGCTGTGATAGTATTTCACTCGCGCGCATGCATGTTGATGGCCGAAGTTTGTGGATATTATTTATTTTAGTTCGTTATGAACCCGCTGAATAGCTCAGTATGACCTAGGATGCAAAAGACCGGAATGCCTTGTTGCTGTGCGGGTGAGTGCCGAGATCAGACGGAGGACGGCAAGAAGTTATTTTGCATTCCGCGCGGGAAACAAAACCTAACCAGAAGAAAAGTATGCTTGCACAGAATTAGACGGAAGGACTTTGAACTGCCGGTAACTGCACGGTTATGCGACGCAAGAAACACAGAACGATACAAAGGTGCGATAGAAAGTATACACGTGCATGCGTCGAGCTGTGATAGTATTTCACTCGCGCGCATGCATGTTGATGGCCGAAGTTTGTGGATATTATTTATTTTAGTTCGTTATGAACCCGCTGAATAGCTCAGTATGACCTAGGATGCAAAAGACCGGAATGCCTTGTTGCTGTGCGGGTGAGTGCCGAGATCAGACGGAGGACGGCAAGAAGTTATTTTGCATTCCGCGCGGGAAACAAAACCTAACCAGAAGAAAAGTATGCTTGCACAGAATTAGACGGAAGGACTTTGAACTGCCGGTAACTGCACGGTTATGCGACGCAAGAAACACAGAACGATACAAAGGTGCGATAGAAAGTATACACGTGCATGCGTCGAGCTTCGAGCTGTGATAGTATTTCTCTCGCGTGCATGAATGTTGATGGCCGAAGTTTGTGGATATTATTTATTTTAGTTCGTTATGAGCCCGCTGAATAGCTCAGTATGACCTAGGATGCAAAACACCGGAATGCCTTGTTGCTGTGCGGGTGAGTGCAGAGATCAGACGGAGGACGGCAAGAAGTTATTTTGCATTCCGCGCAGCAAACAAAACCTAACCAGAAGATAAATGTGGTCGCATAGAATCGGACGGAAAGACAGAACCGTCGGTAACTGCGCGACTATGCGAGGAAAGTAACGTAGAGCGATACGAAGGTGCGAGAGAACGTATACACGTGTGCGTGCAGAGCTGCGATAGTATTTCATTCACGCGCATGAATGTTGACGGCCGAAGTTTGTGGAGATTATTGATTTTAGCGCATTATGAGCCCGTTGACTTAGCAAGTGCAGTATGACCTAGCATGCAAGTAAATAGTGGGGCAGAAACGCATTAACTCGCTGACAAATATCCGCATTGCGTTACGTGCGATAAAAATAAATTTCAGCAGCGAATTGTACTTTCCCACTTTCCTGTGTTTGCGCACGTTGTTAACTGCGCTTTACAATATGTCCAAAAAGTCATTTCCAACTGTGCATATCCTAATCGCTTTTTGTGCATTGCATATGTGAATAAATATATTCCTAAGTGCCTGCATTAGTCTGCTTTTAAAAACAAATACTGCATAACCACTGCTACTGGCCATGAAATAATAAAGTGTAATAGTATAATACAATTCATCAAAGTACATTACATACAGCTGCGAGCTCGTTCCTTCCAAGTTTCCCTTACACTCGAAGAAGTTTCAGTAATCGGCGATGCCATTTTACTGATGAAAAACATACAACTGCAAATTAGCATAAAAACACGCCAGAAGCGATACACGGAGCGCCAGCAAAACACAGTGCAGTAATAGCTAGACCAATCCGCGTGCGTTTCGTATAAGGGCGCCCTAATTCTTACGGGGCTTTAACGATGCACGGAGGCGAAAGGGCGTAAACACAACAATGCGCGTCATGATTCAAGTTTACGTGGCGACGTCCCACGGTTCACGAGAACAGTCAACCGCATTCACCCACGCGCACACACTACGCTCGATGTTGATGTGCCGCGACATTAGATCGCGCTGGCAGCCCGAACACGATCAAGGAGACTCGCTGACATGATCCATACCATGGAGTATATGCAATTCCATGTTCGTAGTAGTAGAGTGATCCTCATGGGGGACTTCAATTTACCTGACCTGAACTGGAGTACCATGCACTACACTTCAGCCACATCCGCAGTACTTACTGATTTAATGCTAAACTTCAACCTCAACCAGGTAGTCGACCAGCCAACTCGCTCACAAGGCTCTACGAATAGCATACTTGATCTCATACTCATAAGTAACCATTTCCCACTTCACGCCATTGAGATGGCAATAGTCGGTGGTATATCGGACCACGACCCACCTAAATGTAAGCTCTCGCTTGAAGGCAACATAAAGAAGCTAAACCTGGAGCGTGCTGTACTTGATTTTCGCAGAGCAGCTCATGACTGTATTCTCACTCACCTGGCACACGAGTTTGATGCTTTTCTCCAAACAGCTTCAGAAACGTGTTGTGACGTCAACACTTTGTGGCATCAATTTAAGTCAATCGTGCTACACTGCACAACAAACTTCATCCCGATGAAACGTTGCAAACCACAAAAGAAAAACCCATGGATATCGCGTGAGGTCCTTCAAGCGAAGCGTAAAGTAAAAAGACATAGACATACTATTAAAAGAAAAGGGCCGAATCAATCTCGGAAAGACAATCTGACCTCCGCTCTCGCTGACTTCAAAGGAAAGTTAAAAAATGCAAAACATCAATATTTCAGCACAACATTCCCCGACTTCATTACCAACAATCCACACAGGTTTTGGAAATACTTTCGCCCGTGTTTAGGTGTGTCACCCGAACGGTCTCTAGAAGAGAAAACAGCTCGAGAAAACACATTCAACAACTTTTTCTTCTCGGTTTTCACTTCAGACAATGGCTTACTTCCCTCCCTACCCTGCCCACCCAAAACCATCGATTCATTAAGCATTACCAATGCCGGTATTCTTAATCTGTTGCTTAATATCGACATCAAGAAAGCTAACGGGCCAGATGATATCCCTAACGAATTTTTAAAAACGTATGCAGAATGGTGCAGCCAATACCTTGCCATTGTATACCGCAAATCACTCGAGTCCGCACAACTACCAGATGACTGGAAAAAAGCGAAGGTGATTCCTATACATAAATCCGGCGACAGCAACGAACCTTCCAACTACAGGCCAATCTCACTTATCAGCACATCTTGTAAAATATTGGAACATATTATCTTCAAACACATCACTATATTTCTCGAGCAAGAACATATATTAATACCTCAACAACACGGCTTTAGAAGTGGCCTCTCAACGGTCACACAACTAACCGAAGTGGTGCATGACCTTGCGCTCAGCCTAAACAACCGAAGCCAGACAGAGATGATCATCCTCGACTTCAGTAAAGCGTTTGATTGTGTAAGCCATGTAAAATTAGTTGCAAAACTGGAGGCTGCAATCGGAGGTGGTCAGATTACTGCATGGATAAAAAACTTCTTATCACATCGAACACAATATGTTATTGTAGATAACACCCCTTCCAGGTCTGTAGCTGTCACCTCCGGTGTTCCCCAAGGGTCAGTACTGGGCCCATTGCTATTTTTGATCTTCATTAACGACATTGCTGCTAACATTGAATGTGACATTAAGCTCTTCGCGGATGATTGTATTATTTATAAAGAAATTGTCAGTTACGCAGACCACTTATTATTAAACAGAGCACTCGATTTGGTGTCCAATTGGTGTAAAGAGGGGCAAATGTCAATTAACACCACTAAATCGGTATGCATGTCCTGTACAACAAAAAAGAAGCCTTCAGAATTTTCTTACGCCCTCGGTAGCACTTGCCTGAATAAAGTAAATAACCACAAATACCTAGGTTTGACATTCTCTTCTACCCTTTCATGGAACTTACATATTGATAATATTACCTCAGTCGCATTACGCAAACTTTTTTTCCTTAGACGATGTTTACGCCTTGCACCGAAACACACCAGACTACTAGCCTATACAACTTTTGTTCGCCCCGTCTTAGAATACGCTAACATCATCTGGTTTCCACACACATCAACTAACTTATCAAAACTAGAAAAGGTGCAAAGAAAAGCTGTGAGGTTCATTTTTAACAAATACAGTCCCTATGACTCCCCTACAAACCTCTTAGCTGATGTAGGTCTTAAAACACTATCTGTTACGGCCAGACACGCCCGCTTAAAATTCATCTACCAACTAATGCACGACAGTTATAAGATAGACCGAACTAAGTACGTTACTTTGTCTACATCACGCCTGTCGCGAAAAAATCACCCATTTACACTAAACCAGTACAGTATTCGCAATGACACGTTCAAGTTTTCAATTTTCCCTCGTGCGATGAGAGAATGGAATCTCCTCCACTCAGACATAGTTTCCTCTCCGTCACTTTCATCGTTCATCAACCTACTGGAGACATCAAACAGAGAATACGCCACTTAACACACCCACATATCTTAATCTTAACCCACATATATGTAATACTTATTTCTGTGCGTGGAATTTATGCATTTCAAACCCCAAACTCGCCGCTTCTGCGCGGTTATCTATTACCTGTATAACTTCTCTAATCTTACATGTGTCATTCATTCGCTATTTTTTATATAAATTCTAGTAATACAATATTGTTATATTGTTATACCAACTACATTGTTATATTGTTATGGCCATATTGTCATACCAACCAAAAGTATTGTATTATTGGTGATTTCTGCAGTAGTTAAGAAAGCGTTCTTCCTTTTTTTTTCTTTTAATGTACCATGTAACATGACCTGTTTGTTTCTTTCTGTAAAATTGTGCCCACCTGCTTTGGTCTCAACTGAGACTGGCAGTATCGCAAATAAATAAATAAATACCACCGCTTTAGAAAGTCACGACAGTTGCACTGGCTCGTAGCACTGAACCACAAAACAAAACAGTCATCGTGTAATCGCTACACGACAAACACACTAAGCGGCAAGAAGACTGCTGGCGCACTCGTTTCCACACACATACAGGATGTTGTTTAGTTGCCGTGAGGTTCGCACGTTTCAGCGGCGTTATGTCGAAACTTTTTGGTCCAAGCCACTGTTAGCCTTCTTTTTTTACCCGAATTCTTCGTTCAATGTAACCGCTATGTGTACACAGTACACTTACGAGCAAAAGCATTCACAGAGCAAACAGGATTAAGCGCAAGCAATCACCAAGGCTCGCGCGGTGATTGAGCGCAAACGAACGAAAGGTAAACATGCGGAATCGCGAGGCGATCAAGCACTCATTCCGCTCTCTTGAGCGTTTTTCTTTCAGCGCTCATATGAAATTAAAGGAAGTTCGGGCCCTTATTTCGTTTTTCACCACAGTCAGGCACCAGCAGCGTTTTATTTCCGCGCGTGTGCAGGTATTTTTTCACCTCACGAATGCCGCGGCGCCGCGGTTCAGCTTGGGCGCCGTCTGCTACAGGAACTTCCTAGGTGGCGCGCGCGGCAGATGTCGCTACCTTGCGAGAAAATAGGCGAAGCGTCGTGACGGAGGAAGGTAAGCGGAGGCCCACTGGGATGACTTCCTCTGGCAGTTGCTACGGGTTCTTTGTGCACTACGGGCGTACCGCGTTCGTCTCGTGATGACATCGCCGCGCGCCAAATGCTATATGTTTGAGTAAAAGCATGCGACAGTGACCCGAAGATGGCGGCTTAATCTCGCCCGCCGCGCTCAGGAGAAAATCGGGGTCAAAGCGCGCCGTTTTGCCACCGGGCGGTGCGCGCAGGATTCTACTCCGGCAGCTGTTGCTTATGCTGGGGCCGCGCGAGCACTATCTTGAAAGGGGATGGGCTGGGGGCGTTCTACTTTGCTCGCTGCCGCGAATGATGCGGTCGCGCGAACCCTATCTTGAAAGCTATGTGCGATGTGGACATTCTTGGCGCACCGAGAACCAACAGCTTCGTACCGTTATGCAACCACACGCTTGCGCGTACCCCACGTTCACGAAGTGAAATGTCACTAACTTGTTTTTATTAGCCTGAGACTGCTTCGCTTCGACAATCAAGCTGATGCCAGCCCGCCGCTTATTCTGGCGGCGGCATCTTGAAGCCGTCTGCAGTATTCTTCACGTATTATAAAATGAAGTTCGCAACAAAAGCATCAAGCGACATGTATTCTGAAAGACCCTGCATTTATCTCGCCTTTGCTCACGCACAAAAAAAAAATTACGTAACCAGGAGTTTTATCATCTCTTTGCGCTCTTGTGGTTTCGCGCTTGATTGCAATAGATACAATTCTTCTCACTTGAAACTGCACCTCGGAAACCAAAACCGTGAACTCAAGTAAAAGCAACGCGCCTCGTAGAGACGATAAGCGGTTTTCACACTTGCTCACATCTTGCGGCCGCTGATCAATAAAGATTAGATTACAACTCATATATCCCTGCAGATTTCAAAAGCTGACTACTCCCGTTTATTTCGAGATGTATTCCAACTAGCTACACATTGAAAATATAGAAAAAGTTGCTTTACGTAGCTTGCAGTTGATGTATTAAGTACTGTCGAAACTGCAGCTGCTGTAGGCCCCTCCGAACCAAAAAGATATACAGAAACCATGGACAATACTGATTTAAATAAGTGAATAGTTGTTATTCCGCTCAATTCGCCGTGACTTAGTCAAACGTACAGGATAAAATGGAAAGTGTGAGAAGAAATCTGTCTTGAGGCTTTAAATATTCCATGATAATAAAGGCACCATTTCTTTTTTATAACAAGATTGTAATATCTGGTTTTAGGCGCAAAATAGGGCACTGACAAAGAAGAGACACTGACAGGCGCACAGGCGTGTAAGGTCCTGAAAAATTAAAAACAACTTTCTCGTGGAGCAGTCAAAGTTGATATTCTATTTCCTGCTGTGTTTCTTCTAGTGCATGCACGACTGGAGCCACAACCGATGGCGCACGCTGCATTGAGGGTCAATGAAGAAGTGCTTCTGGAACTCATCGCTAGATGTAGTTGAGGATTATTGCTAACATTCCATTTTTCGTTGTAGACTGCAGAACTTTATCATCCAGTTGAGTCATTGCTGCCGTTGTGCCCCAAATTGCTGCGGAATGTTGTTGAGATTTTCGGCATGCTGACCACGTCGCTTGGCCGAAGAATCTTCCGCGAGGATCCCTTTTGGCGAAGTTCATAGCGCCCCATTGCGTAACGCTGCGATCGTGGAAAAGCCACCGCAAGCTAAGCAAGGGAAACCGGACCAATCGGAAACGCCAGCACTCACGTCTGTCTCTCCTTTGTTATGCAAGAGTAACCTAGCACTGCTCCAACCACTCATAGACACCGGCGCAGACCTATCATCAAGGTGATCCACCTTGACGATGGGGCTTGTTAGCTTGGCCCCACTTAAACCCTCGCTAGTTCTGCGCCCTCTTTCAGTTTCCTGTTGATATAAGCAAAACGTGTCAGAGCAGGAAATGCTATTCGCTTTAAGAAAAAACAAAAGGGACCACCTGAACCAAGCAAAGCATTTCATGTGGCTCTTCACAAAACCTGTGGGTCATCGCCCAAGCTTGCGTAAGTGGTGGCACAAATACTGCGTCAGGTCATTCGCATAAAATAAAGAGGGAGTAAGCTTGGCGGTATACAGCCCCTGCTTTACGTAACAGCTAAGCATGACTTTTTTTTTTAATGTTAAAGTACACATTTAAAAGTCGCACGCAGCACATAGCACTAAATGGCATCTTCTGGTCCTAACTTTCATGATCCCAAATATTTGCACAACAAATTGGAATGTCCTGGTAGATAATTAAAAATAATAACATAAACATTCCATATTCAAGCCGAGTCGTACTGAAGTTATGTCTGTTTTGCGAACTTACTAGGACTACGCTACGTTCAAGATATCCGTGCTCAAAGCCGCTACGACGTATATTGGCGTTTAAGTTTCCAGTTTCCCTAAGGCCCTGCTCTAAAAGTTCAAAACTAGAATACAAACTGATTTTTTTATAGTTCGATAATAGATACTGGAAACCTGCTTAGAGTTAAGGTTAGTTCTAAGCAGACATGCCTTCACTGCTGCTTGGCTTATTTTTCGTAATTGGCGCATGTGCGGTGAAGTGAATAACTACAAAATTTACCAAATTTATCTTATTCTTTGTCGAATGTAATTGTGCAGAATTTCCGCGTCTTCCAAAATCCACACGAGAATCCGCACACAAAGGTGAACATATAAAAGCGCCAGTAATCATGGCCCGGATTCAGAAAACCCGTTTACACTAGAAATACTCGCAAGAGGAAATTGCAGCTAGCCCTGATTCTGATAAACAGAGCTGACCACAAAATATTAGCGAAGCACGCCAACCAATGGCATAACATCACTCAGGAATAAAAAAAGATTTGTGAATTAGCTCGAGGATGTCAAGATAGACTCCCACTGATATAATTACACTTACGGAATACAATAATAAACATCCTTCTTACCACGAGTAATGTTTTGGGAAACCCCCCAGATTAGCCCAAAGGCGAAGCATTTGGTCTAATCATGTAAAGCAGATATGGTTCAGGCAAATCAGGTATGGTAAAGCAGGGTTTAGCTTTACCATAAAAGCATCTCAGGAGACTGACTTCATCAAATGCGTGCCAGCAGCTGCGCAGGCGTAACGCCTCGACGGTGGACGACACGAGGCCCATGAAAAACGGTATGCCAAGAAATAAATAAATAAAACTGGGAATCACGTAGTTCACAAAAAGCCCCTGGTTGGAAGAGCAGCGCCGAAGCATTAGTCTCCATATCGTGCCCACCCCAGTACCACACCGAGCTAACATCAAAATACTGGCCTTCCTCATTCAGAACGATGGTAATGTCCCTAAGTATAAATGAAAAAAAAACAATGCGATAACTAAACCACGTTTACTACAAGATATACTCTCAGAGGAGTGAAACGCCAAGTACTTCGAATGATGACTCAGAACGTGTCAGAGAAGGAAATGCTATTAACTACTCTACTCGAGCGTGGTCTAACTATTTGCATATCATACTCCCACAAAAAGCCAGCACTACACTTTAGAAGCGGCCCTACTCAAGTATACCGGATTCGCTGCAAGAGTATGTATATTTTCCGCAAAACATCTTGTGGTATCTACTTGCATTTTCACCACGCTTGAGGAGCGCAATGCCATTCGCAGGCAGTCGCAGATGTAAAGGCTTTAAACAATACCGCAAAGCCGCAAACTGTGGAACCACCGGAGATATCAGACAGGTGCGTTTGATTATTCCTATAATATATGTGTTGAAACACAATAAACATTTAGTCGTGAGTCAGCGCTCGTGTTCGTCGATTCTTTGGCCGTGTTTTGAGCGCGCGCTTTTTCACAGATGTAATCCCCGCCGTGAGACTAGCTACTCAGGTTCATTGTCCTACCCATACCACAGAATATGCCGCCACACAAACACGCTGATCTCTGCTTCCAGCAAGTCACGCGGGTAAACAGGGAGAGTGAACTGCCAGGCACTGTTAATTAATTAATGGACAGCATATACAGGTGATCTTCACTTGGACGGCCGATGTACGACTGCAGTAGCTCGCTCTTGGTACGAGCATGCAAAAAACGCACACATAGGAGTCCTCGACACATCCGACGCGGTTGCTCTTGCAATTCTTAAACGAGTCGGGCGGCCTCATCATCCTACCCAACGCATCTTTATCCGCACCGATAGCGTAGATGCATGCCGCAGGTTTCGGGACAACCAGCTACTCGGGAAAATGCTTAGGCCCAGGTAATGAAACGTTCCTTTCCTTCTAGCGCTTCCTAAACATATGTGAGGCCTCCTTACAGCGAAGGACCGATGGAGGAAGCAAGCGTACTCTGAAAGCTTCCTTCACCCGTCCTCACGTAAGGAGCGGTTGCCGCATGCCTGGGTTCGAGATTGTCTCTTCAAAGCGTTACGCGAACACCATTATTCAATAAAAAATATTGTATCGTCACACAATCTTTAAATTGAAGAGCTAATATAGAGAAGCGTGGACGCTTTCTTCTACTTTTGTTTACTAAAATTAAGGAAAGTAGCGCATTACAGTGCAAAACTTGATGTGCTCCATCAACGCTGGCACGCCGGCGTCGTGCAACGCCTAGCAACGCTTTCATGCCACACACCTGACTGAAACGAAGATGCCTGGCAAGAAATAACATGCTCGCGCTACTCCGCAGGTGGGCGACAGCGCGCATGCGCAAGCAAAGGTCACGTGTTTAAGCAGTCAGGTGAAGCGCTCGTTCAGGGCCAGGAGCGGCGGAAGGACCCATGAAGGTAGCTTTGGAGCTACCTTATGGTGAGGAAGCACTAAGGAAGCCTTCACTGGAGGCCCCTCAGTAAGGAAGCTTTCAGAGTGACATAAGGTAGCCTCACCGCAATGAAGGCTTCCTTACTGAGGTAAGGGTGATTTCATTGTTTGGCCCTATATAGTCTACTTTAGGTAACTTGGACGCACACGATTTCCTCTGTGTGGCCCTGTATTGGCCATGTGAGCACCAAGGCACGCCGGGGGAGTGGGGGGGGGGGGGGTGGAGGATCCTGAGTTCGCAAGACCACCAGCGCAGCTAGTTTTTCGGGTCCTCTGTGCCTATGGCCGTAAGAATTCAATAAAGACAACACAGAATGGTTTTACATAATAAGCGGACATCACGTCCAAAAGAACTTCTGCCAAAACTCTTATCTAATAGACGGCGTATTCTTGCTGTTGATTGCATGTCTACTCCCTCATATATTAATACAGGCGTTCTGCAAGGATCTATTTTAGACCCGCTTTTGCTTTTTACATACATTAATTAATCACTTGTTTGACAGATTTTCTCGCTCAGAGTGTATTCTATATGCTTACGACGCCAGCATCCATGCTCACAGCTCTTACCTTATTGTTCTATTTCCTATTTACAAGCAGATTTGAATTGTCTGGCGCAATGGTGCGCTGCTAACCGGTTATAAGTTAACACCTCAAATAGTCATCTTTGCTTATTTTTTGCCAAACAGGAGACATGTCTCCTTGCCTTTTAATCAACAACCAGGCTCTTACTATATCCGATCATGTAACTTTTTTCGGGTTCACTGTTGACACTCGTCTTAGGCTTCTTAAACACGGTTATTCAGTCCGCCTTAAAAAATCGCTCGGCATACGTACCTTTCATAAAATAACATCCTACTTCCGCTTCCATGTGCTCATCACATAGGCCACACACAGCCATACACAGCCATATGAACTAGTGCATCTTATCACTGGGTCAGATATGTTCTGTTCGCTTCTCCTTTTATTGCAATAGTGACTATACGGACACTGCTGACGCATTTCTGCGACGCCGTCGCCGTGAATTCCGTATGGGTGAAAGTGGGCGAGGGTGAGCTGGCGACCGCGGTTCAATCTCGCCTGATCGAGCAAGGAACGCGGCCCGGATGCGTGCTCTCTCCTGTGGCGCGCGAGGCAGTGGGGTAAGTCTAGGGAGGAGGGGCGTTCTCCGGCGGCTGCTACGATGCCTCGATGTCCTCCTCGCCCGCCGCTCCGTACAGAATGCAAACAACCGCGGCGCGTACTATAGCGTTGGCCACGAGAATCGCGGACGCCGTTGTACGCGCTTGGCGGATGCCGTAGGGACGCGTTGTCGACGCTCGTGTGTCTTGAAAGTGATCTGCAACGTGGCTAAATGGCCTCATCTTCAAAGCGGTCTGCGATGTTTGCAGAGTGCGCGTAGTACCGGTAGCTTGGTATGCGCGGTGCTTTCAATGTTTCGTTCGCGCTGAAGCGAGACATGCATGAAGGTGGATTCGCTTGCTGCAGCCGCGATTCGTCCCTCCAGTATTTTCACAGCGAGTTTCCGAACTCACCGAGAGGGATGTGTTCATGTTTACCTGTGCGCGCCTGACACCGTGCTGATTTAGCTAAAGCACGCTGGCTGGCTAGTAGGTTTGAATACATGATAGAATGTGTAAGTGCGACTGAACAAGGACATAGACAGAAGCAGATGCACAGAGACGGTGCTGTCTCTGTTTGTCTCTTTCTACGTCCTCGTTGAGTCGCGCTTACATATACTATGATTGTTGATTTAGTTAGTCAGCGAATGCTTGCAAGTTTACACGTTCGATGAAACTACTATTACTTCGTGCAGCTATCCAATAATTTACTATGGCAATTAGTATTTCGTCTTTCGGGAGGAACTTCGAATTTTTTTATTACACTCAAGAAACTAGCCGTTCTCATTAATAAATTCGGTACACTAGTTTCACGTTCTTGAATTATTTTGTATACCTTAATATTTTGCTTCTGTCTAACCTTTGTTTTCATATTACAAAAATTTATCTCTTTAAAGTTTATTACCATGTTCGCACTTTAAACGTTCTCCCAAAATATGAGCGCTGCAATCATAATCCCACTCGTTTCGTTGCTCATCGTAACTTCATCTTGCCTAGTATCCGTACTAATTACGGTAGATACACTCTGCTTTCGTCTTCAATATCATTTTCGAATAGTTTGGACAAGCATATAAAATATGCCGCTTCCTTGCAAATGTTTAGGAGAAAAAATGACGGACGATTACAGTACTCCCTAATCCAAAATTTCAGCGCAGCTGTACGCGTGTTTTCGTTTCGCGATGTATTGAGTCAAAGGACCGAAATTGTGACCAAAATCAGCGCACCGACTGACAGTGTGCCAGCGCTGTCAGCGCCATCGCAAGTGGAGGGGCAATGTGGGAAAGCTGTCACAATGAGTGGCATCGGAACCAGCTGTGGGAGACCACAACGACGACGGAACGCGCGAGCAGCTGGACTAGCTCGTTAGCGTTGTTACACCGAGGGTCGCCAGCGAGCCAGCTGTGAAAGGCCACGACGACGAACGTGCGAGCAGTTGGACGAGTGCGTTCGCGCGATTACTCCGAGGCACGGCGACGCTAAGGCCTGGAACAGGCGCTAAGAACTGCGCTCTAATAGAAAGAAACGTTTAATATACGAAACAGTGTCCCGAGCGAGAGCCGGTAAAACCGTAAGGGGGGGAAGCCTCCTTAGTTCAGGAACCCTCTGGCTTCGACTGCCCTCTTGGCCCTGGCGACGAGTTGTCGTTGGTCTTCCAGGTCCCCGAGGGTTAGCTTGGCTGCCCACGTTTCGAATAGGTGGTCTGCTTCTTGTGCACGTTTTGCCTCCGTTTCTGGTTGCATTTCGCTGCCTTCCTGCCACGGGCATTCCAGGAGCAAGTGTGCATACTAAAGGAAATCCGCCTCCATTCCACCCTGTGAAAGTTAATGTACAGCGAAGCTGGTGTGGGTGCTAGACAAATATTACCACCCGAACTGACGTTAGACGACGTTACACAAGCACCACAACCGCAAGCTACGTACGTTACGCCTTCACGCACATGTGCCGAGGTGCCGCATAGATCTTGATTCATCTACGCCGTCTGCTACGTGCAAATGCCTTATTTAACTAAATAATATTCAAAAGTAATTTCCGTCAGAACATTTGTAAGCTACTACTTACACGCAAGCTGCAGACATGATAGCTTGGATTCTTATTAGAACATACGAGAAAACATGAACCTGCTACGCGAAAATTGAATGACAAAGTCCTTTTACAACTGAAGTTTCAGTCTGTCTGAGTGGCCACGGCCTGCAGGTAGCGGTATCGTTGGCACAGCACACTTCCTGATTCTTGCAGGGCTTTCGCCTAGCAGAATTGCGCTGTTGGAATAATTGAATTTCTGAAAATAAATGCGTCAGATAATTCGTCAAGTGCGACACCCAACCTGTATACGTGATAGCATCGCATTCTAATTCCTGTATACGAGAAAACATAATTATGTTACGCGGAAGCTCGAACACAAATCCTTCCAGCTGCCGTTTGTATTTCAACCTTCCGCCTGGCGTGAGTACGTTGCTGAAATAATTGAATTTCTAAAAATAAAATGTATGAGATCATTTGCAAAGTACGACGCATACACAATCTCCAGACAGGATAGCGTCGGAATGTAATTTAAACATACGACAAAACCTAATTCTGTTAAGCGCAAACTCACACGCAAACCCCTTTTCCAGCTCCCATTCTTTGGGTGAGCACTCCACGAGAACTTCTGGTTGACCAGAGGCCAACAGCTTCGCTGTAAAACCTAAACTAATTTCTGTTTTTAAACCATGTATAATGTACTCTGCCAGTGAACATTATTGATGCCGTTATATATGCATTTTTCTTTTGGAATATATGCTCTCTTTTGTTGCATTGCATTCTTACTTTGTATTTTTACTCATTCTACTTGCTCAGTAGGTCCCACCAACGATGAATAAACCTTGGGACCTCCTTCTCTATGTACACAGCTATGTAGTATTTGTAATATACGTAAGAGCCTTCAATTGAACTTCATGCCAACGCCGTTGCTCTTATTTCTGCTCCTCCTAAGCTATCGCGAGAAGACAGCGCTAGTCTCCATGAAGTTAAAACCAATAAAATAGTGCCTCCCTTTCTTTCACTATATTCAGGGGATACCTGGACGCCCAAAGTGTCTGAACTACACTGGGTTCGATGTGAGCATTGCCCTCACGTTGAATCCAATATAGAGTCAGCGCTCTCGACCATCCCCTCTAACATCCAGACAATGTCATGGACTGATTGACTCGCTCCATCAAACTTTCAATCTCCTGCCGGTGCTCATGCAGCGCGTTTGATACGTGTTGGGTGACGACTCGTGGTAGACTAACAAGAGATAAGCACTGGAACTTGGCGGAAAAAAAAGGGACGTTTTTTTGTTGTTCTCTCTCATGCAAGCACTGCAAGCAGACCATTGCCCCGGGGTACTGCAGAGTGGATTGAGCGGTGCCTGAAGAAACGGCCGCTTGGCTTCGTCACCTTGGAGCCACACGCACTTTGTGTCCCATTAGGCATTCTGCTCTTCCACGGGCGCGGTGCGTATGTGCGGTCTGTATCAGAACAGTACGGCGTCGCCAAGGGTGCGGCGTAAGTACGCCTAGAGCGTCCCTGTAATTGTTTTCACAATAAAACTATTGACGCGCTCGAAGTACGTGCGCCAATGTCTCATGAACTATTGATAATTGCACAGCGTCTACTTTGGGCTTATTGACAAGTTGCCAGTAAACAGGAATGATTGACATTGTACACTTTAAGCAAGGGCTCAACAGAATGAGCTTGAAGAATCTTTCCTCAATAGAGGTATCAAAAGGTATCAAAATATCTTAATATGGCTTACTTCGTATAAGCGCGCGGACGCGCAAATTTTAGCACCAATTTGAAAACATGTATTTCCTTCACTTTCCCCACTAAAATTAAGCTTATGCCAAAGAAAAGCAAAACATGTAGACCGAGCCATGATATTGTACTCGCACACTACACTGCGTTAGCGTTCCTACTTGTCTGCTTGTGTAACAACATGGAAAACACGGGGAATGCGGGAGATGGAAATTCAAGACGATGAGCAAAACGTGAACAAGGTGTATGCAGGAGCCAACGTTTCGACAAGTGAACTTGTCTTCTTTAAGGCACAGAAGCCTTGAAGAAGGCAAGTCCACTTGTCGAAACGTTGGCTCCTGCATACACCTTGTTCACGTTTTTCTCATTGTGTAACAACATATAATTTGCCTAGCGGCGTCTTTCTTCTTGCCGAAAGCAAACGAATCGCGTGGAAGAGGCATCTACCCGCACTTCTGTTGTTTCTGCGCCCGCATTCGCAATATCGAAAACGTGTGGCTATATTTCTCAGATAGGAAGAACAGAAATAATATTATTTGGTTCAGGACCTCAGTTCATGGCTATGGGACTACAAAGAGGGTTTTACGCGCGACATGTACGCCTTGGTACAGCGATGCGCATTATTCTTCTGCAACAAAACGCTCACTCGACACCATGAGCTCCCACTAAGCTTTATGCTGTAAAAAACATTGATGGTGCGCAGTATCTCTGACTCTATCCGCTCTAATGCGTGGCGATGCTCCTCCGCAGCTAGTACGATGACGCTGATGGCTTCGATCCGAGACAAAGTTCCTCACTCAAACCAATTGACTTTTTGAAACCTGCGTCAGCATTTTTGACGAATCGGGGTCGAGTTCCTGCAGTGCACTGCTGTTTAAGAGAACCGCGATACCGCCTATAAGAAAGGCTACGTTCTAGGTGTGGTGGAAGCAAAATGTAGCGCCTGCGACCAAGGCAAATGAAAAAAAAAGTGGCGCGGGAATGCCATGCCGGCAATTATGAACATTTGTAAAAGAAAGAATCTTGCACGAGCCAAGTTTCGAAGTGTAACGGATTTTGCAGCGTAGCGGAATTCACGCATTGTAATAAAGAATGACACATTCACATACTTTGATTTTCTGAATCTTTTTTTTTTTACATTTGCAGTGTGGCATCGCGGGTATAAGTTGTTGCAGGTGACATTTTAACTAGACTTATACAGTTGTACTGAACGCACACTTACGCCAACCGCCGCGGTACGCAAGTTGTCATGGCGGTGTGCTGCGGAGCTAAATGATGCGGGTTTGGTCATGGCTACGGCGGCCTCATTAGGACGGGGTAAAAGCGCCAACACGGTCCTGTGCATAAAAAGGCTACAGGTAAAGATCGCAACGTGGTCAGAATTAATCCTGACTCCCCAATATGATATACCTCATAATCTGATGGTACATTCGGCAAGTAAAACAGCACAGTTTAATCTTAATAAGACATCGCACAGTTTTTTTCGGTAAGCTTTAGTTAGGCAGCTTTTAACTAAATACAGCAAGACGGAGGCATGATTCTACGGACTATCAACTGGGCCAATTTGTTTAGGTCTGTTTCACTACAACAAATATTTTCGTCCAGCGACTGCAAACACAGTTTTTTTTATTTTAGTAGTCAAACACTCAACAACATAAGCTTTCCTAAATTTCACTAAGTTGCACATGCTTCAACTGAGCAACGAAAATTGATTAAAACATTGTGTAAGCTGTACCCGGTGGGGCATATAAACCAGACTAAACTTAAATAATGTACCCTCGATAGGAATTTCACAAAATGATTTAGGCGAAGTCGTTCTCAGAGCCACGTCAACGGCGCAATAATGTTGCGGAAACTATATACAAGTTCTGTACAATTGCGCGCTTTCAAAGTTCTAGTACATATAATGTACAGGTTTTTAGGTAATGTAATATATGGCTTTGTGGATATAGATTACATTATTGTTATATGTACTAATGCTTCTGACTCACAGATTTCAAATTCTTTATTTTTAGAAGTATTGGTTGCCAGGGGGAGAATGTCAGTATGAAACTAAACGTAAGCATGGCGATCCGTTCCTTAGAGATACTGCAGTAGTGACCTATAATATGTGCTCTCCCTAATCCATCTTTCATAGTCTACAGCTTGTTCGCTGTCCGATTTCACACCTTTCAGTACACTTTCAGCGAATCGTCTTTGTATTATGGTACGTCCCAAAGAGATGGCGGGCATCCGCTGCAGACGCAAGAGCGAAGTGCTTCGAACACTGGACAATGTCTTCGTAGGGTTTACTCAAGTAACAAGTGATGGCTGGTGTAGGGCCCGCCCTGGCTCGAACTATCCGGAGAGAGACTTCCTGCACCCAAGAAAGATTGCGGGGAATGGCGCAGATACGTGCAGGGATCAGGGAATGCGTGTCGCGTCGGAGGATGCACATTCGGGCAACGAAAGCAAAGCGGGGGTCAGAGCGAAGGGAAAGAGCAGGAAATACGAGTTTTCCAGGAGGAGTGAGTCTTGTGGTCATTGTTGTGTATTCACTGTGATCATTACCATGTACCTGTACCCAGTGGAGAGTAATGTTGACTCATGTAGAATTGTGAATTTTGTGTATCTAGCTGCTCACGTATACGCAACGTTATTGTTACTTGTTTGAGATGCTTAAGTGCGCCGAGGGGGTCACTATAGATAGGAGCTTCGCTGATGTTATACAGAATGATAAGAATTTCTGTTACATCGCGTATAGGCTGCAGCTCAAATAATAAGGGGTCTGAAGAGTCCGTCGCATAGCTGCAAGTGACTTGCAGCTCAGGGCGTGTCGGACGCGAGAAGGCTGTTTATAACATTTTATAATGTGCCCAATTTACGGCAGGTGTTGTAAAATAGGTTAGGCCGTAAAGGAATCCGTATTGTGCTCGTGTTCGCAGCACTTTGTAAAATTTATATTACTCTATTTAACGTCAGAGGTACATTAAAAGTCCTCTCAGCATTTATCTAATGAGATTGTTACTGCGCTTCTGATGCATTGCAGGTAAATCAGGGACCGAACTCAGAAAGCTTTCGTTCGCAAGGGCTGTTTTTGATCGGCTGATCGTTATCCCCAATAATATGTACTACATAACTATTGACTGGCACGAACGCTTTCAGGGTAAGAACGTTTTGTGAACTCGGGCCGAGATTCAGGACGCAATACAACTTCGTCTTCAAATAACTATGCCTCATTGCCATTGTTGAGTGGTCGGCAAGCGACTGAAAGAGATTTAGAAAATTAGCGCTGTTAAATATTTATACCCATTTCACGGGCACGGTAGCCCACAACTGCAACATGCGTATATTTAATTTTGCACTTGCGCAATGCCGCGTGAGAACCCAAGCGAAAAAAAAAACACAACTGCGCCATCCTCGCGAATTCTTCCAGCTCAAAAATAATTTATATGAAAAGTACTAGGAAAGAAAGGAAACGCCGTCAGGAGCAATTGGTCACGTCCTAAAGGCATCCCGCAGTAACAGCTCAGCAGTTTCTTGATGTTTATTCGCTCTGCTACGTCAATCCCAACAACGCGGTATCATGGACACTTGCCGCAACCTGTAGCATGCCCAAAAGCAAAGCGACGCCCTGGCACCAGGCCACTGGGCCCTAATGTTTGAACTCAATGGCAGGAAGCGTACAGGCATCAGTGACATTTTCTTTCGCGGTCACGCAATTCAGTAATTCAGCGAGGTGGAGGGCGAAGGAGCGAGACGCCAACCATGTAGCAGCCAAAATTTTCGTCGGTGACGAAGGATCGCCACGACGCGACCTCCGCAGTACTCCGCGTGATGTTGCAAACTTCACTAAAACCGCCACAACCACTAAAACAATTTAATGTCCGCGTAACATCCACCTGCCACGATTGAACAAGGGAAGCTTCATGCACAGGAGTAACACCAGTCATCCATCTAACGTCTTCCCATATGTATGGCTCCAAAATGGTTTTTAATAGATTGTGTTCCATCTAAGGTTAGCCAAACGGTTCATCAAGACAAAATATTGCAAGAGCACTGTGCAAGGTACCGTTTATTGCTAGCACCACCGAAGAGCAATGGGACAATCAGCGATAAGTTCGAAACAAAGTATGATTTTTTGTCTACAGAAAATGGACGCGGGGGGGGGGGGCGGGGGAGAGGGTGCAGTGCGCCAACAGACCTGCCTGTCAGGTGCTTAACATCGGGTAACGAGGTCGTGCTATCAAGTAGATATTTAAAGAAACGAAATCGATGTACGCTACGAAGCAGGCGGTCAGTTATAGCACCGCGAGGATGACGTTTACTATTATTACGGGACCTATGGCATTCGATCACCAGAGGTCTGATGGCCGAACACATTCGGCATTAAAATCGTGCCATCCACGGTTTATTTTAATCTTTTTTTTTTCGCTGGAGAACTTGGTTAACGTTAGCTGGGTCGCCCTATGCCTCGGCAATTGAAGGAGTCGTATTGGAACAAGCGGTTACACTATTTATCTTTCATAATGTTAGAGCGTCCCTACATAAACTGATGTAGAGTACATTTATGGAGAAATAAATAAATTCTTGGGTTCTACGTATTAAAACCGCGGACTCTTCACACCGGCACTCCGGAATAATTTGGACCACTTCGGTTTCTTTAACTTGCAACCAATGCCCGCTACAGGGGCGCTTTCGCATTTCGCCCCCCCTCCCTCGGAGTGCGACTGCCATGGCCGGGACCTTGGGCAAAAATTTCTTCGTTCGTAAGTGCTGTTTATCATTGGTTGATCCTCTTCGCTAATAGTATGACCCACAACACTATTGGCTGGCACTAACGCTTTAAGCAGAAAATTTTTTTTCTTTATTGCGGGCCCTGATCCCGCGCCTTCGTGCTTTCCACCTGCACGGCAATGCCATTAAGCAACTACGGCGGGTATTTATTGCAGAGGAAAATTATCCCATTACGTTTATTCTTCCATACAACAAACGCATCAATGTAAAAGACGTTCAGATCTGCAGTGCTCAACTATCGCGTATCGTGGAGCCGCAGACTATGATGTGGCAATGGGTTAGGGAAGCTTCGCACCGAAGTTTTGTTAGCACAGCATCTCATAGAAAAATACGCATTCTGGAGCTCGGGGCTTTACATACTTTTGTAAACAGATACATGGAAATAAAGATACTGAATGCGTAGTCGCTAAACGAGAACTGCGAACAAACCTGCCATGTATAATCACATTCATCATCATCATCATCATCATCAGCCTAGTTACGCCCACTGCAGGGCAAAGGCCTCTCCCATACTTCTCCAACAACCCCGGTCATGTATTAATTGTGGCCATGCCGTCCCTGCAAACTTCTTAATCTCATCCGCCCACCTAACTTTCTGCCGCCCCCTGCTACGCTTCCCTTCCCTTGGGATCCAGTCCGTAACCCTTAATGACCATCGGTTATCTTCCCTCCTCATTACATGTCCTGCCCATGCCCATTTCTTTTTCTTGATTTCAACTAAGATGTCATCAACTCGCGTTTGTTCCCTCACCCAATCTGCTCTTTTCTTATCCCTTAACGTTACACCTATCATTCTCCTTTCCATAGCTCGTTGTGTCGTCCTCAATTTGAGTAGAACCCTTTTCGTAAGCCTCCAGGTTTCTGCCCCGTAGGTGAGTACTGGTATTAAACCACTTTAAACCACTTTAAATCAACCTTATCACATATTTTGTATATATATATGGCCATGTACATTGTCAAATAACTTGTACCCTTAAAACTGCATAAAAGTGTAAATTGTTCTGTAACTCCCAACCTTACACTTGAAAAGGGTGTACGGGTGCAAGTATTAGACACATTTGCACCCTTACACAGGCTCAGAAGAATTAAGTTATTTTGCAGAGAATACAATTTGCATCAAAGCCATTACTTAGTATCATTTATAAACTAATAGGATGCAACAATACATAAAACGGGTACAAAACGCCTGCACCTCGTGTGTAATCGCACAATTTACATTCGGGAGCGTCAAAATATGCAACATTCCTGTCGACCACAACAAACATCAAAACGCAAGCGAAGAAACAATGAACGCGCACTGCTCAGCGATCCAAACGCGATAATTGAACTTAAACGCAGCCAATGCTCTTTGCGCGACCGTTGGGCGCTGGGTGATGGCTGTAGGACAAAATGAACTTACAATGTCTAAGCAAAGCTCTGGCTTTCATTTTGTTGCATAGTGCACCCCTTATAAAAAGGACTATTCAAATATAGTTGGCATATTGTTGATGGATTATTGACTCAATAGGCTTTCAACGATACCTCAATAATTATTGAAAGCACGGAGCAATAATTCAACAACAAAGTTGTTGAGTAGTTCACAACAACAAGGCCATTAACTAAATGTTGTTGCCATACAGTCGAATAGTACTGAGTATCATTGATCAATTGTTGAGTAGTTCCCAACAATAAAGTCGCTGACTCAATTCTCTAGATAAATTATTGAATTATATTGAGTGTATTGAGCCATTGTTGAGTGTTCACAATAAATTCGTTGACTAAATGCTGCTAACTTATTATTGAATAACATTGAGTTTTATTAAGAAAAATTCAGTTTCGAAGTACATGTGAAAAACACGCGCATATGTGCATGTGTGCGTCTTCTGCCCATATGTTATTTTATTGATCACCTAATCACCACTGCATATATACAGGGTGTTGTTTCACGTTATTTGAATCATAGACATATCTGCCGAGTGGGCAGGGACAGTACCCCCTGCCCCCCATGTTGATACGCCCATACTTCGAATTACGTAACTGGGCCCCTCTGCCACTTCAGAGAGTGGGAGAAAGGATGTGCCCCCTTCACTTTACTGGTTGGGCGCCACTGTCAACCAAGTAGATACGGCTGTGGTTGAGGTTACGTGAAACGCCCTGCATATATATATATATATATATATATATATATATATATATATATATGCTTGCGATTCGCCGCTGATGATGTTGCCATGCTTAGTAACTCAGGGGCCCGATTGCAATGTATGCTCTCACTGACCTGGACAGGCAAAGCAGAAGGGTGGGTCTAAATATTATTCTGCAGAAAACTAAAGTAATGTTTAACAGTCTCGGGAAGAGAACAGCAGTTAACAATAAGCAGCAAGGCACTGGAAGTGGTAATCGAATACATCTACTTAGGGCAGGTTCTGACCGCGGATTGGGTTCATGAGACTGAAATATTCAGAAGAATAGGAATGGGCTAGGGTGCGTTTGACAGGCGTTCTCAGATCATGAACAGCAGGTTGCAATTATCCCTCAAGAGAAAAGTGTATAACAGCTCTGTCTTACCAGTACTCACCTACGGAGCAGAAACCTGGATGCTTACGAAAAGGGCTTTACTTAAATTGAGGACGACGCAACAAGCTATGGAGAGAAGAATGATGGGTGTAACGCTAAGGGGATAAGAATAGAGCAAGGTTGAGGTTGAGGTTGCGGAAACAGACGCGAGTTAATGACATCTTAGTGGAAATCAAGGAAAAGAAATGGGGGGGGGTCATGGGCAGGACATGTAATGAGGAGGAAAGATAACCGGTGGTGATTAAGGGTTACGGACTGGATTCCAAGAGAATGTAAGCGTAGCAGAGGGCGGCAGAAATTTAGGCGGACGGATGAGATTAAGAAGTTTGCAGGGACAACATGGCCACAATAAGCCCATGATCGAGGTAGTTGGAGGAGTGTGGGAGAGGCCTTTGCCCTGCAGTGGTAGTAGCCAGGCTGATAATGATGATATACATGTGACAGAGGCATCTATGGATGCCGCAAGGTTTTGTTTGAAAAGTTGATGCAATTCTTGAAAAACTCCCTTTCAGACACGTTTTCTAACGCAGGGTGGCCAGATAACTGTAGCCAGAGTTTAAAGATATGGGAATGCTATGTAGCTGGATAGAGGCAAGGTAATCTTGTTTGTCGTCGCTTGGTCATACTCAAATATCTTTTTTTCTCGTTCCATCTAATTTCATAATCGTCGCTAATTAATTATTTGGTTTCTCAAATGCTACAGTTACATGAAAAAATGTCAGAGAAACAATTGTTGCGTGACATTAAGAACTCCCGATACAGCTTTCTGTTGCTCAATACGTGCCGCATAGAATTGTTTTTCCGAGTGTGAAAGTAGCCCGCAAATGCACGCAAAATTGCTGCGCGACTGGTCACTCGAGGCACTTTGCGTGTATTCGCGCACGTATGCGTATGCGGCACGTATTGAGTAACAGAAAGCTGATCGGGAGTTTGTCATGGCGCTCTACAATTTTCTCAATGACATGTTAAGTTAGCTAAAAGACCCTGCGCACGCACACACACGCATATATATATATATATATCTATATATATATATATATATATATATATATATATATATATATATATATATATGGCTTCACGATAGAGGCACGTATGGTTGCCGCAGGGTCTTATACGAAAAGTTGATGCACTTCTAGGAAAACTTTCGCTCTTTCACGCGCATTCTTTATTATACAGGGTGTTTCAGCTAAATTGAGTCAGAGTTTAAAAATATGGCGATGCATTCTAAGACACCGCGACCAAATGCATGTTCCTCACTTTTGTATGTAGTGTGTCACGATATTTTCGTATTTTTCTTAATTAGATAATTTGTCAAGATTAATTAATCACCTTCTGAAGCAACAAAGTTGGCGAGAAGGTTCCAAAGAGAAAGTTGTAGAGCACTTTGAAAAATTTCCTATTAGGCAATTTCTAACTTTCTATCTATTAGGTATTAGTGTTTCGTAGCTTAGTGGGAGTGCCCGCGAAAAAAAAAACTACCACGTGAGATACCTGCTTGCGCGCGTAAGGGCTTTATGCGCGCCGTGGTTGCAGAGCTTCCAAACTGTCCGCGTACAAACAAACATTGCACCTAGCAGGGCGTGCTGCCGCTTAAAAAGCGACAGGGCCGTGACCAAGGCATTGGCTGTGCTATTTATGCCAGCGATGTGCTTCGCTCGCGGTGGTTATGATAGCGATAAGCAGACGGGTGTTCACAGCGGCCTCATTCTATATTGTGCGCGGAAGGCTGGGAGCCGTGCAATCACGACTCGCAAGGGCATGTCACGTGATGTTCTTTTTAGGGTATTACGCGGGCATCCGCAGGAAGCTGAAGAACACAAGCAGTTAGCAGACAGAAAGAGAGGAACTGTTCATTCGGACGATTTGCAAATTGCTCTGCAACTTTCTGATTGAAATTTTCCTGGCTTCGTTGCTTCAGAAGTTGGTTAATAATGTTAAATAATTATCCAATTAAGCACAATACAAACATGGTGCGACAGACAACATACAAAAGTGGGCAACATGTTTTTGGCCACGTCGACATATTGTGAAACACTGCCTAAACTTAGCTTAAACACCATGTATATATATATATATATATATATATATATATATATATATATATATATATGCGCGCTGCGAAACATAAATACCCAAGAAAGTGATTCGGGAACAGGCGCTGCGGTAGCTCAATTGGTAGCGTATAGGACGCGTAATGCGAAAATTCTGCGTTCGCACCCCACTTGCGGCAACTTGTTTTTTCATACATTTTCATTAATTTATCATTTATGTATTTCGTTTATTAAGCACAAGTAATTTCCCCTACGGTGTCCTTGGTGTCAGTATTTGTTGTATTATGTATTTTTGATTTAGCCAATGCTGCAGTCAGCAATGCTCACTGCCCGAGCAGTAGAGGGTTTACATAAGATGCTTTTTCAACAGTTTTACAAATGACACAAAAGATGTGCATTCAACAACACATTCAGGTAAATGATTCTATTCATCGCTCGTAAGTGGAAAGAACGATTTCGGAAATAATTTTGTCCGGGCGAAGTATTACTGGACTACTTCGGAATGAAAAATGCTGACCACCTGTGTGTAGCATGAGTAATATATGTGGCATTTGCTAAAGCTGTTTGGATATGAACCAACGAGTGAAAGGAATTCATCCAGGCGATATTATGGCGCACGTGGAGCGGATCCAGTCCAAGTTGGACTAACATATATTGTAGTCGGACCAAATAAACCGTGCCGCTAAGCGCTGAATTCGTTGAAAGTTATCAATTTCCGTATTAATGAACTGGCCCCGCACTATGAAAGCATACGCTAGGACTGCGCGTTCGAGGGAACAAAAAGCTTGCAGCTTGAAAGATGACGGTGAATTTAGCTAGCTACGTAGAAAGCAACGCTTATATATATATATATATATATATATATATATATATATATATATATATATATATATATATATATATATATATACAGTCATTGAAGAAGAAGACCAATAAACGTACCTTCAAGCAGTCACCAACAACTGATTATTGAACGCAACCTGCATTCCCATGGGCGTTCATTCTACCATTGTAAGTGACCAGTGCCCTGGCTGTGGGAGGAAACGGCGTCGCCTCCTTGTTACGTATGGGCAAGATGGCGAAGAAAGTTAAGCAAATTCAAGTCTGAGGTTTTACGCTTAACCATAACCACGCTTTGATTATGAGCCGCGCGTAGTTGAGGACTCCGGATTTATTTTGACCACCTGGGGTTCTTTAACCTGTAATAAACGCAAGGTACACGGTCGTTTTGGCATTACTTTCAGGAGAGACCCTGCAGTTTTAAAAAGTGCGTTTCGCTTAGATGTTAGCCCTTAGCGCACAGTAGAACGCAACGAAATGTTTACCCAATACCTACGACATGGTGCTCATATTTTACATGCTGGCCGAACTTCTTTCTGTGACAGGCGGGGTGCTGGCCAATGTGCTGGGAATCTGCTTGGCCACTAATCACAATCTGCGCTGCTATACTTTTCCGGTGACAAATCGTATAGCGCAGAAGCACACGCACAAATGTTTAAAGAATGGGACGACATACCGTCTGCGGTTTGCCATGGTGTCTAACTTACAAGCACTAACAGTGACATCTCTGTATTTTCTGGTCGATAATTCAGTTCGCGTGGTTGCTGCACGCCCTCCTTTTCTTTTTTTAAAATCCAAACGATGATCTGCGATCACACATGACGCGGCGTTCTCGACGTTTGAATTTTGCGCCATTTTCCGCGCACACCATTAGCTCCGGTCGGTGCACTGCGTAATACGTTAAACAAAGTAGTTCATCTAAGAAGCGAAGCAGAAAACTTTCATAAACTTGCATATCGCAGCAATTGTTTGGCAATAACTCTGTATTACAAAATTTGTTATTGAATGTTCCAATTCATGATGATATCAGCGCGCATTTGTATGCGTGTAGCTGTATATATCATTGCGTGTTTGCGCTGTTGACACTTCGGCGCATACCGAGAGTTTGAGCAAGCCGTTTGCTCGAGAGCTTCCTGCGTTTTCTGCGTTCATTGTGTGCTTCGCTGTGACTTCTTTGGAATATGCCTGCGTGTTGCTCGCTTTTTATGTGTTTGTTGCCTCGAAGATCAGCATGATCGGCTCCGACTCAGCGACATAAGAGCTGAGTGAGTGTTTCGAATTCCCCTTGTTCGTTCATTGCGACGAGGCGGACAAGAGCGCAAAAATGTGTACACCGCCTGTGCGTGTCTTAGGTTCTCCTCTTTTCTAGTTTTCATTCCTAATACTATCCTTCCGTTGCGAGAATTGGTCATACAGCACTACATTTGTGGTATTCAACATGGAGTTTTGTCCTGGTTTAGCATTACACTCCGCTTGTGGTGACGTATGGCAGCTATGTAGCGCCAGCTAAAACAGGGCATGTTGTACGCCGAGATTTCTGGTGTTCGAGCACCGATTGAGTTAGCCTTATTAATGAGCGCAAAACAATGCGACATGAAACCATCTGAACTGCAATGTAATGGACGATATTTCGTTGCGACCCGCCGTCTAGTACAGGGTGGTCCTTTATGAAAGGGAACACGCGAGCGCGTGGCCCGTGCTCTGCGGAGGCTGCTTACAGCGCCCACAAGCGCAAGCAAGGAGAAGCAAGACTTCTTATGGCGTCATCTACTGGCGGTCATAATGACCAGGCATGGCCTATACGCAAGCACCTGCTATAATTAGCGGGGCCTGCAGCGCAACGTCTGCTGCTAGCAAGCAGCGTTGGATACGCAAGCGCACTGGAAATGTGGAAGCGCCAACATACGCCCGGTAGTTATTAGGTACTCCTGGCGTACCTCTATTAATGCGTAAGCATTCTGGGGCTTCTTCCCCCGGAATTTTGTCCGTCCGTCCGTTCGTCCGCTCTTCTGTCTGTAAAGCTTCACACGATACACTGGATGCATAGCTGTACGTGAGGTCCTACAAGGTGTATATGAGAATGCCTTATGACTACGTATGACTAATGAGATTTGTGATTTTGACTATACATATAGACCTCTAACCTCTAACCTCTAACCGAGACCTCTACATAAGACCTCTAACCGAGGAACTTATCAAAGAATGGCGAGGTCACAAGCCATCGCAACAGAAGGTGACGAGGGCACTGTTGCCGTTTTTAAGGGCAACAGAATTCGACAAGCGGCTGTAGCTTGAACCGATCTTTATAGCGCTGCAGGTGCTACAGTGCTGTACGGGGACGGTATGCGGTGACGGTATGCGGTATGCGGTGAACTCACTTCAAACTAAATAAAGTGAAGTATTCTCTATAGTAATCGTGCTAGAAGCAAGTCAATCAATTGCTCTTTTTCTACTTTTGAGATCGCAACAAATCACAGAAATCTCTAAAATTCGCAACCTTCTCTGTGACTGTCCTCGCTACAATTTACAGAGACGATCGCTCACAATCGCGATGACGCGCTTTGACCGAAGACCTGTAACCGAGGAATTTATTAAAGAATGGTGAGATCACAAGCCATCGCAACAGAAGGCGAGGAGGACACTGTTGCAGTTTTTAAGGGCAACAGAATTCGACAAGCGGTTGTAGCTTGAACCGATCTTTATAGTGCTGCAGGTGCTACAGTGCTGTACGGGTACGGTATGCGCTGACGTGACCGACTGTGACTGTATGTCTATGCTCCGTTCTTTCTTTATCTCTACTTTGCTATCACTTCACCTCCCCCTCCTCTCTCTCCACAGTGTAAAGTAGCAAACCGGATCTTCCCATCTGGTTAACCTCCCTGCCTTGCCCCTTTCTTTTGTCTCTTTTTCTCTAAAATTCACAAATGGACGCTTTGTCTGTTCGGACACTTCATGTATGCACATATTCACTGTCTTTACTTACCCTGTCGCATGCAATAACAGCCCAGCAGGCAGTAGAAAACACTGACACTTGAAAACGTATGTGTAAAAAAATGCTTAAAAATTTTGATCAGAATACTGGCGTGCGAGTACATTTTCGTTTTGAGATATTCTTCCTGCACTAAAAGAACAAATGTTAATTTCTTTTTTCTAATTCACAATTTATTAGTTCTTTCTTCGACGTCTTCGACGTCGGCATCGTGGGAGGCCTAGGCCCAGCCGACTGAACTGCTGGTGCTCATTAAAGTTCACTCTCTCTCTCTCTTGACAATCCCTACTAAGTTTTCACTTCAAAGGTGTATGTTCAGGCTTTTTGTTATCGTGCAATTCCACGCTACGGTATCTGACGCTCTTGTCTCGTCGTGACGATACATGCGGAACGCCCCGCGAAGAAGCGTCGCGCTATGTTCGTTTACTCTCCGTAACACAAGTTCTGAGTGTCCGACGCGCAGCAAAATTAGTAAGTGGAAAATTTTTTTCAAAGATAATGTGGGGCAATGTTGTCTGATAATTGTTGGTGTCGCAAGGAATTACGAATGACTCTGTGAAAAGGATTCACATAGGTTGCTATGCATTATGACTGTGTGCTGGCGATGGTATTTTCATCACTGAAACATGCTTTGTTTGGTCAGTTATATTGCCTGCATTATTCAATACAAATAAAAGTGAAGTTGATTTCGAAAGCTGTTTGAGCAATGTCATTTATTTCCATCCTATTCGTTCACCTTCCTAAGGAAGCTAATGGAGCAATTCCCTTCAATAACAGCCTACCTACGTTCACATTAAGACGTACGCCACTCCTAATAGTTAAAGGATGTGCTGGCGTTTCAGCTAAGACGAGTCGCAAGCTCGCCTCGGCCTCAAAAGAAAAATAACTGCTGTCGTAGCGGCCGTAATGCCGGACGCTAAAGAAATTCAAACATTCGCGACAAGCAGCGTAAGATGTTTCCGTCACTCGCATTTCCGGTTGTGACGTCAGTTTTTTATTGTTTTATTTTTTCCTTGCCGTTAGTTATCCCCACGATACGTAGATGGCGCCAGTTACAACGAGCACCATTTCTTGACATGTGGGTTTCTATGGAAGCTTCGCACCTTGTGAACCAGTTCACAAGGTGCTGCAACCTGCCATTCGTTTTAGCGGTGCAGCAATGGCGCCCGCTGAACCATGCCGTTCGTTTCAAAAGCTGTTCTAAAGGTGCAGGGACGTTTCATGATTTTGCTGCACCCGCTCCACTGTCGGTGCCGACTTGGTGCAGGCGTACAGGTGCGAAGCAACAGCGTAGCAGACGACGCAGCACACGGGCACGAGCGCCGTTAAAGCCCTGCTTACGCACAACTGTTGTGTATACGCAACTGTGGTGTTTATTTACACCCCAGTAGCCGATCATATCTGCAGTGCAGGACCTCTCAAACATACGCGTTCCGTGCCCTTTACGTTAGTCGCACATAGTATAACATCTGAACCGCGTCTGCACATTCGCATTCGTTTCAAGTGCCGCCCTGTGCCTGCGCCGCAGAAATCGAGCTGCAGAATTTCTGAACTTCTAGTGAACCGCCGTGAACTGCTTCACAGTGGTGCAGGCAAATGGAACGGACCTCATATGGCTGTGATTGCATCGCATGCTCGTGGACATGGCGGCAGAACAGTTCAGAGAACAGCAACACAGGCAGTCATGCACAGGCTTTCGCCTATCGCAGTTTAGCTAAGCAAAGTGCCCATAGATTTACGACGAAATCGGCGGCGTCCGTTCGCAGAACATGTCATACTCCCCTAGGGGGCGCTCGTGACGTCATCGGAGTGGCGCGCATACTGCGCATGCACCCAGTAGATGGCGCCACCCTCGCGCTTCAACACTTCGTGGGCAGACACTCATAGCCGAGTCAGTAGGATTTCTCCGAAGCGCGCTCCCGTTTCTCCAACAACCAAGCGCGCTCGCGCTGCCGAACGAAAGCAGAAGTCGCGGCAGGCTCAGCAACAATACTCGAGTGGAAAGGAACAGGGTCTTCTAGAGTCTCACAACACAAGAATGTTGAAAGCCAGTGAACGGATGCGACTGAAGCGACTCAACCGGTCTCCTGGGACAAAGGCTAAAGAGGCAGAACGCAAGCGACAACAACGCCTTTGGACAAGCTCCAGCAACAGCGGCAACAACAACAGGGCACAAGAGCAACATAGGCAGTCATAGAAAGGCTCTCGCCTACAGCAGTTTAGCTCAGCATAGTGTCCCTAGACTTTTACAGAGTGAACAGGGCGAGCATTCCATTGGGACGCTTTTTCACCCACGGAATTTTCCCTAATCTCTTGGGCCTCATGCCCTTCGAATCGCGCAGCACGATTGCATAAGCAGTCAATGAGTTGATAAGGATGACAAGGAGTGATGAGGGGTTGTATAGGTCTCATCACGTTTGAAAATGGTTTGACATGGGTGGATGAGGTCCGAAAGTGCGATAAGAGCTTCCGATAGTCGGAATGATTCCGATAAGAATGATAAGGAGTGATAAATATTGATAAGGGTGGGATAAAGTCCGATAAGGTCAATAAGGACCGGTAATAGTTGATAAGGATCGGGTAATTTCCGATAACCTTGATATGAACAGCTTACGGTTACCAAGAATCGGATCGATTGAGGTAACGTTGATAACAACCGAAAATGATTGATAAGGGTCGGATCGAGTCCGATAAGGTTGATAATGACTCATAATAGCTAATACGGGTTTATACCGGTCGCATCAAATTTCATTAGGGCGGCACATTCTAAGTGGATTTTTCGCGTAGGTCGCGATAGCGCTGGTGTGAAAAGGCTTTCATTTAAAAACGGCTCATACTGGACCATTTGTGGCTCAGCTTGCTTGTGCGCTTGTTTGCTGTCCTTGAGAAATCCTTGTGAAATGGAAAATTTCAAGCAACATTTTTCGTTATTGTAGAGCGCCACATTCCCATTGACACATACCTACTTACCCAAGTTAGCGTCAAAAACGTTCTTTGAAGAGCGACACGGACCACGTGACATATATCCACTGCTACAAGTTGGCGTCAAAGAGTTTCTTCGAACAGCGGTACTTACCCAGTCCCGTTTGTGCAGGGCCCCAAGTCGGCTTCAAAGAGATTCGTTGAAGAGCGGTACGTTTTTTGTACTGATTGGCACTGACTCGGTGAACCAAGCAGGTCCATTGGATGGTTTAGAATCGTTTTACCTCAGCACAGCCGCCCCTGCGCTAAGCATTCAACCACGGATTACACACCCATGTAGGCAGGAAAACGGTCAGGTACAAACATAGATACATAGATATCAACTTACATAAATACATAGCCCAAGCAAAATGCGTAAAGTGCCCTAAAACCATAAACCGCTAACTTCCTAATAACTCGTAAATGCAAAGTTCAACGTCTAAAGGACTTTTACGGGTTATCCTAACCGTGATGATATTAAGAGTGTACGTACAGCGCAAGCGTTCACAAAAAGTAAAAAAAGCAGAAACGCGCTAACCCATCTGCGGTGGTCTTGTTTCCTTGTTGTCGTCGTTTAGTGTGTGGAAAAATTTCCACAGTGAAGTGAAACCAACTAGCCAGCCTTTTAGTCTTATTGTATGAACGGAAACGCGCACCAATCTAGTGTAGCGCCAAGCGATGCAACATGATGAACATCGAAGTTAGCGAGAGCTTGGAATAGAGGCAAACAAAGATATCCTAGCCAGTGTAAAGGCAAACAGAGCCAATCCGAGACTTGATAATGGTGAACATGCGTCGACAATTATACAATTTCGGGACTGAGACAGGTTCTTTGTGGTGCCAATTAATGTAGTTGCTCGGCAACCAAAATAGAGCACCCCTTTTCTGCCGCAAGGCTTTGCCTATTAAACGCAGAAATAAGACGTTTAAAAAAATTCAGAAGCTTTATTGAAGCGCTTCAGGTAAAATGCTTATCGTGTAGGGAAGAGACGTTATACAATTAGAGTGTACCTTTTTGTTTTTAAATTGTCTCAAATATGTTAGTGCGGTAGGACCAATCAATTGGCGGCTACTTAGTGAGTATTGTGCCCCTTGCGAAGTGCCGGCAAGCCGGCCGTCGAAATGTGTTGAAATATAAAGCGCGTTTTTCGATAAATCAATGGAAATAATTTAAAAATTCGGAGCGAATAATGCGATAAAGTAAAATAAACAACGTGCCGGAAACGGCTTCCTGAGTTGTAAAATAAATTTTTAGGTGGCGGAGTAGGAATTTACGGGCAAAATGACTTACTGAACATGGCGCATAAATTGTTGGAGCTGCCTAGATAGGCAAGCATCGCTTCGTTAGTAAAGCGTCCGTTACAAAATGAAGTTTGGTGCAAAGGATGGTGGATTTTTTTTTCTTTCCAAAAAGTCAGTTGAACGGAGAGAGTGACTTTTATCATTCTAAAAAGTACCTGAGCCAAGAATCAGAGACGCAACCACTTCGTTTATGAGAGTGATACTCAGAACGATGGTTAGAGTGAGAGGATTGACGACCCGCTGTAGTTTCTTAGTGGCTATGTTGTGGGCTGCTAAGCACGAGGTCGCGGGATCGAATCCCGGCCACGGCAGCCGCATTTCTGTGGGGATGAAACGCGAAAACACCCGTGTGCTTAGATTTAGGTGCGCGTTAAAGAACCCCAGCTGGTCCAAATTTCCGGAGTCCCTCACTACGGCGTGCCTCGTAATCAGAGAGTGGTTTTGACACGTAAAACCCCATAATTTTATTTTTTTTAGAAGATTGACGTACTGTAATTGTGCATGCAATATGTCCCAACGTAACAAGAGTGAAAACTTGCTTCCAGAACAACACACATGCCACCTCCGTTACCTCTAGAAGAGCTGCCGAAAAGGAGAAAAATAATAAAATTGCAAGACATTATCTTATGTGTGATGGAATTTGAGAAAAAAGAATGAAGGGAGGGTGCAGTCGCACTAACGATTTGTTTGATGATTTTCTTTTACTGAACTCCTTTGTTTTTCTCCATAGAGACCTGGGATACTGAGAGAGGCCTGTTTCCCGCGACTGCAAAATTAGCGTGTGCTGTTGCGAAGTCGGCTGTGCTGCAGTGCAGCCCGGAAATATTGTGGGATGGCTGCATGCCATGTGCTGGCAGACAAGGCAAGTGTCAGAAGCAGAAAAAATAAACATATTTATTTACCATAACCAGCATGTGGCATGCAAAAAAGAAACATTTTCACGTACCAGCAGGTCGCCACTTGCTGGCTTTTTTAGTGTATGATACAAGTAAAAATTTTAAAAAAGAGAAAATAGAGTAGCATTCATTGACGTGAGCGATTGCTTGCGCACTTCCGTGTGTTCCCATATTGTTGAAATTCCGGTCCAACTTTATTTGAATACAAGCTTCACCGCCTTCGCCTTAACAATTACACAGTCGCTGCTGCGCTTTCAGTTATCGACGCTGCTAATCCTGTAGATTGTGCATACGTCGTGGCTGACGTCGCAGTCTCAGCTGTAGAGCTATCTTTCGTAGACGGCGAAGCTGATATCTCCATTTCTTGCGTTTTAGTTGGGGTGCTTTCTGTGCTCCTGACTACGGTTGGGTACTGTTGGGTAGGTGCGTTTGCCAACGTCGAGTCGTCCTGCGGTGACCCAGAGAAAGTAGTTGAAGACGCATGGTTGGCAGTAGTGGTCTCTTTTTCATTTTCCTCTTCTTCATCACCAGCCTGCTCACTCTCTTCTCCGCAACCCTCTTCGACGTTGCCGTAGTCGCCATAGTCGAGTTGAAAATGCCCATAATCCTTTGTTTGTAAAATCTTGCAAATCTTGTACCAGTTGAATAAAATCTGGTGTCGAATACATGCAAAAGAGAAAGGTAATTAAGGAAAGTTCATCGTCAACTTCTTACTATTGTGAAGGCAAGTTCACATTCACATGGTACCTTAAAATAACACCTGAAAAAATGTATATCAGTTTAGACTAAAAAATTGTCCTTTGAAAACTACATGTTTACTAATTTCGCGATGAAAGCTTGGTTACAAGAGAAAATGTGAGTCAAAGTGTTATTTTACGGGGCTTCGCACCGAACCTTAGTGCCGGCACGTCAGTGGGACGTCACCAAATCGAAGATATCGTTTCTTATTAGAGCCGCTATGACTCAGCAAAATTCTATAACTTAAGAAGTGGAGGTGCTGCGTCTTCTAGAACACAACGTAGTCCATGTTTACCAATATACATAATTAGCCCATATCAGATGACGTCAACATTTATGACGGCAACCGCGAGCGGCGTGGCCACGTGTCTTTCCTTATTGCATCTGTTCTAGCTTAGAAAGCCTTTTCTATTGCAAAAGATTTTGGTACCGCCGAAGATTAATTAAGCTTTCCGTTTACTAAGGTCAAAACCTTAGTGACTCGTTGCAACGACTAATTCACACACACAAAAAAAATGGCGCGTCCAGTTGAGTGATACAACATATACCATGATCAGCAATGGCTCATGCCCCACAAGCAAGCAAAAATGCAATGGCTCAAACCCCCTTAAAGGGAAGCTGAAGAGTCTGTCGAATTCAATAAGACGCTCATATACGGATGCGGGAACCTTATAAACCATGTAGGTAAAATTTGGGTTTTTTTAAAATTAGGAACGACGTAATCGTCGGTTAAAATTGCGCTCTAGCTCCGGCCCCCGTCGAATGCCGCGCGCTGCTGCTGACGCTGACGATGCGAGCGGAGACCGGAAACCGCGGTGTTGTGACGTCAACTCTAGTGTTTTGTTCCTTCGCAGCCTGCGCGACCGTGCCTGACCGTGCTTGTTTCTGCGTGCGTGTCATCGTAATCTGCTTCGATCGATCCTGCATTCCTTTGTTGGTGCGTCTGCGTGTATGTAGAGTGGTAGTCAACGTGCGCAGCATCAACTGAAGTGGTGGGCCGATCATGCCGGCTTTCTGTGCAGCCTACGGTTGCACGAGCACCAGCGGCCGCGGCGATGTTGTCTTCCATTGCTTCCCACAAGACAAGAAGCTTTTAACGAAGTGGGAGGCTGCTGTGAAGCGAAAGAATTTCAAGCCCTCAAGAACAACAGTTCTGTGCTCCAACCACTTCCGTGACGACGATTATCACGAGAATTTATCATTAAAACGTGCGTTGGGTTTGCCAGGCAAGTCGGCTCTTCTAAGGCCCGGCGCAGTGCCGTCAGTGTTCGCGTACACAAGGAGCGTACACACGAACTCGCCCAAACCTGGATTTTGATTTACTGCGAGCTCCTTCGTGTTAGCACGCTGAACGGAAGGTGCATGTTTATCTCCCGCCCTTGACGCAGGTTTTGTCGCAAAGCGCCGCGAATTTTCTATTTGCACGTGTGTTATAAAACACCCTGCATGCAGCTACCATAACGCAGTGCAAATGTAGAGTTTGCATGTGCTGGAAAGCCGGCGCACGCCAGGACGCTATGCTCCCCCCTTCTCTTGCGCACAGCGAGAAACCGACCGTCTCACGTAGCCTACGGAATTCGCCACCTTTACGACTTCGGTTACGAGTAGTGTGCGGATGGCGCACAGATGAAAGTCACTACACGTACTGCATGAACCGGGAAGCTTTTCACGCGTTTAAACCGTCTTTGTAGATTAATAATAATAATAATATTTGGGGTTTTACGTGCCAAAACCACTTTCTGATTATGAGGCACGCCGTAGTGGAGGACTCCGGAAATTTTGACCACCTGGGGTTCTTTAACGTGCACCTAAATCTAAGCACACGGGTGTTTTCGCATTTCGCCCCCATCGAAATGCGGCCGCCGTGGCCGGGATTCAATCCCGCGACCTCGTGCTCAGCAGCCCAACACCGGTCTTTGTAGATTGCCGACAGCTTTGGACAGCGCACAAATGCCGACGATCGCATCCCCGCTTACGTTCCACGAGGAGGCATGCTGGAACACAACACTACAGTTGTTTGACCGGAAACGAGCTCACTAGATCGGCGAAAGATCGGCGAGATCACTAGATCACTTTGCAAAAAAACATACTCACCAAAGAGCATTTCCAACACGAGGAGATCCCAAGACTTCGCTTTCGTTCGCGTCGAAAGCACTGCTCGCACCAGCATCGTTTGCTTCTTCGAGAGGCCGGCTCTTCGCAATCGGCTCGTACATGTAGGGAGTAACGCCGAACTCCTCAGAAAAACGCGGTCTCTCTAAATTTTCCATTACCTCTTAATTTTCCATTACAGCACCAAACTACCTGGCACCGCGCTTTATGTGTAGCGGCAGCGGTCGGTCACTAGAGTTGACGTCAAGAGGCGCCCGACCAATCACAGGCGGAAACGAGACGCGCGAGCTGGGCGTGTCCGCTGCTGCACTTTTCGTCGAAATAAAATGTATTTGCGCTTACTTTCGCTCAATTTGGATACGATATTCGAATTCGGAGGGTTGAAAACCACTATGTACACATGTTCACTCATTTTTTTCTGGAAAACCTTTCAGTTTCCCTTTAAGGTTCCAAGTCTCCGTGATCCTGGGACATTCTCCGCCCAAAATAACGTTGAGGTCGACGACTGGCTCAGCATGTATGAGCTCAGCATGAACTCACCATGTTTCACATTTCTACAGAGTACGGAGATACTGTACACGTGTATACCGATGGCTGTGTCACACCATAGGCCTCCACTGCAGCCTACGACATTCCGCATATGATCATCGCTAGGTGATTCGAAATAGACCATAGCTCAACATCAACTGCCGCAGAACTTGTTGCTATCCGGGAGGCACTTTGATTTATCTCCAAGGAGCCTCCTCACGCAAGGACGATATTCTGCGATTGCAAGCCATCTCTTCAAACGATTGACTCTGTCCTAAGACGGGGCCCGTATAATTCCATGGCTATAGAAATTACAGAGCCTCTCGAAGAAGAAACTAGAAATGGCCACAATGCCACCTTCCAGTGGATACCGTCACGCTGTGGCGTGATCGAGAACGAACAGGCAGACGCTGAAGCGAAAACTGCTTTAGATAAGATAATGCTTGTGAAGTACGCATTCCGTTCTCGAGAACACACAAACACCCTACTTCGTCGTGTAAAATGCAACTCTAAGTTGGAACACTGGACCCAGCCAGATCGAAGACATAAGAGATTACACAAATGGGAAAAAAGCAGCCACACGAGCAGTTCAAAAGCAGCCACACGAGCATGGTGCACCGGATTCGCCTTGGTGTCGCGTTCACGAACCGTTATAGACATATGATAGGCGCCAGTGATACTAGCCTAAACTGTGAATACTGTGAGGTGCCAGAAACACTTGAACATATATTTTGCGTGTATCCCGCGTACGCGCAAGAACGACAGCAACTTGTCTCCTCCATTGCAAAGATCCATAAGAGACCGCTATCAGGCGAGTTTCATTCAGGACCTTGGCCTAATGCAAACAGCGCAGTCCTGGTAACAAGTGCCGCTATTGCTTTTCTACAAGCCACTGGGCGGCACGCACGGCTTTAGAGACGCCAAAACTCTGTGAATTTCTATATAAGCATCTCTTCCTTATACCACCATCATTCATCAGCCCTTTCCTTCCCCGTCCCTTTTCTCCAGTGTAGAGTAGCAGGCCAGAGCAAATTATAGCTCAGACCAACCTCTCTGCCTTTCTGTAAATAAACTTCTCTCTGTTATATCATCATCATCATCATCATCATCATCAGCCTGGTTACGCCCACTGCAGGGCAAAGGCCTCTCCCATACTTCTCCAACAACCCCGGTCATGTACTAATTGTGGCCATGCGATGCCTGCAAACTTCTTAATCTCATCCGCCCACCTAACTTTCCGCCGACCCCTGCTACGCTTCCCTTCCCTTGGGATCCAGTCCGTAACCCTTAATGACCATCGGTTATCTTCCCTCCTCATTACATGTCCTGCCCATGCCCATTTCTTTTTCTTGATTTCAACTAAGATGTCATTAACTCGCGTTTGTTCCCACACCCAATCTGCTCTTTTCTTATCCCTTAACGTTACACCTATCATTCTTCTTTCCATAGCTCGTTGCGTCGTCCTCAATTTGAGTACAACCCTTTTCGTAAGCCTCCAGGTTTCTGCCCCGTAGGTGAGTACTGGTAAGACACAGCTATTATATACTTTTCTCTTGAGGGATAATGGCAACCTGCTGTTCATGATCTGAGAATGCCTGCCAAACGCACCCTAGCCCATTCTTATTCTTCTGATTATTTCCGTCTCATGATCCGGATCCGCCGTCACTACCTGCCCTAAGTAGATGTATTTCCTTACGACTTCCAGTGCCTCGCTGCCTATTGTAAATTGCTGTTCTCTTCCGAGACTGTTAAGCATTACTTAAGTTTTCTACAGATTAATATTTAGACCCACTCTTCTGCTTTGCCTCTCCAGCCCAGTGAGCATGCGTTGCAATTGGTCCCCTGAGTTACAAAGCAAGGCAATATCGTCAGCGAATCGCAAGTTACTAAGGTATTCTCCATTAACTTTTATCCCCAATTCTTCCCAATCCAGGTCTCTGAATACCTCCTGTAAACACGCTGTGAATAGGATTGGAGATATCGTATCTCCCTGCCTGACGCCTTTCTTTATTGGGATTTTGTTGCTTGCTTTATGGAGGACTACGGTGGCTGTGGAGCCGCTATAGATATCTTTCAGTATTTTTACATACGGCTCATCTACACCCTGATTCCGTAATGCCTCTATGACTGCTGAGGTTTCGACAGAATCAAACGCTTTCTCGTAATCAATGAAAGCTATATATAAGGGTTGGTTATATTCCGCACATTTCTCTATCACCTGATTGATAGTGTGAATATGATTTATTGTTGAGTAGCCTTTACGGAATCCTGCCTGGTCCTTTGCTTGACAGAAGTCTAAGGTTTTCCTGATTCTATTTGCGATTACCTTAGTAAATAGTTTGTAGGCAATGGACAGTAAGCTGATCAGTCGATAATTTTTCAAGTCTTTGGCGTCCCCTTTCTTATGGATTAGGATTAAGTTAGCGTTCTTCCAAGATTCCGGTACGCTCCAGGTCATGAGGCATTGCGTATACAGGGTGGCCAGTTTCTCTAGAACAATCTGTCCACCATCCTTCAACAAATCTGTTGTTACCTGATCCTCCCCAGCTGCCTTCCCCCTTTGCATATCTCCCAAGGCTTTCTTTACTTCTTCCGGCGTTACCTTTGGGATTTCGAATTCCTCTGGACTAATTTCTCTTCCATTATCGTCGAGGGTGCCACTGGTACTGTATAAATCTCTATAGAAATCCTCAGCCACTTGAACTATCTCATCCTTATTAGTAATGATATTGCCGGCATTGTCTCTTAACGCATACATCTGATTCTTGCCAAGTCCTAGTTTCTTCACCGTTTTTAGGCTTCCTCCGTTCCTGAGAGCATGTTCAATTCTATCCATATTATACTTCCTTATGTCAGCTGTCTTACCCTTGTTGATTAACTTCGAAAGTTCTGCCAGTTCTATTCTAGCCGTAGGGTTAGATGATTTCATACATTGTCGTTTCTTGATCAGATCTTTCGTCTCCTGTGATAGTTTGCTGGTATCCTGCTTAACGGAGTAACCACCGACTTCCATTGCACACTCCTTAATGATGCCCACAAGATTGTCGTTCATTGCTTCAACACTAAGGTCCTCTTCCGGAGTTAAAGCCGAATACCTGTTCTGTAGCTTGATCAGGAATTCCTCTATGTTCTCTCTTACAGCTAACTCATTAAACGGCTTCTTATGTACCAGTTTCTTCCGTTCCCTCCTGAGGCCTAGGCTAATTCGAGTTCTTACCATCCTGTGGTCACTGCAGCGCACCTTGCCGAGCACGTCCACATCTTGTATGATGCCAGGGTTAGCGCAGGGTATGAAGTCTATTTCATTTCTAGTCTCGCCGTTCGGGCTCCTCCATGTCCACTTTCGGCTGTCCCGCTGACTGATGAAGGTATTCATTATCCTCATATTATTCTATTCATAAAGGAGGTTGTGGCCAATCCTGCTCTGGTGAGGGAGTGCGTTACCGGTTCTGGTCACCGGGATCAGGCCACACTCCAGGCCTGTTTGTGCAATTTTATCAACGCGCGGATTTTTTTTAATACGGTGGAAAATTGCCGGCACCGGGATTCGAACCACGGACCTCTTGCACGCGAGGCGGGTGTTCTACCTCTATGCCACCGCTGCATTGTTATATGAAGGTTATTGAAGTTATTTTCTTTAAAAGCTGAAATTCTGATTTGTGAACACGATGATGATAGTATTATGTGAAATTAGATTATCCTTACCGGGTAGCATCGTAATTCAGTCCGTTTCAAAAACCTGTGTTGAAGGCTGTACGACCATGCTGGAAAGAACATACAGAATGAAAAGACATGAGCAGCGTGACGTTATCAGTTCGAGACGTAAACTAAACGTGCCTAAAAAACACCATACACTTCCGTATGACGCGAGATATTTTGCAGGAAACACAAGTGCAGCTTGGAGGTGTCCGTGGCTCAATCAATGCGCAGCACTAATAACGCAACAAAACATAAAATTATATATGTTAACTTGCATACCATGTCCGTCTATAAAGCGGCAATTCGCGCCTTGGTTGTGGTTGGCATTTATATTAGAAAGAAATAGGACTGCAAGATACTCAAAGAGTAACAAAGGTAATGCTACATTGAACATAATCTACATATGATACATTAGAATTCAAATGTCATACAAAATCATAGACAACAGGAAACATTAAATTTTTTCTGCCTTAAATATTTGTTTGACACATTGCGTGCGTTACTTAAGTTCATCATACGAAATGAAGGAGCAGTGCGAATACCATTTTTTTTTGCTCATTACAAGAGGTTTTTGGGGTATAGGAGGAGCCATCGCACTATCTTAAAATCAAAGAGCGGCTGATTTTTGTAGTAGGCCAACTTTCTCGGTGAAGCCTATAGTGATATTATTAGCGCCGAAGAGATATTTAACGTGCGGGGAAAGCAAACTAAATTTTTCCTTTTTCTTTATTTGTTGGTGCTATTTCTTACATTGCAAGCTAGGAACGATACGCTATCGTTGCTAGCTAGGACCGATATGCAAGCATTCCATGTATTTGCTATATACACTCCACTAATATTTTCACTGATATGAAGAGCGTATTAGCACCACAGCATTAAAGAGAAACAGGGATCATTACATACCTGGTGCAAGTGTAGTAACGGCCATTACGAGCATAAGATGAGCGGTACGCATGCTGAAAGTACCGATGTTTGGTTGTAGCTTGGTCGAGAGAGAAGTGCGCTTGACTGAAAGGAAAATATCCTAAACACGACAGCTGCTGCCTACCCTTCTTATTTACATGCCGACTGCCCACCACAGAACCGGTTTTTGCATGAAAAGCACATATATTTCAAAAACTTACGCTTTCAACTGCAAGCGCGTCAAACAGGAGATGAAAAAATAAAGTCGCGCTGACGTTTGGTTTTGCACTGAAGGAATGTGACAGCAATAATTTTAAAGCGCGTAGCAACTAGCTGACCTTGCGCTTTGAAAGAAGCTGTGATGTCATGAACTGTTATTCACTTGCATACCTCGATTTCTCGGAGTTCTGACTAGATGTGGAATCCTCTCGGGAAACAATGATGTATATAGGACGCTAAATTAGCATACCTATCGTGTCGTATGCAAATACTTGCACTGTTGGTTACTGGCGCAATGGTCAGTTTTGAGGAAGCAAGGCTTGCTTTCAAAAATTGTTTTTTTTAATTGCTTTGCCAGATTGCCTGTAATCATTGTCTGTTCATTGCCTCTTTAGCCATTTCCCCTCCCCCCAACGCCGAGTAGCAGTTAAGAACATTGATGCAGTCCGACCTCTGAGCTTTTCTATCATAATAAATACATCTGTCTCTTGCCTGTTTAGTTATCTTTGTTTTGTTTAGTCATTTAGGTAATCTCAGCAGCAATATAATCGAATTTCAGGTTAATTAAGGCATGTAAGGCGTTCAGGTGACGGCCCCAAATTACGAGAATTTTAAAGGACCCTCGGTAAAGGTTGCATCAATAAACATTATATGAGTTTTAGCATCAGTAAGAAGAATGGAATAATCAAGTATGAAATAACCTTAACGATAACATAATGAACACACACACATATTCTTACGGGCTACTCTCTGTGTAAAGAGGGTTTATTGGGGCGCAACCGACGGTACTGAGCGTCATGATGATGATGAAGCCTCAATCAATGGCACAAACCCACTATGGGGGATAGGCCACGAATAGGTAATATGATGGAGTAAATAAAGGAAATTGGTTAATAAATACCTAACACAAAAAAGTAAATTAAATATATAATCCAGGATGAAAAATACGCTGTGAATACATAAGTAAAAGTAGTGATCAATACTATAGTAAGCCTTGCGTTGATAGGAATACTAAAGAAGAAGGCGAATAAAATAAAAGATACTTAAACTTGAGTAAGACAATTTTTTTGAATAATAATACTAGTAAGATTTAAACTGGTCATTTGTGCTTTTGCGTTTTGAATTTTCTAAACTGAAGTAGAAGTAAATCGATTGCGGAAACTAGGAACTATCAAGAAGACATTCTTTTTGTCCCACATATAAAATTATAAATGGCTAGGCAAACGTTCCTGTGGCTACATCCCAATACTGTTGCTCCAAGGGAGAGAATAACAGTGCTGTTTAAAGGCAATCCTAAATTTTGAAGTGCGATTTCTAGACATAGCTTTTGATGAGCAGAAGACCGCCCACAGGATAATAAAAAAATGATCTATAGATTCCGCTTCATTGCAGAGGTAGCACAGAGGGGATTACGCCAGACCACACCTGTGAAAGTAAAAATGAAGTTATGGAATGCGGGAACGCAGCCTAGTAAATGAGTCTTCGAATTTCCGGTTAGGACACCGTTTCCGGTTTCAAGAATAATTTAGGTATAAGAAATCTGTACATTTTGCTAATGACAGGGCGTTTTTGTCTTCGCTCAAAGAAAATTGTCTATATCTGGCTGCAGTGATGTGCGCCGTTGCGCGCAGCACATATAGCACAGGACTTGTTAAAGATGCTCGTGCCAAGGAATCGGATAGTTCATTAATATGAATGTCTCGGCGGCCTGGGACCCATACCATATGAACTAAATTTAAGTGAGGTGGAGCTAATGTACAAAGCGTGTTCAATGTTGTCGACTTTACTTTCTAGACGCAGTAAAAACGCTGCATACAGACACAGAATCTGTGACGATAATAACTCTTGTAGTATGAAGGGGTAATTTCCTCAAGGCAAGCACTATTGCAGGAAGTTCGGCATGAAAAACTGATATCTAAACCGGTAGGCGAAGTGAAAAATACCAATCGAGGGATGGTGAGTAGATAGATACCCACGCCTGCCTTCTCTTCACACGAAGAAGAATCAGTCGCTATTAAGTTTATTTTCAAACGGACCAAGTATTCTTGTAAGCGGTCATTCAAATAAGTTGTGTGCCGAAATTTTGCATTGTTAGGAAAAAATGTCTGCAACTTCAATTTCGAGCGATCTTGGAGCCCTATGAAGCGCAATTATTTATCTAAGGCTAACATTTAAAGGTGTTGATTGTGCTTGCACAAATACAACTTGTGGGGTATGCAATCGTGGCCACGTGATTTCAAAAAATGAATTTGTTTCACCAGTAAATGCATATTGTCCACGTCGTAGCGAAGATTCATAAGCTCTTAAGTAGGTTTGAACCGTAAGCATGCGGAATCACGTGTGAAGGGTAGGTAGGCGCGATTCCAGGTATAACACATTATTAGCAACGAATTTAGGGAGAGCTGAGCATAGTCAAAGAGCTTCTCTTTCTAACAGAACAAAGGGTCTTAATTTATATTTTGCACTTACGGAGAATAAAACACAACCAAATTCTAGAATCGGTCGTACATACATACGATAACTCATAATTAGTGTGTCACTTCGCATACCAGAAAGTCGGTTACTGATTCTACGAAGTAAACCTGCGGCTCGTGTCCCCTTCGTTCCAATATTTTCTATGTGAAAACGCCAGTTAAGTTTTCCGTCATATATGATACCCAAATATTTACGCGACTCTACCTGGGGAATGGTTCTCTGTTCATATACTAATGATAACTGTAACGGACCGGAAAGCGCAAAAACAAGGACTGCACTTTTGTTTACGTTTCCTGACAGACGCAGATTGTGAAGCTACCTCTGTAGAGTACAGAGGTACCTTTGCAAAGAAAGGTGAAAAGAATTGATGTCTCTACCTGTCGCAAAAAATGCAATGTCATCTGCATAGACATAGAGGTTCACATCCTGGTGCAGTGGTACTGAACTAATCAATAGGTTAAATAGTACAGGAGACAGAACAACCCCTTGGAGCACCCCTCTCGTCTTATCGAACTTTCTTGAAGAAAAGCAGTTCTGAAAACATTGAAATTTTCTGTTTCTTGGAAATTCAAAATTCCATGCTGTTATATATCTCGGAAAATTGTAGGACTGTAATCTGTCCAGCAGTCATAAGGTTTCGCGATGTCAAGAGTCACTAAAGCACTAACTTCAGTTGAGGATCCGTTATCGCTAGGGGAACGTCTTCTTCCTTCTCTTACCCCGTGCTCCACTACTGATGGCGGCACATACCCGAATCATAAAAAACTTTCACGCTTGTAACCCATCCTCCCGCGCAGACAAAGCCTATCGGGCAAGTCAAACAGCATCTCGAGTGGCGCAGGGCTTCAAGGGGGAACATGAGTCACTTCGGTCTTTGAAGAGCGTCAACGATTTGAAAGGAGACGCACTATGCGGTACGTCAGTTCGCTTATATGGCCTAACACAACGTAAGGTCAAACATAGTGCGCCAGTAGTTTTTCGCACAACCCACGTTTTCTGGTAGGCGTCCACAGCCACACTAAGTCACCTGCAATATATGTGACGTATCGGTGTCGGCGGTCGTCAAGTGTCTTCGAGCGATCTTCAGTAGCACGAGTGCACAAATAACAAGGCGTTGGGCTTTTTCTGCACGACAGATGGTCTCAGATATGCAGGTATCATTGTGGCTCATAAATGCGAAAACCTTATCAAGCGTGTAACGTGGTGGCCGAGCGTAAAGGAGAAAGAAGTGGCTGTAGCCGGTAGTTTCGTGCTCGGCGGTGTTAAATGCATAAGTAACGAAACGCAGAACGGTGTCCCAATTATTGTGATCCGTCGAGATGTACATGGACAACATGTTCGTGAGAGTTCTGTTGGGGCGTTCCGTAAAGTCGTTTGTTTGTGGATTGTATGGCGTATAGTGTTGAAAACTTGAACAACATAGACCAAATATCACTTCAACCACATCTGCGGTAAACTGTCGCCCACGATCGCCAATACAACTTTAGGAGGACCGTGTCGGAGAATGATAAAATGTAGAAAGAAAAGGCATAAAGATGCTGCAGTAGCCGATAGTATTGCAGCCGTCTCACAGTAGCGTGTCAGGTGGTCTGTGCGCACTACGATCCAAAGATTACCGTTAGAGAACCGGGAACGGCCCGCGAAGGTCGATGTCCACTTGCTCGAATGGAGTCCTTGGGGATGGCACAGGATGTAGTCTACCAGGGGGAGTACTTGTGGGACGTTTGTGACGTTGACCTTTGTTGCAGATATAGACGTACTGCCGCGTCGTCTGACGCATATTAGGCCAGTAAAATCTTTCTTGACGATGGCAAACCGTTCTAGCTGCTCCCAAATGACCGGAGGTCAGTTCGTCGTGCATAGCCCTCAAGATCTAAGTACGCAGACTTTTCGGGACAACCAGGAGATATCGTGAGCTTATGGTATAATAGTCTTTTCTGTATAGACACCCATTACGCGTGCAAAAACAATTGGCTGTTGATTTCTTTTTGGCAGCGAGGAGTTGTTTTAAAGTTTCGTCGTTTTGCTGCTCAGTCTTAAGGGTATTGAGATTTAAAAATGCGGGCTCCAAGGACACGATATAGTCAAAGTTGTCACCGTCACAGTCCGTCGTGAGAAGCCGTAGCCACGCCAGGCAGTGGGCGTTGGCGTGCCGTCGGCTGCTTTTATTGGCAACGGTGAAATCGTACTCCTGTAGACGGAGTGTCTAACGTGCAAGCCGACCAGATGGATCACACAGATAGACAAGCCAGCACAAAGGGTGATCGTCTGTGACGATGGTGAAAGGGCGTCCGTACAGCTATGGCCTAAGGCGCTGCACTGCGAAAACCACCACGATACATTCCTCATCTGTGACGGTGTAATTACGCTAGGGCTTGCTTAGAGAAAGACTTGCGTACACTACGACGTGTTCCTTGGTGTCGAAGCGTTGAATAAGAACCGCTCCGACACGAATACCGCTAGCGTCCGTGTGCATTTCTGTGGGAGCCAAGGGGTCAAAGTGTTTGAGAATTCGATGGGATGTTCAATGGAACTTCACGTGAAGCACACACACATTCTAGAGTCCAGTCAATGTGAACGCCTTTCTGAAGCAGACACGTCAGTGGATCGGCGATGCGAGTAAATCCGGGAATAAACCGAAGGAAGTATGAGCAAAGGCCCAAGAAGCTTCGTAGCTCTTTTACTGAGCGAGGTTGCTGAAAGTCTTCGACCGTAGCCATTATGCTGGATCAGGTCTTATGGCCTCTTTGTCCACTGGGTGGCTTAGAACTAGTGTGTGCCGTTCTCCAAAACGACATTTCTTGGAGTTTAGTACCAAGTGTGCTTTGCCTAGGCACTCTAGCACAAGACTGAGGCGAGCGTTGTGTTCACTAAACGTGCGTCCAAAAATCACGGCATCATCCAGATAAGACATCCAGACTTCCCACTTCAAACCACGCAGAATGTTGTCCGTGAAGCACTCCAAACATTCATGCGCGTTACACAGCCCGTACGACATCACAATAAATTCGAGAAATCCATCTGGTGTAATGAATGCCGTTTTTTCCTTGTCTTCCTTGTGCATCAGGATGTGCCAGTATCCGGAAGTATGAAGACGAAGAAAGGCAATCTATAGCATCATCAATCCGTAGCAAAGGGTATACGTCTTTCTTGGTAACGGCGTTGAGGCGGCAGTAGCCGACGCAAAATCGCCATGTGCCATCTCTTTTTTACTAGAATTACTGGGGCTGCCCACGCAATACTGGACTCTTGGATAAGGTTTTTTTTTGGCAACTCACGGACATGGTCATTGATCACGTTGCGCTCCGAAGGTGATGCCCGGTATGGCTTTTATCGCAGGGGCTGGCGAGATTCCGTGTCTATGCGATGCTGTACACGAGAAGGGGGAAAGGATGGCGGAGTCTCGTGCTGGCAAAAGGCGAACACTGCGAAGTGTTTATCATAGCCATCATGGAAGTGTCCGTGGCACATGCATCCGAATGGGACTCATCCTTTGCACCGGGGTTTCTGCAACGATGGTGAGCGTCAATACTTTATGTTCACGAATACCCGCAAGTTTCAGACCTTTCGGTATTATTGCAGGTTCATTGCAGCAATTTGTCGTCCATAAGACAGTAAGCCCGTCGATAACCGACAGCTTAGAATAGGGCACTTGAGCATTCTTCTTAATGCAACTAAGGTGAGCGGGCTCGAAGGTGGCCTCAAGTGTTCTGTCCGTTGTAGGAGAGTAGGCGTCTGGGACACATTTGGCAGACAACGGCGGTGCGACGGTATCTGCGGACACACAAAGGGCACCTTCGTAACACGGCTGCTGTTCCACATATACTGTGGGAATTAAGGCTCGAATCTACAGTAATTTCTCCTGTTCGGCAATCGACATTGGCACCAGGCAGCTTCAGAAAATCGAGGCCAGAATTGTGTCATGCATAGCATGAGGTAAAACTACAAAATCATCGTTAAACGTTTCACAACCCAAGCTACCTGCTGCGCTGTACACACATACAGGGTGCAATAGTTCCCTAAAGACTTCACGAAACACATCGGCATGGTCCAATGAAAACAGCACTTTCCGTCCTAGCAGCTTTTGAATGCGTTAATCATTACGGAAACGGTCGCTCCAGTGTCCGATAAGGCCATTGTTCAGACGCCGTCTGCACGTACACAAACCTTATCTTTAAACATGCAAATTGCGTGAGGTATTTCTGACATAATCCAAGACTGTCCAGCGGCCTCACCTCCAACGACCACGCTGACTAGTTTTCCGGCGAAGGCGACGCATAGCGGTGCCTAGGAGATGTTGGCCGGCTTACTCGAGGGACAGACGGTGGTGTGAAGCTCCGATCAGAGGCGGGTGAACGGTGTCGCAGCGTTACCAGTGTCTCGTTGGAAGTACCGCGTGGTTATGTTTATGCACGGTCAGCGCATATTGTTGATTGGTCGTACCTCGATGGCTGGCGGCGCTGCGGCGCCACGTTGCCGTACCTGGCGATGTGGCCCTCGATACCGCAGTTTTAGCACAAGGGCAGAGGACGCTCGACGAAATGCCGCTCAAAGCACTCAGCCGGCAGATGTCGTTGAACTGGGTACGGCACCTTAGTACGCTGGACAGGAGCCGTCCGTCTCTGTGTGTCATGGCTGGGGTGAAAGCGTTGCCTATATCGCTGTTCTGACGGATACATCTCCTGATGTGACCACGTCGTTCCAGCCACATCGACGTCTGTGACACACACAGACGTTGGCAAATTATCGCATGGGGCTGCGGACGCCGAGTGATATACTGGTTACGTAGCCGGCGATGGAACTGTGTTGCACACTGGTCCATTGTATCGCCGCAGTTCTTCGCGTACTATTTCCCGAATAGTAGAGGCAAGGCCAGTAGAGGGACTCGTATCAACGCCGGTGACGATTGTCATGTTTGCCAGTCGTCCAAATTTGGGCGCAGTACGACATGTCTTCAACGTCTCAACTGTAAGGCAGTGAAGCAAGACATCTGAGGCGGATGTGCGGTCTTCTCTACCTATCAGAAAATTGTGGACGTCTTCTGCGATGCCTGCGATGCCTGCCTGCGATGCCGACTCGGTCACGCTTAGACATCTGCGTGTTTACGATCTTGCACAACTTGAGTATTTCTTCTATATAGGTTATGCACGTCTCTGTTGCAGTTTGAGCTCTTTGGGCAAGTGTTCTCTCCACACGTTTCTTTTTGGCATGAGAGTCGCCAAACAATTTCCAATTTCCTCGAGAAAGAGTTCCCACGTTGCTAATGAGTATTCCTGATTCCCGAACCACTTCAGTGCGGTCTCTCTCAAAGATAGGACGACGTTGTCAAGCTTCGTGACCGAGTTCCAGTGGTTATATCGGCTCAACCGATTGCAGTGCGTAAGCCACTCGTCCACATCTTCTCTCGCTCTTCCCGGGAATGAGCATGGTTGCATGTAATGGTGTGATGCAGCAGCTGCCCTTGGCCTTTGCGCGCTTGAATCTGGCTCCGGGTCTGGTCCTCCGATCTGTGGCATGATGACTGTTGTCGGCGCGAGGCCGGCTAGACGGCTGCTCCGGTGAAGTTCAAGGGATTGCAACTCCGTAGTATGGCGACGTCGTGCACCCAGCACCTCCACAACTCTCTTACGGGGGACTCTCTGTGTAGAGAGAGTTTATTGGGACGCAACCGACGGTACTGAGCGCCATCCCAGGTTCCGTTATCGCTGGGCCAACGTCTTATTCGTACCCCGTGTCCCACTACTGCTGGCGGCATATACCGAAATCATAAGACTTTCACGCTCATAACAATATATATATATATATATATATATATATATATATATATATGCTTCTGAATGCACCAAAAACTATAATTCAGCAAAAAGTACATTATTACAAACACATCCAGGTTCTGAACTGAAGATGCACGAAAACAACAAATTTCCCAAAATTGCTTTTAATGAACAGAAGAATAAAACTACAAACTTTGTATTTTAAATACATGGGAAAATGATTCCATACTGTCATCACACGGACGGATGATCATTTATAGTAATTAATAGACACCTTTGAAAAAAATTATAGTTAGCAGAAACCCGGGTGCAGTTGGTAATTACTAAACGCTTAAAATCAGCGAATTATTATAGTTTATTATATTTATACGTAGAATACCGCAATTAGGCTAACTTAAAACTATTAAGAGCGGTTAAAATATTGTTCCAATGAAGCAGGCAAGTCGCACTTCTGCCACGATGACAGTGTTAAACAATCCGAAGAGCCCTTTTTTCTAAATGGTGAAGACATAAAAGATGAAACTGATAATTATTCCCCATAATATAATGCCATAGCTGGTTTGACTATGTATGCAAGCAAATAAAGACAATGCGAACGTGACGGGATAAATATGACCATGCTGTAAACATCGCACGAATGCCGAATGCTGTATCTTTTCAATGCGAGCAATATGGTTAGCGACCTTCAAATTAGCGTCGAGGTGAACTGCAAGGAATGATAGACTGTTACAGATACTAATCAAATGCTAGTCAATTCTGATGCTACATAATGAGGCTGCCTTACGCTGAGGTGATTAGAAAGCTAGAAATTAAGAAATATTTTGATGAATAAGTAAATAAATTAGTGGCACCACTTCTACGTGCTATTAAGAACACCATTCAATGTCTTAGTGACATCGATGCTACATGTATCAGGAAAAGAAATAGTCTCATCGTCGGGATATAAAACGCAACGAGCTAAGTTTGTACAGTCAGGAAGATCATCGATGTGAAGTAAAAATGTAGCCGATCAGGCCAAGTCCCTTGAGCACTGCTTGAATAATTGCTTTGTACCGGAGAAAAAGCTTGGTATGTATACCGTGTGCTTCTTTTGATTAAGGAGCGTTTGAATAACTTCAGGCTGGACCATTTAAAGAACATCAGGCTGGACCATCAATACCATACGCTTCGAGCCTGTCAGATAAAACGAGATGAGTAATGGTGGCAAATTCCTTTGGGAAATCCGAGAAAAACCAGCAAACCACACCTAATAAATCAGTAGAGTGGTAATCTATACAATTTCAGATAGCTGGACAACTTTAATGGAGCTGCCCGCGCCAAAGCCAAACTGGCATGGTTTCTGAAAAAGAATTACATGTGTTTTTTTGAGCAAAATGTAAATAATCTTTCGTTAATTTTACTATTGGTGTCATAGATAATTGGAGTTAACCAAATTCTTTTATCAAAAGTCATAGGTACAGAAAATGTAAGCACTGTACTATGCACAAGCGCGTATTGACCAATTAGCAGTAGATAAAACATAAATGTATACATAAACTTTAACATGATGTGGCTTACAAAGAGAGGACCAAACTTATTTAACTAAGTTAAAACTATCACCTGTTCCTACGAGTAAAATAGCGTCTGAGCTGTTTCCTACAGTTATTCGAGATACCAAATGGGCATGCTTGAAATACATAGACACTTGCAAATATTCCCTATCCACTAATCAAGCTTTCAGAAGAAACTGAGTGTTGTATGTCGTAGATTTCCATGTCTCAGAATAAATGAGAACACTTGTTGCTCTTCCGACTTCAATGATATAATATTATATCATTGAAGCTAACAAACCAGGCATGGAAACGTATCGTTACTGTTTTACACTGTGCTTACGTTACAAGCACTAGCTCGCGTGTTTTTAGTGGTCATGTACAATCACTTTCTGTGCACATCAAAAGACCAAACTAATATGTTTCACTGTACCATAATAATCTTGGGGAAGGGGTTTTGGAACTTATCCTGTCAGCTTGGATAAAAAAAATCAAGCTAACTTTGTTTTCAAATGTTGACAAAACATGGCATTGATATAGAGCAGAGTTCGGAGAAAAATTATAGCGCGCTCATTTTTAACTTACTTAATTTTTTGGGTTTAAGGCACCGCGTTTGTTAACCGAACTTTTAAGATTTTCGGTTTTTATGGGCTTACATCATCTTGATAGCATGAAGGCTTGTTTTCTAATGATTTGGTAAGAAAGGACTGCGATGTTTCAAGATACTTTGTTTAAACTGGCAACAAGATTAGAAGCTTTCACATAAAAAAGAATGCTCAGGTTAATGGCCCGGTTGGTGCGACCAGATGGTCGAAAGAAGAACCACGCTTTATTAACAGTGATTTGGCAATATTATTTAGAGGGGCAAAATAGAACCCGCATTGGGAGGAAGCAGATGTGTACACAAAAAGACGTGATACTCAGCGGAGAAATGCATGATGGTGCTTGAATAATTGACGTCATCGTGTGAAAGATGTAAAATCGCAGGTGGCAGGGGCGCCTTGCTCAATAAATAAATTTCTGTATAAGTGATTCTTCGATTAAAAATACAATTCTGACGTGTTACCCTAAAAAAACGCATTCTATTGTGTTTGTCGACAAAAAGTCACCCGATCTCACTATTACAATAAGCTATGGGACATTTACTTTCAGCCTGATATCCCTGAAGACGTGTCCTTTCCGCGAAAGCACCCAGTGTGGAACAGGTCCCCAGCAGAGGTTAGGGAATCGTCCTACGCTGTCTTCGTAATAGCACGAAGGCACACCTGTCGGCAGGTGAATTTGCTAGTAAGGATGAGTCTCTATTCTTGTAATCTTGAGCTTAAATAAGTTTGCTTTCCGACATGACGTATGCCCTATGTCACGGCCGGGGTACGCGAACTCAGTACTTGTGTACCTTTGTGCGATAGTCCCTTAAGGAGCAAAATATGTATTCTGTCAATCATTAACATTATGTGTTGATGAACATTGTATACCCACCCCTGCACATTGAAGGCTAGCAGGATAATACAAATTAATAAATAAGAAGTAGTAAATCAATAAATAAATAAATTGCAGAACCTATCCTCCGTCCGTGAACCCACCGTGAACTCCGTCCGTTGACCTTATCAACGGGCTTGTCAGTTGCACGGTTGACATGTTGCGGTACATACAAAAAGCGCCACCGGGACAGTTGACCATTTGTGGCTACAGTGTCCGCAAACGATTGGACACCTGACAAAGGCAAAGCCTAAACAATTCCGCCAACACTTACCTGACATATCTGTGCAACGAATGCCGGTGTAAAGGCATATATACTGCTGTGTGTGCATTCAAAATCAGAGGTTCGAGACACGTCTCTCTTCACCACTCTCGCTTCCCGCTGGTCCAGGCAAGCGCGATAACGATACAGAAATCCCAGGGTGGCACCTTTTACCACGTCGTGGTGCAATATGCCAAAACGTACTCGCAAAAGTTGGTGTATGTGGTTTTGAGTCGGGTCAGTTCTTTCTAAGGCCTGTACCTGACAAATACCGCTGACGTGGGAGAGTTTCATCACACTGGGAAAAATGTGAACAGGAGCCTCGCCGACGAATTTAAGCGTCCGGAAAAGCATGCACTCGAAAACTTTGACGGACCTTCCTTGCATTGGTGGAAGGCAAACAGCACTCTCCGCTAATGCTTAACGTGTGCTCTTTGCGAACCCATGTGCCAGATCTTGCCCATGACTACTTCCTGCAAAATGTAAAACCTGCATTGCCTGTAGGAGACTTGTATATCCGACAGTCATCTCCCGGTTTCACTAGATGAGTTTCAACACGTCTGCAGTGCACCTAGACACGACAACCGAGCGGCGGATGCGGCCATTTACTTCAAGCCTGGCTACTCTAGGACTCCGGATCACGTGTCTAACAAGGTAGAAATGAAGGGTGAGGTATGTGGCGCACGACTACTGAATGGTGCCCTTGTGATGGTTGGTTATATGTCTACCCAAGGTAGTGTGGACGATGCAGTGAATGTGATGCACATTGCTTTGCCGCCTACGTACCAAGCGACAATTTCATAGTACTAGGACATTTAAACAAAGACATTCGTCGGCACCACGGTTTGTCCACGACATGAAGCATAGGTGTTGTGTGTACCTGGCCAGCCCATCGGACGCTATAACGACTTCCGGAAACCTGCCTTGACATGATTATTTAGGCTAGATGCCGAATTACAAGCCTTTGTTATGCTTGCAACTACTTTACAGACGAGAATACTCTAGTGAGTGTGCTCGGTGGCCCAATGTGATGCACTCTGTAGCAAGACATTACACATCAACGACACTCTTTCTTGTGTTTGGATATCTACCGGTTGGACGAGGTACAATGTGGTGGACCGCCCGTAGTGGGTGACATGGGTATGACCGAATTGAAAACATCCTCGGTGATGTACGCACTGATGCTTTGCAAATGAAACACGGCAAACAAGAAGAAGTTGAAATAATGTGTTACATGACTAAATTGCCTGAAATAATAAAGAGTGCGCATTTCCTTAGACTTAACTACCCTCTTTCCGGATGACACTTTACTCTTCCTAATAAAATCATAAAAGGGACAAAAAAGAAGCAAATAAAAGTTGCATTTTCGCACGAAAGGCGTACTATCGATTGCGATAGCATATTAGTAGACACATATATGAACTAAGGATAGCAGTTCGGCTGCATAGGCTTACAAACATTCGGTTACCAACAAAATTGACAAGCATGGCGCCAGCAAGCACAGGTAGACATGAACACATCCCACTCAATGACCGGCGACACTCACTGTCCAAACCCTACCGTGAGGAAGCGCGGCAGCAGCAGAGAGCGCAGTGACTTTCGCACTGTCTACAGTTACAACACAAATTCAGGGGCTTGAACATAGCGCACATGCGGCTATGAGCCCTCGGCGCCCTCAGTACATCTAAACTCTACAGATCGCTTTCAAGCTAATGCGCGCACGGTCCATGGAATACGCAGCTGGTGGCGGAGTACAACGCTACCCTTCCCTCCCACCTTCCCCCCCTCGGACCATGCACACGGCGGAAAACAGCGCACTGCCTTTCCGCTTTCTTCTTTTGAGCCACGATCGTGGGCTCCCCACCGCGCGCTTTCACCCGGCACAAAAAGTATAACGTCGCGCGGGGACGATGTTATTGCCCTTGGATGCCCTTGGACTTTATACAGGAGATCGAGGCGACGACAATTGCGAGTCTATATATAATTTATATCGCAATCTTATCCGTATAACTCCCATGCGATTTCTCGTAACCCGTATTCACGAAGTGAAACGTAACTGTAATTGCTTAAAATTTTTATATAAAACCGAACAGTTTTGAGAGCCTTACGCCGCAGAGGGAAAAAAAATTCAACAAGAGCAGATACTCCCATAGAGCCCAGCAGCTGAACCAACTGTAGAGCACCAAGCCACCGGCATTAATAGCTGAGCGACACTTCCGGTTTTGGTTTTGGGCGTGCGTGTTATGAACACTTGCTTGAATCCGTTACGCCGGCTGCGCTGATCGGTGCGGTTTTTTTTTCCTTTTGCTTCTACTCCTCAACCACGCGCGATCTTCGTGTGGAACCCTTTTATTTAGTGAAAGACCATTGCGAACTATCTTTACAAGCCTCCATCGAATCTTTGTCACATGCAATTTCATAAAGTAGGCGCAAGACGCCGTGTGAAATGAGGAAACGTTCATTTTGCTTTGTATAAATGCTTGTTCCTGGCTTTTTGTGCATTCATCCCACGTTGTGAAAGCAGGTAAGTAGAGTAGTTCCCTTACGAAGCTGCACCGGCTGCACCAGATGCAAAAATGTAAATTACAAGCATGCATTACCTTGGTGTTTAGACCTTATAGGAATACTGGGTGTAGAGGCAAAACGTAATAAGTGGTGATATGGGCTGCATTACAAACCAAAGCAATTCTCATTTACGTATATATGGGACAGAAAATAACCGACTCATACCAAACAACACCATAAATTACTAAACATCTGATTTAAAAGCATTCCCTATTCCCGGGCTATATTTCGTGCACTTTAAGAGCACTAGTACACGCTTGACTGACCGTTTCCAAAACAACACAGCTGGCCACAACACCAGCTCTCAGCCAGACCACGCTAGATGGTCGCAGGATGCCTTCTACTCACACTCAAGACAAATGCTTGGGTACAAAGACTTGTTTCAGTCGTTCAGAAGACAGAATTTTCGAGTTACATGTTCCCTGCTTTTGAGCTCCTCGGCGTTATTTGTTGTGCGTTCTGTCCGCACAAGCAACGCACTCGAATTTTATCACTTTTGGCTACAGCTCGTCGCATTTTAGGCAAGCGTGAGCACTGGAAGAACGTATATGTTGCTTAGGGGGCTATAAAAAGCGCAACAAGCTTGTTCCACTAAGATTCAGTAGACGCCGAACTTTGACACCGCGGCCCGAGCTGCTTTTCGCTAACTACATCGCAACGTCAGGCGCAGCGCACGTGCCTCAAAAGTCTCACAAAATGTAACGAAATTAAGTACAATAATGTTGCAGGTCAGAAAAAGCGCCACGAACATGTCCCAGTAATATTCAGTACGCGCGAAACTTCCTTACACGGCCGGGCGGCTTTTCGCCAACTGCGTGACAAAGCTGGGCACGAGTCTAGCACACCCAAACACTATCTCGATTAGTTACAATAATGTTCGGGCCCACAGAAAGCATCGCAAACATATCTCAGTACGAATCATTATCTCAAACTAACGCTGCCAAGACGGCCCAGCTATTTTTCGCTAACTGCGTCACAAGTCACGGTTCTGGGCTGTAAGACTGAATTGCTTTAAATTCGTCGCATACTGTTAAACAAGATTTCTCATTCTGCCGTGGTCCAATAGTGCATTGCTGCCGTGCCAAAATGCAGAAGGAACGTGGGAATACGCTGGGAGCCCCACAAACGAGCCTACATGAAAAAAGAAAAAAAGAGAGAAAGGAAAAAAGAAAGGTGGAAAAGGTGGGTCGCCGAACAGGTGAACTTGACAGGCGCAGCCGACCTCGCTCGCATCGGTGGCGCGACTGGAGCATGACGCATGCATCTGGTGCGTCTGGCCTGCCGTTAGCTTGTTGCTAGGGGGCATAAGAAAACTAATTCGCAAGGTATATCTTCACCTTACGCACAACTTTTTTCGTTTCAGTGGAAAAAAATTAAACAAAAATACAACAACGTCTGTTGACCTCATTTCACTTTTTTTTTTCGAGGCTCGCGGCAGATAACGCACGACAATAATACTAGCGTGGCGTATTTACTGTAGCCATCATTGCAGAGTGTCCTCTATTGATGAATTTCGTTATCCATGCTTATGTAATATTGTTGCTCATATTTCATACGTAATATTTGTCAAGGATGCGTCTTTACATCCGCCCTATCTCAAGCTAGGATTTTTTCGCGGTCCAAATTTTGTTGCGGGTGGCCTTTGAAATGTTATTGTTGTAGCAAGGCATGAATGAATGAACGTCCGAAGACACGTAAGCATTTATCATGAGTTGTGAACGGGACAGCATTTTTGTCTCAATGAACGCCGCTTATACCGTTCACAGGTAAGCCGAGGTGAATTTGACGTCACGCTTTCGTCACGCCAGGCCTGGCAATGTAAAATCCGGTCCAAGTAGCATGATGTCAAGCAGAATGTGCAAGCCTACTTTCCAGGAGACGCTGGTTTAGCCTAGTGGGCAAGACACTCGGCTTCTGAGCCTCGGGTCGTAGCTTCGAAATTCACTGCCACCAACGTTCTTCCTTTCGAATTTATTCTAAGGCAAAGTTAGAACACCAGCGAGACCTTGTGGAGACACGGAATGGGCAGATAACGCCGGCTTGCGAGAGCGCAAGTGACGTGGCCGCCAGGTGATGGCCTACCGCCATCCCGCAACACCTGATATGCCAACAGGTGTTCCTTTTGCTCGCTGTGCTCCGCTGAGGGGCGCACGTCACAATGCGTCGCAGCCGATGGGATTTTAGGTACCTTTTCTTTGCGATTATAGTGTGCTTTTTTCGCTCAATTGGCCATTGAAGAGCTCACACCAAGAAACGTTTGTTTCCCAAACAGTGTTCCCAAGCTTTTAGGCTTGAGGACACCCTAGGTCAGCAGGGGCATCATTCCAGACACGATCTGGCCGTGATCACCACTCCGGCTTTCGCAACAAGTCTTCCTTGCTCCCACAGGTCGGGGGTGAAGATCTTGGCCTCCCACGTCTCGCTGAGGAGGTTATGCCTTCGGTAGTTACAGGCTTGGTATCGGCATTTTCGTGGTCCCACGGGCACTCGAGTAGTGGATGTACCGGGTGTCTGGCACGTCGTAGATAGGGCAGTTGTAGGTGTGAAGCGTCGGGTGGATACGATAGATGAGGATGCCATGAGTGTGAGTCCTGCTCTGGGGTCTTGGGAAATTGGTGTTCTCCTGTTTGGTGAATTTCGGATGATTTTACCTTGTGTGCCGGCGAGCAGTGTTATAGTATGAGTGTTATACCTGGCCGGTATGGTCTCCGCTTCCGCTGCGGCACGGTGTCTCCAAGCGTCTCATGAGATGGCAAGATACGCGCAGTTGACGTGACAGCGGTCCGCGGCGTGAGCCGCTTCGTTTTCCTCGAGCCCCTCGTGCTCTGGTACCCACGTGACACAGGTGTGTGGGAACAAAATTATTCCGTTCTTCAGAAGCGTGACTGCTTCCACCGAGACACGGCTTCTCGTGTAGCTGAGTATTGAGGATCTGTGAGTCCTTAAAAACTACGACCGCGCCAGCTTTGCGGTGGTGGCGAGGAAGATCGCCGCTTCGTCCGCCGTCTCGTAGTACTGCACCTTCACGGTGGCGAAGGCTAGCTGCTTGCCTCTCGACTCGAGCACGCTATTACCTTGGCAGGTTTTGTTTGGGTATTTCGCTGAGTCGACGTAGGCAGCAATTGGATCATGCTAGTTTCTTCTTCGAATGGCGTGGACTCGAGTGAGCCGGCGTCCTTGATGGTTCTCGGGATGCAGGCATCGTGGGAGGCTTGCGAGGATGAGAGATTCTCTTAGCTATGGCGGTATTTAGACCTTGCGGTCCATGTCAGAGATGTAGTGTTCATCCTAGCGGAGGTGTGCAAGCACCGATATGCCCGTCAGCGTGGTTTTCAGCCTCGTACGTTGGCTGCTGTTCTGCGCTTTCACCGGCTCTTGTCACGTAATATAAACGCACGTTTTCAGGAGTCGGATGGTTGACACCACGGGGGTTAGTCTCATGGCAAGACTCGTAGATTTGCTGATGAGCACATTTAGCTTGTGGACTTCAGAAGTTCTTGAGAGCGAGGTATGGTGTCCTGTACTTATTCTGCTTCACAGCATTGCTTCAACGACACTGAGGGTGTGTTGTTCCATTAGTACACTGCTTCCGTTGGCTATACTCTTTAAGAGGTGTGTGAGTTCAGAGATCGTGCTTTGGAGCCGAACGAGCGTGGCACCCTCCGATCCGTCTCGGTGCCAGTAAAAGCCAAGTACTCGAAGCGAGGTGACCTTCGGTATTTGGACTACACTGAGCATGGCGCACGGATCTGAGCGGAGCTCGCAACGATCATGACGTTTTCTGTTTTCTGCCTCTCAACTCGAACGTCATCGTGGCAGTCCTGCCCCGCGAATCCGCTGATTCTTCCGATGGCGCAGGCGATTGCGGTAAGGCGCCATTTCGATAAGTTGAGTCCGACTTGTGGTCTATAGACGATCTTTAAGTCGCTCGCTGCGAAAGGCAGCATCTTCGGTTTGCCCTGTTTCGGTGGTTGTGAGGGCTTAGGCTCTTGTTTCGGTAATACGTTGGGTGATTTTAGTGGCTTCTATGGCTGTTTTATCTTGCGCCCGACTTGCAGCAATTCAATATGTTGGCTTTCGGTCGTTTCCTCGTTCTTGGCGTCACAGGTCCATGCCGACATTGTTGTCAAACTCAGGTCCATCCCCTCCATTGCCACTTTTGCCTGTCCCTCTTTTAGCGGGGTCACCTGCTTTCCTCGAAAGTGTAGGCGGCGGATAAACAGTGATGTTTATTCTAGCCTATGCTCGTGGAGGTGTGGGCGCTCTACTGTCTCCCGGGAACCGGGCGCATGCGACGCGGTTGCGAGCCGAGTGTTTCCCCGTGCGTTCGGCGGGCTACCTTAGCGTTAGGGTTAGCCTGGTGTGAGGCATCCTCGAAATATTAATAGTTTGATTGCACAAGCGATTTCCACTCATTGCTTAGTCGGAGGTGTCAGTCCGTTCTCGGTGACCTGTCGAATTGGCCGGCACAAAAACCAAGAATTTTCTTAGCAGGATCCCGTGTGAAGCGCGTCGGCACCCCGTGGCCCCCTGGCGCCGCTGTTTCGCGGAGTAAGGCATTATAAAATGATTGCCACTGTAGGAGTAAATAGCGCCTGCGAGTTAGCCGGCGTCGGTTCCCTCTTTACTGGCGCCTTTTCCATCAAGCATTAGCTTACCTTGATTTTAATGTGTCGTCATGTTTCTTAATTGCTGATGAATCGGCCAGTGAAAGGTGCGGAATTGCAAAGGCGCGGCGACAAAACTAACATCACCCGAATTCTATAGCAATGCACTGGCGTCGCTTTCATTGCCTGCTTGCAAATAGGCGACGCCGAGGGATATCCGCAGTTCCCAGCTTCCGTGTGCCGAGCGATTCACTGTGCTCTCATATGAAATACATGAGTCATACGGCTCGATTGAACACAATCTGTTCTACTGAAACGCCCATGAAGTGCACCTGAATCCCGAGATATTGCACTACGTGCGTTTCGCGGAAAGGCCGCCATCCCGTAGAATGAAAGCCTTGTATTTCTGCAGCCGTAACTTTTTTTTGTGCTCGATATGGTATTGCTTTTGTACAAGCTTAATTACAGACATATTTTAAACGTTTCGTCGAGAACTCTTGCAGAGTTTCTTTATAAAATCATGCTCACTACTCAGGCCTTCAGCAGATCTGATAAAACTATATGCCTTCGCACCAAAATGAGCGTTGAAGGGAAATCCATAAAAGAAAATAACGAAGCATGGCATCAATATTTATTATTCTATATTTGTTTGCATGCTTCAGAAATTTTCGTATCCTTATATTAAAAAGAATCATCTTAACGAGAAAGCGTGCGAAGTAGAAAAGATCAAGCAAAAGTTCAAGTGCCTACTAAATTTTTAGTAAACCTGGTGAAAGGTAATAGAATGCCAATTTTTACTGTCCGTTACCAGGTCCATTTGTTTAAAGATATGCACCATTGTTTAGATCACATGTTAGACTAGTGCTGATTACAGGTGTAATCAGATGGATACGGTTAGTTATGGTAAAAGTCATGAAATATGTTATATTTTCCTCAAATCATTTCTCTGCCACCTACATCTAATAAACCTAGTTGTATAACTCATCACTGAATTTCATATAAATATGTATACTGGTTGTTTTTCTTACTTATCGGTAATGTGTTCCTTATTAAAGTGAGCAAGCCCTCTGGCTTATAGAGTCTTATTGGGCGCACACGGAATATAAAGCAGGGCAAGAGAGGAATCAGACCAACGTTTTATCGCGACAGCGTCTTTAGGGAAGCTCTTACATCGTCGTGCTGTCCCGCTATCGACAGCCCTCGCTGCGCTTGCGGGCATATTTTTACGTCTTGAAAGACGAGGTGGGCGTTTGGCTGCAAAAACGGTTAAGTTGACGTCAGCGCTAAGCTTAATGGTATCGGTGATAGAGCAAGAGAGATGGGCAAACATTGATATTTCTCAAGGTATGGAATCTACGGATATCTGAAGTATTCCTAATCAAGAGTGTGCCTAATGTGCTTTAGAACAAGGCTCCAGCAAGTTGGTGGCAATCTTTCAGGACGAGTGATCCCTTCGATAGAGGAGAGCAAGAGAAAAATACTTCGAGGACGCATAAGCTTCGCTTTAACAGTGGAATGCGATAGCATTCCGATATCCCCGACTGCTTATCACTCTTCCCGGCAACTGTAGCTTATGTAACCGTAATGTTTACCTGGAAACGTTGGCGGCGAACGCTATGCACGAACGTGAGCTTTCTGGTTGAAACCCGGCGCGACAAAAAAATTATATCGTTTTTAGCTTTCTGTTGTTCCGCAAATTTATTATTTCTGAGCAGATTTACCATAAAAGACATATGCTGTCGGTGTTTTGCTCCATGACATATATTTGTGGGCTATCATTCTCAAAACTCTCAGGAATAACTTTGTCAAGAATGTAAGACAAAAAGTATGAGCAACCTTACTGATGAAATGGTGGAGCAATATAACCCACATATACCGCATGTCATATAGCCACGTGTGGCATACACTTACACCTAAATATATACGGCAATTTCAACTCTGACATTTCCGTTGGCACTGATGCCGCCACCAACATCGTATTTTCCGCGACACTAGGCCCTTAACGTTCTCTCGTTAAAAAGTCACCGAGGATTTCGATGCTCCCTAATGACAGACTTGAGCACAGCTCTTTAAGTGTTTTGCATTCCACCACTAGGCCACTCATTGCTCATAAAGGAAACGTGATGACGTGAACGCAGTCACTCGCGCGGAGCGCTTTCTCTAGCGGCGGCGTTGCAGTCGAAGTATCGCATGCGCAGTAGACCCAAAGTACACGCCAGCACTTTGTTTCCACATATGGTCATCATCATCATCATCATCATCATCATCATCAGCTTGGTTACGCCCACTGCAGGGCAAAGGCCCCTCCCATACCTCTCCAACCTCGGTCATGTACTAATTGTGGCCATGTCGTCCCTGCAAACTTCTTAATCTCATCCGGCGACCTAACTTTCTGCCGCCCCCTGCTACGCTTCCCTTCCCTTGGAATCCAGTCCCTAACCCTTAATGACCATCGGTTATTTTCCCTCCTCATTACATTTCCTGCCCATGCCCATTTTTTTCCCTTGATTTCAACTAAGAAGTCATTAACTCGCGTTAGTTCCCTCACCCAATCTGCTCTTTTGTTATCCCTTAACGTTACATCCATCATTCTTCTTTCCATAGCTCTCATCGTCCATTTTGTCGTCATGTCATCGTCATTATTGCATTGTCGCTATCCCGTGTCCATTGTCTGACAATCGTCGTCATGCCGTCGTGGTCCTGCGATTGTCGTCATTCCAGCTACATCATTCGTTTGTAGTTAAACCGTCAGCATCGTCGTCATTCCATTTTTCTCATCTTTGTGCAGTCACGCTGTCCTGCTCGCACATCCTGATCATTTGACAATAGTCTTTTGATAGTCGCCATGCCGTTGTCGTCATTCCGCCTTTGTCGTTCTAGTGACGTCATTTATTCTTCGTCTTTCAATCCTCCTCAGTGTGTCAGCATCATGCAGTCATCGCTATCCTGCCAAGCTTATGAGAAACCTTGGCATGCAGGTACCCTAGGAATGTGGGGTGACACGGCAGTAGGTCGCACATAGCCAAAGCTACGGAAGTCTTAAATTGACCACTACAGATGTTACAAAAACGGCAGTTCAGAAACATGCATGGTTTGTCGTCACAAAGCCCCAATACTAATCGCATTACCGTCGATATTTATCGTGGGATCAGCTCTACCGCAATTTTATTATGTGAACATTTCCATTAGAAATTTGCCTAGTATTGTGACATTACGAAAAAGGGTTCACAGTCGGGTCCAGACCTGTAACGTGCTGGCAGGTGCGCAGTCGCATCTTTCTTTAAAATATTTGCGTGCTCTCTCTTTCGGTCGTTGACACAACGTCCAGTTTCCCCAATGCATCACTTGAAACAGCTGAGCGGAATCAGGTAAACGACTCCTGTGGAGCAATGCGCGTAACACTTAACGTGCGGTACTGTATACACCCGGTCGTAGCTCCACCCGTGATTCTGGGGTAGAGGCGGGCCAGCTTGCTCGGCGTGAAGAAGACCACAGGCAATGCATACCTATTCGCCACTTTCTTAAGATTGTGGCTAACCTTGTAAAGGCACGGGACCACTTGGTCATTTTTTCGAGTACTACACTCGACTTCATCGCCCTCCTTTGGCTTTTTGTTGCCTTTCAGCTTCTGAAGTAAACTTTCCCCCACTGACGTAAACACTAGGAGAGGGTAACGAGCTTTTAAAAGTCGCTCAATATAATTGTCAAGACACGTCTTGATCCTACGAACACACGATTTCTTAAGCGCAGACACCAAGCAGGTTGTTGCAGTCCCTCGTTTTACAATTTTGGAGTGGGCGGAATCGTATGGTAACAGCTTTTTTTAGCGCGTGGTGTGTAGCACCAACAAACATGCTGTTTTAGAAACGTCATATATAAATGTAACAGCTGCAGCATTTTCTCAACCGCAATCTCATAGGTGAAAGACAGGCCCTTGCCATGAAGTTTTACAAGGCCCAAAACCATACCGATATCACCATTGTCACTTTCAGAACACTGTTCCTCCAAAAGGATAAAAAAATCGTCTACAAATCTAAAAACCTTTATCACGTGCGTGTTCTTAAAACAGTTGTCGAGGGTGATATTAATTTCAGAAAGAAATAGGTCACATAGCAGAGGCATCAAGCGCGATCCAATACAGATTCCCTTCGTTGTAAGTACAGTTGGCTGTCAAAAATAATAAAAGTACTTTTTAGATAGCGTTCCAATAAGGCCAGAAAATTGTCAGAGGTAAGACTAATTGCGTTTACAAATTTTGAAGGAAAATACGACGACGCACCTGTCAGCGCATTCCAGGCTTTGACCTGACTGTGAGCTACTGTTCTTTTTTTTAATGTCAGGATCCTAGGCAGAAGTAAAAACAAAACCGCACGTGAACTATTATAGGTCTTCCATATCCATACCACAGTTCTAGATTGCGTGAGTCAAACTTCTATTGCGCTTTTTAATTCGGAATTCAGATTGCCAAGCATATAAAAATTAATAACAATGCCTTCGGCTGACTAACGTCCTTTGCTTGTTTTATACGTTTGCGTATGTGCACTTTTGCGCATATATGGGATGCTCTGTTTTTTCGTAACAAACAGTTACGAAAAAATTGGCCCAGGCTATAAAGTAACGAAGATGGGAAGTGTATCGCTCGTCTTTCGTTTCCTTTCGCCTCTCACTGTCTTCTTCTCGTTTTTCTTGCTCTAAAAAGCAACCATGTTAAGTAAACACCAACTCGCCGAAGAAGCTGTTATTCACGAATAGATTTATTGTACGGAAACACAAAATGACATTAGGTGGTAGCCCCTCCTACACACATCACAGCACATCCATCACATATATCACACCACAGCACGTGGGCAACCGTCAACAAAGGAAAAATCAAAGTACACCATGATAATTTACCGTTTGTGACACAGGGACTTGGAAAGCACGCGAATTTCTTGTTCTTGAGGGATAATGACGAGTGGCTGGCTCAAGTGTTTCAATGTATTCCGATATGAAACCCCGTAGGAGCGTCTGCGTTAGCTGGCGTTTGGTGTGTTGCGACAACACGTACCCGAGCAAATGAGGGTCGGAACCTCCCGCGTGTAGCCTTGCGTGACTTAACCGTGTCTGAGGCAACGACGCCCTTGCCTCCTCTGGCGGTGTGACAATAATTATAGAAGAGGGTGTTGCTTGCCGGCATTTACAGCTTAAAACACCAATACAGGCAGTTGCAGTCCTTACGGTGCTGTTTAATAAACTGGTAGCAATTACCTCCCTATACATCCCCCCGAACTACCATCTTTCAAAAACAGCATTTAAAAGTTTTCTTTAGGACCTGCCCAAACCTTATATTGTCGCGGGAGATGTTAATGCACACAACACCCTTTGGCGTCGTTGTCACGTCAGGAGACACTTCGTAGAAAACAGGCGAATAACCGAGATGCTTTCGCGCGCAAGCAGTTTTTATTCGCCGTATTTTAGATATGGAGAAGGTATATGAGACAACTTGGAATTTTGAAATCCTTCGTGATCTAGCTGGTATAGGTGTCAGAGGCTACCTCTTGAACGTGATTCAAAGCTGCCTCTCTAATCGCACGTTCCGTGTCAGTGTTTGTAATGTGTGACCTCGTGCATTTATGCAGAAAACAGGTGCGGCACAAGGTGGTGTGCTGAGCTGCACCCTATTCATCGTAAAAATGAATTGCCTATGTAGGGTCATAGCACGAACAATGTTTTATTCAGTATATGTGGATGGCGTACAGATATGATTTAAATTGCGCAATATTTCTATCTGTCAGCGGCATGTACAGCTTGGCCTAAACAAAATGTCTAAGTGGGCTGACGAGAATGGATTTGGATGACGGAATGGAAAGTTAAACCCCCCAACAATCACATGCGTTCTATTCTTGAAAAAAGAGAGGTGTATTACCTGACCATGCTATCTATCTTAATGGGCAGCGGCTACCTGTCAGCCACGAACATAAATTTTTAGAAATCATCTTATACTTAAAACTAACATTTGTCCCTCACCTTAGGTGTCTGAGAGGGAGATGCTTTAAGATAATGAATTTAACTGAACCTCTTGGCCGGCACATCTTACGGCAATGACAGGAAATGCCTTTTGAGCCTCTACAAAAGCCTTATACGGTCCCGACTCAACTATGGAGCTATAGTATGTAGCTCTGCTGCTCATAGTGCTTTTAAGATGCTAGATCCCATTCACCACTAGGGTATACGCCTCTCTACAAGCGCTTTTAGGACAAGTCCTGTAGAAAGCCTGTATTTGGAGTGTAATGAATGGTCATTACATCTCCAAAGGACATATTTAAGTTTACCCTATGCTCTCAAGGGTAAATCAGATGTGAAGTATTCATGTCACTCATATAATGATGACGCGTCTACCGCCAGGCTATTTCGTAACCATCTAGCTATTAGGGCTCCGTTGAACCTTCGTTTGATAGCACTGGCAGAAGAAAGAGGTGTCTTAGTCCCAGAGAATATCTTAATGGCACCCACTCGCCTGCACCCACCGTGGGAATGGCAGACCATTGAATGCGAGATCTATTTAGTAGAAATACCTATGAGGGCGTGAGAAACACGTATACAATTTCATTTTCGGGAAGTTCAGAACTCCTGTACAGAATGTTATACAGATGCTTCCAAGCCCTCTAATGGAGTTTCGTACGCAGCTCTGGGACCTTCTTTTTCAGTATCCGCGACACTAAATCCACACGCAAGTATCTTCACAGCGGAAGCCTACGCGATACACTTGGCTATTCAAAACATGAGGCTCACAAACCTTGCTTCGGCTATTGTGTTTACAGATTCATTAAGCGTAGTCAGAGCCCTGCTTAGCCCACGAAAATATAGGAACTCAGTTTTTAGTGAGCTGTATAGTCTGTTGTGCTTCCTATATATGTGCAATAAAGTGATTGTCATATGCTGGGTACCTGGTCACAAAGGTATAAAAGACAACGAAGCTGCTGAAGAAATCCCTACGTCAGTAATTTTTAGCAACACAGATGGAAATATTGCCATCCCTGCAACACACCTAAAGCATTTTCTAAGCCGTGAGTTGAGGAATCATTGGCAAAGCGAGTAGAATACACAAGGAATGAAGAATCTTCATATGATAAAACTAAAACTGGGGAACTGGGGTGCGATGCAGGATGCTCCCAGTTTGGCGAAACTCGGCATCTTCACAAGCCCTGGTGATACCCCAAGATGAAAGCACAAATGCTACCGAGACACAGTTTATCTTACGACAAGCCTCCAGTTTCATTGTTTTATCTAGATTCATTCTAGGTGGCTATCATTCCTTGAGCATTGCCTTCTGGGCGGTCGACAAACTAGGGCTCACGTGATCATACCGTCGGTGCATGGTCGTGCCTTCTTTCACTTGTTTGTCGTTCCACCGAGTGCATTACATGCACAAGCAAGTTATAAAAGAAGCGCATTTAGTACAATATTATTAGTTACTTTAACGTTGTCTAAAAGCATCTTAAAGCTTACAAGGTGTACACTGAATGCGTATTAGACTCATTTGTAATTTAGTACGCTCGGCAATATATCACGAGGGAACGCTGCGGTGGCGTCATCACATCCATTCACTGGGCGAGCATGACGGCTAAGCATCGAAGAGGCCCAGTATAAACAAACTCGTACAACGAGCTTGCAGTGCGCGAGAGAGTGATCAGGCTCAACGATGGCCACTGCTTCTTGGATAGTTCTGTTCCTCCGTGAGCAATCTTTCCGTGCACTCCGTAAGACTGCCAATAGCTTCGGCGATTTTACAGATCGCAACGCGCACCTACTATTCATGCCGCAATGCTCAAGAAACAACTTTTCCGGTGCTGCTTCTGTGAGGGCACTGATTTCCTCCAATCTGCGGGAATGCGAGCGTCATGAATATTACATAGTGTGTGAAAAAGGAAGACAGCCTATATAGCTACGATGCGACAAGGAGGTGGCGCCAATGATGGATCTCGCTACAAACACAGTGAAGGAGACATCAACAAACTGCAGATTAGTATATTTCTACTGTTTCACATTTATCAAAATAATACTGCATGGATTAAGTTACTTTCGTCGTAACGAACTGAATATCCAGCAGTTTAAAAAAGGCATTGAGAACCAATGACTCTTCGTGCTTTTATACGCACGAGGACCCGCGAAAATTTTGAAGTGATCGCATTTGCCCGACCTTCGAAGGCACGCCACTACCCCCAGTAGCCATATAACATAGCCAGAAGCATGGCGGAAAGCAAACTCGCACCACCTGCAGCAAAAAAAAAAAAACGCTAGGTCGTGGCGTCATGCGTCTGCTCTGCAAAAAGAAGAATTAGTAGGCTTCCTGGAGAGGCATACCGACCTAGCCAGGCCGAGCAGTTAATTGTCGGGGTGCTTCACGGGCCATGAACGGGAAAAATTGTGGCCTCAGCTGGCGGAGCTTCTAAACGAACGTGGCTCCACAAAGAAGAGTGCGACAAATTGGCGGCGGTATTGGTCCGAGCTTGTCGCACAAATCAAGCTGGATGCAGTCGTTGTGTTGAAAGCTGACACGTAAGTTGCAGTGGTTGCCACGTAAGTTGCCACGTAAGTTGCAATTTCTCTTGTAGCAGGGTAGCCACCTGCTTTCCTGGAAAGTGTAGGTGGTGGGTAAAAATGGGATGTTTATTCTAGCCTTTGTTCGCGGAGGTGTGGGCGCAATACTCTCTCCCAGGTGCCGGGCGCATGCGACGCGGATGCCAGCCGAGCGTTTCCACGTGCGTTCGACGGGTTACTTCGGCGTAAGGGTTAACGCGGAGTGGGGAAGCCTCTAAATATTAAGAGTTTGATTGCATAACGGATTTTCGCTCACTGTTTAGTCGGAGGTGTCATTCCGTTCTTGGTGACCTGCCGAACCGGCCGGCACAATAACCAAGAACTTTCCTAGCAGGATCCCGTGTGAAGCGTGTCGGCACTCCATGGCCCCCTGGCGGTGCTGTTTCCCGGAGTTAACCGCTGATGAATTCGCCGGTGAAGGTTGTGCAATTCTAATGGCACGAAGGCCCTGCCATAAAACATACATCACCCGAATTCTGTGGCAATGCATTGACGTCGCTTTCGTTCCGCGTTTGTTGCCTTGCGTGGCAGTCAGATATCCGCAATTCCTAGCCTCCATGCGTCGAGCGCTCCGCTGTGTTCTCATATGGAATACATGAGGCATGTGGCTCGATTGTACGCAATCTGTTCTCCGGAAACGCTCTTGAAATGCACCTGAATCACAAGATATTTCAGTATGTGCGTTTCGCAGAAAAGCAGCCATCCCGTCGATTGAAATCTGTCTATTTGTACAGCCGCAATATTTTTTTTGTGGTCGATGTGGTATTGTTTTCGCACAGGCCTAATTACAGATATATCTTAAACGTTTCGTCGAGAACTCTTGCAGAGTTTTTTATAAAATCATGCTCACTACTCAGGCCTTCAGCAGATGTGATGAAACTATATGCCTTCGCACGCAAATGGGCCTTGTAGGGAAATCCATAAAAGAAATTAACGATGTAGCTGCTCCATTTTTATGCTTCTATATTTGTGTTGTTTAAAGATATTCCAATCCTTATTTTAAGAAGAATCATCTCAAGAAGAAAGCGTGCGAAGTAAAAAGGAACAAGCACAAGTCCTAGTACCTACAAATTTTTAGTCAACCTGGGGAAAAAGTAATAGAATGCAAATTTTTACTGTCCTTTACCCGTTCCATTTGGTCAAATATATACAGCTTTGTTTACACCATATATTAGGTTAGTGCTGATTACAGGTGTGATCAGATGGAGACCATGAGTGATGGTGAAAAGTCAGCCAATATTTTATCATATTTTCCCTTAATCATTTCTTTCTCACCTACATCTAATAAGCCTAGTTATATTACTCAGCGTGTTCCATTTGCGTGTGTATATATAAATAAATAAATATATATATATATATATATATATATATATATATATATATATATATATATATATATACCGCTTGTTTTTTAACTAATCGGTAATGCGTTCCTTATTGGAGATTCATGTTGTGCGCACAAGCAATATCAAACACGGCGAGGGAGGAATCAGACCAACGTTTTATTGCGACAGCAGACGTGGCGAGGCTGTCATATCGTCGTGCTGTCCTGCTGTCGACAACCCTCACTCCACTTTCGGGCATACTGTTACGTCTTCAAAGACGACGAGGGCGTTTGGCTGCAAACACGGTTAAGTCGATGTCAGCGCTTAGCCTAATGATCTCGGTGATGGAGCGAAGGATACCGGTAAACAGTGATTTTGCTACATGTATAGAGTCTACAGATTACTGGAGTCTTCCTAATCAAGGGTGCGCCTTATGTGCTTTTGCAGAAGGCTCCAGCAAGTTCGGGGCAGTCTTACAGGGCGAGTGATCCCTTCGATAGAGGAGAGCCTGAAAAAAAAAAACTGGCAATGGCTTAGCTCGGCTATGCCAGGATATACGTAGTGAAAGCTAAGTCATAGCATGGTTAGCCTTGGTTAATCTTGATTGCAAGTCCAGATTATTCTGGTTGTCTAGCTACTTTGCGGCGTTTAGCAGATCGTTCGGCGCACTATTCGTCTGTTTCATGGGCGATTCGTTTCCTCTTCATCTCGTTCCGATGTAGATTCCAGGCCTCCTCCTGGTTATAAGAATTGTCGCCGTCCATACTGCCGCCTCAACTGTGCTTGCGGCGCGCGCGAGCTCTCCTTTTCAATCCTCCGACATGATATCAGTCGTGCGACGCAGCTGGCAAAACGAGTGGAGGCGAGCACGACGACGAGGAACGCGGTGTGACGTCATACCAAACGGCGACTGCGGAAACGCGCGGCGCTGCGCAGCGGGGGAACACCTGTGGCTCGGTGCTACTAGTGGCGCATGCCCAGTAGTGACTTGGGAGCGAGAGAGAGAGAGAAATATCCGCGGCGAGGCGCGCATTGTGGCGTCATCTGCCTCCTCGGAGCATCGCCATGGCGAAATAGCAAGTTCGCTGTCGGTAAAGCTTACGCTTTAAAAAAGAAACTTGGAGGACGCATAAGCTTCGCTTTTAAGAGCGGAACGCGATATCATTCCAATACCGCCGACGGGCTTCTCATGCTTCCCGGAAACTGCAGCTTATGTGACCATAATGTTTACCGGGAAACGTTGGCGGCGAACGCTAAGCACGAACGCGAGCTTTCAGGTAGAAACCCGGTCTCTTGCGTGCGCCAATCGTGGAGGTCGTGCACTGGCGCTCCAATAAATTTACGTCATTTTTTGCTTCCTCTGGCTCCGTGCTTTCAATATTTCTGAAATTTATCACAATATACATGATCTGTTGGTGTTTCGCTCCATGACATATGTTTGTGCGCTGTCACTCTCAAGTCTGACCAATAAATTTGTCAAGATTGTAAGACAAAATGTATGATCAACTTTAGTGATAGAATGGTGTAGCAATATAGCATGCATATCGTCATCATCATCATCAGCAGCTTGGTTACGCCCACTGCAGGGCGAAGTCATCTCCGATACTTCTCCAACTACCGCGTTCATGTACTAAGTGTGGCCATGTCGTCCCTGCAAACTTCTTAATCTCATCCGCCCACCTAACTTTCTGCCGCCCCCTGTTACGCTTCCTTTCCCTTGGAATCCTGTCCGTAACCACTGATGACCATCGGTAATCTTCCCTCCTCATTACGTGTCCTGCCCATGACCCCATTACTTTTTCTTGATTTCAACTAAGATGTCACTGACTCGCGTTTGTTCCCTCACCCCAATCTGCTCTTTTCTTATCCCTTAACGTTACACCCATCATTCTTCTTTCCATAGCTCGTTGCGTCGTCCTGAATTTAAGTAGAACCCTTTTCGCAAGCCTCCAGGTTTCTGCCCTGTGCGTGAGTACTGGTAACACACAGCTGTTATACACTTTTCTGTTAAGGGATAATGGCAACTACTGTTCATGATCTGAGAAGGTCTGCCAAACGCACGCGAGCCCTTTCTCATTATTCTGATTCTTTCAGTATAATAATCCGGATCCACGGTCACTACCTGCCCTAAGTAGATGTACTCCGGTACCACTTCCAGTGCCTCGCTTGCTATCGTAAACTGCTGTTCTCTACCGAGACTGATAAACATTAGTTTCCTGCAAATTAATTTTTAGGCCGACCCTTCTGTTTTGCCTCTCCACATCAGATAGCATGCATTGCAATTGGTCAGCGAATCGCAAGTTACAAAGGTATTCTCCATTAACTCTTATCCCCAATTCTTCCCAATCCAGATCTCTGAATACTTCCTGTAAACACGCTGTGAATAGCACTGGAGAGATTGTATCTCCCTGCCTGACTCCTTTCTTAATTGGGATTTCGTTGCTTTCTTTATGGGGGACTACGGGGGCTGTGGAGCCGCCATAGATATCTTTCAGTATTTTTACATACCGCTCGTCTGTACCCAGTTTTCATAATGCCTCCATGACTGCTGAGGTTACGACTGAATCAAAGACTTTCTAGAAATCAATGAAAGCTATACATAATGGTTGGTTATATTCCGCATATTTCTCTATCACCTGATTCATAGGGTGAATATCGTCTATTGTTGAGTAGCCTTTACAGAATCCTGCCTGGTCCTTTGATTGACAGAAGTCTAATGTGTTCCTGATTCTATTTGCGATTACCTTAGTAAGTACTTTGTAGGCAATGGACAGTAAGCTGATCGGTCTATAATTTTTCAAGTGTTAGGCGTCCCCTTTATTATGGATTAGGATTATGTTAGCGTTCTGCCAAGATTCCGGCACGCTCGAGGTCATGAGGCATTGAGTATAGAGGGTGGCCAGTTTTTCTAGAACAATCCGCCCACCATCCTTCAAGAAATCTGCTGTTGCCTGATCCTCCCCAGCTGCTTTCCCCCTTTGCACAGCTCCCAAGGCTTTCTTTACTTCTTCCGGCGTTACTTGTGGGATTTCAAATTCAGCTAGACTATTCTCGCTTTCATTATCGTCGTGGGAGCCACTGGAACTGTATAAATCTCTATAGAACTCCTCTGCCACATGAACTTTCTCATCCATATTAGTAATGATATTGCCGGCTTTGTCTCTTAACGCATACATCTGATTCTTGCCAATTCCTAGTTTCTTCTTCACTGCTTTTTGGCTTCCTCCCTTCCTGAAAGCATGTTCAATTCTATCCATATTATACTTCCTTGTGTCAGCTGTCTTACGCTTGTTGATTAACTTCGAAAGTTCTGTCAGTTCTATTCTAGCTGTAGGGTTCGAGGCTTTCATGTGTTGGCGTTTCTTGATCCGATCCTTCATCTCCAGCAATAGTGTACTGGTATCCTGCCTAACGGAGTTACCACCGACTTCCATTGCACACTCCTTAATGATGCCCACAAGGTTGTCGTTCATTGCTTCAACACTAAGGTCCTCTTCCTGAGTTAAAGCCGAATACCTATTCTCCAGCTAGATCTGCAATTCCTCTATTTTCCCTCTTACTGCTAAGTCATTGATCGGCTTCTTATGTACCAGTTTCTTCCGTTCCCTCCTCAGGTCTAGGCTAATTCAAGTTCTTACCATCCTGTGGTCACTGCAGCGCACCTTGCCGAGCACGTCCACATCTTGTACGATGCCAGGGTTAGGGCAGAGTATGAAGTCCATTTCATTTCTAGTCTCGTCGTTCGAGCTCCTCCACGTCCACTTTCGGCCATCCCGCATGCGGAAGAAGGTATTCATTATCCGCATATTATTCTTTTCTGCAAAGTCTACTAATAACTCTCCCCTGTTATTCCTAGTGCCTATGCCATATTCGCCCGCTGACTTGTCTCCAGCCTGCTTCCTGCCTACCTTGGCATTGAAGTCGCCCATCAGAATAATGTATTTTGTTTCGACTTTGCCCATCGCCGATTCCACGTCTTCATAGAAGCTTTCGACTTCCTGGTTATCATGACTGGATGTAGTGGCGTAGACGTGTACGACCTTCAATTTGTACCTCTTATTAAGTGTCACAAGAATACCTGACACCTTCTCGTTAATGCTATAGAATTCCTGTATATTACCAGCTATATTATTACTAATCAGGAATCCGACTCCTAGTTCTCGTCTCTCCGCTAAGCCCCGGTTGCACAGGACGTGCCCGTTTTCTTGCACTGTATAAGCTTCATTTGTGCTCCTAACGTCACTTAGACCTATTATATCCCATTTGCTACCCTCTAATTCCTCCAATAGCACTGCTGGACTCGCCTTACGAGATAATGTTAAAGCGTCAAACGTTGCCAGGTTCAGATTCTAATGGCGGCCTGTCCGGATCCAGGGACTCTTAGCACCCTCTGCTGCTTCACAGGTCTGACCACCGCCGTGATAAGTTGCTTCGCAGCTGCTGGCGGGGGTTTCATTGTTGTATTCCGCACGCATATACCGCATGTCATATAGGAACGCGTGGTATGTACATACACCTAAATATATACGGCACTTTCAACACCCGGACAACTCCGCTGACCCTGACGCCAACGCCGGCATCAACGTTGTATTTTCTGTGAAACCAGGCCCTTAACGCAGTTGCATTAAATAGTCAACGATGATTTCGATACTCCATAGCGAGAAATTTAAGCGCAGCTCTTTAGGTGTTTTGCATTCCCTCGGTAGGTCGCTCATTTGTCATAAAGGAAGCGTGAACACGTGAACGCGTCGCTCGCGCGAAGCGTTTTCTCTGGCGGCGGCGGTGGCGCAGGCGAACTAGCGCATGCGCAGTAGGCCCGAATCCCATGCCTGCACTCTGATTCCACATATGGTAACGCTTCCATATATGGTATCAACGCCACTGTTGTCATCTCGTCTTCGCTGTTGCGTCGTCGGTATCCCGTGTCCATTGTCTGACAATCGTCGTCATGCCACCGTGGTTGCGCGAGTGTCGTCATTTCAGCTACGCCATCCGTTGGTAGTTAGACCATAAGCATCATCATCATTCCATTTTCATCATCTCTGTGTAATCACGGTGTTCTTCATGCACATCCTTATCGTTTAACCATCGTCATTTGATAGTCGTCGTGCCGTTGCCGTCATACTGCCTCTCTAGTTCTAGGGACGTCATTTGTTCTTCGTCATTCCATTCTCATCACAACCTCGGCATCGTAGAGTTATCGCTATCCCGCCAAGCTTATGGGAAACCTTGGCATGCAAGTGCCATAGGATCATACGGCAGTATGTCGAACTTAGCCGAAGCTACGGAAGGGTCAAGTTTACCACTAGAAATTTTGCATAAACGGAAGTTCAGAAACATGGTTTGTCGTCACAAACCTAGAAAGCTAATCGCATTATCTTCGATATCCCAAGTGCAAGTGCTTTATTTTTCGTCATATAATCATGGTTATACAGATATCTGGACCGATAGCCTGGGAAGGCTAGTTTGCGGTCCAGTGACAAATTATAAAAGTTAGGTCCGGCACAGGTTTCAACAGCACAGTATTCCGGAACGCGTCATGAGTTATACTGACAAGAAACATTCTGAAAATACTCTTGCGTAATGAATTCAAGTAAGTTAGAGATTCTGGTTATCAAGAAAAAATAATTTGCTATACTGCTTGAAATTACGTGCGGCTTTAACTTCTAGGGTAAAATATTCCAGATTTTTGTGCCACTGGATTCAATTAACCTTTCGCTTTATACATTCTAACGCTTTGGTAAGTTGAGCTTACCTTTTAAAGCATGTCTAGTACTGCGAGTTGGAAATGAAAGGACGTTTCGACAAATAGGAAATTCTAATTCCTCGTGGGATGAGCATATTTCACTCAGAAATTGCGGCAAACATTAAGTCTACACGTGGTCTCCAAATTTCCAACGTGGCTAACGCATAAGCAAATTAGTTGGACGCGAACATTGGGGGGAGAGGGCACGAGCTAGTCGAACCATACTTGTTCTGACTGGACGCTTTGAGTGGATGGCGCCACGGTGGTCTTGTTGCTCGCGGAAGGAAAAGAGCATCGTTGTTCTCTATAGCAAAACAAACTTTCTAAGATGACGGGAAGTTGAAGCTCTTTTTTATTTAATATGCTTAGCAGCTGTAAATTGTATGCATATTTTCTTCCACTTTCATGTATTCTGCAGTCAGTTTGTCCTTCCTATTTAATTTCTCACGCCTGCTGCTTTTTGTTTCCCTCAAACTACAATTTTCAGCATCAGCTGTATTCGCACCCAATTTAACGGTTAGAGAAGTACGTATTGCTACACAACAAAAGTATCATTAAAATAAAAAAAATCGCTTCAATCACAAAGACGTACCACTGCCGAACAGCACTGTTATCATCTGCGTACAAAGCGAAACTTTTCCAACTTGGCTTTAGCTACAACAAAACTTCAAAATTTACCAAACCAAACCCTGATGCTTGCTGCGTCCCAAAGTAAATAGAAAAAAGAACAACTTGTCACACACGTTCTTTTTTCGAAACCTTCGCCGTATGGTTGAAGGCCTTGAGTCCGAAGGAAATTTCATTTTTTTTGTCTCTTTCTTATTATTTACCATAACTTTCGCCGAAATCTCTTTCCTAATGACCCACTAAATGCTACTGCAAACATAAGGACATCGAAATTTAGTTTGACATTGGTTTAAACTTATGTGTTCAGTAACAGCACTCCAGGAATTCCGGTTGGCTGCAACAGTGAATGAGCAGAACAAACAGACGTGCTCAATTTGGCGCATGTTCGGCGATGTCCTCCGCCTCATGGCTTGTGCAATATGTCAGGGCCATAAGGCAAACGAACGAGATGCGCTGAAATGAAAGGAATAGCAACCAGGAAATATAGGCTGCATAAGAAAAAGATTCATGTAAACTGAGAAAAGCCTTTTTTAATAGCTGAAGAGGGCAAGGGATACCGCTCAAGCTATCGCTACCTAAGTGACCACTACGCCCTCATCGTGCGTAGAGCTTGTTAACACAGACTTAAACGTGAATGCTCTGTTCTGTCAGAGGGTTCGAACTTCTGAATAGGAAGCAAACAAAGTATAGCCTGCCCAAATATTCCTGTTCTAGGGCTTCCTCTAACGGCGGATATTTATTCTAAGCTATCGAAAATGTCGACATAGTAGAATAGCAAACGGCTAGCAAATTTACATCTGTTAAAGCAGCCTACGCCACTGCGCACGGCAAAATTTATTTATTTTGCATGTCTTTTTTAACCTTTGTGCCTTGTCGCCAATTGCGTTTTTGAATCCCTAACTCTTTTTTGACGGAAAGTATGAAAGTCAAGAAAAAAAAATGAGAACACCAGTGCAGACCTAGTAAGGCTAAGGACGTATTGCCACATGGTGGTGAAATAGTTTTTTTTTCACCTTGCATTGCTCTTCCTATGACTCAACGCCGAGTTTGAATATTTCTTTTGTCTGCTGATGCAGCCACACAAGCGGCACATGTGTTTGACGACTGACTGATGTTGATGTGGGTACTTTGTTTGCGAAGCACCATCTGCGTGGTCGAGAATAAATTGCATGGAAGAGCAGCCCGACGAGTGGAACAGTTCATTTGACGCTGTCGACTGCGTTCGCCCTGAACTAAAGTACAGACCATCGCTGAGCGTGAAAATGCTCGCCACTTTGCCGGTACTTCTCCTGTGCATGGCCACACTGGCTGCAAGTGAAGAAGGTACGTGTCGTTTACTCTCGAATAATTAGGCATACTTCAATCCACATCTGAGGAATTCAGCATTTTGATTAAAAATTGATCTTAACCAGGTAAATTTTCTGCACTTACGTAACTGCGTAATACATTGGACACTGAAGCAAAAGGCAGATGTGTCAACTGATAAATTAACCTATCTGAGTGGGCCCTTATTGTGCTGTCGGATACCCTCAAAACAAACTATTTTTTTTCCTATGCGCTCCATATAGTATCTTGTACCCCCTTGTGAACGTAGGATCTAGGGCACCAGCATTTACAAATCCACTAATCAAGGATATTCATAAAGAAACCCATGGATACGTGTGCGGGCTAGTCACTTTCGAAGCACGCAGTGCATAATAATCAGTCTCACATTGCTGCTAACCCCTATATTTGCTTCACTTGTGCTTTTTTTCTGTTTCAGAACAAAGGCCTCGTTTGGTCCTTGTTACTGAACGAACACACGAACAGTGTTTGCCGGTAAGTTCAGTGTTTCCACGACCTCTTTTGGTTATTATCATGGTGACTTGTTAATTGAATGACCACAGATAAGAAAGTCGGGGGACGCATATTGTTGGGCGCAACAATGGCGGTGCTTCTGAGGTGGCGTCATACAAATGCACGAATTTTATATAAAAGGTATTAATTTCGTTCATAGTTAAGGGCAGGCTTACAAAACATCGCATCTTGAAATGATCTATTCGATTGACATAAAACTATGCATGGTGAAGCATCGAGTTCACAAATACGGTTTATATGTCACACCCTTTTTTTGTGTATTTAGAACCATGGCGGCTAGAGATTAAGTAAAAGGGTAAACCAAAAATGTAATAATACCGGAAGTGACGCTATCTTCTTTTACATGCCGCACAGAAAAACTTCTGAGTAAAAGCATGAATGTATTAGAGTACCTGCCCTTCACGTGTCTTCGCAGTGAATGCAATTTACGTAGTATTTACTAAAAGTGAGAAACGTGCCTGCTTAGGCTTACGAGATTTCAGGCACCTGAATGACACTATTTGGTATTTGCATTTGTTTAAGGTTCTTCGTAATATACAAACAAAATTTGCGGTTTCAACTGAATGTGAAGCTTTGAAAAGCGACCGCAATGTTTAGCACAGCGCTTGAGGTTTATATGCGAAGTCCTAACAATTTGCGGCGGGGACATGATGTTAAGCAGCGTAGGACGACACTTTTGCTTTTGCTTTTGACACAATAAATAAACTAATGGGGTGGGCTGAGAAAAATGGCTTCAACTTCTCCACTCAGAAAACTGTTACAGTGCTATTTTCGCAAAAACGAGTATTTACTTAGAACCAGATTTAAAATTTAATGATGTCGCGCTGCCGGTAAAACAAGAATATAAATTCTTGGGAGTAATGTTTCACAAAAACTAAACTGCCTAGCCCACATTAAAACAGCAAAGATTGAGGCAAATAAAGCATTGAATACCCTCAAAGTTCTATCTCATACCACTGGGGTTCCGACAGAACGTGTCTTTTACGTATTTACTGGTCTCTTGTTCGTAGGACCCGCCGTGGTTGCTCAGTGGCTATGGTGTTGGGCTGCTGAGCACGAGGTCGCGGGATCGAATCCCGGCGACGGCGGCCGCATTTCGATGGGGGCGAAATGCGAAAACACCCGTGTGCTTAGATTTAGGTGCACGTTAAAGAACCCCAGGTGGTCAAAATTTCCGGAGTCCTCCACTACGGCCTGCCTCATAATCAGAAAGTGGTTTTGGCACGTAAAACCCCAAATATTATTATTATTATTCGTAGCCTTCTAGACTACGGCTCCATTTTTTACGGCTCAGCCAGGCAGTCCAATATCCAACGGCTTGATCCAGTACATAACCTTGGGCTGCGACTGGCCAGTGGTGCCTACAGAACGTCACCTATTCAAAGTTTATACGTTGAGTGTAATGAACCCTTGTTACAGCAGCGCAGAGCATTACTTACTTTCTCTTACGTACTCAGAATTCAGTCATCACCGCAACACATTTGCCACAACATCCTGACACAATGCAATTCACGCCTACACTATACAAATAAACCGAACATGACTGAGCCGCTTGCCCTGCGATATGAGGAATATGCTCGTGATTAGGACATTCCCTGCGAAGCCCTCCAGGTTGCTAGAAAGCCGCAGCGTTTGCACCCGTGGTATGAGATTGAACCGATACGTGACTGGACATTGACACATTTCAAGAAGAAAGACACCCCACGCGAACACATAATACAAGAATTCCGTGCTCTTCAGGAAAAATATCAAAATCACATGTAATTTTACACTGATGGCACTAAAACGAAAGAACATGTTGGCGTGGGGGTCGTAACGGAAAATTGGGAAAATGGTATTCGATTGCCACAACACGCCTCTGCTTTCACGGCCGAAGTTTTCGCTATATGGGTTGTTGTTAAAAAGATTATCACTGATAGACACAAAAATGCAGTCATATACACAGATTCTTTAAGCATACTAAAGGCTCCACATCTGAAATCTGCTTGTGAACCCCTGATAGGAGACATATTAAACACGGTGGTGCCTAACAAATACGGGAGGTCAATTCGTTTCTGCTAGGTTCCAAGCCATGTTGGGATTCCGGGTAACGAAGCAGCTGATAGATATGCATCGATGGCAGCGTACTAAGCCCCCTCCCCCATTACAGGAGGAGGAGGAGGAGGGAGGGAGGAAAAACTTTATTCTTGTCCTGTACAAGGTGTTGCCACCTGCCTGGCTAGTCCCATGTTGGGACCGGGAAGTCAAGCCTCCTAGCCCTATCACGTTCGTACTGGACAGTCAGGACTTGGGGGATATGATTTGGAGATCTGATCATTCCTAAAAACCGATTCCGGGAAATGCCAGGGCCGAGCGACCCACACTCCCAGAGCAGATGTTCAAGTGTGCATATATCCTTTTTGCATGCTTTGCATATAATATTCATGTCTGCAATGGCATACCATTCCTTTATTTGTACAGGTGAATAATAAGACTCTGTCTGTAATTGCCTAAGTGTAACTGCCTGTGCTCTGTTTAGCCTATAGTGAGGGGGTGGAAACTCCCTCCTTCCCATGTAGTAATGTTTTGTAATTTCATTGTATGTAATGAGGGTATCTCTCTGTAAGTTCTCCAATCCAGCAGAATCAAAACCATATGTAAAACTGGCCCGGTCTGTAAGGTCGCGGGCGACGCTGTAGGTCAATTTATTTGGATTGACGGGAATGCCATCAAGTGAACCAAGGTGCGCCGGGAACAATAAATGTAACGTGTAACATTTGTTTGCCTTTTGTTAATGATTCTTCCAGCCTGTGGGGCAAGCTTTCCCCTATTGAAAGCTCTAATAGCTGTTTTCGAGTCGCTATATATTTCGATGAATCTATCGTTTCTTAGTGCCAATGCAATGGCAACTTGTTCAGGGTCTTCAGGTTTGTTAGTCTAGACCGTGGCGCAGTTGGTGCAATTGCCCTGATGATCCACTACCACCGCCGCGAACTTAATTCGATCTTTGTAGGCAGCCAAATCGACAAAGGAGGCTCCTCTGCCCCCTTTATCCATTTTCTCGATTAACGCCCTGGCTCGTGCGACTCTCCTGTTGATGTTATGTTTTGGGTGCATATTCCTGGGTAGCGGTGCGACAGTTATGTTGTCTGCGAATTCTTGATTAACTTTAACGTACTGTGCTGGATCCGTAATGGGGTTGATCATGATCTTGTCCAGGATTGATCTTCCCGTGCTGGTTGTAAATAGTCTCGCTATTTGTGATGTTTCTTGAGCCT